>NC_141238.1:5743186-6343186 GCF_054856515.1 Filicampus tigris | reverse complement strand
AAAGCAGTTACAATGAAAAACCCAAGTCATAAGAGTAAAACTTAATCGTAATTTTACTCAACGCCTTCAGTTCAGGGGCGGAGCCAGAACGTGGCTAATGGGTGGGCCTGGAAAAATCAGGGTGGGCCTGAATATTTTTCTCACTGAGTACAATCTTACTGTCCCGACACATCGTATATTCAAATAAAATGACAAACTGAATAATATGAAGTTCAGATCTTGGACACATATGTGGGCACTTACACTGCCATCTTGTGGTGTCAGAAGAGTATTACATACTAGAGTCAAAATACAATATACAAAATACAGTACAATACAATACAAAAAATTAAAAGATGCTATTTTTTTCCTCTAATTAGGTTCCAATAAACCCAAAGAGCAAAACGAAATTAAAAAATGCATGTAAAATAACAGTTTGGGCCTTAGGAGATTAATAATTATTTACTAAAAATGTAAAAGTATATATTTGATGAATCTCACTGGGTGGGCAGTGTGTCAATCTGGGTGGGTCTGTGCACCCTCAGCCCCACCCATGGCTCCGCCCCTGCTTCAGTTGTGATTTATTATGTTGATACCACAGAATTAGCTAAAAGGTTAATGCAACATATTAGAAACACTTATTATGAGGATGGGGGCTGGAAGACAAAATTTTAAAGCTATTTTCATTGACTTTTTTTTCCCAGATACACACTTGATAATGACCTACTGAAGCCCGAAGAGCGGCTCTTCTATGAGCAAAATGGATTCTTCCTCGTCAGGAATCTTGTGGCCGATGAGGACATCGACTTGTTCAGGTGACAGATTGAAACCCGAACGTCAGGAATGGAAATGGACTTAGTTACCTGCGTGTTTCTGAAATATCCCCAGGAAAGAATTTGAGCGCATTTGTCAACGGAGAGTCCACGTTCCCGGTCTGGTGGTGATGAGAGACGTCGCCATCGCCAAGTCCGAGTTTGTTCCGGATCAGAAAGCCGTCACCAAACTCCAAGACTTCCAGGAGGATCCGGAACTTTTCCGCTACTGCACCTTACCACGGGTACGAAACGCACTCTTCAACACTGAACCTCCGACGGGAGCAAAAAACTCAAAGCTGATCTCCTGCCTTGTCAGATCCTCAAGTATGTGGGCTGCTTCACCGGACCGAACATCATGGCCATGCACACCATGCTCATCAACAAGCCTCCCGATGCAGGTATCGAGACGCTCCTGAATTTACAACCACAAAGGGAGGCGTGTTTAAAAACGCTCATCGGGCGCGTGGCAGGCAAGAAAACGTCCCGCCACCCGATGCATCAGGATCTGCATTACTTCCCGTTCCGACCGGCTGAGCGCATCGTCTGCGCCTGGACGGCGTTGGAGCGGGTGAACAGGCGGAACGGGTGCCTGGTGGTCCTGCCGGGCACGCACGCGGGCACGCTCAAGGAGCACGACTACCCAGAGTGGGAGGTAAAGGACGTCATCATCGGGTTACTACATTACAGGGTGGGACAAAAGTAGGTAAGTAGGCATACACTTTTTGAAATTCACTTCTATAAGCCGTGAGCATCTGTGATGTCATTTTGAGTCAATAGAAGTGTCAAAATGGCCGCCCCCTGACATGGCTAAAAACGGGTGAATTTTGCTGCTTAAATTGGAAGTCGAGCCAAACATATTTTATTCAAGAATATGTTCTATGAAGGCCCACTAGTTGAAAATTACGTAAATATTAAGTTTGTGGAATAAGAGTGAATCCACCTGTTTTTAGCCATCTCCGGGGGCGGCCATTTTGTCTCTCCTGTTGACAGAAAATGACATCACAATTGCTCAGGGCTCAGGTAACGACCAATCAAAGCTCACCTGTTTTCTGAAGCTGAGTCATGATTGGTTGTTATCAGAGTAGTTTGTGATGTCATTTTCAGTCGACAGAAGTGACAAGATGGCCGCCCCATGCGATGGCGAAAAACAGGTGGATTTTACTGCTGATTAATTTTGCATTTGTGGAATATGAGTTAAGCAGCAAAATCCATTTTGTAATTTCTGTCGACTGAAAATGACATCACAACTAGGTAACGACCAATGACGGCTCACCTGTTTACTGGAACTGAGCTATGATTGGTTGTTACCTGAGCAACTGTGATGTCATTTTCAGTCCACAGAAGGGACAAAATGGCCGCCCCCAGAGATGGCGAAAAAACGAGTGGATTAACTCTTATTCCACAAACGCAATATTTATCAGAATGCCGTGTTTCAACTAGTGAGCCTGCATAGAACATATTTTTGGAAAAAAAAACAACAACAAAAAACGTTTGAGTTGACTCAAACTTTCCGATGCTTAGGGTGGGGTGAACAAGATGTACCACGGAGTGCGCGACTACGACCCACAACACCCCAGGGTGCACCTGGAGATGGAGAAGGGGGACACGGTGTTCTTCCACCCGTTGCTGATCCACGGTTCCGGAATGAACCAGACGGAAGGATTCCGGAAGGTACTACACAACCCACAATGCACGAAAAATACACTCGAATACAACGCGTAGTAGGAATAGTTGAAAGTAGTGAAAAGGTATCTTCGTTTTGGCCCCCGGTTTTACACCAGCGCTCTTACTACTTTCCTATTCGTCAGGCCATCTCCTGCCACTACGCCAGTTCCGACTGCCATTACATCGACGTGAAGGGAACCACGCAGGAAAACATTGAGAATGAGGTGAAGGAGCTGGCGTCCAGGAAGTACCCCGAGGCCGTCGGTCTCACCTTCCAGGTAAATTTCGGCCGCGGCGCTCGTTAGCACAGAGGCTAGCGCAAAACTACTCCGACAATATTGCGTGTAAATATGATACCAGCTATTACACATTTGAAAAGGCTTTTTTTAAATTTATTTTATTAACGATAACTAATTTGTCTCCCCCTGCAGGACACGTGGGCATTCCGAGGCCGCCTGGTGCAGGGGGAGAGACGCGGACTTTAAGACATGCTAACAAAGACGACGACAATTGTGATAGTATAACAACAAAAAGTTCTTCATTTTGATCATTTAGATGTCCTTATAATTTCACTTTGGTTGGCTTCTTTTTGCCATTTTTGCACTTTAGCCTAACAAAGACTGACAGGCTTCCGGGAAAAAAAAAAAAAAAAAAAAAAAAAAAAAAGAGAGGACACGTGCAAGGGGAAAAAATATCGTACTTGAAATCAATCCTTGTGATGAAACCGCCTTTAAGGGCCACCTTTCGTGTGCTGAATTTACATTCGCTATTTTTACAATGAATCATTTGAATGTTTTCCTAATAAACTATGGAACAACAATCTCATTCATGCCAACTATAAATATGTGATATTTAATAGAGCAATGGTAACTAATGTGTGTGAATAAACTTGTGATGTATCCTGTGCTATTTTTGAAGCCTTTTTTTTTTTTTTTTTAATTTAAGTGTTTATGTAGAAATAGTCTTGCATGTTTGTGTGAGAAAAAAATATGTACACAAAAAAAAAGTCCGCAGAGAGCCCCATCAAAAAATATTGGGTCAGCTAAAAAAATGCATCCAGTCCCTCCTGACTCCTCCCACTTTCCTCCCCCCCTCCCCTCATCCGCCCTTCTTACTTTTCTCCGCACATCGGCCACCAGAGTTGATCGAAGTGCCGTGAAGTTTTGTTGACATTCTGTTCCCGCTCGCCGAGATGTCCCGAAGTCCGGTCTTCGCTCTGTCTTGCCTCACCACCCTCCTCATCCTCACTTGTGAGTACCGTCTGTTAATCGGGGGGGGAAGCGGGGTGATTCAGAGCAGCTGACAAAATATTTGGGAGGAAAAAAACATTTCTTACCTTCCAAGATGTCTTCTTTTTTTTTTTTTTTGCATTTCAGGCTTGATGCAAATCCGGAGTATTTATAAGTAAGAATTGATGATATGGTTAAAAATGCTCATTTATTCTTTATCATCTATGGCTGAGTCATTTTGGCACTGCGGCGTGAAACTTAAAAAAAGGGGGGAAAATATTTTCAAGCCCTTACCTTGAGTCACATGCTGCTTCACCACAACGAAAGACATTTAACTGATCATATGAAGCAGCCTGTTGAGGTAAAAAAAAAAAAAAAAAAAAAGTTTTTTTCTTAGTTTGCAGTGTCGGCGAAAGTGCGGCCGACTCCAAACCGGCAGATGTCAAAGGTGATACTCGCTAAATACATGACCTCATTATTTCCCCCACGACTGTGGCTAACCTGCTGAACTTTGACCCCTCAGAGGCCACGCCACCTGTGTTCATGCCCGAGGCGGACGCCGCTAGCTTTTTCAAACGCCGCAGTCGCCGCTCGGTGAGATACTACGAGCAGCTTGGTGAGTCGCACTGAGTTAATTTCCACCCCCGCCCGTATAAAAATTGTTATACGGCGTACACAATTTGAAATGATAAAAAAAAAAACAGAAAATACTGGGGAAAACGTATAAGTTGACAGGCATGCAAATGGGAAAAGCAAAACATTAGTAACATCCAATATATCATATTAACTCATTCACTGCCTTTGACGGTTTTACTCGTCTTTTCACAGTCCAGCCATTCAATCCCAGGAATTCATTTATTTATATTTTTTAATACGTTTTCAAACGTTAGGGTAAAAGAGGGTCTGGAAATGTCCGGCAGTGAATGAGTTAAACAGAATTATATAAAAAGGATGACGTGGGGATATACGGACGAAAAAAGATCAGGGATGGCTGCTAAGTCAATCAAGTATCGTGTCATCCGACAGAAGCCCCGTTGAATAGTCATCACTAGCCTGCAGAAGGAGTCACGGGGTAGTGTGGCGCAGTCTCGCAACGCCAGTGACATAGAACACGCGTGTGGTTGCCGTGTGTTTCCAGCCGAGCAGAGGGTGCACCGGGTGAACTCGGAGCGGCGGAGGGAGCACAACGAGGAGCAACGCACAGAGTACGAGAACTACGCCGAAGAGGATCGTACCGGTAAATGCGTTAACGTCACGTCGTAGGGATCCGAGATCAAGATGTCACACGGGGGTGATAATTGGTAACAAAGCCAAAATGTTTCGACATCATAAAATTGATATCGATTCTTGTAATAAAGATTAGTTTACTTATACACGGGAATAGAAATAAAAGAATCGCATATTAAATCGCAATATTGAGGGGGAGGATTTGCAATTTTCAAAATCAATCAGCCTTATTTCACAATAGTATAATACCCCTCTTGTAGCCTAAATATTGCGTAAAAATTATCATAGTTAAATAATACAAAATTAGATCATTATACTCATTTACAAATTGTATTAGATATGATGCCATACTTTTAAATTAGGGCTGTCAAAAGTTAAAGCATTAACTATGGAGATTAATTTAAGTTTGAAAACGCACTAAAAAAATTAACTCAGTTTTATTTACTTCTTGTAGCAGCTGACAAAGACGGACTTTTACGTAGTTTTACTTGGAAAAGTTGCTCGACGGCTCATTGGAGAAATCCATAATAATTTGCACATTTCGCAAAAACAAATTCAAATACTATATTAGTTGTACGTCATTGGTGTATCGTTCAACTACTGTATTTTACAGGAAAAAAAATCGTACTCGAGGAATCAAAGAAAGATATTAGGACAGTCTTTGAATCGAAATTTTGCACATTAATTCCAAGATTTTACTCAAGTAAATAACGGTTCCAAGCTTCGTAAAAAATAGTAGTTAAAACATACGATTAATCGCGATCAATTATGGAAAATTTTGCGATTAATTAGTTACAAAATGTGAATCGCTTGACATCACTATTTTAAATAGTTTCCTTTTTCTCAATAATTGTCATATCATCCTTTGCGCTGTTGTCGCTACGTTTGACTAATTTGAATGTTTCCCCCCCCCTTTAAATGCAGAGCAACGGGAAAGAACGAGGGAGAAACAAGAGCAAGTTCGAGAGTACAACTATGACGGGCGTTACCCTCGATATCACTGGTTTCACTAAGAGTGTTCGAAGCTAAAGTCAACCATGTATTTTCAAATAGCTTAAAAAAAAACAGGGCACCAAGCCAGTTTTATGCATTGTGTACAATTGTTTTTTTTTTGTTTGTTTTTTTTTTACATTGTACACGCTGAACAAATAAAGGAAATACTACGTAACGCATGCTTGTTTTAACTGCTTTTTCCATGCACGTACAAGCTTAATAAAACGTTACCATTATTGTTAGCCGGAGGCATTAGTAACAACTAGTTAAATCTTTACATTCGCTCGATTTCGCGAGAGGGGAAACGGCGGCGGCTTCAATGGACTCTTACGTACTGATGTATTTAGCACACGACACAGCACCGTCAGGAATTTGGAGTATTCAAACGGGAAGGCACGGCGGCATGGAATAATAGCGAAGAGGCGGCGAGCTGCTCAAGTCATCAGGCTGAAATAAATTCCAGATCGGAAAAAGTGGAAGGAGAAATGCCAAGAAGCGCTCTGTAATTGCGAAAAGCTGATGTTGTCCTGTTAAAAAGTGCCGAGATACCACCTGAGACTTCGAGGCTGGCGTGAGCCCCAACACCTGGAGAAGATTAGAGAAGGGATTTTTTTTTTTTTTTTTTGTCTTCTCACAGAAGACGAGAATCGCATTTCATTTGCTTGCGGAGGGAAAAGTGATCAACTTAGCAGCTTTCAACCAGCCAAAGTGAAAGATGAATACATATCGACATAATCGAATAAATTGCCAACCTGAGTGTTCTTCCACATTTTTTTTTAAAGTACATAAACAACCACCTGGGGCACAAGTGAAATAATATTAAAAGGGAACACCCTAAAACTTTCAATGTGTAAATCATCACTTTAATTTCTGCCATGATCAGTTGGTGAACAGCATTAAAATTCGCCAGCATAAAATAAAATCGGTAAAATTGTTTCTACTTTAAGCTGTTGAGGAACCTTCCGTGCTCTTCCCCTCGCGGCTTCAGAAGCTCTCCCCCGATCTTTGGTCCTGTTTTCTCCTGTGGGAGAAAGAGGCAATTTCATCCCTGCTTTGGCCCAAACGCAGATGGACGAAACGGAAAGAACACGGACAAAAAAAAATAAAAAAAAATCGAAAGCCATCCAAAACGAGAGAGGCAAATAACGATGCTGACTTTGGACTGACGCAATATCATCTTTATAAAGTGCAGATCTTGCAGGGCTGCTCGGTTATGGGAAAAAAAATATTTATCACGATTATTTTGGTAATAATTGAAATCACAACTATTCAAACAATCACTTATTTTTTTGGTACAAAACAAGAAAAAGTTTCGTTGTAAAAAAATACAATTCTTTGAAACAATATAATGATGTTCCTTTTGGACCAAACAAAATTAGTTATTATAAAATAAAAGAAGGTGCAAATGTATGAAGTCAAGTATGATTTCATAGTGCGTTAGGTATAAATGCACATTAACAATTAGGGATGTAACGATGAATCGAAAATCGATCTAAAATCAATTCGCCCCGATTAATCGAAAAAAATCGTCTTGATTAAATTCATGAAAATGATGTCTTGGTACGTTTTTTCATTCCAGATGAATTTTGAATGAGTAGATTATGCAAATGATGCTCTTGCGCCAAACATTGCGTATTGCGTTTGTGGATGGCTGCAGAACCACACTAGTGCACAGAGACAAGCACGGTAGTCATTTTTTAAAAATCGAAACGAATCGAAAATTGGGAAGTGAAAATCGAATCAAATCGGGGCTTGGGTGAATCATTACATCCTATTAATAATCGTTTTTACGATTTTGTAATCCCGGCGTGTAATTCATTGGATCATTTGAATTTCGATGAATTGCACGATCTTGGCGGACCAAGATACACTAAGAGCTTGTATTGGATGCCTTTTCGTTCGATAATGTTGAAATGAACCAGGAGGAACTTTTACCTTCAGCATTCCATCGCGCTGCCACTTGAACAGACCGCAATTACTGGAAAGGTAAAAACAAATAAGTTCAAATGTCAACACAGCCTTGCCGCAAAATTCCATTTTTTTTTTTTCACCGATATAAGCGTCAGCGCAATCGAGCAAGATCTCTTGTGGCCTACCTGCAGTGTTTGTGCGGCAGTCTGTCGAGGGCGACGGCTCTCTGCCCGCACGGACACTTGAAGAAGCGTTTGATGGCGTCGTGCCAGCGCAGCGGGTGATTCTCGCCCACGCAGCGATCCGCCGGCTTGAAATAGGTGTAGTTGCACTAGAAAGCGACGGAAGGAGAACTCGTAAAGACCGACCCTCAGCCGAGCCAGGAAGACGCCGGCGCTCTTCTTCGGTTTTTGTCCGCTCATCCCACACCGGAGGTGGAAACGGAAATGACCTTTGCACAGGAAACAGCACGACACGCCATCTCCCGGATGCCCTTCATTTTCTCCTCCATCTGCTCCTTCTTGACCAGCGGGTCAAAGTATTGCTCCTGCAGCTGATACTCAGCCTGGGGAGGGAGCGCAAAAATAAAATTGGAAATATGGAAAATGTGTCTCAATTTGGCTTAAATGTGAGCAGTTTTGATCGAGGCGGGTGCGTGCGAGGGCGGCGTACCGCCTGCAGGGCGGCTCCATGGAGGGATTTGGCGTTGAGGATCTTTTGGAACTCCTCCGACCGAATGTAGCTGAGCTCATCTCGCTGCTTCTTCTCAGCTGGCTCCAAATCGGCGTCCCCAAACTCAGCTGCGCAGGAGAATCGTAAGAGAGCGTATTCAGAAGTCGAAGCGCTTGGGGAAATGCAAGTATATTTGAGTAAGTTTGAATGTGCTTTTAAACTAATTCCAAATATTTTATCTATGGTCTCTCTATAGTGTGGATTTTCATCAATTAACAGGTTGTAAGAGTGCCGTTTTTAATTTGAATTATTTTTTTATTATTTTTTTTTCTAAATTAATGTAAAAAAAAAAAATACTGTAATTAAAATTCAAAACTGGGTTTCCACCGTACTAAAGGGGTCTCGGGACATTTTTAACATCGATTTTTTTTGGTGTGATTTTTATTTATTTATTCAAATTAAAACACTTTTTTTTACCCTAATATTTGTAGAAATAAATTGAAATAAATATATAAATAAATTCCTGGGATTGAATTCCTGGACTGCGAAAAGACAATTAAATACGTCAATGGTAGTCAATGAGTTAAAAAAAAAAAACATGTATAGTTGTATATATATTTCATTTCTTTTTAAATATATATATATTTTTTCAATTTTATTGATACACTGCCATGTATGAATTGATATGTATTGATTGATACTTTATGAATCCCATTGAAGAAATTCAGTTTGGCATATATAATAGCGTCCAATTTTTCATTTGAAGAAGTTGCATTTGAGTTTTGCATTGTAACATTTCGTCATGTAATGTAAAAAAGCTCATGCGAGTGCGGGTACCGTCGGGCGAGCTGAGACTCTTCTCCACCCGGGCGCTGATCTGGCCGCTGCTCGTCCTCTTCCTCTTGACAGCGTTGGGGTCGTCCCTCTCCAACGCCATCCCCTTGGCTCTCAACTTCTTCAGGGCCGCCACCTTGGCTGCCGAGAGGCCGGGGGGGGCGGCGGCCCGTGCGGGGGGCGGGCCGGCGTCAAAGAAGAGGACGTCCTCGCCCTTTGAGAAGCCTCGTCCCAGCGTGGGCGTTTGCGCCGCGTCGGGAGCCGCTCGCGAAGACGGCGCCGCGGTGGCCGCCGCCCTCCGTCGGCGGTTGAGCAGGAACTCCCTCTGTTTTTGCTTCTGCTGCTTCAGAAGCTCCGACGCCGAGACGGACCCAACGGGAGACCCTTGCGCGTCTCTGCCGACTGACGGACAAGGGAAAACATTTGAGCGGGGCCGAGCCGGCGGGTTGGGACGGGTTTGCGCGCGTCGGCCAACCTGCCGCGTGCCCCCGCGTCAGGTGCTCCCTCAGCTGCAGGGCCCCCGGCGACGGCACCGACATCAAGCCCCTGAATTCATTGGAGCAATTGGAAACGTCGCCAGACTTCGTAGCTACGGGACAGAAGCAACTCTCTCGCTTCAGTTCCCTTTGCTTTCATTTTCACTCACGGATTTTGCCGCCGCTGGCCTTACCGAGCATTTTCGCCTGAAGGATGTGACGAGCAGAGTCTTTCACAAACAGCTTGTCCAGGGTCGTCTGTCCTGTTTTTTTCGGTTTGGACGCGGATCTGCACGCCACGCCCCCCCCCCCCCCCGGCCCCCGTATGGATGTCATGAGGAAAATGTTTTTCCAATGTCGCCCGAGAGGAGAAGCCACGGCCGGGACTCACAGTGACGCGGACGAGACGCCGCCGTAGTGGAAGCCGTCCTGACAGATGCGCTCCCTGAGGCTGACGCCTTTCGCCTTGTTGGGCGCCTTTCCGGAGAAGGACGACTGCAGCTCGGAGCGCTTGGAGCTCATCTTCTTGTACTGGGCTTTGACGTGATATTGGCAGTACTGGCACTCGTACTGGACACAGGAGGAAGGAGGCAAACGTACTCGGCTCAAATGAGCTCAAAGAATTGGGATAGCAAAGCTGATTCGAAGAATAAACTAAGCCGCTGGGCTTTTGTTGGAATATGTACGCCGTCCTGTGAAAAACACGGGTCTACAATTTTGGAATGTTTTTTTTTTTTTAATTTTCACATGAATGCGATGTCTGTAACGCGGAAACACCATTCATGTAAAAATGAGAAAAATTGAGAGTTTTTCACAGGACAGCGATGTAATTATAAAATGATTTCATTAAATAATGTGTGAAAGGGGAAGACAACCCACATTTTTTTCAAGAATATGTTCTATGCAGGCTCAATAGTGGAAACAAGGCATTCTGTTTTTTGGGAAAGAAAAAAAAAAAAAAAAAAAGAGTTAATCCACCCGCTTTTTTTAGCCATCTCCGGGGGCGGCCATTTTGTCACTTCCGTCGACTGAAAATGACATCACGGATGCTCAGATGCTCAAGTGACAAAATGGGTGGATTTTGCGGCTTAATTCATATTCCACAATCGTGATATTAATCAAAATGCCATGTTTCAACTAGTGGACCTGCATAGAACATATTTTTGAAAAAAAAAATGTTTGGTTGACTTCCACTTTAACACATTATTTTATTAAAACATTTGTGATTCATTTATAATTACATTAAATATTGTCGCTCTTATGTGAAAAACACTTTTTTTTCATTTTTCTTATTTTTAATAGTGCTGTCAAACGATTAGGAGTTTTAAAACTAATTAATAGCAACATTTTCCCAAATTAATCGCGATTAATCGTATTTTTCAACTTTTTTACGACACTTGGAACCGTTATTTACTTGAGTAAAATCTTGGAATCAAAGAAATAAAAGTATATTTCGATCCAAAGACTGTTCTAATAGCTTTCTTTGACCTTTAAATACAAATAAAAAAATTATATTGGATTTCTCCAATAAGCCGTCAAGCAACTTTTTGAAAGTAAAACTGCGTAAAAGTCCCATCTTTCCGACGGTGACTCTCCTCCAAGCACAGTGAGCTGCCACAGGAAGTAAATCAAACTGAGTTAACTGAGTTAATTTTTTTATTTAGTGCGTTATGAAATTGAAATGAATCTCCATAGTTAATGGTTTCATTTTGACAGCCCCGATTTTTACATATTCATGTAAAATTGTGTATTTTACTACTCAGACCAACTTGATTTATAGAGCCCTTTAAAAAAAAAATAATAATAATAATAAAAAAATAAAACGCAGATGTATTGGGCTATGTCAAAAACGTTTCTAAAAAAATATTACGAGACTATTATGCTGAAGGGGCCTGAATACTAATGAGCGGAACTGAGCGTACCTTTTCATCGCTAATTGACAGAATTACCATGTTAACAAGCTGAGAGCAGGGATCTCCATTTTTCTTCATGGCTTTGCACGTGCCGTAATCTTGAGCTTCGCCCATCAGCAACACCTTCTGTGGGTGATCCACTGTCAAGCTGACCTGCGTGTTATCATATAAAAAGCTTTTGGAACCGCAAAATTTCATCCGAACAATTCCCGAGCAAAACATAAATGAACAGCCTGAAGAGCGTCATTGAGAGGTGACGACATGGAAGTAAACGAACATTGAAAGCTAAGAAAACGGCCGGTTTGTGCTTACCCCGTCATATCCGTCTTTTGGTTTCATGGAGTTGGGGTTGAGGATTCCGATGACGGTGCCCGTTTCGGTCTTCCAGTGCTCCTTGTGGACGTCGCCGAACAGCAAGAGCGACACAAAGGCATCCAGGTTGTGGAGGTCGTTCAACTTCCAGATGCTAAAGGTTTTACCCTTCATGCACAGCAACGTTAAAGCAAGCGTAAGTGCCCGTAAATATCCAACGCATCATCTAAAAAAAAAAAAAAAACGAAGTGGTGGCGGATACGTACGCTGTTGCTGCTTTGCGGCGTCGCTTTGCTAACCAGCACGCCAAACGTCACCCAGTCGCTATCCTCCAGCTTCTCGCGTCGCAGGCGGTCCGGCACTTGCGACAGGCGGATCAGGCGGCGGTCAGCCATCTTGCGGTCCATATCGCTGGACGAAACGCGTGGCTTTCTGAACGCCAACGCAAAACATTGGATTTCAAACTGACCATTTTTCGAAAAAAATAAACAGAGATTTGAGTGTGTCCGATTGAAGCTTTGCTAAAAAGTCCTGACCTGAGCCGCAACCCGGAGTATTTCTCCATGGCCACGTCTTTCGGAAGAGAGTCCAGTTTAGGCGGTCCCGCTGAAGTCGTCGAGCAGGGTCTGCTGTGGAAAGTTGTAGACGGGCGCTCGCGAGTGGCTGCCTTGCTCGTGCTTTCCACGGGCAAGAAGGAGCTTCCCATCTTAATCTCCACCAATGGTACTCTGGCTTCTGAAAAAAAAAAATATATATATATATATATATATATATATGTATTAGGGCTGTCAAAATTAAAGCATTAACTATGCAGATTCATTAAAATTTCATAAAGCACCAAAAAAAATTAACTCAGTTAACTCAGTTTTATTTACTTCCCTCCGCTCACTGTGCAGCCAAACTTAGAGGAGAGTCACTGTCGCAAAGACGGACTTTTTCGTAGTTTTACTTTAAAAAAAAAAAAGTTGCTTGACGGCTCATTGGAAAAATATAAAATAATTAGCACACTGCGCAGCCATATTCAAATACCATATTAGTTATACGTCTTTGGTGTATTGTTCAACTGTTGTATTTTACAGGCAAAGAATCGTATTCGAGGATCCAAGAAAGCTATTAGCACAGTCTTTGAATCGAAATGCTGTATACTTTTATTCCTTTAATTCCAAGATTTTACTCAGGTAAATAATGGTTCCAAGCTTTGTAAAAAAAATTGCAGTTGAAAAATATGATTAATCGCGATTAATTATGGAAAATGTTGTGATTAATTACAGTAGTTAAAAAATTGTAATCGTTTGACAGCACTAAATATGTATATATTTTTAAAAATAGTACCGCGATAAATGAGACATTAAAATGAATTACATGCAATCATGTGATGGGTTTACCTGGTGAAGTGCTGGGTTTGCTTTGGTGGGCCACTCTGGCTTTGCGTTTAAAAGAGTCACCATTGCCCAGCTCGGAGATAAAGTCAAAAGACTCCTGCACCTTCTGGCTTCCTGCTCTGACTGGATTGGACGTCACTGATATTAAAGTGAAACAGATCGTCATGGCGATGTGTGACAATGAACTGGGGGAAAACTACAGTGTATTAGCGCACGTTGGAATCGCGTTCTGTGAAGTGGAAATAATTTTACCAGATTGATTCTTTATCTTCTGAGTGACAGCCACTGGTTTTGCGGCCATTTGCTTGGGGGCGGCCCGGCTGGGGGGCGACGGTTTCGGAGTGGGCGTGCTCCCTGATGGTCTCACCGAGGAAGGGGAGCAGGAAGCACTCTGGCTTGCCTCTAGCTGCTTCTGCAATGCCTGCATTTTCTCCTGCATCTGCCTCAACTCCTCTGAACAGGATGGAAGGAACAAAATAAATCAAAACATCAACTTGAGGCGTGGCCGGTGACAAACGACGCGGACACAAACCTTGAAGCTCCTCTTGGGACCTGTTGAGACTCTCACTGGCTTTGCTTTTATTTTTGGGAGCTACTTGCTCTTCTTTTTCGATATCATCTACATCTCCAAAGAGCTCTGACAATTCATCCTCCGGCTCCCGTCCTTCCTCATACTCGTCCCCGCCATCGTTGTCAAAAAGGCCATCCAAGTCATCGGCCTGATGCTGCTCCTCTCCACAGCCCTCATTCTCGGCCATTAGGGATGTCAAAATGTCCAAATCATCTTCGCCTGGACAGAAAGGAAATAAATGACTGCTGTTAGGCGTTATACATCCATTTTCCAGGCCACTTGCCCTCGTTAGGGTCAAAGGTGAGATGGAGCCCGACTATGTGAAAAGCGAGGTACACATTGGACGGGGTGGCCAGCCAATCACAGGATAGAAACATACAACCATTCTCACTCACACCTATGGACAGTTTAGAGTCTTCAATGACCCTGACAGGCAAGTTTTTGAGGAAAAGCTGGAAAAGATGCAAAATAAAATGGAAAGTACTTACAATCCATTGTAGAGCACAGTTCACCTGAATACGGCTGCCAAGCTACAAAATGACACGCAGTGTAAGTGGCAGTTAACATTACGGGTACAGTATACATTAATTGTTCAGGGCAAAGCACATTTCACACATTTAAAAACCACCATTGAGAAAGGGACGGGAATAATATGAAGTTACAATAGGGTCAGTACACTAAATTCAACATAGGCTACAGTACGTTACCACCAATGGGCCAAATTCACAGCTTTTGTGTCGTCTATATTATTCAACGGAATCCAAGCGTATTTAGTTTCGATATTTTACGATTATTTGGTGACTAATACGTACAAGCATGCGTATTTACTCGTTCAACTAAGAATTTCTTACTTGGTGTTCTTCCCAAAGCGAGGGACAAAATCCAAACTGGCGCTAAACGGAGGACCCCGCTGTGTTGTCAAAATCATTTTTAGGTGCCTCGAATCCGCCTGACAATAAAACCTTTCTCAACCTTGAATTTATTTCTTGGTAAAGGCTAAAATTTTAAGACATGTACAAAACTAACACATAAAAGTGAATGGGAGTGGGGGGGCAGCATCTTATACCGGCAACATTTTTTCTTTTACCGCACGGCAAATTTTCCGACACCAAAGTAGGCGTGCCTTCCAGAGGACCTGAAGACTGGAAAAAGCTTCAAGTTTTGGGCTCATGAGCACAACGGGTAAGAATTAACTGAATGCAGTTTAAGAAGAGAAACGTAGAATAACTGTATGCATGTATAGGACGAACACACGTATTTTCATCGGAAACGGTTACCTGCATCTCCATTTTCACCAAAATGAGTTTGAGGGGCATGTAGTAAAGTCAATAACTGGATGAAAATGGGGAGAAAAGCTTGAGAATTAACGTGAAAACTGCAATACTGTCTGCATTTGACTCAAAAAGGATGGAGGAATGCGGCGACGACCCGGTTCTCAGTGTCGTCAAGTGGCAGGATTTCCTTCAGGACTACAGCAAAGATGGGGACTACATCCATGGCTTTGTGACCACTGAGTCAAGCGTAGACGATGTCCTGGAACTGTACAGAAGAGCTACTAAAACAACGTTCTGCACCCGCCGCTCCTCCTCCCTGCAGGTGGATCCGCTCAAATGCAAGAATAAGAAGTTCTGCACTCGCTCTTTCGTGTTCTGCAGGACCATCAGCCCACGCATCAGCGATGATGGAGTTCCCTTCACCTATGGCGGCATGAAGACGCTGGAGTGCCAGTATGGACCTAAAAGGGAGCATAGAAGAAAGAGCGATATCGAAACCGCGCGCTTGGATGAGAATATGAGAAGCAATAACGGAAACACGGCATCCTGCGAACTAGAGAAAACGCCCAAAAAGAGACTTTCAACCGGAGTCACCAAAAAGAAGGGATGCCAAGCCAAAATCTCAGTTTGGCACATCTGCAGGTTGCCCGAGTACGTCGTGACGGCAAAGAGGAGCGTGACCATTTGGCAGACCAGAGCCAAAGAGAGGCTGCTGCAGGACTTGGAGGCAGGGAAGGAAGTGATGATGGAGAGCCGCTTTTATATCAGTTTCCCTCTCCGGCGAGCACACACGGAGCATTCGTCGTGCGGCCAAAGCGAAGCCCAGCCGCTGCACCCGCAGATCATCCAGTGGATCGAGCAGCTCGTCGGCGAGGGCGTCACGACCGCCAGGGACGTGCAGGCGCTCCTCAAGCACAACGTCCAAACCAAAATGTCTGACGTCATGGCGCCGGATGAGCAGCACCGGGCGTATTATCCCACGCTTAAGGACATAGCCAATCACGTCTATAAAGCCAAAGTGAAGCGGCAAGCCGCCAACGAGCCCAAAAGCGATGACATCACCACCGCCCTCCTTTTACTCGACGCGTCACACATCCTCCCGGAAGACTCTCATCAATCACAGCAAGTAAGGGAACGACCGGCTTTTTGTGCGCCCCGAATCGATTCATTTGTCCTTTTTTTTTTTTTTTTTTATACAGGTGACAACGTACGCGGATGAAGCGGTGTGGAAAGCGAGGGCGGAGCTACACGAGGAACTCAACGCCACGTGGGCGTCATCCAACGATTGCGCCGACGCCGCGGCGCTGGCGGAGCTCAAGGCTGCCATCAAGGACCTCCACGAGAAGTTTGTTGCTAACTCCGAGCGGAGGCACGAGGGAGGCGCTTTGTCGCCGGCAAAGATGGCGAAAGTGGACAGTTTGCACGCCTACTTTACTCTGCAAGACTAAAAACAAAATATCTTTCTGTTATGACTTGATTTTTTCATTTTTTTTTTCCTCCTGACAGATGGTCTCTCTATGTTGACGTAAACATTCACAAGCCCAGAATTTGTATTTATTTTTTATGTTTTTTGGGGACCTAGCAAATTGCTGGACAAGATTAAATCATTTTGAAAATGCACAGACAAAGCGGACTGATTACATTTCTTTATTTCAAATTAACGGAACAGCTTCTATTTTTGCAGGAGTACTGTGCCGGATAAAGTGGAATACATCTGCTCGAAATAGAATATATTGACACGTTTCCTAGAAGGGAAAAAAAAAAAAATCCCAGATCGTAGAAAAGCTCAGTGACACTTTTAAACGTTTGAATTCTCTTTACTTGGGATATTCCTCGGCTCGTCTTGACTCACAAAATCAAACTGCAAAATGACAAAACGTGAAAAGTTAACTCTCGACTCTTTTTAGGTACCAGAGATAGACCGATTAGTAGTAGTCAAGGGGGGGCCGATAACCGATATTTGGAGCCGATATTCATTTTCACTAAAAAGGAAAATATTGGCGTCAAAATAAAACTCTGAACTTGGTTTAATCGCATGTTTATTGAACGATTTTCTTTTTTCTTTTTTTTTATGTTTATGAATGTTATCCAGTGTGGCAATATTTGTTGTAAAATTCAAACAAAAAAAGCTATTGTATTGATTACCAAAAAAAAAGGTGCATAGTGTTCCCAAGGTCAGCAGAATCTCTCATAAAAAAATCAAATCAATACTTCCTTGAAGTTAACAGTTTTAAAATGATTTTTCTTAGCGGTCATCAGATTTTTAAAAAAACGGCCAATACCGATATTCATCAAAATACTGAATATCGGCGCCGGTAATCGATCTGTCCCTAGTAGGCCCAACCAGAGGAAGACTGAGGTTAAAGTGCGAATACGGCTAATACTACTAGCGAATGACGAGGGGGCTAGTTGATGCAGTCCATGATGTGGATCTGCAGGGAGTCCAGATCGGGCAGGATTTCGTTGCACTTTGGACACACGTGTTCGGGAATGCTGGCCTGATGCTGCCAGTCGGTGCCTGCGAGACAGAAAAACAAAAAAATGAAAAATAAAAATGAATAGCCCCGCCCCCAAAACCAAACATACCTCTTGAAACTAAAGCTGGCCCTTGTGTGTTTGGATTTGCAACATGTCTCCTTTGCATGTTGCCTAATTTCTGCCTGTGGACACACATGGGAAATTAAGATTTAACGTTACCGCATTGCAAGGAATTATTATTTGGGCAAATGGGACACAGGTGGTAAACTCAGTTCTGTTGGTTTTTTTTTGGGGTTTTTTTTCAATCTTTTGGCATACCGGCTCATCTCCTCCTGCAGATGGTTGTTCTGCTTCTTCACGTACTCCAGTTGGACAGCCAGACGCTCCCTCTCCTCGTGCAGTTTCTCCCTCGCCGCCCGCTCTGCGTAGAAATCAGAGCAGTAGACCTCGGCCTGCGGGGAGGGGCAAATGCGACAAAGCAAATGCAGTGCATCAAATCCATTTCAGTGCTCAGGATGACACTTTAGAGCAAAATAAATACATAAATAAATAAATACTTCGTTAAAATCATTCAAATTTCTTTTATTGCATTATTTATCATTTAATTCTAATTTGCTAGGCAAATATTTTGCTCATATTTTTATTTGATTTGGGCTTTTATGCAAAAACGCTCATTTTATTAGTAAAAAAATCGATTATTTATTCTTCAAAAATGTCAATGTAATAAAATATTAGATTACTACACTATTCCACAAACATTTTTGTGTATATTTAAAAGTTAATGTTATTAATAGTATTTCATAAGGACTTCATCTCACCATTCATAATTTAAATAATTATAACAATAATCAAGTCAATAATCATCCCTTTTATATTGTAGTAATAAAAATAAAATAGCAAATTGCAAAATCCATGCTCATTTTTTTATTTCATTACAATTTAGGTAATTATTTCAAAATAGCAATTATTTAGTCAAATATGTGAAATTTTTTTTTATTTATTATTCAAAAATGTCAATGTAATAAAATATTAAAATACTACACTATTCCACAAACATTTTTGTGTATATTTAAAATGTTAATTTTATTAATAAAATAGTATTTCACAAGGACTTAATTTCATCATTCACAATTTAAATAATTATAACAATAATCAAGTCAATAAGCATCCCTTTGATATTGTAATATTAAAAATAAAATATCAAACTGCAAAATCTATGCTCTTTTTTTTATTTCATTACAATTCAGGCAATTATTTTGTAAAACATTTGAGAAAAAAAAAAAAAAAAGCTACCAATAGTTTTGTATTTCATGTAAAACTATTCATTTTAATAATGAATAATTAATGCAGATTTGAATGACAAGTAACCAATTGCTTTTAAAAACACTCTCTGTAATTATTTGAATTCGACTAATATTGCTAAAGCTCAATGAGCTACATGAATTAAAAACATAAAAAGAATAACTAAATTTAAAGGAACTAAATTTAGGAGAAAAAAAAAACTGCTATCTTAATGCAACGACTACTACACTACAGGACTCTGACTAATCTAGATACCGACATAAAAACTGTGCCCACCTGTGCCTCCAAGACAGAGATGGTCTCCAGCTCCTTCTCCTTATTGAAAATCTCCTGCTTCAAGCTGTCGATGTGCTCCTGCTTGGTCGCCAGGGCCACCTCGGCGGCGCTCAGCTGCCCTTGAAGATCGTCCACCACCTCCCTGCCCACCAGCTCACCCTGCGGCACCGCAGTGATTTCACCGATTACTAACCCGTCGTGTCGTTTGAAAACATTCCGTTTCCTATCGGGGCTTGAAGAATGGAATAAAATCGCTTTTCTTTCCGCAAATTGAAATTAGCTATTGACTACAACTACGGCAAGGTGTTGTGTTGAACTCATACCGCATGTTTTTATGTCCATATTAGGGACGTAACGATTAATGGAAAATCGAGTTAAAAATCGGTTCGCCTCGATTCATTCGATTTGATTCATCGAAAATCGAGTTGGATGAGTTCATCTACCAGTGAAAAACGTTTCTTCACATACACACGTTACCTCTCTCCTCTTTCTCTCTTCCTGGAGCTCATTGTAGTCTTCAAACAATTTCGTGTAGGCGTCCTTCAGCTGGGCCAGGTTGATCCTGAGATGAAGCCAGCATGTCAAGCCCTCTGATTTGATGCCGCGTACCTCAAGTGTCGATTGGAAAACATGCGCGCGCGGACCTCTCCTCCTCAACCTTCCTCTGCACGATTAAACCCTGCGCCTGCATGCTCTCCAGCTGCAGCTTGAGCTGATCGTTCTCCGTTTTGACCGCCCGCGTGTCCGCCAGCTGGGCCTTCAGAGCGGCCGCGTCGTTCTCCATCTCGCGGCACCTGCGGGGAAGCAAAGTCGCGGGCCTTGACGCGCCGTGCCATAAAAATCGGAGCGTACGTTCTAAAGTGTTTGGTTTCCAAACCGGTCCTGCAGGTTCTTCTTCATGCCTTCTGCTTCATCCAGCTTGCTCTGGGCCCGCTGCAGCTCTTTGAATAGCGACATCATCTGCGATTTGATCAACTCGGATGCCACCTGGAACGCAAGACAAAACATTACGTAAAGAGTTCCGAGAAGCTTTTTCAGCTGTGCTCACTTTTTGCTGGTCTTTTCAAACCATAACTAAAAAAAAAAAAAAGAAAATTGTTTACACTAAGTACATTTCGACGACGTTGTCATTATTTCTGTACATAGTAGGGCCGGGCCGATTATTGGCGCCGATATTCGTCAACATGCAGAATATCGGCCTTTTTAAAACATCTGATGGCCGATAATGAATCAATTTAAAACTGTGTTGGAGTCAAAACAAAGATATGTGAAAGTTTAATTTTCTGTCATTTTGAAATTTTGGAGAACTTCATTTATTGTCGAAAACTATATGGAGCTCTTTTTTTTTTACTTTTTAAGACATGCTGACGACCTCGGGTGCTTCCTGAACTTTTTGTTAGAATTTGGTAACAAAGATGTGTATTGTCAAAAATTTATAGTAATTTAAGTAGTAAAAAAAAAAAAAAATCTACATTATGCAAATCTGATAATGTATCAGTCCTGAAAAAAAACATATAGGTCTATCTCTTGTATATAGCTTTGGAGACAGCAACCACAAAAAAAAAAACTCTTCTATGTCATCATGTAACATCCTGGCAAAAGTCAAACTTTCAAAATAAAAGCACGCAGTTTAATAACAGTTTCAACACGCAATAAACAAGCACAGAATTGTTTGTGTGCGACTGAAAGTGTGGCAAAAATGACACGGTGTGCTTTTATTTTGAAGGTCCGCATTTGACAGGACGTTATCGCATGAGCTCGCCTCACTTTTTCCGAGCGTGTGAATTTACTCGCTGACAGCCCGACAAAAAAAAAAAACGCGTGCAGTAAATACCTGACCCTTCTCCGAATCGTTTTGGGGCTCTTCTGTCACGTTGGTCTGTGTCGTTACGGTAACATGGTGGCTCCGATTTCTCTCCATCATTCTTATCCTGTCAAGAGTGCAAAGAAAATTTGTCACATGATGTCAATTCAAAATTGTAAAAAAAAAAAAAAAAATTGTAATATGACATATTTTCGATATTTCGACTTTTTTTTTTTTTCCTCAATATGTGCACTTTACACGTCAACGGTGGACTGCAGCTCGGCCTGCAGCCGCTCGGCTCGCTGGGTCTCGTTCCTGAGGGACTGCAGCAGGTGGCTGACGGTCACCTCCTCGCTGTCCAGGCGGGACGCCATCATGCTCGCGTCGGGACCTTTGCTGCTGACGGCGCCTTCGTCCTGAAAAGACGCGGTTGAAAACTCCACTAAAACTTGCAGGTTAGGATATGAAAACCCGAACGCCGATTCGAGGCCTATACATGTTTGAAGACCTTTTTCAAAAGTGTACTTTGATCAAATCTAAGACCTTTTTCAAAAGTGTACTTTGATCAAATCTAAGAGCTCTTACCAACAAACGTTATATCACAGTATTTTAAGTTAAAAGTTCAATTAAAGCATGAACTATGGAGATTAATTTAGGTTAAAAAAAAAATAATTAACTCAGTTAACTCAGTTTTATTCACTTCCTGTAGCAGCTGACCTCGGCTCACTGTGCATCCAGACGGATTTTTATGTAGTTTTACTTTAAAACGTTGCTCGAAGGCTCATTGGAGAAATCCAAAATAATTTGCACATTTTGCAAAGCCAAATTCAAATACCACATTGGTTGTACGTCATTGGTTTATCTTTTGTATTTTACAGGAAAATAAATCGTATTCAAGGATCAACGAAAGCTATTAGAACAGTATTTGAATCAAAATATTCTTTTATTTTTTTCCCCACATTAATTCCAAGATTTTACTCAAGCAGTAGTTGAAAAATACAATTAATTGCGATCAATGATGGAAAATATTGCGATGAATTAATTTAAAAAATTTAATCGCTTGCCAGCACTGATTTTAACACATTCAGTCATATTATTTCTTTGACAACAAGGTGCCATTTTTTAAGACATGTAAATAATTTCAAATTCAAAATTTCCACTGACTTCTAACCACAAATATTGAAAATTGTGGCTGGTCATCAATGTTGAGAGCCCGCAATATGGACGACGCCTGTAATATGAAACGTTTCTTCTGCTCACCAACACTGCGATGACCTCGATGAAAGAGTCCTCGCAGGAGTTCCGCTCCATCTTCAGCTGCAGCTCAGAGTTCAGAGCCACCAGGTCGTTTTTCTCCGCCTGCAGTCGGCTGACCTGAGCGCGCAAGGCGTCCACCTCGCCGCTGTGACCGGAAACTGCTACCTGCAAACGCCATGTTGAATGCTCCTCGTTCGAATTACGATCCGCGTGTCCCTGTATAACACGCCCACTCACTTGTGAGACATCCGAAGCGGCGTCTGACTCTGCCAGTTTCATGTTCATCTTCTCGTTTTCAACAACCAGAGCCTCCATCTGAATCCGGGCCTCCCGAAGCTTCTTCTCCAGGAAGACCCGCTCCTCCAGCTGATTGGCGCGCCACATGGACAGCTCCTCGAAACGCTCTTTCATCATCAGGTTGGTCCGGTGCAGAGCCTCTGGGGGAGGGAGCAGGTGAAGTGGACGGTTACACAACAATTAATAAAGGGAACAAGCGCACAAGCCTCTCTCACCTTTCAAGTGACAGTTTTCCTGGATGAGAACGTTCATCTGGAGCAACGCCTCCTCCGGCGTTCCCACCAAACTGGGTGAGCGAGAGACGTCCCCGTTCATTATGGGGCCTCCGGAAGCCATGATGCTGAGACAAGAAATACAAGATGAAATGTTGTTCTTTATTAGGGCTGTCAAAATGAAAGCATTAACTATGGAGATTAATTTCAATTTCATAACGCACCAAAAAAAAAAAAAAAAACTCAGTTAACTCAGTTTTATTTACTTCCTGTAGGAGCTGACCTCTGCTCACTGTCGCAAAGACGGACTTTTACGTAGTTTTACTTAGAAAAAGTTGCTTGACGGCTCAATGGAGAAATCCAAAATAATTTGCACACTTTGCACAGCCAAATTCAAATACCATATTAGTTGTACGTCTTTGGTGTATCGTTCATCTGTCGTATTTTACAGGAAAATAATCGTATTCAAGGATCAAAGACAGCTATTAGAACAGTATTTGAATCAAAATACACTTTTAGTTTTTTTTCCACATTAATTCCAAGATTTTACTCAAGTAAATATTGGTTCCAAGCTTCGTGAAAAATTGTAGTTGAAAAATGCGATTAATCGCGATCAATTATGAAAAATTTCGCAATTAATTCGTTTTAAAAATGTAATCGCGCGACAGCACTATTCATTATATAATTAATAACACTGTTTTAGAGTTGCAAAAGGTGGAAAGCCAGTTGACTCGCAAGCGTAATTTTGAACAGCCCCGTAATTTTGCAAGCCGAGTTTCAATTGACACGGTCATAAATGTAATGCTTATACTGGTGTGACGCGGTATCATTGTGTCTAATATTTTGAGGTTTTGCATTTCCCACTGAGGTTCACTAACTTATCTCAGTGACAAAGTATTGACAAAGTGAAAGTGACTCAGGACTCGCTCATGCTCCAGCAACAAGGAAACAAGCCTTCTGATCAGCAGGTCACATGACAACTTAGTCAGGACCTGGAGGTCCACAAAACACATCGGCTCAATTGTTGCTTTGATAAGGGGATCCCCGTGAAAACATACACAGGTTTCTTTTTGACTGTTTAGATTTTAAATGTAGCTTTAGTTTTGTTATTAAGTTTTCACCAGTAAACGCTTCTGGTTCTCTACCCAATGTGTTGTCTTGTTTTTGTTGTGGGGGCAACAGTAGTTTCCACAGAGGTCCAGGAGACACTACTGGAAGAGTGAGTTTCCCTTTTAGACGAGCCAAGTATTACAATCTATCTACGTTCTGTTTCTATTTCGACGAACCAACTCCGATTTTAAATGGAATTTACCAGTCAATTTAACACATTTCGGCCGAACTGCAATACGGCTAAACATTAAATGAGTTTCAAACTGACCTCCAGTGGGATCCGGAAAGCAAATTTGGACGTTCTTTTCGAACACAAGCGAACAACACTTGCGTTTAAGCGAAGAGTTGGATTGTTGTTGAACGTTGCAATGTCTCCTCCTGCTTCGGGTTGACTTCAAGTCCAACGCTTGAAAGCAATCAACTTCTGGTTTGGGACTTCAAAACAAGACAAAACAAGTCAACGACCGTCGTTCTTTGGGGCCGCGAGAACACTGATGTCTTTTATTCTGAAGGCGGCTTTGTCTAGTTTTCCTGTCAAAACTACGCGCAGCTGGTGGAAATCCATTTCCTTGAAGTGACGTCAAAAAGAGGATGTCAGCTGCATCTACGATAGTGGGTCCTCGGTTTACGACGATTCCCAACGTCGCGCTATGAACTAATTCTCGCCAATATGTAGCATATTTACCGCTGTCATGGCTATAATACTGCGTTAGTGCTCAAACGCTCAAATTCTAGTAACGTTGCTGTCGTTGAAACGGAACACCGTCGTAAAACGAGAGCTCCTTGTATCCCATGTAAACCAGCTATGGATATGTCTAGTGATTCTGTACGTGATACCCAAGATAAAATATTCAAACAGGCCCACGTACAACTTCTTAAACATTTGGAGTTTTGGTTGATTCCACTGTATATCGTTTCAAGTTTCCTAAAAACGCATCGAAATGACAGCTTTTATTCAATCACATTGATGTTCCGTTTAAAATCCACTAAATGGCAGTGTTGTAAAGCAGACAAATACTGTAATGCCGTCTAGTCTGCTGATGCGCTCAAGTCGCTTCTACAACGTTCCCCGGGCCCACAGACTTGAGACAACGTTGAAGACAGTTTAAAATATTTATTTGCTCTTTCATCTGAAATGTTCACAGACTTCTCCCTTTGCTATTCCAACTTTGCTTGTGTCACAGCCGCTAATCAACAGGCCCGGCCTTGACGGTCGATTTTGCCATAGTGACAAAGTCACATCATAAAACAAATACGAGTTTAATTAATATAGAAGTTGGTCTTAATTGTATTTAATATAGTAAAATACGGGTGGGAATGAGTTTAGCATTATGTGTTCTGGAAACACGCAATATTTTTTTTCTTTTAAGTGCCGAGCTTCATACTTTTGGATCATTCTGTATAGCTCAATTTAAAAAAAAGTATATATAATCAATATGGAACCCTGCATCGACAAGTTGAGAGGTATTTATGCTAGTTGTCATTGAACGCAACAATAAGTCACTTAACCCATTTTTCCACGAGTCCTTGAATGCAGCAGCGGCGCTTGTCTTAAAGCAAGGAGGCGTGCGAGGTGGACACTTTGAAATTGACTGCCAAAGTTTTGCACTAAAGGAGCAGGTTCATTGCTTGAAATCCAACTCCTCCTATTTATGGATCTTAGAAATGTAAAATCGCGACTTTTGGTAGTCATTGACGTCAAATTGTAACTCAAACTGCAATTGCATTTGCAAGTGGAACATCAGTCCAGGGGTCGTGATGACTTTCACTGTTTTTCTCCTTGCGCTGCTGAGCGTTTTGACGCATTGGTACGCTTTGACGCACGGCTGCCGGCTGCCGTCCGAGTGGCGGCCACTGAGCGAGGGATGCCGCGCGGAGCTGGCCGAGATCATCGTGTACGCGCGGGTTCTGGCAATCCACCGGGAGCCGCTGGGCGGTGGGGCGGACAGCCTGTACAACTCGCTGCCCGTCGGATTCGGTTACGGCTACGAGGGCGCGGAGGAAGGGCTGCTGTACTCGGCCGAGGTGGAGCTGCTGTGCGATCAAGCCTGGGGGAGCATGCTGGAGGTCCCGGCAGGGTCTCGACTTAATTTCACCGGCCTGGGTTACCTCTCGTGTCAGTCTCACACGGTGATGGAAAACTACTCCTATTTCTTTTTCCTCAGGTAGGCTTCAACGACGTGCGTTAGTAGTGTTTAGAGTGCAGAAAAATGAAAAATCTTCAATACATTCAATATTTTTTCCATTGTCGCTTGTTGATGATGTGAACTGCTTCCACTGACAACATGGCGTGCAAGAGCATATAGGTGATTTGGTTTCTATGTACTATATCGAGAACTCCCAATTTAAGAACAAATGGTGTTGGGTATTCAACTTTAATTAAAGGGGAAGTCAAACAAAACTTTTTTTTCCAAGAATATGTTCCCAGCAGGCCCACTCGTTGAAATTTCTGATTAATTTTGCGTTTGTGGAATAGAAATTAAGTAGCAAAATGCACTTGTTTCTAGCCATCTCTGGGGGCGGCCATTTTGTCTTCAGTCGACTGAAAATGACATCACAGCTGCTCACAACGACCAATCACGGCTGACCTGTTTTCTGAATCTGAGCCGTGATTGGTCGTTGTGAGCAGTTGTGATGTCATTTTCAGTCGACAGCAGACAAAATGGCCGCCCCCAGAGATGAATAAAAACGAGCGGATTAACACTTATTCCACAAACGCAAGATTTATCAGAATGCCCTGTTTCAACTAGTGGCCTTGCATAGAACACATTCTTGAAAAAAAAAAAAATGTTTGCGTCGACCGCTTAAGAGAGTAAGCGAATGGAAAGAAAAGTCGTAAATGTATCCCACGGGACGCGTGACATCCTCTCCGAACGTTCGCAATTTCTCCACCAGGATGGACGAGAACTACAACATCCTGCCCCACGGCGTCAACTTCCAGGACGCCATCTTCCCCGACACGGCCGAGAACCGCCGCACCTTCTCCAGCCTCTTCCAGTTCTCCAACTGCACCCAAGGGAGCCAGCCCTTCCACACTTTCAGCCCCGAGTGGGACACTGTGGAAGACAGCAGGGTAAGGCGTTACGTTCAGGGGTGTGGGTACAAATTGCACAGGGGAATAAGGAAGCTAAGGGCTTGTTTTTAGCCGGAAAGCAAGCTAGCATACTGTCGCTAACAGGTTAGCGCAACTTTTCGTCAAAAGCGGTTCTCAACACAAGCAATGATTGAATGACTTCTATGCAGCCAGCACGTGATTGGCCGCACGCGCTCACATGTCAGCCGGTGAGGATTAAAGCAAGGGACCGATTGGCGGGCGGGGGGAGGTCAAAGGTCAAATAGCAGAGATGGTCATCTGTGACACGCATGAGGTCACTCAGCAGCTCCGGTTCTGAGAACAAAGCAAAGGCGCATCTCTGCTCTTGTGTGGCTTTGACCTTTGACCTCCAGGCTCGTGGGGAGGACAAGTCTTTGGGGGGGGGGGGGGGGGGGGTCGTGACAGTCAGGGCGAGGCAGGTTGCCAAACAGGTGTTCGGGAATTTATGAAGACCCTTTTTCTTTTTAAAGACAATTTTCGTACAGTTTAGAAAAGGCGGAACGCTTTTTCCTCCTCCTGTCGACGTTTGAAGCGTTCAAGACATTGAGCCCCTAAAGTTGAGCGCGGGGGATGTTGTTGTTCCACCCTCGTGGGAACCAGACACCCCCTGAAGGACACACAAGAGACTTCCTCTACTTTCAAAACCCTTCATTAAGCTTTTGTTTGAGGATACCATGTAATCCTCCTACTGAAAGATAAGCCACTATCCCCCCCCCCCCCCCCCCCAATCCCTTAAAGGCATATCATTTGTTATGCGGTAGAATGCAATAACGGAGAAGTCGGGGCCAGTTTGTAACAAAGTCCTTCATCAGCACATTTAACGTGCACTGATTAGCGGGGAATGCTCAAGCTCGAAAAAAATGTTTTGCGGCTCTCGTAAATATTTTATGTGGACTTTCAGAGGCTTGAAAGTAGTCAATCCCCAAAAGGTAGACGAGGAATTTTTATCAAGATGTTTCTAGTATTTATCTGTCTTTAATGTTTCGATCCTGCTACTTCAAGCAATAATATTAAAAGTAGTGCTGTCAAACGATTACATTTTTTAAAACGAATTAATCGCAACATTTTCTATAATTAATCGTATTTTTCAACTACATTTTTTTACGAAGCTTGGAACCATTATTTACTTGAGTAAAATCTTGGAATTAATGTGGAAAAAAAAAGAATATTTCAATTCAAAGACTATTCTAATAGCTTTCTTTGATACTTGAATACGATTCTTTTCCTGTAAAATACAACGGTTGAACGATACACCAAAAACGTACAACTAATATGGTATTTGAATTTGGCTGTGCAAAGTGTGCAAATTCTTTTTGATTTCTCCAATGGGCCGTCAAGCAACTTTTTTAAAGTAAAACTACGTAAATGTCCGTCTTTGCAACAGTGACTCTCCTCTAAATTTGGCTGCATAGTGAGTAGCTACTCCTACAGGAAGTAAATAAAACTGAGTTAACTGAGTTAATTTTTTTTAATGAAATTTATATTAATCTCCATAGTTAATGCTTTCATTTTGACAGCCCTAATTAAGATTCTATCAATGTAGATTTAATGACTAGTCTTTTAAAATGTCCCTTTTTTTTCTTCTTTTTTCTCAAATTTCACCACCATCAAATTTCAACGCTCATCCTTGAAATTGAATGTTGTACTTTTACAATGCACGCGTGCCTTAAACAGTGTTTATACAGATGATGCTTTAACAGCTGGCAGGTAATACACGGATGTTTTGACAGATGCTGCATGCGTGTGCATGTTTTGGGTATCCCGCAGAGAACCTTCTTAGGACCCTGTGAGAAAGACTGTCCACCATGTATGGCTGTCCTTTATAACATTGTCACTGGAGGACAAATTGGAGTAAAAAGTACATCAAGGGGTACTGTAGTATTCGTGGCGTGTCGTGATGAAAGAGTCATTTACCCCAAGTGCATGCTGGGTAAATGCACTCACAACCCGGAGGTTTGGAAAACAAACAAGCAGGCAGTCTGCTGACTCTGTGCTCTGTGCTCGCCCCCCCCCCCCCCCCCCCCCCCCCCAGCTTGCTGTGCTCCTCCGTGCAGGCGGCGCTGTTCGACGAGGAGGAGCGCGGCCGCGAGCTGCAGGAGCGCCTGTCCGCCGCCGAGCGCCGGAACAAGCAGCTGAAGGGCCGCGTCCGCAAGGTCAAGCGCTCCCTGAGGAACGCCCGCAAGGCCGCGCGCAAGGCCGAGCAGGAGGCGCGGGGCCTGCTGGCGCGGCTCGAGGCGGCCGAGCGCCAAGCCGGCCGTCACCTCAACACCATCAAGCAGGAAGAGCCTCCGGCGGGGCGATACGCCAGCCCGGCCCTACGGCAGAGAATGCAACTCTGATGGATCGCGTCAAGAGACTGCGGGGCGGTCTTTAGCGGCAAAATCCAGCTTCTGTATACAGTCTGGTCAAAAGTAACCCAAATTGGGCGAAAGAGCTAAGAGACCGAGCCGGCGCTTCGAATCATTCAACGCAATACCCTGTAGGGGTTGGTAAATGCTCTAAAATGGCTGGCAGTGAATTACAATACTCATTTTATGACTGACATTTTGGAAGAAGAAGAAGAAGGAGCAGCAACTTGAACGCTCGGAAGAGAACAAACTGTTGGGACTACTTAGATACAATTCCACGGAAGAAAAAAAAAAAAAACGCAGGTAGACCGGATTGCTTTAACACAAAATTGGAGTCGGAGCCAAGTTTTCCGGGACAAAAATCACAAAAGCAGACCTCCCCCGGAAGAGAATCAAAGCGGTTGCACTTGCCTCTTTCCGATAGCGTTGCAGTGTCGAGGCCTTCCTCGCGCATCCTTCGTCCAACCGCAGGCGGCTGAGCGGGTCCGCTTGGAATGCCGTTGACTTGTTGCGCTCTGTGTAAACAAGCGCGGCCGGCAGTGAGATGGGGGAGTCACTTCATTTTACGGCACTCTTTCACAGTCTGGCTGGGAAAAAAAAAACGAGGATTGAGTCAGTAACTGCCTTTTCGCCACGCCGAGTCATAAACGGTTGATTGTTTGAGAGTGGAAAGAGCGGCAATAAGCTACTAGTTGCGATGAAACATGTTGGATGCACTTGAGCAAATATTGTATTTGCGACATACAATCAATGGACTTTGCTGACATTTATTCCAAAAATGTATGATTCAACTTTGCTCATAGACTTTTTTTTTTTCTACTTCTTTATATCCATCGTCCCTTATTACACGACATGGAACGAACTCTGTCCGTTTAAGCAGCCTTCTCATTGGCTGGAAAGTATCCTGATGTTTTCACTCATATTTTGACTTGTGTCAAGTGGAGAATAAACTAGATGGAATGTGAATCGTTTTTATACTATAAAATTGCATTTGGACCAACATTAGTGTGGTTGTGAAGTACGTACAGGTATAAAAATGTTGAGCTCTAGCACTGTTTTCTTTTGCCTCTGCCGTTGCCATAATTCAACATATGGGGGGGGGGGTCGAGTGGTGCCCAATACGTCTATTTAGCGTAGCGTCGACGGAGATGAGCTTGTGCATGTCATTATCTTATGTTAATAAAGTCAGCCACACGACGTGCTGCCAACTGTACTTCTTTATTAAACTTCTCTATATCAATTACTGCATCTCACATAGAACAACAGAACGTATCACTGACCCGTAATATGAGCCAATCACATTCGTGTGCACTTCAGGGACCACTCGGAAAACAAACTTAAAGAATATTACAGTGCATTTATAGCGGCGGCGGCGGGGGGGGGGCCCGGTCCAAACCGGTCCGCGGCTCGGTTGTTGGGGACCCCTGCACTATATTATTACGCGGTGGGCGCGTGTTTGGGGAATTGTAGGTCAGAGGAGACGTTCTAATGTGTGGGGTATCATGGGGAGAGGACTGGTGTGCATGTCTGGTTCATCAAGTGAATGGAATGTGTTTGTGAGGGGGCAAGAGCAGCAGGACGTCGTCGAAATATTCCTCTAATTCGGCCTGGGTGGGGAGTGAGACATTCGAGTGTTATTACCCTGACTAGCTAAAAGTTATCAAGCTAGCTTGTATAAATGACAGGTATCGAATAATCACGCATGACGAAGGGAAGCTTGCTAGCTAGCAACATGCTAACTTAACTCGACGGAAAATCCGACTCCATCCGAGGACATTTGGAGATGTAATGCAGGGAAAATACATCACCTCCGCATATCTACTTCCCACGAATGCCTTAGAGGGGAAAAAGGATCTTCTTTCTTTTTTTTTTTTCCGACCTTAAAACCTGCAGGCAAAAAAAAAAAAAATCTGGAAGATTTACAGGCATTTGTAAATAGCCACAATTGAGGATGAGGTTCAGAAGATAGAGAAAACATGTGTTCAAATATTCTGACTGGGAAGTTTAAGGTTAGAATTACTTAAAAAAAAATTAAAGTCAGATATTCAATTAAATAGGCGGCAAATTTAAGATAAAATGAAAAATAAATGAACACGCCGACAGGTCAACTTTTCAAAAACATCTAAACTGCGGAGAATTAGTCAAGAATTTATAGTTATAGGAAGCGGAATCTGCAAGAAAGTGTGCTTTCAGGCTTCTAATCCAGAATTCCATCTTGAGCCAACAAAGGTAACCATTGCCTGGAGAGTTTGCAGCATCTGTCTTTTGTCTGCTCAACATCTGTTTCACACCAAATACCTTATACGCTCCATCCAGCATAGTGGTGGTAAACTTGGCCTCATGGAGCCTAAAGCCTACTGGTGGGAAATAAAAGCACAATTAGAACAACATCAAACAGGGAGTAAGTGTGAAAATGCATACATGCTCCCCAACAAAGAAAGAAAACAGATGTTTTTAGTGATCATTCAGGATTTATTCCAGGAGAAAAAGAAGAACAAAAGACAATCCAGCCGGTGTCGTCATGGTAACTGATATGTGCACATGATTGTCGAAGGCATCCGATACACAAGCCCCATGGACACACAAATCGTAAGCATCGGCGCGAGGGTGCCATTGAGTTTGACGGTGGTGCGCCAGATCGGCCGACGCAGGGGAGACGGCGAGACACTGGGTCACCATAGCGAGCACCGCGTTAAGAGTTTCAGTCTTACAAACAAGAGCCGAGGCCCTAATCCATTCCGAAATAGGGTTATGTTAAATATATGGAGATTTTTTTTTTTTATCGATTATTAGCTAAACCAGCCAGGTGAAATCACCAGAACCGTTCACCGTTGGCAAACACCCACTATATGTATTTAAACTTAGCAAAACACACTTTTTAAACACCCCCCCCATGGTGAGTGCATTACAGTAAGGACAGTCTACTGAGCCCCCCTCAAAAGAAACGATTGCTTAGAAAAAAATGGGCCTGTAAACATTTAATTGTGATGCAGCGCTTAAACTTGGGGTGTACGAAAACCGATTTGAATGGGAAAATCGGTTTTGATCTAAATGATGCGAGTCATTCGAATCAAACTCAATTGAATCGTTCCACAAAATATATCGAGATACGCATCGAATTATGTTGTATTAGAGAGTACACCATTTATCTATATATATATTTATATATTAGGAATGTAACGATTCACTCAAGCCCCGATTTTCAGTTCCCGATTTTGATTCGATTCGATTTTTTTAAAATTGCTACTATGCAGCATTTTCTAGATTAATTCAAGCAACTCGAGTTTCGATTAATCTAATCGATTATTCGGGCGAATCGATTTTAAATCGAGTTTTGATTAATCAATATATGTATATATTCTTTTCAGTTCATTCATATTGTGAAACCATTGCCTTTTTGTTTGTAGAACTGAAACTTCATTCTGTGACAAAAGGTTCGACATAGGTGCCAGAATCGGTTCATTTTTACACAACACAGATACTGCAGTCAACAATAGCCACTTGAATTCCATAACAGTGTGTTTGAGAGTTGTCACAGCTTTGGATTTCTTCCTTTAAAATGGCGGAAAAAAAAAAAAAAAACGTAAGCCTGAGATCATTAAATGTTCACTGACACTGAAGTGGAACTGGAACACTGAAACATTCGACTGCACTGTCAAATGTCAAAACTCTAAAGAGGAATTTAATTGTTTTTCCCCCCTCTATCGGAACATTCCAAAGTTACAATCAACACTCGGAGGCACGCACACACACACACACACACACACACACACAATCGCTCATCCTCTCCCCCGAGCCAGAACAGCAAAACATTTGTCAATACCTTGAAAATGATCATTTATATTCACAACCTATGTACACAAACATCTTAAACATTCATTTTTTTTTTTTTTTTCAACAATGGTTGAGAATTAATTTCTTCCATATAGAAAAAGCGGACATGAATTTCAGGTACAACATTCCGATTAATATACTTTTCTGGATTTTTCGCCCCCTCCCCTCCCCTCCCGACCCCAAAAATACTGTAACAGAATTTTTGAAAATGCATAGCAATCCATCTCAATATATGTACAGCATACCGGGTCATCGTGAATAATCAGATTAAGCCCTTATAAACGTTTTTTTTTTGTTTTGTTTTTTTTAATGTGTGTGTGACGCTTAATTTCCTCTGAGAAAAACATGAAATTCTAAAAACTGCTGCTCGTTTTTTTGGGATAAGACACACTCATATTGGAAGAAATTAAAAACACACACGTACTTTGTTAAGACAGTCCACTAAGACAACATGCATCTAAAGACACGCTCGAAATACCGGGGGGGGGGGGGGTACACGGGACAAAGTCGGTTCTGTTTCAAGGTTGTGGGAATATACAGGTTGTCCTTCATGCAGTGGTTTGACATAACGTGTGCATAAGTACGCACCCCGAAAAAAAACCCAAAATAAAACGATGGCAACTCACAATGACGATCATATCAAATCATGGACAAATCGATCAAAGCATCATAGCTTTCTCGTCGAATTCCGCCCAACCCCTCGCGTGGGAATTCACGTCATATTCCTCGCTCTGCTCTTTGGCTACATATTCACGATAAAGGGATAGCATCGAGTGACAATCTGATATGCGCCGACGTTGCGCTGCTCTGCTTTTGCCGCAAAACAAAGGCCGCTGACAAAATCGGTAACGAGGGAAAAAAACAAAACAACCTTCCATACTAAACTGACTAGAGATAGACCGATATGCTTTTTTTTCAGGGCCGATACCGATTATTAGAAGACAAGGAGGCCGTAAACCGATATTTGGAGCCGATATTAATTTTCAGTAAAAAGGAAAATACCTCAAGAAAATGTACTCTTAACTTTGTTGCAACGTCTTTCAGCATTTTTCTTGAACAATGTTTGCATAATGTTGATTTTTTAAAAATTATTATTTCAAGAAATTTTTGACAACATACACCTCTGTTACAAAATTCTAACACAAACTTCAGGGAGCACCCGGGTTGTCAGCATGTCTTAAAAAGGATAAATGAAAACTGAAACAATAGCTCCGCGTAGTTCTCTACAGTAAATCAAAATGTCAAAATATTAAACTTGACCATATCTTTTGTTTTGATTCCCCCGGTTTCAAATTGATTTATTATCGGCCAGCAGAGTTTTAAAAAAGACCGATGGCGATATTCGTCGAAAAGCCAAATATCGGTGACGATAATCGGCCCGGCCGATCATCGGTCCATCCCTAAAACTGACCCAAACTGCGCTTCTTGGTAGACAGGGTGAAGGTCATGTCTATGTCTAACTTTTTCCAACATGACTGCCTTCAGGGGGGAAAGGGAAACGAAAAAGCGGCGGGTCGCCGGCACACGAGCGCGGCGGCGGTTTCTCCCTGAGCACAACTGAACTGGGTGCAGCTCCGACCGCGGCGCGGCGGCGTCATGGCTTGGAGAGAGTTCGGCGAGGAAACAGCGGCGGGCCGTTTTCAAAATTTGGCCAAGCTCAAGGCGAGACGACGCCATCGAAAAACACGCCCGGCAATGTCACGTGATACGGACAAAAGTATCGGGACAGCCGATGGGAGGTGAAAAGGAAGAAAATATTCACCCATCTTTTTTTTTTTTTTTTCTACGTTTTCGAGGCGTCTCGACAGCTTTTGTCCTTCCGGTGTACATTTCTGAGTGTTTCCGTCTGCGTCCAATCAAGGGCAACATTCAGGAAAATCGTTTTGAAAGCAAACACAAGTAGTACAACGTTGAATACAATCTCTTCCTCCCGCCTGACAAGCGTCGGCGGGTGGCGTTAACGCCGCCTCGGTTCTCCGGACTCTCGCTGTGCAAAATAGATAAAAGCTCTAACTAGGGCTGCTCGATTATGAAAAAAAAATGATGAATCACGATTATTTTGGGTGATAATCGATTATTTACTTTTTGGTACAAAACAAGAAGATGTTTAAAAAATATAAATACAAACACATTTCTTTGAAATAATGTAAGCACCTTTTGGACCAAAAAAAAAAAAAAATCTATAAAATTAGTTACAAAATTAAAAAAAAAGAAGGTGCAAATGTATAGATTTAAGTATGATTTCCTTGTGTAAAAAAAAAAAAGTGTGCTGGATATGAATAATTAATTAATAATCATTTTATACGATTATGCCAATTTTGGAATCGTGGAGTGTAATAATTGTAATTGAATTTCGATTCATTGCACAGCCCTCGCACTAACTCATATTTTCCTCTCGCAACAGTCATAAGGTTCCTTTAAAGCACTTCTTGAAGCACAAACGCACACAGCACAGCCAAGCCCCTCCCCCCCACAAAAAAAAATAAAAATTAAAAAGGTGCTATGTGCAGCATTTAAACTATGAATGAAAAACTTGCTGTGCGACACAAGCGGATATTCATCAAAGCAAATACGAAGCACACAAAGCCAGCAGTTGGATGGTGGGAAACCACCCGGACTCCATGTCGGGAGAAGCTTTTCCGCTCGAAAGCTGGTCATTAGCATGAGGTAGTGGCGACCGATCGACTTGATAATGTTTTTTTTTTTGTTTTTGTTTAGAGGAACCCTCCGGCGAAATTTTGACGGCCTTTTGAAAAATTCACACATACCAGCTTTAAATAGAAGAAAAACGAAAACATTCCAGTCGATCCCCCCAAACGAAAACGGACAGACAAGTTACTCAGATTGGTGAAGAAGAGATGAGGGGGGGGGGGGGGGGGGGCGTGGTTACAAATGAAGGTCCTCTGCTCTCCCCGGAGCAGGGCGAGGAACCAGCTGGGATGGGAGGAGGAAGAGGAGGATGTGGCGGGGGCGGGGCGGTGGGGGTGGGGGGTTCGGGGGGCACTTCCGTGAAGAAGTTCAGAAGGGTGAGACAAGGGTGCCGTCCTCCTCTCCTCGCGTCCTCACAGCGCCGTGGCCTCCCAGCTGGTCCCCCGCGACACCTGGCGTCACTTGGTCTCGGCGAGCACGGGGGCGGGCACCGCCGGCGGGTGCGGCCGGCTCAGCTCCGCCCCCGCCGCGGGAGAAGCGGCCGCCGAGGCCAGGCTGCAGGGAGTGGCCGGCGTGGGGGCACCTGGGGGAGGAGCCAAGTCACAGCGACGGGGGCAATTTGTCATCCTTCGCAAAATTGGAACGTTGGAACGCCTATTTTCTGGAATTGTCGGGATCGATCGAAAATGCACACAAATGTATGATTAAAAACAATAAAAGGAGAAACAGGTGACTCCCTTCGGACAAACAGATTAAAAAGAACGGCCCGTTTTATGATTAAAAAAAAATAAAAATTATATAATTTTTTTTCCCCTTTTGCTTATGTTTTGCAAATTTAGCTTCTCTTTTTATTAGATGTTTTTCTCCCTTTGCAGGATTTATTTATTTCTATGGAAGACCATTTCCGGCAGTAGAAAATAAAACCTGAAAAAAAATTAATTAGCAAATGGGCCAATTTTTTTTTTTTTTGCCCGATTAAATAAGTCATGATTACGAGATATTCTATAACTTTGCTATGCAATATTGATATTCTTTTTTTAACTGACAGAAATATATATTTCTTTATTCCCTGATATTTCTCCTAAGACCAGACGAGCTTTTTTTTTTTCCTCCATTTTTTTTTATCAATTATTAAAAGAAAAAAAAAAAGCTTTAAAAAAATTCTCATGGGAAAAAAAAAAAAAAAAAAAAAAAAGAATTGTGGCAGTTTCTAGCATTCACTTTTGATGCTAACGCTGCGCTTTACAAAATTCGAATAACGCATTATTCTTGAGGCCTTAAAAATGTTCTGCACGCCATTTTCACACGTCCAGAACGCACCCCGTCAGACGTCGTCGTGTCCTACTCACATTCCTTGCGCGGCGCCGCCAAGTCGTCAAAAGACGGCGTCTGGCCGGCGTTCCGGTCGGCCTGGCCCGGCCCCTGCGCCGGCTTCTGGCCCGGCCTGGCGGGGGGGTTGGCGGCGTCCACGCTGCTGCCCGTGCTGCTCCCGAGCTGCAGCCGCCTCATGTGGCGAACCACCGCCGTGGCGTTGAACGCTTGCTGTGAAGGGAAAGCGGGGTGAGCCCTCGCCGCCAGCGTAAACAATCGCGCTAAACGATGGTAAAGCGACTGCGGGGAAACGAGCTTACCCTCCATTTGCTCTTGGCAAAGTTTTTCCGGATTTGCCGGCTGACGGACTCGTGGATGTTCTTGCAGAGCGCCGTGTCCCCGGCGATCCTGGCAGCACAAGCGCGTGGTTTGTTGGCACTCGTGACTCGATCGATATCGCCGATTGATTGGATGTCTCGGCGTCGGCTCGGCCTTTGCGGTGTCATTCTGTGTCGCTTACCAGGGGTGCCGCAGAGCCTGTTCGCAGGTGAACCGCTTGGCGGGATCTTTTTCCATTAGGTTGCTGATGAAATCCTTGGCTGGAAAATAGGATTACGTTTATATCGGGGCAGTCAGACTGATATAATATAGCAAGTCTGCTGCTATTTATTGCTACTTCAACATTTTTTTTTTTTTTTGGTTAAAATAAGATCCATGCTCATTTCTGTTAGCCTGTCAATGGCGTTTCACATTATATGCTAGCATTGAGCTAGCAGACCTTCATGAGACAAAATGATGTAGCATGGTTGAACACATATTTTTTCTCACAATAAGATCTATGCTCATTTCTGTTAGCCTGTCAATGGCGTTTCACATTATATGCTAGCATTGAGCTAGCAGACCTTCATGAGACAAAATTATGTAGCATGGTTGAACACATTTTTTTTAGTCACAATAAGACCTATCCTCATTTCTGTTAGCCTGTCGATGGCGTTTCACATTAGATGCTAGCATTGAGCTAGCAGACCTTCATGAGACAAAATTATGTAGCATGGTTGAACACATTTTTTCGTCACAATAAGATCCAAGCTCATTTCTGTTAGCCTGTCAATGGCGTTTCACATTATATGCTAGCATTGAGCTAGCAGACCTTCATGAGACAAAATTATGTCGCATGGTTGAACACATGTATTTTTTTTTGTCACAATAAGATCCAAGCTCATTTCTGTTAGCCTGTCAATGGCGTTTCTGAATGCCTTCTTTCAACTCGTGGTCCTGCATAGAACAAATTCTTGAAAAAAAAAAAATGTTTGGGTGGACTTCCCGTTGAAGGAAACTTTACAGAGTGTAACGATAGGTTTAAGTTATATCCATGTTATATTTAAGTTAGGTTTAAGTTATGCATTGGAAGCATGTGGGAGGGGCAAAACAACAAAAAAACACCTATTGCAGGTGAGTCTGGAGCATATTCCCTGTGATAAACAGGAGTTGACTGTCGACAATAAATATTGCAATATAATATAATATACTATAAGGAGGAGGAGGGCTCACCGGAGTCGGATATGTCGTCCCAGTACGGCGCGTCAAACTCGTAGTCGGCTTTGAGGATTTGTTCAAACAGCTTGGAGTCGTTCTCGTCGTAAAACGGGGGATACCCGCACAACCTGCCGACAGCAGGCTTTGTCATCCCCTCGCTCTTTTCATTTTAAAATCCAGCCCACTCGTAAATGAGATGACACTTCCATCTTGACTGTGACATCATTCAAGTGAAGTACTTCCACTCGGTTAATTAGGAAAAGGCGCCGGGGGTTGAGCATTTTCACAACGTTGCTCTATGAATGATGGGCCAGCAGATTGCGCCGGTTTATTGCGCGTTTGATATGCGTCTCAAATTTAATTCACATATTCGATGGCAATCACAGTATTGAGTGAGAAAGGGGGAAAAAAAAAAAAAAAAATCACAATTAGATGATTTTCCAAAATTGCTCAGCCCGATTTAATTGCAAAATAAACTTTCTTCATCGTTTTCGACAGTGCTCCCGTCGGAGTGATTTCAAAACGACTTGCCGTCAAGCTGACGTCAGACGCGGAGCCTTGAAGACAAACGGCCTCAATCTCCCATTGCAATTAATGCCGGTCCAACAAAACATCATCCGCGCCTCGTTACCAAAACTTTTTGGCTCATTAAAATGCCGTTCCCCATCGATACACAATCGCACACGCGAAAACTTTTTTTTTTTTTTGTTGCTTTTTTTCTCTTGACAAAGGCCAACCGGTCAAACCGAGCGAAAACTTTCAAGGGCGGGCAGACGCTTTCCTTCGCGGGATTTGTCGTTCAAATCCCAGGTGATTATCATGGCTGATTACCTGATGCGATCTTTCCACCTGAGCAGCGGCGAAAAGCTAACAAGCTCTAAATCGCCGGACTAATTGCGCGAGTGGCCAGCGGGGAGCCGAACCCCGGTCCTTTTCCGTAACACGGACAAAACACCTGCGCGGGTGTGCGCGCGTGAGGTGAGTCGGCGCGGGGGGTGGGGGGTGGAGGGGGGGGGGGCGATCTTGCAGCACAAGTCAAAACAACCAGCGCCGGGCTCCGTTGCCATATAAGGGCATCGTGCGGAGCCGCATCTGGTTCTGATGACGGCGCCTGGCAACATCGACTAATACAATCAACTGTGAATTATTTGCCGTCGATAAATAAATACGTTTTTCAGACCGGTTAAGGGGAAAATGGGGGGGGGGGGGGGGGGGACTTCAATTGGACTTACAGAATATAGGCGATCACTCCGATGGACCAGCAGTCCACCGCCTTGCTGTATGGCTTCTGGGCAAGAACTTCTGGCGCTAAAATGAGACAGATAGACTGAGTAAGCTTTTGGCACCCGGGGTTTTTTAATTACTGATAAAAGTCTTTTTTACAGGAGCTTTGCGGTTGTTTATGCGCCGTTAAAGCCGGGGGCGCTTGAGGGTGATGTGAACGGCTTTTTTTTTTTTTTTTTTTTAAATGTGCAACTGCAGCTGTTTTAAAAGGCTCCATAATGGTCATAAGTCACATCAATTGTGGGAAAGGGTTTTGAAATGATTTCTCTTGGGCTCATTTCAGAAAGCCGGATTTTGCAGAAGGGGGAGAATAGATTTTTATAAACACTCTCTCACCAAAAAAAAAAAAAAAAAAAAAAAAAAAAAAAAAAGTGCTTCAAAACATAACACTTGGACACATGTGCTGAATCAGTAGTTGTTTATAGTTACGCCTTGAGTCATTGCGATGTTGTGTCTTGCTACTTTTGCCGGATTCCAACATGTGAGGTCATAACTCTCTCCATTTCAGAACGCACGATTAGCACAGGGACGATTATGTTGATGCACAAATTAGCGACGTTTCAATCCTCCCCCATGCTCTAATAATACCAAATTATGCTAAACAATGGGACTTAGGACGGATCCTTGAGGTGTTAACGTCAAAGCAAACCATTCTCAATGCTTCAGGGCACTCTAAATTGAGCATTAAAGGACCTCATTTGCACAGTTAATGAGATGAGATTGTGTTACTGGAAGGAACGGGATCGTCAAAACATTAGCTTAGCAATGACGCAGATATATTTTGCTCGTCATCATTACATCAAAAATGGCGCCTGACCGTTTCAAGTCAAATCCAGATTTGTTTTTTTTTTTTCCAAGTTAAATCGAGGTTAACTAGACAATTTTTTTTTTTTTTTTTTTTTGGTTTATGCAGGAGACTCGACATTGCATGCGAACAAGTTGAGCAACGGGTTGTTTGTGTTGATGCGGATTGAACATCTGTCCCTTGCCAACGACAGATGCAAAGGCGCACACGCGCGCGCACACTGAATTACTCCCGAGGCCGTCCCCGGAAAGACCCGACAAACGGACAAAAGCGTATGCGTGTATTTGGAATCCGCACGCGTGCTCCGACCCACCGACGTATCCTGGTGTACCACAGGCAGTGGACATGACATTGCCGCTGCCCTCCATCTTGGAAAGACCAAAGTCGCTGATCATGATCTTGGAACCATCGTGGGGATTAAAATACAGCAGGTTCTCCGGCTACACCACAAGCACAGACCAAAAGAGATCGATTGACCAACCGCATTTCTCGGAACAAACCAAATAAATAAAAAATTTTTAAAAAATGGAAATTTGAAGGGCTTTTTAGTGCTACCTTCAAGTCTCGGTGCACGATGCCCATGTTGTGCAGGTAGTTGACGGCATCCAGGACTTGCCGGATGAGCGTGCTGGCATCTTGCTCGGTGTAGAAGCCTTTTTCCACGATCCGGTCAAAGAGCTCGCCGCCGGACACCCTGCGCAATTTCAGCGTGTGTTAATTACATGACTGCACATCTGTATCCACCTGTTCATACAAGAGAAAGAATTGAAAGAGTCCGAATCCGGTGCGCAGGCCCGTAGCTCCCCCTGGTGGACAAGCGCGTGTCATAAGGTGGAAATCTCAGAAACACCACTGGCGCGCCAAGGGCAAACATGCACACGCAATAATATGTGTGGGTTGTTGTCACGGTAACAGATGAGATTAGAGCTTGTTAAATGCTAATTGCCTTTTTTTTTTTCTTTTTTTTTTTTTTTAAAAATGACTACCACCTAAATGCCCGGCTGTGTAAAATGTTACTCGACAATGCTGACACACTATCGAGTAAAAATTGCATTGTTGAAGGCAAGCGCACAGAGAAGCGAGGGATTTCAAAAGAAGTCTCAACGTTTCATCACTTGGGAAACGAAGCCAGCCCTCCTCGATTGTCTTTTTCTAGGTGCGCTTCCAATAAAGGGAGGAAATTGCTTTTACTGTTGGATTTTTCTTGTCGGGGGGGGGGGGGGGGGGGGGGAACCACAATGGCGACTGTGGTCGGAGGTTGTGATTCGGCTCTCCCTTTGAAAAGAATATTTCTCATTTTCAGGCAGGCGCAGTACGGGAAGTCATTTGAAAAGGGACGACGGTCTCGCAAAGTGCGACCATGGCAGCTGGTGTCGTTCAGTGTTGACGTATTGGAGCCGTAAATGTGAGCGCGTGGCGGAGCTTTCAAAAAGAAAATAAAAGGCGGTGCGAGGCTGAGCCGAATATCAAATTCATTTTAAGCCGCCATTCTTCACGGTTGTCTTTTTATTTATTTATTTTTTTTTTTTTATTTTATTTCCCCTTTGGATTGAGACTGCCAGTGATGCTGCAATTCAGAATCTGTTCTCTTGCGCAATAATAATAATAATATTAATAAAAAGTGAGGCGGTGAAGAATGAAGATGATTCGGGGGGAGACAGTCAGACTGAAAGCTTTTGGTTAGGGCTGCCCGAGGATGAACAAATTATTAATCACGATTATTTTTGGTCGTAATTGAAATCACGATTATCCAAATGATCGTTTATTTGTGGGTACGAAACAAGGAAAATTTTAAACTTAAAAAAATACAAAGACACATTTATTTGACACTATAGTTATGTAAGTTCCTTTTGCATTATTACAAAATTTAAAAAAAGGTGCAAAATTAATCTTTTTTTTACGATTATGCCAAAAATGCTAGAAAAAAAAAAAAAGGTGCAAATGTAGAAATTCAACATTGATTTCTTTGTGTAAACAAATATAGTGCATTGGATATAAATGCATCTTAGTAATCGTTTTTTTACGATCATGCCAATTTTGTCATCGTAATTGAATTTCGATTAATTGCACAGCCCTACTTTTGGTGATTTCATTTGGTTTGGATAAAATCATCCAAACATTTACATGCGAGCGACTGTTACTCATTTGTTTGTTTTGTTTGTTTGTACTGTCAATGTCTAAATAGCCTCTTAGCCAGAATTGAACATGTTGCCAAACAAGTAGCTAGCCTTGCTACGTGCACTTTAGCTTCATCTTATGCGGCGGTGGTGGTGGCAGCGGCGCAGCAACTTGCTTGACTACGATGCAAACAATTCATCTTTGACAAAAAAAAAAAAAAGTGTCATTTGTCACACGAAAAAAAAAAAAAACATCAATACCCTCACCGCGCTCGATGCCATCGACTTTCATAGCGGCACGGACCGATTGCCTTCCCCGCGGCGTCGGTGCTTACATAAGCCGAGTGGGGGAACAAAGCAAACGCTGTCACGCTGCATTGATCGGCCGCGCTCCGACTCGGTGTAAAAAACATAAAACGACTCCTTGTCCCCCGGGGCGGAATTTCAAACAAATTAGGCGCAATAGCGCCGTTATGCAAGCAATATGAATTAAGTCCACTACAACCGGTTACTTTTCCTTTTTTGGGACCTGCAAACTAAAACTTGTTCTCACTGTCAAATGGAGACAATCGTACTTTTCCGTTAGTCTGAAAGTATGACACAAATGCTTTACGCCGGGTTGTGGCGGCGCGACAGCCGAGTGCAGCCTGCGGCACGAAAGGCCAGAACAAATGGGATTTAACTCAATTTCATTTATTTATTTATTTTTTATTTTTTTTGCTGCTCGAGCAGAGACTTGCACTGAAAGAGGCGAGCATCTCTAACGGGAAGTATGTCTTGATAAGATTAACTCACAATACATCAGCGACATTGGAGAAAAAAAAAAACAAAAAAAAAAAAAAACGATTGTATCCCGTGAACGGCTAGGGGGGGGGGGGGAACTGAATTCCGTGTGAGCAGGTGGAGGGCAAGGGGTGACGGTGATGGAAATGAGGTGTGAAGGGAAGGGGAAAGAGAGGAAGGGCAAAAGCAGTCTCTGTTCATTGGCTAATTGATGACAACAGGAAACTCGCTGTAGTCTGGCCAACAGAGGGATTCCAATTAAGAGCATCCTGTCTTACCAAACACAATGTCGGAAAACAATTCGCAACATTATCCAATGCCATAAGAAATTAACTTCATCCATATCTGAATATGGGCAACTGCTGGACGTGACTCATGTCGCAAGGTCTTTTAACTCATTCGCTGCCATTGACGAACTTACTCGTCTTTTCACAGTCCGGCCATTCATCCCCAGGAATTTATATATTTTTTCAAATTGTTCCAAACGTTAGGGTAAAAGAGGGTCTGAAAGCTCAAGAGAAATAACATGCTCATAATAAAATAATAAATGAATCATGGGGTGGGGGGGGGGGATATGCATCTATTACCCAATCCACAGATTTGAATTGAGAGCCAATATCTTCCCTTGCTGTGTTTTGACCTTCGGACTCAAGAAGCCCCAAACATGAGCGCTAATCTCTTGCTACAAATAACGCCGCCGTTGTGTAATCCTCCGCACCGACTTGGACTCAACTTGCGTTTTCCAGAGCAAGCGCCAGACCAATGCTTCCTCTTATATAAGCCCGCAGAGGAGGTCAGTAGGCCACCTGCGGGTGAACCATGCACGTTGCACGTGCCCAAAAGTGCCGTTTTATCAACTGCAAATATCTCAACTCACAGCTGCATGATGAGATAGAGGTGATCCGGACTCTCGTAGATGTCCTCCAGCGCCACGATATTTTCATGCTTAATCCTGCAAAAACAAACCCAAGTGTGTCAATGCCTTGAATCGCATTCGGTCAGGCGCGAAGGCGACCGAAGGAGTCGCGGTTCTAACGAGGCAATGATGCTTCCCATTATGCTGCTTTAATAGAATTATTATTTTTTTTTCCCCCCACCCTCCATTTCTCGATGGTTACGGCACAGGGGAGAGGTCTCGGCACGCGTGTGCCTGCATTATCCTAATACCTTCGGCACAAATGATTTAGCGCGGCCATGCGGGTTAATCGTCGCTTGCTTTGGGAGCAGCGGTAAATCCCCGCAGGTCGAGCCTACCCACTCAAAGGCATTCCCAGTGGGTGGCCAGGTGAGTACGGGAGAGTCATTATGAGCGCGTAAGCGGCGATCAAGCCGAGTGCCGGGATGTGACTCAGTCGATTGTGAGAAAAAAAAAAAAAAAAAAAAAATAGGAATCACGATCATTTGGGTAATCATTTATTTTTGCGTAAAAAAACAAGAAAATGTTTAAATGCAAAAAATAGACAAATACATTTATTTGAAACGCTAGAATTATGTAACTTCCTTTTGGACCAAACAAAATGTATAAAATTACCGGTAGTCATTATGATTTATTTTTTTATAGGTGCAAAATGAATAATCATTTTTTTACGATTATGCCAATTTTGTAATCGTGGAGTGTAATACTTAGGGATGTAATGATTAATCGAAAATTGATTTAAAATAGATTCAACCCAATTAATCAATCAATCGAAAAATCGAGTTGATTAAATTCATCTCGAAAATGATGTCTTGAAACGTTTTTTTTCATTCCAGATGCATAGCACATATTGAACGTGTCGATGAAATGATGCTCTTGCGCCAAACATCATCGCGTATTGCGTTTGTGGATGGCTGCAGAGCCACACTAGTGCGCAGAGACAAGCATGGTAGCAATTTTTTTAAAAATTGAATCGAATCGAAAATCGGGAACTGAAAATCGAATCGGATCGGGGCTTGAGTGAATCGTTACATCCCCAGTAATAATCGTGATTGTAAATGAATTTCGATGAATTGCGCAGCCCTAGCGTAGAGGTTAGCCAGCGAAAACAGAACATGATTTGTTTGTTCCCGCGTGAGCCGATTGTGATTTTTTTTTGGGTGGGTAGCCAATGAAATCATGAATGAGGATATTCGCATCATTCGGCAATGTATCGTGACTACTCGAATAGAGAGCGTGTGTGAGATGGGCTTTCGATCGTGACCTGGGGGTGGCTGATGGCGATGCATAGTTGCCCCAGTAACCATGAAAAAGATGGCTCACACCAGTGTGCGTGCGTGCGTGCGCGTGAGCGGCGCTGCTCTCACTTCGTCAGCACGGCGATCTCGTTCTCGATGCTGCTCTCTTTGCCCTTGAGAGCCTTTTTGGGGATGCACTTCACCGCAAACATCCGACCCGTCAGCTTCTCCTGGGCCAGGACCACCTCGGAAAAGGCGCCACTGCAAAGACGGAGAGATCCGAATTCAGATTTTCTCAGGTGGACAACACACAATGACGTGGCGTGTTGCGAAATTCCTTATAAAAAAAAAAGGGAGCTGTTTTCGAGTGTATCCAATTTTGTGGCTGAGGAAAACGGTATAGCGGTTAGATTTGGCGCGCTTAGCTGCTTGAATCAGCCCAGAAAGTGTCGCCGTGGTTACCGGCGTGATTGAGAGCCCGCTCCCGAAACTCTGTCGTCCGGGCCCGAGGAACAAAGTGAGTGGAACGGCTTCTAACGGAGACGAATTAGCATTTTAATTACTGATTCACTGGAGGCATTCTTCCACTGACGCAAAGTTGAAACGTCCGTGACACAAATATTCGAGGCAAATGAGCTGAAATTCAAACTCGGCCATGCCCTTCACGTGCGTTCCGGGAAGTGAGTGCTGTATCAGAAAAACAAGCAGTGTGATGAATGCAGATGAGCCCATCGCGAGCTCACTGGCCTTCCGCGTCGCCAATTTGCGAATGTTCAACCGGCCCTCTTCATCAACACATCCCGTCCTTCGGCGTCACTTCCTGTTCGACAGCAGAATCAAATTATTTGCACTGTACGAAAAAAAACCTTGTCAAATCCACAGATGCACACTTCCAACGGACTGAATGGAACTCGATTGCAATGCCGCCATTGGTAATTAACGAGACAGCCGCCGGTGCACGTGCAATCGCTTTAATGAGCAAACGGTAGCAAAATGACCACACGAGCACATCCACGCGCAAGCCGCCTGGCCACGACTGGCTAACGGTTAGCCAGTTAACATCCAGCCACTAACCTGAGCTCACAAGGGCCAACTCTTATATCCGCCGACACCCACGGCACTCACCGGGCCAGGCCCCACCTTTTAATAAAAAAAACTGCAGCTCCCATTAGGGGTGAGTATTGGCAAGGACGTTGCAATATAATATGTATCATGATACGATATTATCACGATATTGCGATATCGCGATATTGTGATGTTCTACCCAGTTACACAGAAGATATAGATCAGAGGACAAATCGAGTCAAAATTATTTGCTTCAAAGCGTCCTATTTATTATTTGTGCTTTTGCACATTTTCTCTGAAAAAAAAAAAAAAGAAAAAAAAGAAAATGGAGTGTTGCCACTGCCATCGTTAAATCAGTATTAGAAGCTGAAAAAACGATATTATATTTGGCGGCCGACAATCGCGATACAAAGGTAATCGCGGTACAATCGGGTTTTTTTTTTTCACACCCCTAGCTCACATGCACATTTTGTTGTGTAAAAATGCAGGCAATTTTTGTACGATTACTCGATTAATCATTGGGATAATCGGTAGAATAAACTATTTTAAAAATATATCATAAGTGCAGCCCTATATATTAAAACGTCCAATGCTTAGAGTAACAACAGACGCAGCTATTGTATCTCTGTAGCATGCAAAATGGCCCAAATAAAAAAATTGCCCGTAGAAAATGGAGGTTTATTGATCAGAGACAAACAAGACATTGTTAGTGCCTGTTTTTTTTTTTTGTTTTGTTTTTTTTTTTTTTAAATCAATGCACGTGACAAAACGAGGAAAATCCAACCCAAAGCTCACATAGAATCACTCATGACTTACATTAGGCAAGCCTCCTTTCTGCGATGTTGCACCTCTTTTCTGTACGACGACCATGTTCCCTCACAAAAGTACACGCACACACACACACATCACAGCAAAACAGAAGGTTTTCTGCACAGCTTGCCTCTTGGTGTTTTTTTCCCCCCCCCACACGCCGCTCAGCTACTACCTCCTTCTCATGTCACCTTCACCCCCCCCCCCCCCCCGGCGCATTTGCTACCGCGACAAGCGATCGTGCCCCGCCGGTTGCCCCCGGTAATGGGCCTTTGGACACCCGGGACTGTCCGTCGGCGCCGATAACGGCCGTCGTGGTCGTCGGTGACGTCAAATCCAGACAAAACAAGTGCGTGGGATGTGTCGTTTGCGCTGTAAATGCACCCGCACTCGAGGCTTTTCAGATATTCAACACGCGAGCCCACGCATAAATGAGCATCGATTATGAAGCCACAAAGGGACGCAAAGATAATGAATGACACCTATGCGTATTCAAAACGACACAATGGGGAAACTCTGCACAAAATAAATAAACGCCAACATTCTTCTTTTGTTTTAATTGTTCTTAAGTCACAGTCCCATCGCTGGTGAGCTTTTTTTTTTTTTTTAGAACAGACCCATGGGTTACTCATGTTGTCCTTCGGGCTAACTAGTACCCGCCGGTGTCAATTTATTATTTAATTATTTATTTATTTTTTGGGGACAATGCACATCAATCGGAGCGAAAAGGCATCCATCTCGCTCACTCCCTCCTCATGCGCAGCGCGTAACTGCTCACCCCTCCATTCTCTGCTCGCCGAGAAGTAGGGGGAAAACATTGAAAATTGAATTGAAAATTGGGGGGAAAAAGAGGCAGCTTGTTTGCTTCGCTCTGCACGGAGCCAATCATATTGTGCCCCGCCTAGAGGCTCCTTATAAAATAAAATAAAATGTAAAAATAAATTACAAATAAAAATAGAAATAAAATCAAAATAAATTAAAATAAATTAAATAAAGAAGAAGAGCTCATTGCCTTACAATACCCACTGGCACCACTTTAGTCAGAGTAAAAAGGCATCTAATATTACCGCCGCACTGAAAAAAAAAAAAGCCGCGTCCCCGGTACAGCACTGTGCGTCCATGTGTCTGTGACCTATCGCCAAGGATCAAAGCCGATGTCACCGCCCATAGAAATGTTCATGAATATAATTTGCCCTGGACTGATGCGAACGCTCATTGAATAAAATGTCAAGCTCTGTGAAATGAGCAAAAAGGTCAGCAGAGAGAGAGAGAGAGAGAGAGAAAGGATGCACTAAAAATGAAAATGCTGCACGGCCGTAAAACACAAACTCATAAACGCGTACACGCAGCACCGTTACGACCACGAGAGCGGGGACTTTCTAAGATCTATAATAACCTCGCACCAACCCCTACATTTGATGTAATAAAAGGCCTTCACGGGTGGGGGGGGGGGGGGGGGGGGGGGGGGGGGGGGGGGGGGGGGGGGGGGGATTGATTGCAACAGGGGCGTGTCGGTGGTCCCTGCAGCAACGGCAACCGCATTCCCTCCCGTATGAACCTGCGTAATTGTGTCGGTTCAGCCCCACTTAGCGCCGACGGTGCGTATACGTGCACTTGGTGGGTGTGTTTCTCAAACCCGCGAGGGAGGGACTCAAATAGCAGGCCGAGGTGACAGTGACACATTTTTGCGTGGGGACTGACGGCAGCCATCGGCGCTTTCTCATTATGAAAAGCTTGAGAATACGCTCACCTGAAAAAGTGCACTCATCACATTCTTACAGAGGCACATGCCGTCAGCTGTAGACTTTGCCATTTTTATCATGGTGTACATACACATATCAGTGCTGTTAAACGGTTACTTTATTTAAACAAATTAATCGCAAGATTTTCCATAATTAATCGCGATTCATCGTATTTTGCAACTACAATTTTTTTTACGGAGCTTGGAACCGTTATTTACTTGAGTAAAATCTTGGAATTAAAGGAATAAAAGTATACAGTATTTTGATTCAAAGACTGTTCTAATAGCCCTCTTTGATCCTTGAATACGATTCTTTTCCTCTAAAATACAACAGCAGTTGAACGATACACCAAAGACGTACAACTAATATGGTATTTGAATTTGGCTGTGCAAAGTGTGCAAATTATTTTGGATTTCTCCAATGGGCCGTCAAGCAACTTTTTTTTTTAAAGTAAAACTACGTAAAAGTCCGTCTTTGCGACAGTGACTCTCTTCTAAGTTTGCCTGCACAGTGAGGTCAGCTGCTACAGGAAGTAAATAAAACTGAGTTAACTCTATTTTTTTTTAGTGTGTTATGAAATTCAAATTAATCTCGATAGTTAATGCTTTAATTTTGACAGCCCTAATAAAGAACAACATTTCATCTTTTACTTCTTATCTCAGTATCATGGCTAGTTAATGCTTTAATTTAGGCAGCCCTAACACATATATATACATATTCGGGGTTTGGTTTTGGTGATTTTTGGGGGGGGAACTTAAACGTCCATTATAAGATGAAAAACTCACTGAAAGTATTACTTAACAAGCAACTACGCGGAATTAAAGTGAGGCGCCTCGTTTGGACAAAAGTAGTGTTTTACACTTTTGGGTAACGCGTCAAGTGCAGATTTTCGCTAATAGCAAGGGAACGCTAACTCCATTTCTATTAAGGACTAACGCAATAGGAAAGTTTTGTTTGGACTAAAATAATAGCTGAACAAGCTGCACATTGTGTTATTTGATTCCGCTAACAAATCACATCCTCAACATGAGCGCAACAATAATATGTAAAAGGGTCATTCCGAATACTTGATCCTTTCAACTTCAGCTCAATTATTCACAGAAAAAAAACAAAAAACCAGACTGTGTGCAAATCTACTCCCAGATCACAGGCAAGCGTGTAATCTCTTCATGCCACAACAAAGCAGAGCATGCCTGGCATGTTCGCACCCAGTCGAGCAGCGCTGCTCATTTCAACGAGTTCAACTAACGCTGAATTTTGAAATCGAATGAATGAATGGAGAGACGACGCATGCGACAGGGAACCAGCCCGGCTTGCTTTCGGGATTCATTGCTAAGTCGCACGCGCGCGCACACACGCGCAACACACACACGCGCGCGCGGAGGAATGACGTCACCCCTGTAAATCCATGCCATATAAATAATTAGCAGTTTAATCAAAGAGGTGGCACTGACTCTGAATGGACACGCGCACACACGCGCGCAGAGGTCCCGATAATGACAGGGCACGGCCGGAGATAACACGGTGCTGACGTCACTGGCATGCGCACACACTTTGATTTCATGCGAATACAATGCAAACTGCTTCAACTGTGTATTGATGCCATTGAAGCGTACACACGCACACGCGCGCATACACGCGCGCGAAGATGGAGTGGATGAATGAGGCAGAGAGAGATGAGACGAGAGAAGAAGAGTGAAACGGGGCTTTGTGCGCAGCCGGCTGCGAGGGAGCGGATGACATTGGTTTTTGTATTTTCAAGTCAAACGTTAAAATCAAATAAAGGCTTTTGTTCCTTTCTGCAGCCGAATTCGCGTTACATTACGCTCATGTGCTCATCCCTTTCAGGAAAGTGACGCAAGACGAGATGAGTCGTGCTGCCGCCAAAACAAGGACGCAACTATTTGAATGCACGACAACATTCATATTAGCAAGTAAAGAAATGGATGGGAAATCAACCCAAACATAGTATATTTTTTCAAGAATATGTTCCCAGCAGGCCCACTCGTTGAAACACGGCATTTTGATTAATATTGTGTTTGTGGAATAAGAGTTAATCCACCTGTTTTTAGCCATCTCCGGGGGTGGCCTTTTTGTCATTTCTGTCGACTGAAAATGACATCACAACTGCTCAAGGTAACGACCAATCATGGCTCAGCTCTAGAAAACAGGTCAGCCGTGATTGGTCGTTACCTGAGCCCGGTAGTTGTGATGTCAGAAGTGACAAAATGGCCGCCTCTAGAGATGGCTAAAAACGGGTGGATTAAGTCTTTTTCCATAAACGCAATGTTTATCAGAATGCCTTGTTTCAACTAGTGGGCTTGCTTATAGCATATTCTTGAAAAAATATGTTTGGGTTGACTTCCTCTAATACTTAAGAGGTTCTGGGTTTGAATCCTAGCTCGGGACCCACTTTTTGCCCAAAATCCTCTCCTTACGAGTGCCGTATCAAAAATGGAAAGCGCAGGGAGAAAAACTCTTTCAAGGATTTGTTGTGGGGTTATCACCCACATGTGGAAAACCCCGCTTTGCTGCATCGCTATGGCAACAGGAGGTTCGGCGTGATGGGTGCAGATTCTATTACAGCGGCAATGGGGCATATAAAGAAGACAACACAAACACGCACTCCATTAGTAAAAACATTAACATGTAGAGTGAAATGAGGGGAAGAGCGTTAACAGCCCCCTGTGTGCTTTTCCCTCCTTTTTGGGTGCACTATAGGCACATTCACACAGCTCGTCGGCTTAAATAGCACTGTTGCCACGGCAGCAATTAAGAGCCAATTATAGTCTGTATGCTCACGGTGGCTCCGATGTCTGGGGATGAAAACAGACAGAACGCCACCAAAGAAAATGCCCGCACTCTCTCCCGATGTAATTATAAAACAAAATCTGCACAATTGGCACAGAGTGGCTCTCAAAGTGCGTAATTCGAGCAGTGGCCCATATGGGACGGCCAGAACGGGCTCGACTCTTAGCAGCGCAGCAGATGGAACGTGCATGCGGAGCTCTGTGGGACAAAATTAAACATTGACAGAAAAACAAGTGCGGCGTAGGCCACTGTGTGGAGGATACATGAAATGGATGAATCATTCCTATTAAAAAAAAAAAAAAAAAAAGAAGCACCTGTAGCGTTTAGAAAGTCATGCTCGCTATTGATACTTGCTCACACCGGCTTCCCTGCGCGTAATAATACGCTGAGGGTCGCCATTCAATCTTTCTTGGCTTTGTAAATCTCCACCACTGAGAGGGCGGATATTGCCACGGTAATAAACTGCCAAGTCAAAACGTGCAAGTTCAGCTCGGAAGTATTGATTGAGAACAGAACGTGTGAGGTCACGAGCAAAGCGAGTCGTGGGGGGGGGGGGGGGGGGGTACTTTCGTTTGGATCACGACTCACACCGCGGGGTGGAGTTGAATCGAAAGATTAATGTCACCAGTCACAAAACAATTGAGGCAAACCTTGTTAAATACAATCTCCATCGACGAAGTGATTTCATCTCAATGAACTATATGGTACTAAGGGCTCTTATGATTAAATCTGCGCCTGGTTCTTCAATTGGTGATATTGCGCCCTGCGCACGAACGCTAGCTACAGAGGAGACTGCAATAAAATGTTTTCAAATTGTAAAACCACAGCCGACTGCTGAAAATGGATGTCAACCCAAACCTTTTTTTTTAAATTTTTTTTTTATTTATTTTTTTTTAAAGGCCCACTAGTTGAAAGAAGGCATTCGGATTATTACTGTGTTTGTGGAATATGAGTTATGCAGCAAAATCGAGCCATTTCAAGGGGGCGGCCATTTTGTCACTTCTGTCGACTGAAAATGACATCACAGTTGCGCAGGGCTCAGATAACGACCAATCATGGCTCAGCTTCAGAAAACAGGTGAGCTGTGATTGGTCGTCACCTGTGCCCAGAGCAACTGTCATGTCATTTTCAGTCGACATTAGTGACAAAATGGCCGCCCCGGGAGATGGCTAAAAACGGGTGTTTTTTTGCTGCTTAAAGAGGAAGTCAGCCCAAACATATATTTTTCTCAAGAATATGTTCTATGCAGGCCTACTAGTTGCAACAAAGCAATATAATTAATATAAAATTTGAGTTAAATCACAAGGTGCTACACTGCATGCAACTCTGAACGCTAAGCAAACGGCTAAACAGTTACAATCCATGACGTCAGAATCAAACAGCACGCTCATACTTGCCTATGCCAGTGTAATTAAATTCCAGTCGGACTCCGCCATTTCACACACATAGCAAAACAGGTGTTAGCATGAGCGTGACAGCCCCAGCGTCATGATGCAAGCGATAGCTTGGCTCCAACACGGCAGTCAATTCATCACCGCTAACGTCACAATATAATATATATTGCCTATTTATATTACATCTATAAATAATGTCATATCAACGTAGTTAACTTCAAAGTCAATACAATTTTGAAAAAGGCATTTCTACATTGCGTATCATCGGTATTTCTATATCTGGAAAACATTGCTATAATACAGAATGTGTGTCCTAGGTGCAAATGAGGTTTAGCAGAGTGCCGCGTGTGCGCGTCTATATTTACAGTCTGTGTATGTGAAGCGCTCCTAAATCCTGCAACGTATGTGTGTCGTCCGCCTTAAATTGCCTGTCCACAAGACAAAGTGTGCGCCGGCCAGCCGTGACACCACGCGGCTTAAATTAAAAAAGCGACGATCATTCATAATCGGATGGGGAAACGCCGGCGAGGCGGTTACCGCGGCAACCTCCCCCATGACTAAATATTTGGACCTACTGTATATTGTTGTCTCTGCGGCGGTATCGAATACACTGAGCAAGCAGAGGTGAGAAAATAGAAGGAAGAGTGCCACAGTTGAATTTCCGAATCAAAAAAATATATAAATAAATAAAATAACACGATTTGTGATTGAATGAATAAACCTTTGATATGTTCTCTTCCAAAGCTTGAAATGTGCTTCTCAGCCAACGTGGGAAACTAAAAATTGGGACTTCCAGGTGATTTTGTGAAACAAACATAGCCGCTTTGTTTTAATTTGACTGTTTTAGGACACGTGCAGTGCTTGAGGGGGAAAATACCGCATCTTCTGTTGTGTGCCAAGTAAACAACTGCAGATGATGGACGTTTATCTCACGAGAGACACCAGGAGATCAGGACAAGTCGTGGCAGTTGGGAATAAAATAGATGAGTGCGAGAACAATATAAGCCTTTGCTTTGATAAAAATGTATTTTATGTTAATTATAACCTCATTTAATATTTTTGTTTTAGCGCCAGGTTAAGAAAGTAGACCTTGTTCTTGGCTTTCGATTACCACTTTGCAATGAGACGAAGCAAGGTGTCCCAAATCCCATTTCTGTCACTTTACTTTAAAAGGCATCGATGCCTAGACGGGCAAAAAAAGGAGTTGAGTTTGTCGTCCCTTCCAACCTTTTTTTTTTTTGGGTTTGTTTGTTCAAAAGACAAACACGTGACGTGTTCTTAAACGAGCTCTCGGTGCCACTGTACACACAGTCGTCAGCAAGCTTTTAGCTCCGAGGCCACGACGAGCTGGATGCGATTGCTCAGAGGCTTAAAATAGCGCAGCCACCCGATAATGGACGATAGTTGATGGTGTCAATCTGTGAAGCGAGACCCTGGGAAGCCCGACCTCCCTGCATGCAAATGAGTGAGCTTACCTTCAACAGCTGGTCGACGTAACGTGTATTTGCTGCCTGTTCAAAGTAGGGCCGCTCGATGATGAAAAAAAATAGATCTGTATATTAATCATGATTATTTTTGGTAACAATTGAAATCCCGATTATTCAAACGATCATTTATTTTTGGGTACAAAACCAGAAAATGTTTACATGTGAAAAAATATCACGACAAATAAATGAGTAAGCAATAAATACACCAAGAAGAGGGTCACAACCGCTCAGTGCGACGCAGGGAAGTGAGTCGTTTTTGGCAGAGGATAAAGAACATATGTCTGTGCATATTGTTATATTGCCTGTCTAATTTGCTGCTACTCTGCTTGTGTTCCCACAACAACATCGATGCTAGATTTGTTAGCCCTTCAATGGCATTTTGCATTATGATGACATTAGCATTAAGCTAGCGAACTCCTGGAAGTTATGTACTTAAAATTGTTTTACAGTAAACTTTGACTGGGAGCGGCAATAAACCACTAGAATAAAGCACTAGGCCCCTTTTTTTTTTAAGAATTATTATTCATAATCTGCCAGACTGATGCTTGTTGTGCAGTTTGCTGCCACCGCCGTGACTCAAATGTTTGCTCATTCTTCATCCGGCTGCCAGGCAGCTGTGAAAGGACCCTGAATGCATCACCACGTAAGTAATGCACTGGCACAAAAGACCGTTTAGTCAAATTTGGAGCAGTTAGGGAGGCGTCGAGCAACGAGAGCTATAGGTGGAGACATAAAGTCAGTGTGGAAGTGGATGTGTGTGTGGTGGGGGGGGGGGGCGCTGCAGTCCCAGAAAGAGAGCCAGCAGCAGGGAATTAGAGCATCAATTAAGGGCAGCGTGCCCTGGGTGGCACGGCAACATTCCCACAATGCATCACCGTCAGCGCTATCTATCGCACGGCACAAGTGCGCCGACGCACACTTTGTCTTTATGGGGACCTCTTTCCGAACCATTACAAATTATCAGGAAACACAACTAACATGTTTTTTTTTTTTTTTTTTTTTTTTTAAATAGCCCTGTCCTGCTCTCACGTCGCCTGCTGAGCGGTGGAGATACAAAAAAAAAAAAAAAAAAAAATCAAGTTTTGAATTATTGAGGAGTGAACGTTAGCAACAAACACGCCCACGCGGGTAAGGTGACACTCAAAAGAGTCTCGTGCAAAAGACATTACATCGAAGAAGCAGCTAATATGTCAAGTGTGACACACTGAAGAGAGTTAAGCATGATGGGATCGATGGATGACATCACATCCTGTCCAGTTTGACTCACAGGAAATGCTCATCTAATCACGGTGTCCATTTCAGATTTTTTTTTTTTTTTTTACAGCTCAAGTCAAGCCTCATTACACAACCTGCCCAAATCTTTGTTTTGTATTCAGGTTGAAGTCCCTCTAAATCCCGACATTGTTAATCCCAATCTGCATCCGCCCCAGCAAATCAGCAACGGGCTGTCGGGATTACGGGTAGTCTGCAGACAGGAAAAAAAAAAAGATGTAGAGGAAGAGGAGAGAAACATCCCTCTCAAAACACAAGTGTCAATTCAAGTGGGAGAAAAAAAAAAAGGCGTAAGTGCGACAACTAAACTGTCGCTGGCGCTGAGAGAGCGTCTTTCTTCAATCTGTTCAAACCTTGCTGTCATCAACAGGAATCCCTCCCTCAGGGTATAGTGAGGAAATGTGTCAAAAAAACATGACTTTTGAACAGCGGGTGATATGTACAAATGTATGTTATGTACATAAATGTTTTGGCACTGGGAAAACTCAGATGCGAGAATGAATTTTTGTCTTCAAAAACACTATTATGAATTACTCACTGACAAACGAAATGGTAAAAATACAACAACAACAAAATCCATTTATGAATATTAATACTTCCGACAACTTGTTTTCCAACAATCCAGCCATTTTCTATAACTCTGGTGACAATTTAGGTTGGGGCAGACGTACAAACCACTTCTCCACTTTGCTGGCCTATGTTATCCAGTATTGGGCAAAAGTATTGGGACACCATTAGCTTGTTTTATGAGCCTTTTTGTACATTAGTCAATACGACTTGTAAACCATGAACTAATAAGACAGCAGGTTCGCACAAACGAATACACACACATTTTATGTCATCATTTTGGTAATAATCTGGATTAGGAAACATAACATTATCATTAGTTGTCTTCAATATAATATCAGTGGAGCTGTCGAACCCCCAGAATCATTTCTGTTACCCATCCTGCCCGCTAACAAGCAAGCGCCCGATTGTTTGATATTTATTTACATATCCATTTATAAGAAAGTCTTTTACTAATACATTTTTAGGACGAATATCAAACTGGACACATAATGGTCCATTCCCTTCTAGGTCGAATACATTACCAAAATAAATCACCCAAAACATATATTTGAATATCTTAGTCACACTTCTTCTATGTTTCCTATACTGGTAATATCTATCATTCCAATGTAAAAACGCTATTATTGCAATGCGCTCAATTGAAAAAATATATCAATACTGTATGAGAAATGTGACAGTAATTAACAACACCTGTCAAGCCTCCGCAACTGTAGCCCATTACCGAAAATGCTAAAGCGCTAAAGTGATGTCACCGCAAAGTCACTTTGTTTGCACACTAGCATGGATGCGCGAGGAACGTCAAGGGCGGTCAAAGTTGCTTCTACTCACGTGCCGAGGACTTCCTTCAAATCGAACATCTTCTTGATGTCGTCGACCTGCTTCTTCCACGTCTCCCCCCCGCTGGTGTCTCCGTTCTCCCGAGCCATGGCGCTGCTTTGATACCGGAGTTGGGTGGGGGGGGGGGGGGGGAAGCGGGATTCGGGCCCCGGAAAAAAAAAAAAAAAAAATGTCAACAAAATGTGAGGGCTCCGAGTTTTTGTGAGGGCTGTCCCGGTAGTGAGAGCTCAGCTGCGGCAGGACCATGTGAGTCCTCCAGCAGTTTGCCGTGTCCCTGCTCCTCTTGCCTCCCTCCCCCTCTCCACCTCGCTCTCCCTCTCCTCCTCGGGCTGTCAATTATTCGGATGTACTTCCACTTCCTGCCGCGGCCTTAAAAAATAAGAGCATGGATGGAGTTTGGGATTGTTAACTTGAAACGTATTAATGACGCATGTATACTGTTCGTTTTCCACGAATTAAGTATGTTAATAAGTGTCTATATCTCGTCAATTGCAGAGCCTTTCGAAATGTATTAATAGCCTGGCTGGCGTTAATAAATGGATGTTGACTCATTTCAGAAAACATAAAAATGTATGTTTTTTTAGTTGTACTCATTCACGGTTCAGAGATTCCACATACTCACCATTTTCCTTCATTTAGCACACACTGCTAAATCTTCAATTAAGTAGACTCAAATGTGACAGGCAATGGGCCTAGTGAACAGGAACTTTTTGCGACTGAATTATAAAATGACATTTTTAAATACTTTAATTTTGGTGTACAGTAAATTTGGCCTACTTTAGTAAATTAATTAAATTTAAGGAAAGAGTGACATTTGAAAACGAGTCAACCCTGACTTGATTGATGTTTTAATAATTGTGAACTAAACATGTATTGCACCAAATGTTTTTAACAAAATCAGACATGGATGCATTATTGTTTCGTTTACATGATTACATTTTTTTTTGTTACTCTAACTGACCTGACCCATCTGTCCATATTAAAAATGAAATGTGCCTTTGGGCAAGAAAATGTTCCCTTGTGTACAGTAAATTGTGCCGTTTTGCCGTTGACGCTCTTATTCTGAAGGCAAGTCCCTGCAATTTCCTGTATTTAACCAAGCGCCTCTATCAAACTTGACACAAAAAAAAAAAATGCTGTCACCTGGAGATTAATTGAAAAGCTGCCAGCGCTCCAGTTTTAGCAATGCAGCACAATAAAAAAGCAAATAATATACCTCCCCATCAGTTGGATGGGCATAGTCCCACCTAGATGACTATTTTGATGTCAGCACACTAGGGGAGGAGCTCTCATCCTCACAGTCGGACAGCTGTGGAGGTCATCTCAGGCTGTGCAACGACAACACCACCACGCCGGCCTTAATACTTGCATGGACAGAGGCGGTGAAGAAGGTGGCGGGGGGGTTGAGGTGCAGTCCTGGCTGCTCATGAGTATTCTGGCTGCAAAGCACTGCAGCCCTTTCTCAGCTGTAGCCAAGGAAAACACCTCGGGCTCCTCAGCCCCTCCCCCCCCCCCCCATGATCCCCCTTTGGACTGAGTCAGCATATCGTGCCCTGTTGGAATCGTCAACCGGAATTGTGTGAATGCGTCCATTTTTTTTTTCCATTTCAAAATTTCAAATTAAAAGCCCCAAAATTCAAACTTTTGTTTTTACCCCCCTCTAAATTTCTATTCTAACATTCTTAAACGTCATATACGTATACGGAGATGTTGTTTCTCAACTCATTAAATCGAGACTCTTTTTTTTTTTTTTTTTTTTTTCCCTTCACCTGCTTTGCACAATTGATTCCTGTGATCGCTATCTACTTGTTGTATTAATATAACGCTCATATCAGTATTGCGTAGCTTTCCGATCGCAATTCCCACGTATTCATTCCGGGTCAAAGCAGGACGCCGTATGTCTGCCCGCAGCCCATAACGATGATAAACCCGCAGCATTTTCCACACTCTGGCTCTTTAACTATAACTCCCACCTCGCCGGCTTTTTTCTACACTCCTGTAATTGCTATTTCAATCCAGCCGAGGGGGGGGGGGGAGCAAGGTTGGGTATGGGGGGCAGGAATGACTACACACTCGAGCACACAATACACGACACAAATTGAAGAGGGCCGCTTGGAGCTCATTTAGCTCGTGGCGTAATTGCAGCCCGTTACGTAAAAAGCACAATCAATTCCTAATGTGCTAGTTTGGCGGCATCCACCAGACGTGACAGCTCGGTCGATATATGACAAAAAGTTTAATGGGGTTCCGCGGGACAGAGATGCATGATGGGAAAACGACACCGAAAAAAAAAAAAAAAATAAGGGGAGGGGGGGTGGGGGGCGCCTGAAGGATTGAGGCAATGAGTGTGTCAGGAGAGCTCAGACTAAATTGGCCGTGATCAAGAGCTTTAGCGTTAAATAAAGGTGTTTGTTTTGCACACATGCTGGGGTTGCGCGGTCGAAAAAGAAGAAGACAGGATTTAAGATGAAAAGGACACACGTCAATCATGACACCTTATCTCCCGTAAGCATAATTATTCTCTCATGCCACGTGCGGGACTCCGGAAAACGTCACTGCGGAGGCTCCTCGTCCTCTTCGTCCTCCTGTTGGCTTTTCTGCTGTTGGGTCAGAGACGCTCGTTTAGTGGCGATGCCAACTGATGCGATGCTGTGTGAGTAGATGGTTTTTTTTTTGGTTTTTTTTTTAAAGAAAATAAACATGCCGCCTTTATTGGTTATATACAGGGGGGCACCTATTGCGATATTTTTTTGTTTTATTTAAATATGCCCTTCTCTCTATAAAAAATATGTTTAACTGCTTCTTTAAATTAAAAATAGTACTATTATTGACTGGAAACAGGAAGTAAGGGGGAGAGAGGGGTGGGTGCGTTGTTCATGTTTATAAAGGCTTGACGCCTTTATAGAGGGGTATATCACTTGTGTTTTTTTTGTTTGTTTTTTTTTAAATAAAGATTTCCTCTGAAAACATAATTTTCAACTCCACCAACTCTGTCGAAATGTGTACAAAAATAAACGGTTAAATATCTGGTGTGCCGATTATCTGCACCGATATTTGGCGTTTTGATGAATATCGGCATCGGCTTTTTAAAAATTATTATTTTTTTTTTTTTTTTAATTTGATGGCCGATAATAAATCAATTTAAAATGGTCTTGAAATCTATTTTAACATTTGTCATTTTGAAATTTTGGAGAACTTCATTTACTGTAGAAAACTATACGGAGAATTTCATCACAAAAATGTACTGTATATTGCCAAAAAATTCTTATTATAATTTAAATAAACAATATTATGCAAATCTGGAAAATTGTTCAATAAACATATGCTTATATATGTTTCAACAAATTTAAAAGTTTTATTTTTTTTAATTTAGGTTTTGACGCCAATATTTTGTTTTTTACTGAAAATGAATACCGGCCCCAAATATCGGTTATCGGCCTCCTTGACGACTAATAATCGGTATTGGCCCTGAAAAAAGCATATCGGTCTATGTCTATTAAATATGCAAATTTGCTCAATAAAAATGTTATACTGTATTTACGAGTACACCATCATGTTCGAGGGGGTGCGCATTTTTGCCCAAAATAAAATGTTAAATATAAAAACTCCCTTTTCAAACAAAGTAATTTTAACTCCACTTGATCATATTTGCATCATAAAACAGCGATGGTGCACACAATGGCAGAAAAATTTTCAAGGATTTTTTTTTCTTTCACGTTTCCATGATTACAAATGATTAAATACCAGGTTAGGAAAGATTATATTATTATAAGATTCATTATTATATATAAACGCTAGCTATATATAATAGGATGTTGTTTAGTATGCTGCTCTTTCATACGGCTATTTTTTTTTTTTTTTTTTTTTTTAAGGATAAATCCACTCACCAGTTTGAGGAAGTCGATGAGCTTGTACGCGTCCTCTCCAGTGGATAGGTCCACGAAGTCACGTGGGATTCGGTAGCTCAGGCAGGGACTGGGCTGCACCGTCACCTCGCTGGTGGTGTAGCGGAAAGACGGTCCGTCCTGCTCCTGGCCGCTTTCCGCACCGGACGTCAGCTCGTCCCAGTTGAACAGTAGGGAATCGGTGACCTCACCGAATGGGTTCACATCAATAAGCCACACCCTCCCCTTTGCGAACGGCCATCCCCCCAAAAAAAGAGGGGGGGGGGGGAATATATTAGCATGAACCTCCTTATGTCTTAGCTTGTCAAAAATGTGCTCATGCTTACCTGGCTATCTCTGTAGACATCCAACACAACTGTAAAACAGATACAAAAGTCAATGCGGTCCTCAAACTTGACGCTAAAAGTTGATGAGACAGAAAAATATACACTCACCGTCCTCATCCAGGAAGTTATACTGGATGTGCTGGCTAAAGAAGTGCTGGATGGCATGAACAATGGAGTCCTGCTGCTTTAAGATGTGCGGATAATACTGAGTATAGTCTCTTTGGCTGATTGCTGGCAACGCATGGAAGCAAAGACAAAAGTGAATTGATGTCTACACTAACACAAAAAAACATGATGTACTAACATATTTTTCTCTGTGGCTTTTTGACAGTTTGTCCAGGTGCAAAATTGTATAATACACTGTATGAAATAAATACAGTATTATATGAATGTAGCAAGCAAAAATATATGACAAAATACGTCATACGTATAAAAATTTAAAAAAGAGCTCTAATTGGGACATGCCCCCCACACACACATTTTTCTTTTCAAATTGAACTGCGCCAGTTGACCACATCCAAAATAACATCCTAAAAGATGCAAAAATATATATATATATCTATGTAATCTGTATTGTGACCATTCATCCACAGGAAAAATATGTAAATATTTATTTTATTTGCCCAGGAATTGATTGGCAACCAGTCCAAGGTAGAAAATGGATGGCTTTTATTTGAGGTCTTATGGCGCCATCTATTGCTTAAGATTTATTTTAAATTTTTGTGTTATTACTATTATATGAGATTAAAAGAGGATAAATTGGTGTATAATCTCATGTGACTGACAGAAAACAAAACAACGTTTACCGTATGTATGATGGACATATGCTAGTTGGTCTTACCAATCAGTTTATTTTCCTTAACAAAGCAGCGGAACTCTCCGCCGGGGATCAGCTCACTCCACTTTCTCAGGACCAGCTGAGGAGAGGAGAGAATACACTGTACATTTAACAAACAAAATGCTCACTACTTCATTTCTTCCTTTTTTAAAATTTTTTTTTAAATACCTCATAATTGATGACGGGATCGGGGGAATCCTGGTCAGTGCAGTGAAGGAATCTGCACACAAATGGGAGGTATAAAGAAAAAAAACTTCCGATTATATGACAACTGAGAGGAGGAATGACATATTTGGCACATTTATGCGACTGTCATAAAAGCTCATTCTTGTGAATTAACGGCTTACGGCTGCGTGAGGTCGTGGGTGATGAAGTCGGAGCTTTTGAAGAGGAGAAATACTTCGCTGAGACTCTGACATTGAAGGGAGCTGTTCAGTGCAATCCAGTTGGCATCCTAAAGTGAACACACAATATTACAACTGGAAGATATATATAAATCTCCAATAGAATCTCGCTTTGTTTTTACCCTCGGAGCGCTCCAGTTGAGTTTGGGAAAAACACGACCACCCAAAGAATTTACCGCCTCCAGCACTTTGGCCGTGAATTCTGGGAACTCGGGAGCCTGGTGGAGATGCACACACAGGGATCAAGTTGTGCAATCATCCATCATAATAATGCGTGTATATAACATTTTAGTTGCTTACTGTGACTGTGGTGGTTGTTTCATCATCTGACCACTACGGTAGGGTAGAGGAAAGGAAATATTACAAATTCACAGATGCAAGACACTTTCGTCAGAAAAGTCACTGGCTGTCTTGTATTTCGATTACTGTATTATCTTTTTTTTTTTTTTTTTCAAACGCCAGTTTCTCCTCACCTGAATGTCTTCCTCAGCATCCGAATCGCTGTTAATGTGCGTCTGCTGTGCGATGTGGTCACTTGTGAAGGTGAAACAATTGGAAGAAATCAACCTCTTGGAATAAAAATAATCATTTTTCCTTTAAGAGTTTGTGTGGTGCTTCATACCTTCCAGAGACTACCAGTGTCCCGTCGTCCAGTAAATAATCGATTACATTTTGAGGCAGTGGAAGAATCAGACTACAAAAATATTAGAAACATAATTAGCAGAATTAAGAGAGGGCATGACAGACAAAAGTGCAAGCAAGATGGCACCGTACCAATACTAAACATGATCATTGAAGATGACGTATGGAAACTACAAATTGATGATGGTGAAGACAAGAGATTACAGAAATAAAGCCATACATACACACACAATGAGCTTGTTACCTTTTAATTGTATGTTGCTTAAATATCGGATACCAGACGGAAAATTGACAGTGAGCAACTTGCTCCTTCTTCATGCTGCAACTTCCCGTAGCGGAGCAGTGTCCGTCAGTTATTATCTTCCCACACTCTTCCTTGTTATTAAAACTAATTACGATTTATTTGCTAATATAACAAACCCAAACCAACCACTGATTTCTTTTATGCAGTATTTATGTGTTTAACTATTTCTGGTACCATAAAAACAACTACTGAATTGCAATAACAAGGGTTATTGTGACCTGAACTGGGGAGGTATTTTAGTGTTACACACATCTTCAGAAATGTTCCACGAATAAGATGAGCCAAAATTGGAGCGTCGCGTCGAGTCTAAATTATTATCCTAACTTCACGGTCGTTATTTTTACTGTATAATAACAGCCACTGAATCAAAGACTTAGTATTAGAGGTTACTGACGTGGACGATTAGTATACCAATAAAAGTTGCTTTGTTAATAATTTAGATTTGTTTTTTTCTTAACGTGCACGAGGATAACGCAGGAATCTTTCTGTAGAATGTCTCCGGTTCCATAACTCAGCTTCAGAAAACACACAAAAAAAATTCTTTGGCGTCACACACAAAAGAATTATTATTTTAACATTATATTTATATATCAACTGATTTGAACTGACTAGATGCTTATTTGGGAATAGGGTGACGCTCGCGGTACCCGGAAGTACTAACGGCTTGAGCGCTCAACTACGTCATTGTCTTCTCCGGCTCGGTTGGTGTGGTTTCACGTGAGTTAAGTTTACACATTACCCAATTCACTTGACCGTTTAAAGTTCAAAATTTGCTTGTTCCCCCGCGGAAAGCTTAGATACGCCAGTATATGTCCACGCAACAAAGTTATTTCTTTTTATTTTTAACAGAAACGCCTTCATCTAAATGGTGGCTTGAAGTGTACATTTCTCCAGCAAATACAATGAACCACACTGAAGATTCCAAGGAGACGACAGCGCCGCACGTCGTGAAAGAAGAGGTATGTTTACGTAACTTCTCCAAAGTGTTAAAGTTACTCGAGTCCACATGAATTGTGAATGAGCGGTCACGTCCCTTATGTGTGTCAGATCTGCAGATACGTGCGTTGGCACGTAAACGCATCAGTTGCGTTTTGGATCGCTCGGAAAATATAGGGGGAGAAATATTGTCTTTTTGTGACAGCTCTTGGCATCAGGCAGATGGGTAAAGCTGGAGAAGACCACCTACGTGGACCCTGCTGGAAACACCAGGCATGATGATCTTTTTTTTTTTTGGCCAGGATATAAAGAATCACTGGAGTTTTTTCAGTCATGTCCTAACGTGTTCGTCCAACAGGCTCTGGGAGACCGTGAGGAGGACAACTAGGCAAACCCACACAGACGTTGACGGTAGTTTTGGGAGGGGTTCTCAAACCTTTGACATCTAGTGGATGGAACGCCTTTCTGACCAAGGTGCGCCCGCAGGTGTCGGCATCATTGCGCTGCTGAAGAGGACGCTGCACAAAGACTGCGTGGTGATGGTGAAGCAATTTCGTCCACCGATGGGATGCTTCACGCTGGAGTTTCCTGCAGGTGAGGACACTTTTCAAATGGTACTTTTGATTAATTTTATTTATTTATTTATTTATTTGTACACCTGCTCAGGCTTGATCGACGAGGGTGAGAGCGCGGCGACGGCGGCGCTGAGGGAGCTGAAGGAGGAAACGGGCTACAAGGGCGAAGTCGTCGGGGTGACGCCAGGTGTTGTTTCGTAATCACGTACTCGAGCGCGTTTGGCCCGCTAAAAAAAACGCCGCGCTGTGGAAACGCATTTTGCCGTTGCTTAATGCAGTGACTTGTCTGGACCCGGGCCTGTCCAACTGCACCACCCAGATTGTGATGGTCAACATCAACGGTGACGAAATGGAAAACATCAACCCGACACAGCAGCTGGGTGAGGGAGAGTGACGTTTTGTTTTCTCGTGTCCGCACTCGCTTCAACGACATATCGGCATGTGACACTTAATGCGGCGCACATGACATCAGAGCTGTCCAATTCCAAAGCACAGTCTTGACAAAAACAACAAGATGTCTGAAGGTTCTAAAACGTATCCTGGCTAGTGGCTAGCTAATTTTTCTCTTTTGTTTCTCTTCAGGTGATGGGGGTAAGTTGAGTCTTTTGTATTTTCAAAAATAATCCTCTCACTGAATAAAGTAGATCAACTTTTTTTTTTTTTTTTTCCTTCAGAATTCGTGGAAGTCATCCTTTTACCGCTTGATGAATTCCAGACGAAAATAGATGGTAAGATAATTACGCTCCTCCTGTACTCCGTCTCTCGAGTAGGGCGATTAATAAGCCTTTGTGTTTCATTCTGTAGAGCTGCTGAAGAAAGAAGAAATCGTGGTGGACGCCAAGGTTTACATTTTCGCCATGGGGATGGTGCAGGCTTTTTTCAAGCCGAGGGAGCTCCCTGTGCTCAAGCAGTGAAACGGCTGAAATAATATTATGACATGGGACCGAATGCTTAAATTGTCTGACGTGACTATGTGCAACCCTCCAAAGTGAAATTCAAAGTCCAAAAAAAAGCAAACTATCACTGTAGCTTAGGCGTCATTATTTGGATCCCACGTGCCATGTTCCTGAATGTTTACTCCATGTTTCATTTCAGGTAATAGTCACATCCATAGGAAGTAAGGTCAAGATCATGTTTCAGGTTTTTACGACATTCTAATTAGCGTGCCAGGCTACATTTTGTGACTGTAATACATTCCTTAACATAGGCTAACATATTGTTACTAAGCTAGTAGGACATGCACGTCTGCACATTGTTGAAAACTTATCGATGAAGGCCTTTTGAGGGTTTGATTTTGTGGCTCTTTTTCCAAACGTTAATGGTTGCTTCAGTGCCGTGTGATGAAATGGCACTTGGCTTTTAATCATGTATGTTTATGTCAGTTCGTCCGTTAACATTTACATGTCGCTGAGGTTTCATTCTCTCTTTTTCAACTCTACTGTAAGATACAAAGGACAAAAAGTTACTGTTAAACAATTCATGCTGTGCCAACAGCCTTGTTTTGAGGCCATCATCCCGACATTGATGCTGTACTTATCCCGGAGACTAGAATTTTCTGACCAATTAATAAATGTATTACTACCTATGATCTTGTGTGAATCTTCTATTTAAAAAAATATGCAGTACATTCTGTAGAATCCAAGAGCATGTTTAACCATGTCGATACAAATCAAAAAAGATTTGCTAGTAAAGAATGTGTAATTGTAATCTATTCTGATGGTGTTATAATTAAGTATACTCAATATACCAATTTCGCTGTATTAATTGGGAAACCAATTATATTATCGAATTAAATGTATTGTTTCTAAAAAGAAAGAAAACCTATTGAATTACGCCAATTAAAACACGAATAATGAATACACTTGAAGCAACCCATCAATAGAATGCAGTTACACCTTTCCTCCACGTGGTGGCAGTAAGCGACTTAGCGCAAAGACTACCAAGCGCGTCCGCCACGTCACTTCCGCCAAAACAACTCTTCGGTTTTCCTTTCAGCTTTACTTGAAATTGACGTCGCCCGATCCGACGGCACGATCCCAACAAGACATTTATTTATAGTCAAATACTTTCACTAAGTTAGGCGACTCGGAATATCATTTATGTAATGAGCGCCTGCAACGTTTAGCTCCCAACTTTCAATTGCAATCAAAGCATCAAATGTTGCTTATCAAATCCAGGTACTGTACATGCTGAACAAAAGTAAAGAGTATGGAAGTGGCTGTAAAAGGTAAGTCCCAAACACAAGTCGAATGGCTATTGCTATTGTGGTTGTTGTTTTAATTTGACTACATTTATTTATCCAAGGGAGGGCCAAGAGGAGGCATTTAAATGCAGACGAACTAGAAAAAAGTGAAGTGGGTCTCGAAGCCCTCACCCACCCCCAAAACTTGTGCAGAAGCGTGAGCAGCGCTTCCAGTCTCAAACCAAGGACTACCAAAAGATGGAAATGTGGTAAATTAAATTCAAACTTGACTGGTGGTAGATGGGAGATATTCCTAACGTGAATCTTCAAATGTCATGACAGCCTCAGTCACCTCCGGTGCCGAAAACGACTTCCCCACATGCACAAATGGACTCAATGGCGAACCAGAAGACGCAGTCAGTTTGGATGAGGACAATGAGGTCTTGTTGCCCTCAGACCCCGAGGAGCAGACGGAAAACAAGCACATCGACTACTTGGAGGGGATAACGGCCGACATGTTTGAAGGAGACTTTGACTGCCCTGACAAGCCGGTGGTGCACGAGGAGCCGGAGGTGGAGGCCCTGCCCGACGCCGCCTACGGTCTCCTGGGGAGCGGCAAGGAGCTGCTGCAACCTCAGGGTTGTGTTGACGACCTCCCGGAGGAGCTGCTCAGGCAGGTCCTCAGCCTCCTTCCCGCTCGAGACCTGTACAGGAGCGCCAGACTGGTGTGCCATCGCTGGCACGACGTGATTGAGGATGCCATGGTGAGACTTTAGCTGGGACGGAATTATTATTATTATTTTTTTTCCGTTTTATGACCTTTATTTAACATGGTTCGTCCTTCCATACCATCTTTCCTCCCCCCGCCCATCCTTAAATGCGAAATGGTTAAAAGTACACCTACTTTTGACCCACCGTTTTCATCCATCAAGATTGTTCCTTTTTTCGCAGTTTATGCCCTTCAAGAAACGATACTATCGCTACATGATGCACGAAGAGGTCACCGTGGCCGAGGTCACCTCCTCGTTGATCAAGAGCGGCGTCACAAAGCCGGCAATGTCACAGCACGGCATTCGGAACCTCGTTATGTACGTTTTTTTTTTGTTGTTTTTTTTTTAAGTAGGACTTGCTGTCCGAGCGTTAATGGAGGTCTTTTGTTGGTTGACAGTTTAATGGCGCAACATAAGTTCGGCGAGAGGGTGGATCCGACGCAAGTTCTGGAGCGCGTGAAGAAACATCGCCTTTTTCCTCACGCCGAGGCCTCCATCAGATTACGCATTCGGAATGTGCCCGAGTGCCGACATCTGGACGCCGAGGTTGAGCGGACACGCTCCCGCAATCAATTTATTTGGAAGGGTTACGGTAACGCGTGTTTGATTCCCGAAGGGCCCCAACCCGTTTGCGGCCATGGCGGCGATATTACTCCTCAGCGAGAGCGTCGACGACGTTCAGGCTTTGGTGACGTTGCTGGGCGGCTGCATGTCGTCCAGCGCGGTCACCGAGTTCCTCAGTCACATGGCCATGATGCTGCTCGCCGCCGTCAGACACAAGGTTAAGATAAGCGAGAGGTAAGGCCGGCTTGTTCCGAATATTTTTTTTTTTTTTTTCATCTTAACAGGTACGTATTACGGGAAAATGATTGGATACAAATCGTCTGGCTTCATTATTTATGAATTCACCTATTTGTGTTTTTATTAGGGCTGTCAAAGTTAAAGCATTAACTATGGGGATTAAATTTCGTAACGCACTCCAAAAAATTAACTCAGTTAACTATGGAGATTAATTTAAATTTCATAACGCACTAAAGAAAATTAACTCAGTTAACTCAGTTTGATTGACTTCCTGTTGCAGCTGACCTCTGCTCACTGTGCAGACAAACTTAGAGGAGAGTCACTGTCGCAAAGACGGACTTTTACGTAGTTTTACTTTAAAAAGTTGCTTGACGGCTCATTGGGAGAAATCCAAAATAATTTGCACACTTTGCACAGCCAAATTCAAATACCAAATTAGTTGTATTTGACAGGAAAAGAATCATATTCAAGGATCAAAGAAAGCTGTTAGAACAGTCTTTGAATCGAAATATACTTTTTTCCGCATTAATTCCAAGATTTTACTAAAGTAAATAACGAGTCCAAGCTTCGTAAAAAATGGTAGTTGAAAAATACGATTCATCGCAATTAACTATGGAAAATTTTGCGATTAATTAGTTAAAAAATTTGAAGCGCTTGACACCACTAGTTTTTACGCTTTTTCTGAAATGCCCAAAAATGCCACAAGATGGCGCCAAAGCTATTAGTAGGAAGCAGTACAGTAATTGTCTTTTATTTGGGCAATCTAACTTTTAAATTGATCGGGAAAAAAAGGTCAAATCAACGATTTTTTGGGGGGGGTGCTTTCCCAGGTTGCATTACAACATCTACTATGTTCTTCACCTGAGGGAGAACGGCCCCTTTTCTGTTAGCTCCTCGGACGCCAGGTGAGACCATCACATTGAGCACGTTTTCCTTTTCAGCTTTGTGATTTAGATATTCAAAATAATCGTACCTTAGCCATCCAGAAATGCTGTCCTGAATATTCATCCCGGCATCTTTTTGCGTTCCCGCCAGGGGCTCGCGCATGACGATGACCTCGGAACAGCTGAACATCCTCGGCCACGACATTCAGAAAGACCACTTGGTGAAGATCGTCGCTTTTGCAGGTAGAGCGAACGTTCGCGCTGGACATTTTCGAGAGCAATCCAAATCCGCTCGGGTGTCTAACACACTTTTTTTTTTTTTTTTTTGGCGGCGAAGGCACAGGGAAGACCACCACGCTGATCAAGTACGCCGAGCAGCGGCCACGCCTCCGCTTCCTGTACGTCGCCTTCAACAAGTCGGTGGCTAGCGAGGCCTCGCAGCGTTTCCCGCCCAACGTGGACTGCAAGACCGTCCACTCGCTGGCCTACAGAGACATCGGGAGATTGTAAAAAGCGTACGCAACCAAACGTCCGATTTGTATGGATTTGCATTTTGAGATCTCTTTTCTGTGACAAAGGTACCAAAAGAAGCTCACCTTTAACCTGAATTCCTTCTCCATCAACACGGTCCTGCCCAAAGGCCGAGGGGGGTACGCCAAGGCCAAAGTGGTGGCCATGACTCTCAACAACTTTGCGGCTTCCGTTGACGAGACCATCGGCGTGAGCCACGTGCCGAGCGCGCAAGTCAGTCTTCAAGGCCTCAAGACGCACATAACCCAAGATGAAAAACAGGTGAGGGGCGCCACACACAATTCTGAATGCGGGTCACGATACTCAACTCATTCACTGCCATTGACGAAGTTACGCGTCTTTTCACAGTCCGGCCATTGTATCCCAGGAACCTTTTTTTTTTTTTTTTTTTCACATTTTTTCAAAAGTTAGGGTAAAAGAGGGTCTGAAAATGTTAAGTAGCTGTTTAAATGTTTTTAAAAAAAAGTGGCAATAGTTGCTTAAATTCATCTTTTTGGATTTGTAGTTGTATGTCCGAGACGCAAGGAACATTTGGATGAAAATGAAGGACCCCAACGAGACGGAAGAAAAAGGCTACCACATAACTCACGATGGTAAGACCGTGATCCGTCAGGTGTGTATCATGAAAAATCGAAAACATTCTTTTTTTTTTTTTTCTCCGCCAGGTTACCTCAAATTATGGCAGCTCCAAAAACCAAAGGTCCGCCTCTCGGACCAATACGACGTCATTTTCATCGATGAAGCCCAGGACTGCACGCCGAGTACGTTCCACGAGGCACTTCTCGCTTTTTGTCGTCGTCGGCTTTGCTTCACCTTTCCCGCCCGCTCGCTTCCGCAGCCATCATGGACGTGCTGTTGACGCAGAGATGCGGCAAAATGCTGGTCGGCGATCCCCACCAGCAGATTTACACCTTCAGAGGAGCCATTAATGCATTGCAGACTGTGGAGCACACGCACATCTACTACCTAACGCAGGTTTGCGCACACAATCGCAGTCAAATCCTTTTTTTTTTTTTTTTTTTTTTTTTTCCCGCGCCGACGTTAAGTGGTCTTCCACCGTCCAGAGTTTCCGCTTCGGCGCCGAGATCGCCTTCGTCGGCGCCAGCATCCTCGCGGTGTGCAAGAACGTCCGCAAAATTCTCGTGGGAGGAAGGCAGAAAGGTAAAAGCGAAAAACGTCCGGCGCGTCTTCTCTCCGGCATAAGTGAGCTGTCGTCGCGCAACGTTTCGCAGGGGGCGTGTTTGATGAAAAATCGGCCCAGGCTCAACAGGATGTGGCCAACGGCAAGAGTCCCGGTCAGGGGAATACGGCCATCTTGTTCAGGTGCAACTTGGGCGTGTTTAGCGAAGCCGTGCGGCTGATGGAGGCCAACGCCAAGTGCAGCATCCACTTTGTAGGCGTAAGTGTCTTGTCCATCATTGGAATTTGTTTTCCTACATTAAAATCTTCCAGATTGACCGTTATTTAAAAAAAATTTAATTTAAAAAATTTACACATTGTTAAGTTACCCTTTATTTTTTCATTAAAATGTTTAATGCGCATGACAATGTATTTTATTTTTTCATTTTATTAACAATATGTGAATAAATTACCGTTTTCAAAAAGTTATGCAAAATTGTCTTATTTTAATACAATATATTTAATTAATTAAAATATATTTATAGTAAATTAGTCAGTTATTTAGTAATGCACAAATATTTTTAATAAAAAGTTAATTTTAATAAAATTCATTTTTATTTTATTCCTCATTAAAACATGTCATATACATGAAAAAAAGTAGTGCTGTCAAGCGATTAAATTTTTAAAGATAATTAATCTCAACATTTTCAACAATTGATCGCGATTAATCGTAATTTTCAAATTACAATTTTTTACAGCGCTTGGAACCGATACATACTTGCGTAAAATCATGGAATTAATGTGGAAAAAAAGTAAAAGTATATTTCGATTCAAATACTGTTCTAATAGTTTTCTTTGATCGTTGAATACGATTCTTTTCCTGTAAAATACAACAGTTGAACGATACACCAAAGACGTACAACTAATAAGGTATTTGAATTTGGCTCTGCAAAGTGTGCAAATTATTTTGGATTTCTCCAAAGAGCCGTTGAGCAACTTATTAAAGTAAAACTACATAAAAGTCCGTCTTTGCAACAGTGACTCCCCTCGAAGTTTGACTGCACAGTGAGCAGAGGTCAGCTGCCACAGCGAGTAAATAAAACAGAGTTAACTCTTTTTAGTGCGTTATAAAACTTTAATTAATCTTCATAGTTAATGCTTTAACTTTGACAGCCCTAAAAAAAAAAAAGTTTACTTTCCAAACATTTCCTAAAACTTAACCTATTTTGGAATGAGCTAAATGAATTAAAACATACATATAAAATGAAGAAATACATTTTATTTAACCACATTTGGGGAAAAACTGTCCAAATGCAACAAATAATTTTACGGCTCAGTTACGCCCGTATTCGGCCCGCCGGCCTTCCTTTGCCCACCTTTATTTATAGACTGCCATTCCATACTCTTACCTCACAGGGCGTGGACAACATTGGGTTGAATAAGATCAAGGACATTTGGTACCTAATGGAAGACAAAGATAACCGCAAACGTGAGGCCGCCGCGCCGCATTTTGCTGCGTTTGCGCGAGCTAAGCAACTGATTATCGTTCTCCTTCTCAGTGATCACGGACCACCTCATCGGATCGTTTGCAAACATGAAACAAAACTCTTTTGAGGCGCTCAAGCTCTACGCCCACAACACCGAGGACCGCGACCTGGAGGCCAAGATCACCATTGTGACCAAATACAAAGATCGCATCCCCCATCTGGTGAGGTGCCTGAGGAGGCACTCGGAGGATAACGTTAGAAAAGCGGGTGTGCACTTTTGACAATTAACTGCCAGACATTTTCAGAGCCTCTTTTACCCTAACGTCTGACAAAAAATATTTTTAAAAAATATAAATAAATTCCTAGGATTGAATGGCTGGACTGTGAAAAGACGAGTACATTCGTCAATGGTAGTGAATGAGTTAAAATGAAAAAAAAAAAATGACTATTCATGTTTTGTCCTTCCTTCCAGACTTCATACTTGGCACAGTCCACAAAGCGAAAGGCCTGGAATTTGAAATTGTGATGGTCAGTGACGACTTTGTCAACGTTCCCTGCTCCAGACACAACCTCCACCACTTCAACGACTTTGCTTTTTGTCAGTTTGCATTTACATTTTTTTTTTGTTTAGTCAGCCAAAATTTGAATCACCAAACAAAATTGTAGCCAGCTCTCGATTTGACTTTTTTTTTTTTTTTGTCTCGATTTATCAATTTATCTCAGGTAAAATCCCCCACGATGAATGGAACCTGCTCTATGTGGCGGTGACTCGCGCTAAAACGACGCTGATCATCACAAGGAGCATCCGCCGCATCATCACCCAGACCGGCGTAGGATATGTTCACATGCTCGCACGCGCTGCACACACTCCAATGCCAAAGTCTTTTTTAAGAAAAAAAATTTTTTTTTTTACCTTGTCATCGACAGGAGTATTTCTTGAAGTCGGTGATGCCCGGCGCGCCGTTGAAAGCCGGCGAGACGCCGCCATGCCTCGTTCCCGCCTGTCCCAACTGCATCACGCCTGGGGCTGCTTTCATGATGTGCAAAAGACAGATGACATATGTGAGGATAGTCGGCAACTTTGCAAAAATGGTTTCTAAGGCAACTAGGGATGTAACGATTAATCAAAAATCGATTTTAAATCGATTCGCTCTGATTAATCGAATCGATTAGTCATTATTAGAAATTAGTCATGACTTTTTTTTTTAAAAAAGGTGCAAAATTAATCGTTTTTGTAACGATTCTGCCGATTTTGTAATGGTGGAGTGTGATAATTAGGGATTTAAAATTTAAATTAAAATTGATTCGCCCCGATTAATAGATTAGATTAATTGAAAAATTGAGTTGCTTAAATTCATCTAGAAAATGATGCTTTTGCGCCAAACATGATTGCGTGTTGCGTTTATGGATGGTTGTAGAACCACACTAGTGCACAGAGACAAGCATGGTAGCAATTTTTAAAAAATCGAATCTAATCGGAAAACGGGAACTGAAAATCGAATTGGGGCTTGAGTGACATCCCTAAAGACAACCTTTCCTGCGTTTGGAGCCACAGACAAAAAACAAAAATCACTGCCCAAGTACAGTCCAGTTTGATTTTAAACATTTATTTCGATTGTTTCTCTTTTGTCTCTGTGCAGACGACTGGCCTGTCTCGCGAGGGCGCGCTCTGCGAGAGGTGCGTGTGGACTCGCGTGGGCCCGATCGCTTACCTCATGACCGACGACGTGCTCTCCATGGCTGAAGTTCCGGAGCGCTTCAACCAGCATTTATTCCACGTCATTTTCCATGCACCCTTCTGATTGGATTTTTTTTTTTTTTCTGTAACAGAAAACTTGGAATCGGGTTATTTTAAATGAAGCACCTTTGCTGTTGAAAAATCCCTGGTTTGGAGAAAAACAGCCCTTGGAATTGAATAGTTTGATTTGAAATGACTGAAAATGGGAAAATGTACATTTTTTTTGTAAATATAAAAAACAGTAAAGACAACACTCACACGTCTTCTTTTTTTTTTTTTATACACTTGAGGTCATTAAAGACTGTGACCATTTAAAATTGGGCAACAAAACCAAGCTGTGAGATGATTTTATGAGTCTCAAAATTGTTTCAGTAAAATATTTCACGACACCAAACAAGAAAATCCAAGCCAAGCTTCCATTTCTTATTTGTGACACAGACGGTATATCAAAAGTAAAAGTCCATCTTGCGGTTTCTAAACCCAGCACCCTGACAAAAATCTCGATAGTCCAAATTCCATCCGATGAAATTCTTTGCTACAGCAACAATGACATGAGATTATATTACACATATTACACAAACACATATTTGTGTTTGTTTTATTCTTTTGAGAACCACACACAGCTACACACTGCAGTTCACTAACAGTAAGAATTATTACTATGACTTTTTTTTTTTTTTTTTTTAAATGTCAAGAAAATATAAATACAGTCCGTCCTGGTGGATACCATAGTCGGGGCGATATGAATTGCACAATGTCCCAAATGACAGAAAGGCCAGTCTGACAGAATGCTGAGTCAAAGTTGCCTTAAATTCCGATGCTTTTAGACATGGTCAGGTCATATCAGCCTCCATACCCTCTTCTTTAGAATCCCCAGTCACTCTAAAAAAAGAAAAAAAGAGTGTACTATTTTAGCTCATTCTCGTATCACACTTTTCGAATACTGTGAGCTCGAGCGATTAATCGAAATTCAATTGCAATTACAATGATTACAGTCAACCATTACAAAATTGGGATAATCGTAAAAAAAAACCTATTGATATGCATTTATATCCAACGTTTGTTTACAAAAGGAAATCATACTTCCAACTCACTTGATAAATTTTTGTTTGGGCCAAAAGGAGCTTACATAGTTTAAAAAAAATGTGTTTGTCTTTATATTTTTTACGTTTAAACATTTTCTTGTGTTGTACCAAATAAATATTTTTTCTAAAAATCAATGATCGTTTGAGTAATCGTGATTCCGCGATGAATATATATATTTTTTCATAATCGAGCAGGCCCTCGGTTCGTGCGCACCCGCGCACCACTTATGTGCACCTGTGTGAAGAACACGGATTTAGGGATAACGGAACGATGGATTTCAGAAATCAAACGAAACCCGCTTTTCGAACGGAACAGGACACGGAATGTAAGATGAAAGTGGAAATACGTGACCCGCGTTCGTCGTCGGCGACTTATGCTGTTGCGTACCACTGGCCCTTGGCGGCAGTACTCCTCCGCTGCTGTGAGACGCTATAAATCTCCTGGAGCTGTGTTTTCTGGTCATCGCTGAGGGGTGCGGTCAAACACTGGTACCAAGCCACGTCTGCATTCTGGACCCCTGACGGAGACGGTCAACAAGTTACGGAGTCACATTTGGAAGAAGGAAACGAGAGTGATGAAACCCGGATTGACCGATGACAATTTTAATCAGGAAAAAAAGGCCGTTTGAGGAGTGGGAGGAAAACGGTTGACATACTGAGCAGGGCAGACGCAAAGAACTGATATTCATCTTCTCCATTGTCATAGTCAAGGGGTGTGCTGTACTCTTCCAGGGGCGTTCCTTCAAAGCAGTCGTCATCGTCCCAGTAGTCGTCGTCGTCGTCGTTACTCTCGTCGCCCAGGCCCATCGGCACGCTGGGCTGCTGTTGCGAAACGCTGCATTTTTCATTCACCTCGTCCTCATCGCTGGGAATCTCCTCTGCGGGGAAAGGAAAACCGGCGGGGCTCGATGTTCTTCCGGCCCAGCATGCAACGTTGACCTCGGCGCCATTTTGGGCCGATCGCTTCCGGGCGGTCGGGCAAACTCACCGTTTTGCTCTTCATCCAAAGTCCGCGCGTTGGCCATCAGGTCGGGTTTGTGGATGTGGCGAGAAGCGGAAAGGTGCTTGAGGCCCAGGAAGAGGAGCAGGACAGAGGGAAGGATTTGGGTGGCCACGCCCTCCAGCGCCGCCGGACGGCTCGGAAGCTCCATCAGCACAGTCAGGCCAATGATGCACATTTTACGGTCGTGGACCCTATGAGTGAATTGGAAAAAACTCATTCAATGCCATGGATGTGTTTTCACGTTTTTGTTTATTTTTACGAATCCAGAATTTTACTCTATGACCAACTAAGGCCAATCAGGGTTTCTCACCCAAGGAAGAATTCAGTGTCGTTCATCCACTGGTTGATGAAGTGAGCGGTTACGGTTTGTGGGTTTTGGGAGAAGTGTGCGTTGTCCAGTGTGTGCATGAGAATGCCCGGGCTGTAGTAAAGGGCGGCGATAGCCACCTCCAGGCACATGATCCGAAGCTTGTTGGACTTGACGCCACGCGTCAAACGCTCCAGCGCTGCCTCCACAAACAGAGGGATACACTGCAGGGAGAGACAAGACAAGTATGGATATATATGCATCTCGTCGCCGTCCTGTGAAAAACACGTATCTACAATTTTGAAAACTTTTTTTTTTTAATTTCCACATTAATGCGATGTCTAACGCCATATATGTAAAAATAAGAAAACGGAAAAAAATGGAGATAAGTATTTTTTCACAGGACAGCGATGACATACAGTATGTATAAGTGTGCCCGTACGTACGTACGTACGTACAGCACACATACATACACGCATATAATCAAATAATCAAGTGACTGTTTCTGACCTGGTCAATCCCTCTGCCTCTGCACTGCAGTATGATCACCTCCAACAGTTTGGCAGCGTGACATTCCGCTTCTTCACCTGAATCTGCGGTCAGCACCTAGGACGGACGAAGGGTTAAAAAAAATAATTAAAAAAAAATAAAAATAAAAAATCGCCAGCCAGTCAGCTCATCTGTAAACCTCAGCAGCTTTCCGTTCAGTTCAGATTGCAGGCAGCTGAGAAGCACAAGAAAATATTACCTTTTTGCACATGCTGTAGATGATCTCCAAATTCTTGGGGTTGGATAGGAAGACATCCGTATCCACGGTGACGTAGTTGTGCAAAAGTGGCATCATATCTGTAGCGCCGCAAAGGAAGTGTGAGACGGGGCTATTGGTGCTTTTAGCTCATTCGAGGGCTACTCGATGATGGAAAAAAAAAAATATGAATCACGATTATTTGGGGAATAATTGAAATCACGATTATTCAAACAATCATTTCTTTTCTGCTGCAGAACAAAGAACATGTCTAAACGTAAAAAATATAAAGAGAAATACATTTCTTTGAAACACTATATGTAAGTTCCAAACAAAATTGATCAAATTAGTTATTATAAAATTATTATTATTACTATTACATGTATAAATTCGAGTATGATTTCCTTGTGTGAAAACAGCACGTTGGATTTAAATCCATATTAATCATCGTTTTTTACGATTACGCCAATTTTGTAATCGTGGAGAGCGTAGTAATCGTCATTGAATTTCGATTCATTGCACAGCCCTAACTCATTCACTGCCAGACCCTAACATTTAGAAAACAATTTTTTTTTATTTAAATAAATTCCTGCGGACTGCGAAAAGACAAATAAATACGACGATGGCAGTGAATGAGTTCATTATGACAAAGGAGTTAAGAATTTACCAAAAATAATGTCTCTGAAGTTATTTATGAGTACATAGAGGAAAATAAAAACAAAACATCACAGTAAGTAGAATACACAGTTGTGGACAGAAGTTTACAAACAGATCATGAGCAACAATGTCATTTTGGACTTAAAAGTGATGAAAAGATTTTTACCCAGTAAGAGTTACAACGTACAGCACATCATAAATGAGCGCGCAAGTTGGAATTTTCTCCCAAGAAAAACGATGCAAACAGACGTTGATTTTGAGCCTTTGTGGTTCTGGTTTGCTTTCAAATCACCGCTGATTTTTCCATTTTTTTTTTTACTGTATATCAACCGCGCCCAATTTGAATAACGTCGATGACGAAACGAGACTCGTGCCCACGGTAAGCGGCGTGCCAACGTCTGCCCACAACATTCGAGTCAGGTGACACCAACCGATGAAGTAGTCAAAGCAGTCATGCTGAAAGACCTGATACAGGACGCTCAGCAACTGCCACATCTGCGGGGAGATGGTCTGGCACGTAAGTCCAAACGCCAGAGACAGAATCTCCTCATAGAATTCTGAGGGGTGAGATTAATTGTATGCATATTAACACTTTAAAAAGGGATCCCTTCACTGATCATACCACAAAACGTACGTTATCTCGAACAAAACACGATAGCGCCCCCGCACAGACACACCTGCCATACCTATGATAGGTTTCTGCAAGACCAGGCCAATCACCTGCAAACAGATATCCTCCAGCTGTTGAGTGATCTGGGATAGAGGAGAAAAAGAAGAAGAAAAAAAAAAAAAAAGAATCATCAACAAATAGGGATGTAACGATTCACTCAAGCCCCGATTCATTTCGATTTTCAGTTCCCGAGTTTTGATTTGATTTTTTTTAAAATGGTGTTTGGCGCAAAAGCATCATTTGATCTACACATTGAAAATGTGCTAAGCATCTAGAATGAAAAAAAACGTTCAAAACATCATTTTCTAGATGAATTTAACAAATTCGATTTTTCCATTAACCAACTCGATTAATCGGGACGAATTGATTTTAAATCAATTTTCGATTAATTGTTACATCCTATCTACAAATATTATTAGATATTAACGACAAACAATATCTTTGTTCAACTCTCGATGCTAGCGGTAACAAAAACTAGCTTCTGAGTTATAAGGCTGCAAAGGAAGGCAGCCACACCCCCTTTCTGATGAAAACGTCTCCAGACATCATTTCCTAGATTCATTTAATCAATTCGAGTTTTGGATTAATCGAACCGATTTTAAATCGATTGTTACATCCCCATCTGCAAATATTATTAGTTATTAACGACAAACTCCCGATGCTAGCCGCAACTAGCTTCTGAGCGATAAGGCTGCAAAGGAAGGAAAACGCCAAAATACAACACCTCCTTGTGGTCCTCCATGACCGTGAGAATGGTGTCGATGGTGCTCAGAATTCCGAGGGCCATCACGGTCTTGTCCTCGTTCTCCTCGTATTCCTCACTTTGAAGAACCCTGGTAAAAATCTCTGCCTGGGAAAGACACAAGAGTACACTCACTTGTAGAGCAGCAGAAATGTGCCATGGAGGTCATCCGATTACAAATCGGGGCTGTTTTGCGTCTACCAGGTTCCGTGTCATGTCAACAGCAATCGCTGCAACTTCCTCGTTGTACTCGCAGATCATCTTCTGAATGACGTTTGTCAAATCGTCGTTTTCCGTCTCTTTCACCACATGGAGCAGCTGTTGCATAACAGGTCGGATGTGGGGCCTGATGTGCAGTTTTGCTGCGCGCGCGGAAGCACATGCTGAATTTAGCTTCAATGCTCCGAGATGACACGATTGGATCCATCCAACGCGGTCGCGTTCGTACCCTCTTCCTGATTGCTGATCAACATTTGTAAAGCAATGGCAGCCTCCACCTTGACTGGCATCTCGTTGTCATCCACCAGGTCCTTCTTGACCAACTCCACGGCATTCCTCAGCGCTATCACATTGTGGAAATGCAGCTGGCTGAAGCAGTGGAGGACCCAGCATGACTGACAAAAACAGTGGAATCACATATGAATAGAATTGAAAGGAAAAGTTGCATCATGCGCATTCCCCCCCCCTCCCAAAATGGATCCTGAGTATTATACAGGGGAATATATCAATACAAATTGACCAGTCTAAATTTATTCCAATTGGTTAATTGGCACCCGTTTACAAAGCCAAAAATATTTTGAATTGTACAAACGTAATGTTACGTTAACTCATTCACTGCCATTGACGTATGTATTCGTCTTTTCACAGCGCAGCCATTCAATCCCAGGAACCTATTTCTATTTTTTTTTTTTTTTCAAACATTAGGATAAAAGAGGGTCTAAAAATGGCTGGCAGTGAATGAGTTATTATTATTATTATGTAACTTATAGCTCACTTACCCTAGCTCGCAAGTAACCCAATCGAGAGTCGAGCAGAGGGAAGACGTAATTTTGCAGCATCAGCTCCATCTGCTCCATGTAAATCCGCTTCTGCGGCGCACGCAGCAAAGCCCAAAGAAAAAGTTTCATGTAAAAATGCATCTGAGTACATCTTATTTGAATTGAATTTGAATGTACCCAATCACCGAACTCATCATGAAGTGGGATCAGAGTCACAGATAACGCCAACGTTTTTAACTTGAAAATCGAAATGGGTCAGATGTGGCAACATGGCACAGCGCTAATATTGTTCGTACCTTAAGTAGCAGCTCAGCCAGCGCTCCAATACAGTGCAGCGCTCCATCTTTCTTTCGGGAGTCGGATGTGGGATCCATCAGAATCTGGTGGCAGAACTCCATCATCTGAGGCAGAACCTTTGAAGAGGAAAGTACACTCTTGTGCCCCGTTCGCGCATGTCATCAGTTCAGACTCCGTTTGCAAACCGAAACATTCACCTCCTTTCGTTTTCGTGCGGCGTTGCACAAAAGGCTCTGTGCAGCGGTGGCCGGAAGGGCATGATCGTCATACAGGTCTGGAGGGGAAAAAAAAAAGAAATAAATAAAAAAAAAAAAAATCAGCCTGAAAAGATTTTACTGAACAAAAAAAAAATGTCAATCCTGAGATTGAATTTCTACGTATGCGCGCACAAAACTTCATGCGGATGTATTCAAACGGGTCTTCCTGCCACAGCCTCTCGTCCTCGTCTTTGTAACACATGAGAGGGAAGATCACCTCCTGACAAATCGTCTGGAAGAAGCCAAAAAGTCTCAAATCACTCCAAACGAAAAAAAGGCTCCGACGTGTGAGTTGGATGTGTCTCTTACCTGCATGTGAGGTTTCATCTGTTTCCACGTCAGAGAATGGCAAAGTCCCTGGTTGAGGTAGTTGAGACACTGCTGGAGAACACGAGGGGTGACGTACTGCTTCTGTCTGTATTGATCAACTACCTTCAACAGGACCTGGCCAGAAAGGTGACAACAGAAACTGATTAAGGTGACACAAGAGATACTTTTTAAAAAAAAAAAATGTTTTTATGTACTATGAATTTAGACCCAGTTCACACTTACTTGCTGCAAACCCACCGCGTAGGTCTTCAAGAAGAAATCGGCAAACTCAAAGTACTCTTTTGTCACGTTGCCTGGGCTTCCATATCTAAAAAAATAAAAAATAAATAAGTAAATATAAATATATTTATATTAGGGCTGTCAAAATTAAAGCATTAACTATGGAGATTAATTTCAATTTCATAACGCGCTAAAAAAAAAAAAAAAAATTAACTCAGTTAACTCAGTTTTATTTACTTCCCGTAGCAGCCAAACTTAGAGGAGAGTCACTGTCGCAAAGTAGTTTTACTTTAAAAAAGTTGCTTGAACGGCTCATTGGAGGAATCCAAAATAATTTGCACACTTTGCACAGCCAAATTCAAATACCATATTAGTTATACGTCTTTGGTGTATCGTTCAAATGTTGTATTTTACAGGAAAGTAATTGTATTCAACGATCAAAGAAAGCTATTAGAACAGTCTTTGAATCGAAAAATATACTTCAATTTTTTATTTCCACTTTAATTCCAAGATTTTACTCAAGTAAATAACAGTTCTAAGCTTTGTAAAAAAAAAAAAAATCACAATTTCACTTGAAAAATACGATTAATCGCGATTAATTATGGAAATATTTGTGATTATCTAAAAAATTTGACAGCACTAATATATATATATATATATATATATATATATATATATATATATATATATATATATATATATATGTATATATATATGAATAGAGGTCCTTGCTCACCGCTTGAACAGTCTCGTAATGACGCGCAGTGCCCATTTTTTGCACTTCCACCATGATAACTCAGGACGGTCGTCTTCATCCAGCTCCAAAGTCTCCTGAAAAATTTGCCGCAGCGTGACAATTTTGCTTCCCGCGCAGTGATCGCACGCACAATTCGAGATGGAATGGAGCGGATATACTGTACACAATGTGTCTTACGGCGGGAACGTCACGGTCCATTATGGCTCGTAAGACTTCCATCCATTGAGTCATCACTGGATTGTTGAGCAGCTGGAGCGGAAGCGAGTACTGCAGATGATGAAATTAGCGTCAATATCAGCGCCAGCAACATATCTGAACAATCCGTCGAATGTTTTGACGAAATGGATCGTTGTTGTGAATCAGCGCGGGCCAAACGTACCTGTATGAGAGAATGGAAAATTTTCAGGATCTGTTTTTGGATGAGCACCGAGAAGATGGTGGCATCGTTCAGCAGCTGGATGATGAGCTGCTGAAGCCGCGGCAGAAAAATTTGCATGGCGGCAAGCAACGGCTCCCGCTCATCTGCCTTCCTGTACCTGAAGTGCAAACACCTTGTTTGTTTATTACCCCCCACCCGCTTCAAAGCTGACAGCCGCAAAACGATAATTGCATTCCCCGTGGTTTGGAAAGGACAAATCCGAAGCGGTTACTCACTCGTACGTTTTGACCAGTTGGTAGAGAGCCAGCAGGCTGCCGTACCAGCTGCCGCTGTTGTTCGACTGCAAGTATAAACTCAACTTGTCCACTATGGCAGTCCAACGTCCCGGGAAGTCATGTTTGATGATCGTTCGAAGACACATCGTCAGCTGGGCGCTGCAAACAACGACGTTAGCCAATTTGATCCAATTTAATGTTCATCCAACAAATGTAAATATCAGGCAAATTTTGAGGGTCAAGATTACTAGTTGCATACTAGTCGTTACCGGATGGTCTCGGGGCAGCGGATGACGCCCTCCACAATGTGATTTCTGATCTGCTGCCGGTCGTTTTCATGAATGTTGAAGGGGAACGCCACTTTTCCCAGAGATGGCTCCCTGTCCTGCCAATACTGGCCAATCATGTTCTTCAGATAGATCGCCGCTATCGGCATGCACACAACACCAACAATAACAACAACAAATTGACAACATCAGTAGTTCAAGTCAAACACAACAATAACGATCACAATATCTGCAAGATATTGACCGAGCTGAACTCCATACCCGCCTGGCGAACCGGAAACTCCACCTGCTCCGATACAATGATCTGAAGCAGAGTTGGCGCAAAGTTGATGATTTTGTAGGACTGAAACGCACCAGAGCAGGGTCACAGTTACCAACCAACAATACTTGGAACAGACACATGGACAAAATGTGTTCCAAAATAACGTCCGACTGACAAATTGATAAATGATAGCGCCGATGCGACTTGCCGAAATGCACCATACATACAAATAGAACTAGTTCAAGGTCACAAACTAGTATTTTGTGTTTTTCTTTGCGCAATACATGAAAATTATGGCCACAAAATTGGGGAGGGGGGGGGGGGTTAAGGTAAGAAGCCAGCACAAGACAGAGATGGAACACACACATTTCAGCTTTTATACATAGCTTATAGGGCTCGTTATATAGTCAAATATGTTTCTGGACGACATTTCAAACTCTAGTGCAATTTGTCCTCATTTAAACTTTGAGCACCTTCCCCTCCAAAGGTCTCTGCCCCCCCCCGCCCTTAACCATAGTCAAACAGTAGCCTTGAGACGTCTTCAGCACGCACCTGATTGAGTTCATCTTCAGCCGCTCTTCTCAGATTAGGATCGATAGTCCCTCTCAGAGCCTGAATTATCCGGTTGGGATCCATTACTTCACTTCACGTGTCCCTCGAAATACACTACATGCAAAAACCATTAACGAGATTCACTTAATTCTGAAGGCCGTTGCGGACCTGCGTTTAATGTCGCCCAAGTCGTGATTGAATATGACACTTTGAGACCAAACAAAAACGGAATAAATATTTCTTTTGGTGAGGACCACGACTGGATGTAACGCAGCGGAGGCGGGTTCATATAGCAAGCAATATTGTAGCGTTTTCAAATTCCATCAAGCTTTCAAAACAACAAAACTCTGCCGGTGAGCAGCAATTGGAGGACGTAAACGTAAACTAAAACATACACTTTACGGCATCGTACAAGAGTGGCTCTGGGAGTTTGCTGCCACCTTGTGTTTGGGAGTAGTTACTGCAATAACGCGTCCTTTGGTTAGGAATGTAATGTTTTTTTTCTGTCACCTCATGACAAAATAATTTGCGTGCATGTGGGTAATATATTTATTGAAGTTTGAAGTTTTATTGAAGTTGAATTCAACCAAGCAATGGTCGTGTCTCTTTTTGTCCGGCATTTGCATCATTCAGGATTTTGAGAGAAATCTACAAATGTTATTGTAAATAAGTGTAAGTTGTAATAGAAACAAAACGTTTTTAACTTCTATGACAGCATTACACTTATTCCTGTTTCACTTTTCCCAGCAATAAATGAGGCAGTCAGTTTTACAAATGAAAACTCAAGCACACAAATATCACTGCTCATCTTTTATTACGCCACATCCAGAGACCAAATTGACCTCTCCAGTTTGGATTTTAATTCAACATACTGGCCATTTGTGTTCAACACCAAACCCTCCACCAAAACAGTTTTCCTCCCATAATTTCCACAGCAAGTATGACTGTCGACCAGAAACCCCGGTTCACATTTTAAAGAACAGTCGTACGCGTATAATCATGATGCGTCAACGGTTTGGTACGGAACCAGGAGACCACGCGGAGCTCAGTCCTGATAAAGCAAAAAGCCAGAAAACGTACTGTACTTCCAGGTGCTTCCATAAATGGCACCGCGATGCAATCTGAGCCAAACCTGATCTCCTTGGAAGAGAGGTAAGATGGCATGGTTGCTCGCCGTCTCATGATCCGGCGCGCCGTCATTGGCGTACGCCGACGCCATGACTTCGTCATTGCACATGAGATTGATGTAAAGCGGCACGTTAATTGCCATCTTAAGGATGTGGAACATGAAAACGTACATCCCGTTGACGGGAGAGGTAAAGCGGCCAATGTGGGTGTCGAACATCTCGCCGAGGTTGCTGTGCAGCTGATCAAAAACAATGGGCTGGTCTAGGTTGCCCGGAGCAAAGTTGACGGTGCGAGAGGCCGTGAACGCAACTTTCAGCGGCTGGGAGAAAGGGTAAAGTTGCATGGGGAGGAGGGAAGTGTGATGGTGGCCTTGAGGACTATGCGGGACCTCTACCATGGAAACGGGAAGGGAATCGCCGTGCCCGGAATCCACCGTTGTGAATTCTTCCGCACGGTCCGGGCTGCTCACCTGCGAGGACTCGGGCCAGGCCGCTGCGGGGTAAACAGAAAAAAAAAAAAAAAAAAAAAATTCAATCGGAATTAGGGTTTCTTAGTGCGCTTCATTAGTGTGTGATTATAGAGATGATGAGCGGGATAAAAACAATTTTTTATTTTTTTTTGTAAAAGTTCCAGTTTTGTCTCACCTGTTCATAGAACATTCTCCAAGAAGCTTTGCGGACTGTCAATATGCAGTTTGCTTTTTCATGATATTCAACAGTAGCGTCCTCCTCGGTCTTCTTCCATAACGTCCACTTTGGTTCCAGGAATGACGGAATTTGACACTGATGTATCTTGAAGGTTGTCCTTTGTTACTATTGGTATTATCTGTCTCTTCAAATTGACATCAATTTTCCTCTTGGTTGGCCGCAATCCTGAACGGTTTTAAATTTCCCAATATGTGCAACAACAGTCTCCGTCCATCAAGCTGCTCGGCGACTTGCAGCCTTCATTTTTAACATGCCCGCTGATCATTTTCCAACTTCGTCTGGTCCATGTTTAGTGTGGTACAGAGTGATGATTATACTGACAGACGAAAACCCACTTCTGTGCTAAGTCTTTTTTTTTTTTTTTTTTTTTTTTTCCCGTCATTCATCGGCAAAACGGGTGTCCATCAGCCACCTCTGCTAATTAGACGACACACTGATTTGAATTGTCCCCATTGTAAAATATTCCATCTTTTCTCGGGATGCAATCATTTTTGTCCAGGACTATTTCATTAGCTTATTTTTTTTAATTTATTTTTTTTAATGAATTCTGTCTGAATTTCACTGGTTACTCTCTAATCATTATTACTCTTTTGCTTTTATTAAATCATTCACTGCCATTGACGAATTTACACGCTCGAATTTTCACAGTCCAGCAATTCAATCCCAGGAATTTATATATTTTTGGAAACTTTTTCAAACGTTAGGGTGAAAGGGTCTGAAAATGTCTGTCAGTGAATGAGTTAACAGAAGGACACCAGCAGTTTTATCAATGTGTAATATTCCCTTGTCCATGGCTTGCCAATTGATATTGGTTTGCTGGACTTTTAATCGTGATAAAAATGTCTTTTTATTGAGACTATAACATTGTGTACTTACCACTGGAATGATGCTGTGCTCCACATCCACAGATATGTTGGGATCCAGAGTCCTGGAAACATATCAAAGGCTATAAAACGTTGCTTGAACGCAAACAAACGCAGCACTTCCGTGTTCGGTATCAGGTGGCATTGAAACTTCCAGTCGGTGTTTAAGTGCAGAGCGACTACGCGGAGAAAATCAAAAGTTGACGCCCAACATAGGAGGAAACTTGACAGTCGAACAAGGCCACTATAGTTTAGGGGGTTACTTACTCTCGGAGCACCTAAGAGAGGGCCGTAGTTCTTTAGATGAGTCTGGAAAATGCACGTCCCCCCTGCCAAAGAGAAGTCAGATATGCGCACGATTAAAATACAGCAAAAAAAAAAAAGTTTGAGCATCTTGGTTTAGTTCCCCATCGAAGGCATACCCATTGTTTGCGAGTCGTCTTCTGAGGGCGCAAACTCAGGTGGTGTTTGGGTGCTGGAATTGGCGTACTTAGATTGGACCTTTGCATCCCCGTTGAAGACCTACAGTAAAAAAAAAAAAAATTAAAAATTGGCGTCAAAATGACACGGCATTTTGCTCTTTAACTTATTCACCGACACACAAGTTTGAAGACTTACTGATGGGATGTCATGAAATTGCACAGAGGTGACCGTTTGCCTTGCGGGCGGGGTGGAAAATGTGTGCTTGGGAGCGGGTATGGAGATGCTAGGTGCCATCCTGTTACAGGGAGACGTCTTTCCTGATTCAGCTACCAGTGTCTGAGGAAGACCACGTTTGAGTGTGTCGTACGATAACTGAAGTGAAGTACGCATTTAATGATTCCAAGCTAAATGACAACATGTTATATTTAGTGCTGTTAAACGATTACATTTTTTAATCCAATTAATCGCAGAATTTACCATAATTAATCGCGATTAATCTTATTTTTCAACTACAATTTTTTTACGAAGCCTTGAACCGTTATTTACTTGAGTAAAATCTTGGAATTAATGTGGGAAAAAAAAATAAAAGTAGATTTCAATTCAAATACTGTTCTAATAACTTTGTTTGATCCAACTACTGTGGTATTTGAATTTGGCTGTGCAAAATGTGCAAATTATTTTGGATTTCTCCAATTAGCAGTCAAGCAACCTTTTAAAGTAAAACTACGTAAAAGTCCATCTTTGCGACAGTGACTCTCCTCCAAGTTTGGCTGCACAGTGGTTGCTACAGAAAAGTAAAGAAAATTGAGTTAACTCAATTTTTTTTAGAGTGTTATGAAATTTAAATTAATATCCATTGTTAATGCTTTAATTTTGACAGCCCTAGTTATATTACATTATTTAATAATCGCATCGTAAGTTACTCCATATTTCCCAACCTCTAATACATATGGACTTCAAACTGACTGAGATTGTAGACTCTGGCGTGCAAAATGGTGAAGAAAATTTCTTCTGTTCAGGCAAATGCAGAGGTTCCTGTAGAAGAAGGAAAAAAAAAACGTGCAGGTCAAATGGACACAGTAAAAAAATCTCATTATCACACAGAATCTTACATTTGAGGACATCTCCAGCTCATAGCTTTTGAAGCCCTGATCTCCATTTGGCAGTCTTGTCTTGTGGTCCAGAAGCCGAGCAGGCAGCGGGGTGGACTGTGAATGGAAAATTGACTCATTAACACTTTATCATGACATACTGTACAGTGAATATTTTAAAAAAATAAAAAAATTATATCACAAAAAACTTGCATTTGAATAAGGTGCTGGTAGACTATTTGCACCGTGTGATCATAGAAACGGCTAAATGCTTTCTTACATGCATTTCTTTTGGCAGCGGATCACTTGAGTTTTTTAAAGCTGTTGGTTGGGAGAAAGAACATCAAGTATTTAATAATTTCGGTTAAATAGTTGTCTCAAACTAAAAAAACGGGATCAATCCTGTTCCGAAAACTGATATGCACACATACAATATGCTGTAAATAAACGGTAGTACAGCAGGTGTTTAAATTGCTAATAGGAGAGCAAAAAAATAAATCCACTAAGCGATGAAGTCAATTACACTTATCGAGGCTCAACAAAAAAAAAAAAAAATTCTAGTGGTTCAACATTACCCAGTGGAGATGACAATCCCGATTGCTCCTTTTCAAATCTGGAGTTTCCATTTTCTGAAGAGGACTCACAATCTAGAAAGGAATCCTAGACGGCAACGTAAAATATTAAAATATGTTTTGTATCAGTTTCCTAGTACACCAGTCTAGGTTTTCAATTGCTACATTGCACCTGCATAAAACTGAATGAGCCATGGTTCTTGGTCATTAGGTCCTCAAAGTGTTTTTTCCTCATGATGGGGTCTTTGGGGAAGGTTGGAGAGCTGAATTTCATTCCAGGTGAACCCTTGTGAACGTCCTGCCAAGAATCACAAAGTGTAATGTTCAAGAACTATTTTGGTTTTTTAATAAACAGTTTTGCACTCACAGTCTTTCCATTTCGCTCGCTTTTAGCTTTTCTCTCCTTTCCCTGAAATCAAAGAAGATGAATACGCTCACATCGCATTTTATTACGCGGATTTCTGTCCAAATGACTAAATTCGCTGTAATTGTGAAAAGTATTACTGTGAATGAGGTTTTCTAAAGAGTAATTCGAGATTTCACAGAGGGGCCTGTGAGTTGCTACAACAGCTCGCTAACGTTCTACCTAGCTAGTACTTTTCCACACTTTTTCCCCCCATCATATTAAATTGTTTAGATTTTTTTTTTTTACAAAATGATTTTACCTGTTTACTACCAGTTGATTTGCACTTGCTGGTAACCGGGGCTTTGGGGATAAAAGTAGCTGCTCCTTTCCATGGTTTGTTGACTGAAGCCCGAGTTGAAATGCCTTCATCAGAGAACTCCAAATCCCAGCAGTCAGGAGGGTCATCCTCTCTCATCACCATAAAGTCTTCCTTATAATTCTGAGCAAGAACATTCTCAATGTCCGACGTAAGCGACTCAACGCTCTCCTTCTCCTCTTATACATTCTCTCGCTTATCAACTTAGACTGAGAAACATTACTGAAATGCTTTTCTTTTTTTTTTTAACTCTACATTTAAAGAGGAAGTCAACCCCAAAATAGGTTGTAAGCGCCCCCACTAGTTTAAACACAGCATATAGATATTAACTGTGTTTGTGGAATACGAGTTAGGAAGCTAAATCCAGCGGTTTTTAGCCCTGTCAGGGGGCGGCCATTTTGTCACTTCTGGCGACTGAAAATGACATCACAGTTGCTCAGGTAACAACCAATCATGGCTCACCTGTTTTCTGAAGCTGAGCCATGATTGGTCCTTATCTGAGCCCTGAGCAACTGTGATGTCATTTTAAGTCGACTGAAGTGACAAAATGGCCGACCCCTGAGATAGCTAAAAACGGGATAATAAAAAGCTGCTTTTAAAAAATAAAAGAAATAAAAAAGTGAAATGTGACCTTACCCCTTTACAAACTTCAGGGCGCATCAACTTTGATTTGGCTGCCGAAAACACAAAATGAGACATGAAGTCATATTTTAAACACCATCATTAAATCACAACAATTTAGGAAAAAAAAAAAAACAAAACACAAACGTTTACTGTTAGTTAATGTTGTCCTGTTAAAGGCCATCAATATGTATTCTTATTTTATCTAAGGTCACGATCACAATTACTGCTGTAGCTGCTTGGACATACCTAGAGTCGTTTTGGAAGGAAGACAGGAGAAGTACTTGCATTCCAATAATTTGGTGAGCTCCTCTTTCAGCGATTTAACTGGGAAAAAAAAAAAAAAAAAAAGAAAAACAGATTTATGTATTTTTTGTACCAGAATGTTACCCAAGCTAATAAATCAAACTGATGTATGTAGCTAATTAGCGATCAGTTGAATAATTTAGTTAATTCCTTTCATGTGTACGATCAAAGAAATGTAGATATGCCAAAAACGTCAATATTGGTGTGCAAGAGACCTACATTTTTCTCACAATTTATGAGAATTTTTTTGCACGTGTAATGTGGCATGCCGCGTGTAACTCGCCGCGACGTACATGTCGAGCCGGCCACTGGTTTTTCTTCTCCCTCCAGGAGGTCGATGTATATCACAGCCGCTTGCTCCATCCACTGCGCTAAACTTCAACACAAAAACAGAAGAAAAATATTGAATATTTAAGTATGAATCGTGAAATATTGATCGTGTCTCAATTTTAAATTGAGCTCTCAGATGCCAATATTTGTCAGCATGCAAAAATATCGGCACCTATGCCGATTGTAAAGTGTAAATACGCCACAAACTATGATACCAAAACAGTTCAATATCGCTTGAAATCTATTTTCACCATTCAAAATAAACAAACGTAAATCACCTCAGTCTGTCATCCTGCCTCGCTTCGAGCAAATTGGCCAGCTGGCTCAAGCTGTTGAGATGCTTTGCGGGTAGGTAGGGTGCCTGGTTGTGTCCGTTTAGCAGGTCTTTCTTGACATGGGCCTGTTGTATGCTAGCGAGGAGGTGCTGGACTTGGAGCACCATGCTTAGCCGCCTCCTCTCCGCCTCCATCCTGACCATTTGCTCCCTCTTGACTGCCTTCTTCTGTGACCTCAGCAGCTAACGTCAGCATTTGGAAATTTGCAGAAAATCAGTCCAAAGTCAAATCAAAAGTCAAGAATCTGGCAAAGCTAGCCAAAGAAGCTAAGTCTATCACCTCGGAAATCGCAATGTACATAGTATTGCAAGTGTTATTTTTCTAGTCTACAAACAAATGCTAGCAAACACCGCGTAGACACACCATGAATAGAAATCCATTTTCATTGGACAGACAATATTCAAGTAAGCGTTATAGCAACTAGCTATTAAACTCTTACGTTTTGAGTCAAGCTGTCCAGGGTTTTATGGAGCTCCTTGGCAAACTCCAAGTTATGCACCACCTGCTCATATTTATCGGTAGCGGCCTAAAAAAAAAAAAAAAAATTGTCATGCCAATGTGACACCATTTTTTGTCATTTTGAAAACTTGGACTCACCATTTGGTCTTTATTTAGAGTCTCGCCGCAGGTCAGGCATCTCTTATAGTGTTCCAGTTTCAGCTACGGCAAGCAAGACAAAAATTTAAATCCGGCCATCTCGTTGGCCACATTTTGGTGTTCCTACCTTCTTTTTCTCCAAGTTGCGAACCTTGTGTTTGAGGCAGATAAGTCCATCTTCGAGGTACGTCTCATAGCCATAATAGGAAGTGGGGAAGTCAAAGTTTGGCAGGGCAAGTGAGTCTCTCTTTGGACTCAAAACAATCAAAGTGCCTTCCATTCGTTCCTTCTCTTCTGATTGTTCACCAGCAAGTGTGACACCCACCGTGGGGGATGGAGGAAGCTGCACCATTGCTCAGCTTCACAACTAGAAGAGGGGCAAATATTTGTATTTTCATATTTCTACCATTAAAATCGACAATATTCAATTATCAACGTAAGCGATGAATTGTTTGCATACATGTCATTTAAAACTGTCCGAATGCTCAATATGTCAGCCTCTGAATAGTAAACAGATTTCTATAGTCCTCAACGAAAATGGACTGATTATCTTTGTGCCGAGTCAAAAATAATGATTTAATAATATTGACAAAGCGCAAGAGGATGAACACAAAAACGCTGTAAGACAATGCAAGTGTCTTTTTCCAAACTAACAAACCTCTGTCGGAGTAAAAAGCAGGATTGACATTCAATAACCTTCAGCAAAATCTAGGATGAGCTGAAATACTTTAATTCCTGTTTCCAGTCGTCTTTTTGAGTCAAATTGGTGTGCTACCATCTAGTGGATAAATATTTGTATTTAATGGCGTTTAATCACAATGTTGAAACAATTCCTACGCCTTAAATAAAGTATGCAAATGTGAACAAAAAACGGTTGACAGCGAATTGCTCACAAACTAAAACGACAATGAAACACTTGTTAATAACGTCCACCGTGCAAGACATACCTAATTTAATTCATGTGCCTTCAATATTTTTTGTGGTTTGACGCGATTTAAATGAAACAAAAGAGCAAACCGCATCGCCAATCAACCTTTGCCATCGTTCCAAAACTAACTCAAACCATACGTCACTTAAATGAATAGCACGGAAATTCCCATTGGAGGATAGACAACAGGCATGTCGTAAGAAGTAAAAGAAGTAAAAACAAAAAAACACCACCAACCTCGTGGCTCTACTTCAGGCGTTAATTCCAAAATCAATTGAAGTAACCAGCAGTCCTACTCGTTGAGAATTTGCAAGGTGGGCAGTTTGCAGAGGGTGTGTCTGAGTGTGCTTTTGATTTATAATGCGCTCCGTTTGGAAGACTTCCGGTTCGACTTTTTTTTTCAACTGGGATAGGCTTCTTCTACCTGCAAGATCGAAAACGGTAGAGAAAAAAATAAATAATGTTCCGTTTCTCTTTTGGTCATAGATATCATGTTTGGAAACAGATATTTAAAATTAAAAAAAACGATTGTAATAGAAAGAACTAAATTGAAATACTAGTGTTGCCAGTACATGGTTGTTTACTTTTGTTTTTTTGTTTGTTTTGTTTTTACTTGAGCTTGTACGTTTAAATGATGTGTGCCAAAGGGTTTATGACATAAATATTTAACAAAACTTTGTTTTTATAATACCTTAGGTGTCCCTGAGTCCATGTTTTTTTTTAAATTAACGACGCACGTGAATACATCACAAATTGACTTGAAAATTTTAGTCACATAAAATACTCAATAATTTTAAGTGCAAAATTATACTAGAAATGAACTTTCTAACAAACAAGAAACTAGCTGACTAAAAACATTTGCAAAGTGCGAAACACATGAAGTGACCGCAAAGGCCCATAAACGGTGTCCACAACGGTTGGCCAATCAGTAAAGGCGTCACATGATAGCGGTTATCCAATCACCTGTGGAGAAACATCACAGCCACACGACAACAAATACGCACACGAAGATCCTGACCTCACCACAAGAGGGCGTCTCACTCTTCCCAAAAGACTTTTAATGATAGTAATTGCATGAAAATGACCTATGAATATACCTTAATAAATCTACTTTGGAGTACAACATTTTATGACAAAAAAAAATGAAGCTGACATCATTTTCTTTTTTTCTGTGGAACACAAATGTCATGAGATCCATGAAAGAATATTTTCCGCCTTGATGTTTTAAAGTGTTGTTCGTTTTCCTCCGTGTCAGAATCCAAGATTATAATAGTTCCTAAGCTAATTGTCCTGTTGGTATCGGTATTCTTATGAATCAGTTCAACACTATTTTCATTCTCCGATGAATCAAATATTTGTACTTTATTTGAATTCAACAAATGGTCAGTTCGACTGGGTTCCACATTCAAGGCGGCAATTTTTTGGATACGCTCCGCTTTTGTTATTCTGCTGCATCGATCTCCACTTAAAGAATCGTCATCCCCGGAACACAGAGTCGCGGAAATTCTCAGTAAATCGTGTCGTGTTGACACCTTGCTACCGGGATCAATCGTAGGCATTTCCAGAGTTGGGGGGTGATTTTCATCATCACTTATGTCTTCATACTGCGGGTTTTTACAAATGACTTGGAACCTGTTCTCCTGCTCTCTTCGAGAAACTCTTGCTGCCTCCTTTAAATCTCTGTCATCATCTGAAATGTCGTCGTATTGCGGATCCTTTAAAAATTGTGCAAGGGGCATTTCCTCCCGCTCACCTTCAGATACAAATTTTCCCAGTGATGTCTTTGAATGTTCCGTTTCACAGCACGCACAATCCTGGGAATGAGCGCATTCATTATCATTATTTGACTGGCTGCGTGCAACTCGGCAAATTTCTGCTTTATTGCTCACGCCGACCCGAACGGGTTTGTGATTATTTTGTGAGTTGTTTTTGGTCGGTTCCACCAATGGACAGTCCTCGTGATGCGACGATGAAGTGGTAGGAACTTCCATCACACCTTCGTTCTTTGGAGTTGTCGATGTACAAAGAATGTTCTTCTGAGTCCGAAAGTATGCGAGCTTTTCTGCAATCAGGGTTTGGATTTGATCATCTGTGGGTGGTTCCGCTTCATCGGCTTGCGAAAGAAGCCCACATGTTGACGGCTGAGGAGGAAACACCCGTCGCCCATAAACAGTTGACCGTGCACGTTCTGCGTCGTCTAGGTGTTGTATTGGAGGTCCAAAATTCAGAGCAGTTGGTAAAGTATTCATTGGAGTGGGGTGACATCGCGCTTCGGATAAATCGTACATCGCCTTGGCGCACGTTTGTGATGATGAGGGCTTGAAAAATGATTTGAAACGGGGCATTTGTCGGCTGTGAGATCTGTGGGTGAGGATACTGCGATGTTGTTGGAATGGAGGATGGGCTTTTCCTTGACTGTCGAAACATCCAGATTGCACTTTAAGGAAAGTAGGCTCCATGGGATGACTCAAGTGAAATAATCTAGGAGGGGGGAAAAAAAAAGACAGCGAGAAACTGGCATTTGTTGATGGTTGACAAGATGTACTAGCATGTGGACATAAAACACTTATTTTACATTTTCTTTTTATTTAAACGTTCTCCAAAACATTTTGTTTTCCTCCACTATTATGCATCATTTAAAAGTAGTCAATTGATCTATACAAAAAGTGTGGCATACACCTGTTCCATCTACGATATTTAGCTGAACAGCTGTTCGCATATCTACGCCTGATTGGATGAATAACATCACGTGATTTTTTTGCTTTGCGTGCCATTGGTTCAACTGACAGAGTAGGCTGCGGCGCTTGCCTGGACATTTGACGAATTTTATAACATGATTTTGGAAGGGTTGGGTTACTAGTGCTAACAAAGAAGAGGTTATTAAGAAAGTAAGGCTTTAGAAATTAATAGATCCAGGTCCTCCCTCACCGGGGATCATTATTTTCAAACGCTACCAGTATTTAATGAGACTTTCCATCAGCCTTTTTTGGTACCTACACAGGTATGAAAACGTTTTATTTTACTCAGGCGGATCTCGAACGTTATTATAGGTGGTTTTGGTAGCTTTTTATTTAAAGATCAGTACAATGTTGACGTTACGCGAGCAAGCAAGCAAATGAATGAATAAATGCATGCATGAATGAATGAATAAATAGAATCCAGTTACCTCGCAGATTCCCTGTCCATACGTTCTCAAATACCTCAAAAATATGTTGTATAGGTCGATATAACTGTAGCAGCTAGCTTTCAATACTTTTTTGGCCGTCACAGAGGATTCATTCCGCCGTGCGTGCGAGAAAAAAAAATACTGCATGAAAATTATCCAATCGAAAACGACAGAAGAGATTCCACTGTACATCGTATCTAAGATTAGACACGGAAAACATTTAGAAGCAAGCAAGAACTAATATTTCTGAAGAGTGCAAAACAGACCTGCGCGACGAAATGGCCGATTGGAAAGGATCTGAATGACCAATCGGGATAAAAAGACCGAATGGAATTTTATTCGGATTCACAGGGGTGATGTATTCCTTTTGACAATCCGAACAAGTGTCATGATTGTAAACAATTCAATCCGAATAGCCAGGCTGCGTCGTCTGCGCATGCTCTGTTTTGACGTACATAGTAGTGACGTCGACGTACGCACACTTTAAAATGACAGCGTCTTACCAGAGCTCCTCTGCAACCCGAGAATTTGTTTTAAAGTCCCGGTAACTTGTTTTGATCAAGACGCCGCTTTAATAAAAGTGTTAAAACAATCGAGAATACTGTGCTAAATCGATGAATGAACTCCATCTTGATAGATCAAGTGATGTTGACATCGATCTTCGCGTGCTGGAGCATGTAAATGTAAACAGGTGACCAGAGATCTTCATTCGAAATGATTTCATTTCAATTGAATGACAAACAAAATCTCCATGTAGTCTCCCTTAGTCAACACATTTCCGGTTCATTATCTTCGCCAAGTTTATAACTTAATGTGGTTTTAATACTTTATTCATCTTGGGTGAAATAGTAAGTTCTAAATTCTGAAACAGTACACTACTGATGGCATGTCGCCCCCTGCTGGCTAAAATTGACTTATACAGAGACTTTTTAACAAATACAATTTTTTTTTATTATTACTTTTTAAAATAACTTTTAATCCATATTTCACTTAAAACACTGAAACACAACAATGAGAGCAAGACTGTGGAACATGTTTCCTGTTGAAAGTTTAACACTGGACCTCCTTTGAACGCGCCTGAAGTCACATTGTCCCTCGGAAGTGCGCAGGCTTTTGTGTGCGTACAGGCAGAGAAACTGTCTCAACACAGAAGGTGAACGTTCTAACGTAGCAGGTCGGGACTGGTCGCATCAGACTGCATAGGCGATGGGCAACCGGACGAATCACTCATGAATGGTGCATCTGTTGGTGAGGAGGAATGCATTTTTGCTTTACTCTTTGTGCTGATTGGAGGAGCTGTTTTTATTTATTTATTTATTTTTTTTTTGTTACTGGCAACGTTTAGTGACAGGCAGGTGAATTAAATGCTCTGCTACTACAAAGCAGAATGTACAATAAACCCATGCGTCCAGCTGTTGCTGAATAATAGCTATGTAGTTTTATTCCAATCGGGCATTAAATAAATGTAAACGTGGCCGGCGAGTGAGTGAGTGTTACCAAGATTCCACAGTGTGTTTTGTGCAGCTAGCTCTTTAGCATCATCCAGATGAAAACATAACATGTCCGGTATGAAGGCTCTTCGTGTCAGCGGCATCACCACCTGTATACACACACACACACAAACACGTCACGTGAATTTGATTTAATTGATCATGAACTGCAGTCTACTATGTGAAGGCCATTACTGCCACCTACAGGACTGGAGTGAAACAGCTCAGTTTCTGTCTGAATCAACGGATGAGTTTGTAAACAATATCCGGTTCAATTAAGGTGAATTTCATAGAGTATGGGGTCACATTCTCTCTTTTTTTTTTTTTTTTAACGGCCAATTTGCATCTCAGCTCGAGTCGACGCTGACTCGTGCGCGGCGCGATTGTGAAGCTTGGTGGGCGGAGCCACCGTTTGAATTTAACGGAGGATTCCTCTGTGATGTTTTAGTGTGACGTGTACATCAAGAGTCAAGGTCAAGTCCATCCGACCCCATTCAAAGCGCAGCGAGCAGGTGCCATCGTCATCATCATCATCATCATCATCATCACCTTGTAGACCAGCAGCAGGGTCCCGTCCTGAGCCACCATGGAGAAAAGCTGGTAATGTGGAGGCGGCAAGTTGCGCACGCAGCAATACAAGTCCAGCAGGCTGACAGCTGATCCGAACTGATCAGGTCGGAGCAGCAGCAGGCTGGTGCGGTACAGCGGCGTGCCGAGAAAGAGCGGGAACGCACGCTTGTCGCCTTTTCCTGAACGCAAACGGAATGACGCTAACTTGGATCGGACGGCGAGTTAAATCGCTGATCACTTACCTGGTCCTACAGCACACTGGGGTCCCCACTGGAAATGAGGGGGCGGGGTCAAGGGTCGCATAGCGGAGCGCTCGCTCGTGCCGCCGCGGTGCGGGGCGACCATCTCCTTGGCTCCGCCTCCCGCCTTGCTCCCCCGGTGGCCTTTACAGTCAAATCTCCTCCCCGCCGGGTCCCCGGCGGGCCTCGCTAGGCTCACGTTCACGACGCTGCCGTCGATGCGGGCGCCGTTCATCGCGCCGGCGACGGCGGCGGCGTCCTTGTGGCAGCCGAAGTGAAGGAAGGCGTGGTCGGAGAACTTCTTCACTCGCACCACCGCGCCCGCTTTGAAGCGCTCGCACTCGCGCTGCAGGGTTTCCTCCGAGGTGCCCGGGGAAAGGTTACGCACCTGAAAAGGACGCCAGAGTTTCATCATAAAAGAATGCTCGCGCTGTGGGGATTTTGACGGACCACTGAGACGATACCACATCAAAAATTTTAAACATCAGTAAAAAAGCAGGAGAATAGTCGCTGACCGAACATTTTTAATGATTCCATGAATTATAATCGATATATTTTATGCTTTGCATTTTTTCAATCAAAAAATGATTTTCCCGAGGGGGTTTACATAAAAGAAGGGAAGGGCACCAAATATAAACTTACAAAATGCTCCATCCTCAATCAAATCATTCATATTAATTAGTGCTGTCAAACGATTAACATTTTTAAAGCTAATTAATCACAAAATCTTCCAGAATTAATCGTGATTAATCTTGTTTTTCAACTCCAATTTTTTACAAAGCTTGGAACTGATATTTACTTCAGTAAAATCTTGTAATTAATATGGAAAAACAATTTTAAGTATATTATGATTCAAAGACTGATCTTATAGCTTTCTTTGATCCTTGAATCCGATCCTTTCCCAGCGTTTGATCCGACGTGAGACTGAAGGTTTTCTGCTGTTTTCCTGTGTCGATTGTATAATAGTATTTTGTGTTTTAATTTATTGCTTTCACCTGTTATATCACTGCTGTTGTGTTGTTGTAATGTTAAGTGCTTTGTTACGGCTGTAACTGGTATGAAATGCGCTGTAAAAATAAAGTTGCACTGTACTGTATTGTATTGCATAAAACACAACAGTTGAACAACACACCAAAGACGTACGACTAATATGGTATTTGAATTTGGCCTTGCAAAGTGCGCAAATTATTTGGGATTCCTCCAATGTGCGATCGAGCAACTTTTTTAAACGTAAAAACTACGTAAAAAGTCCGCGACAGTGACTCTCCTCTAAGTTTGGCTGCAAGAGGAAATAAATAAAACTGAGTTAACTGAGTTAATTAATCTCCATAGTCAATGCTTGAAATTTGACAGCCCTAATATTAATCATTCAACGCATCGAGACTTCACGTACGTGGGCCACTCTGACGAGCTGCGCGTTTGCTCCCTTCCCGTGTTTCTCCGGCTTGGCCCAGTTCACCCAGTGGGTGTGGCCCCACAGCTTCCTCACTGTTTTGACAAAAAGATACGCAGGAAACCGCACACGTTCGATGAGGTCATCGGGTTGAGCGTCGCGTCAGCCAAGTAGAAAACGTACCCGAAATTAACTCCTTGCGCGCCAATGCCGCCGCCTTGTGCGTCTCATACTCCAAAAAGGCGAAGCCTCGATTTTTGCCCGCGTCTGAGGCGCTTGATTGCAAGGTGACGTCCCGAAGGCCTTCTGTCACCTAAGGAAGGTCGATGTGACGTTCATGAATGAAAACATGAATTTGATGACATTTGCGTGTACCTTCTTGACCTCCTCCATGATCTCCTCTCTACTCTTGTCTTTGGGAATGCAGCAAAGGAAGAGGCGGCAATTATTCAGAGTGGCGCACACGCCGATAAACTTCCCCGGGCGAACCTGGAATTCGTTCAGCGTCTGGATCGCTATTAAGGCGTCCTCCCTGGAACGCAATCATCGTTATCATCCCCTCCCCCCACACGGGCAGGAGGGCTGCCGACACGATTTCAAGATTCAACCTTTTGGTGTACATGACGAAGGCATAGCCACGGTTATCCCCGTTGAATTCCATCATCAGCCTCAGCTCGTAGATGGCCCCGGCTGTCTCGAACAGAGGGACGAGCGTGTCCTCGTACATGTCCCTGGGAATGTTTCCCACAAACACCTCGCAGTCGATGCGCGGCGCCGGACCCTCCCAGTCTGCAGGTAAAGAGAGAGTCAGTTCTCGTCAAGTTTAATTAAATATGCCAAGAGCGCAGAACGTCTGTCGTTTTGCACTCACTTGGTGGCGGTCCACCATACTTCCTCTGTCCATTCTCCTGCAGAATATCATATCCCGTCTTGTCCATGAGTGCCACCAAGGCCACGTGAATGGACAGTGACTTCCTGAATTCTTCCGCGCCCTTGACAGGCATGACCTCGTCCGAGGATGACTCTTGGTCACAGCCTGGAAAACGGGACTTTTGTATTAGGGCAGCGCACAGGATGCCCTTTCGCAGAAATATTGCACGCAGAATCAGTTTTCTACACGATGACGTTTATGAAGTAGGTGCTTGAGGGCGGAAGAGAAGGAGTTGACATCTGCTCGCCATCACTGTTGGTGAAAAATGTTGGGGACCACTGTGATCGAACTATTATTTGACGTGAAACCAGTCCTGAGCGCATTTTTTTAAATAACACGTGCCCTATAGAGAGTATCAATTTAGTTTATTAAAATGGCCACCACTCAGCATGACTCTTATATATATATATATATACATATTTTTTTTTTTGGGGGGGGGGGGATTGACAAATTAACTTTCATGACAGGTAAATTATTAATAATAACATGCTATCGATCTATCTAGCTGTCGACCAAAAAAAAAAAAAAAAGCAAATCTAAATCGAATCCAGATGTGCTCTTTTTTGGGGGCGGTTGGTTATAGCCACTCTTATTACATGTGCTAATTAACGACTAGTAAAGTACAGCATAAAGGTAGAAAATAGTTTCAGTGATGATTACTTTAAGTAACAACAACGCTAGTCACCGAAATGTCGAATACGCCGATGAAGACGACTCAATGTGCATTCCGTGTTAATTAACACGACGAGCTGCAGTTACATTGCGTTAGCCTGCATGCTAACGGCTCTTTTTTCATTAGTGGTTTCTACACGGTTTTTGTGAAGTTTCCCGTAAACACTTACCACCTCTGTATTCCGCCATTAAATTCGTAGTATTTTAATATATTCTGAAAGGAATTTAAACTCCAGTCGGCAATAGTTTGGGAATAGTTTCGACGAAACCCCTCCTGCTTTAAAAGGATCACGAAGGGGCCTCTTGTTGTCGACCAATCAACTGTCTCAAATTTTGATTGACATGTGAGACCCTCTCAGCCAATCAGCAGTTCTGATGATGCAGGTAAAGCGGGACTCAAGTTTGTAATTAAAATACAAAATCGATCATATCACAGCACAGTTAACACAACAATATACAAAAGGAATACTTTACATTAAAACTGATCTGGCTTTCAGTGACTTATAAATGGGAGAACAGTGGAAAGTAATGATTTTGATTTACATTGACTGAAAGAATCAATTGTTCTTGACTACAGTATATACACATTTTTGTAGTTTACGTTTAGATCAATTTTGAATTTGTTCTTTAAACACTTATTATCAATGAATTGTGGCAGAGTATCAAGGGATCTAAGAATACTGATTCCATGTGAAAATGGCAGGAAAGTCAAAGCTATCAAAATTTTCCCCTACAGGAGGGGAGTACCACCACATAGTTCCGCCACTGTACAGAGGCGTAAAAACCCTTAGGGGAAATAGGCAAACTTTTGGAATTTAATATCTCTAAATATTGCCCAGACAATTGTGTTTTTCATTTGAAAAGGAAGGGGAGTCAACTACAATTACACAATGTGCTTATATTTCGTGCCACACAAGCCGTGTTTACATCTGCTCACCGACTGGTATTCGGTAACAACCACATGCGCATGCGCATGAAGGCGGGTTTTTAGTGTTGATGTGCCCTTCCCGAACACAGTTCAAACTCGTATATTTCAGCACTTACTATATCTTTCTCGCTTCAATGGCACAAGGGACTAGTTATCTCATCGCCATTCCTGAGTTATCAAATTAATTTATTACACACATTTATAACCAACACCTTTCTAGTCCAACGCCTTTCAGCATCGTGTTCAAAAGTGTAACACTTTCCCCCTCCCCCGATTGTACTTGAAGGTATCACAGCACAACGAATTGTCCTTTTAAATTCACCTCTCTCACAGACACTCCCTGCCTAACGGAATGGACGAATCTTTTAGTGTCCACACGTTCATCTGCAGCCCGAATGCGCCTTTGGAGAAACCAGGGCTGACATGACATCCCCGGGAAGAGAGCGAAACCTCGCGCAACATCCACCGAAGCCCGTTCGGGAGCCGACGGTGTGGACTGCGAGTCGCTGCGCAGCTTTGGTCACACTGTGCGTGTTGTGTTACAGCAACTCCATCCACGGGGAGTTGGTGCACGACGATGTTTGGGCGATTATCAACAACCCAGACGTTCGACCGAGCTCTAGTCTGCGTAACATCTTCACGAACGATTTTTGGGGCAAGAGGATGTCGGACAATTCGAGCCACAAATCATACAGACCGTTTTGCATTCTCACCTTTAAGTAAGTTCTTCGCACTCTCACAGGGCTAATGTTAAATTTAATACCATATGAATAGCACTGACACGTTGCTTTAGTCCACATATCCGCAGTTTAACCAAGTCATAAATCCACGCTCGGTATGACGTCATGCAGCACCGATGCCGAAATCCGCTTCCCACGTCACAACCACTTTGCGTTATTATCATTTCAGCATCAAGTGGCTGCGGATGCATGTACAGTACTTGGTACCATAAACTCTATGCATGAGCCCCAAACTGACATTTTGTTGTCTAATTCTCCCTCTTTGTCTCTGTCAGGTTGAATATTCTTCTAGGCGGCATGACACCTCTGTACTTCCACATGGTCAATGTGTGTCTGCACTGCGCTGTAACCTGCGTGCTGATGCACACCTGTGAACGGTGCGTGTTTGAAAAATCGCACCTGGCCTTCGTCACGTCCGTCCTGTTTGCGGTGCACCCTGTCCACACCGAGGCTGTGAGTTCCTGATACAAATGTGTACTTACCTGTTAATACAAATACTCGTTACTTGTTATCATTTTGCAAACAAATTCATTATTCATCTGCTTAAAAAGCGGGAAGTCAACCCAAACCTATTTTTTTCAAGAATATGTTCCCAGCAGGCCCACTTGTTGAAACACGGCATTCTGGTTAATTTTGCGTTTGTGGAATATAAATTAAGCAGCAAAATGCACTCGTTTTTTCGCCATCTCTGGAGGCGGCCATTTTGTCTGCTGTCGACTGAAAATGACATCACAACTGCTCACAGCGACCAATGGCGGATGACCTGTTTTCTGAATCTGAGCCGTGATTGGTTGTTGTGAGCAGTTGTGATGTCATTTTCAGTGACGGCAGACAAAATGGCCGCCCCCGCAGATGGCTAAAAACGAGAGGATTAACATTTATTCCACACACACAATATAGAACATAGACATATTCTTGAAAAAACAAATGTTTACGTTGACTTCAACTTTAAAGTAATGATGCTAGATTTGGTTTAATACTTGTATTGTATTATCATACTTATTAAAGACTAGTGTTAACGGGTATGTTTTTTAACCTACTTTTGCGACTGTACATATTTTCTTTTAGCACTGTACAAGGACTGCGAAGCAGGACTATTCAACACATCTAATGCCTAAAAGTTAGCGGTTATTTTTAAATATCTTGTGTCTTTTCTTGCAGGTATCTGGAATAGTTGGAAGGGCTGATCTGTTAGCTTGTCTGCTATTCTTGCTAGCATTCCTTTCTTATATAAGGTAAACTGAATTCACACTACCCTGGACCTTCACAAAAAATATATAGTTGCAATACGGTCAGTATAATGTTATATAAAAGAACGTTAGACAAGTATTTGTTGGTAACTCGTTTTTGAAGAGATGCTAGTCTTCTTCACGACTCACGTCGAGGTGTCGGAGCAGAGTGTGAGTTAAAGTTTCCGAAAGCGTGATTAGAACAGCTAGCAGAATTTAAATGTGGCTTCATTTCACTAACCCCGCCCCCCCCTTTGAGTCTCTGACCAAAGCCACGCCCCTCTATTGATACGGATGAATGAGACATGCACTGTAAACAAGCTGACGTTAGCCATGGCTACTTAGTTGCTAACATGACTTATTTGTTCATACCATTTAATTCAAAAAAAAAAAAAGAAAGAAAATATATAAATATACAAATATAAAGAAAAATTGTGTTATTCGGGGTCTTTTTTTACGTTATAATTTCTTTATGTGTTTTGGTTTTTGGCCTTTGTTTACTTGTTTTCAGGCATTCATTTCTATTAATCAAGTACAAATAAAGTAAAGTAAAAAATACCAACATTATGAACATTTTGTGTTGTCCTCCCATTTCCCATCTTCTCAGGAGCGTCGGCGAAAGCACCTCCGAGGACTCGACGCCCTCAACGGTGTCCGCGGGGTCTCTGCTCGTCAGTTTGCTGCTGGGCGCCTGCGCCATGTTGGTGAAGGAGACGGGCATCACCGTGTTCGGGGTTTGCCTGTTTTACGATGCCCTCGTGCTCTGCGGCAAGCCCCTCTTCGGGTAAGCACAGGTTACTCTAAGTGACAAACAAAACATAACACATATTCAAATGTTATCCGCGTTGCCTATTTTAACACCAAACAGCAGCAGAAAAAGTCAAACGCTTCTCAGTCACCTGTCTGGATCTGACTTAAGACAACTTTTCCGGACCTGGAAACCCTTCATCAAACGAGCCTGTGTTGTCTCTAGCTACGTGAGTACTTTTAATCTCTATTATCCTATTAAATGACGCTTTAGAATGCATTCATTCATATTTTTTTCCCCTTTTCAGGTATTGGCCATTGTATCGATCCGACTGTGGCTAATGGGAGGTTCTATGCCTCTTTTCTCTGAACAGGACAATCCTGCATCCTTTGCACCTTACTTGCTTACCAGGTCAGGAAAACAATCAGTATATCTTCCATTTGTTTTGAGTATTTAGTAGGGATGAACCGATTATCGGCCGGGCCGATTATCGGCGCCGATATTCTGCGTTTTGGCGAATATCTGCATTGGCCTTTTTAAAACTGTGTTGGAATCAAAACAAAGATATGCGAAAGTTTAATTTTCTGTCATTTTGAAATTTTGGAGAACTTCATTTTTTGTCGAAAACTATATGGAGCTCCTTTTTTGAATTTATTTTTTTACTTTTTAAGACATGCTGAGACCTTGGGTGCTCCCGGAACTTTTTCTTAGAATTTGGTAACCAAGATGTGTATTGTCAAAAATGTATAGTAATAATATATTAAAAAAAAAATGCAAATCTGAAAAATTGTTCAATAAACATATGTTTGAAGACGCTTCAACAAATTTTTTATTTTTTTAGATTTTGATGCCAGTATTTTATTTTTTACGAAAAATTTATATCAGCTTCAAATATCGGTTATCGGTCGCCTTGACTACTAATAATCGGTATCGGTATCGGCCCTGAAAAAAACATATCGGTCTATCTCTAGTATTTAGTTTGTTTGAGGTATTATGTTAAAAAAAACGAAAACAAAAAAAAAACATTGAATAACACATGATTATAGCGCGTGAAAAAAAAAATGGTAACATTTTCATTCTCTCCTCAATCTTTATATCTCTCCCTCCATTGCGACCTCTCCTCAGAATTTTGACCTACTCTTACCTGCTGTACTTCAACACCTGGCTGCTGCTGGCCCCCGTCGTGCTGTGCTACGACTGGCAAGTGGGTAGCATCCCTCTTGTTGAGTCGCTGGGTGACATTCGCAATATGGCCACCGTGCTACTCGCCGCGCTGATGCTTGCCCTCTCTCTGCATTGTATCCATTCACTGCAGGTAAACACACACCTGTACTTTTTCTTTTCGGGGTGAATGTCTTCCAACGTGGCGCATACTTGTTCTCAAGTAGCCCGCAGCCTGAAAAGAAAAACGAACCCTTATTGAAGATGAACTTCAAGCGTATTTTTGCCTTTGTAATTTCGCGGGCAGATCCGTGCATGTAGCTGACACAAATAACACTTTGCATTTGGGTAATTGTGAGGGTTCTATTCTCGCTCCCACTAATCCGAACCAGCACTGCAGCTCTGCTTACCTTTCTGCCTTTTTAATTCCAGAGACAAAAGCGTAAGGAGGTATTGATGGGACTATTGTTTCTGGTGTTTCCTTTCATTCCCGCGAGTAACCTTTTCTTCAGGGTGGGATTCGTGGTGGCCGAAAGGGTTCTTTACATGCCAAGGTGAGGATCTCCGGGCTATTTTTGATTGAATTCTAAAACTAACAACACTCTCCTCTCGCAGCATGGGTTACTGTATCCTGGTGGTTCACGGCCTCAGTCGTCTCTTTTCGCTGGTGGGCCGTTTCGGCGCCACAGTCCTTCGTGCCTCAATGCTATTTCTGCTACTGCTGTTCTCCTGGAAGACTGTTCAGCAGAACAAAGTCTGGCTTTCCAGGGAGGCCCTCTTCAGGTGACTGCCTGTATTACACTCGGTAAAACGGATTTATTTTGTATTTAATATGGGGGGCTTGAGATAATTATTCCTCCTTGGTTTTGTTTCAGTTCTGGGATCTGGACTCTGCCTCACAATGCCAAAGTCCACTACAACTACGCCAACTTCCTAAAGGACAGCACTCGGCACCAAGAAGCCATTTACCACTACGCCATTGCCCTCAGGTCTCAGTTTCAAGATACCAACAATTCAAATAAAAAAAAAAAAAAACAACAACATTTTATTTATAAAAAACATTTTCAGGTTGTACCCCCGCCATGCCAGTGCTATGAACAACCTCGGCACTCTGACGCACAACCCAGAGGAGGCCGAGCGCTACTACAGGAGAGCGTTGGACATCAATCCTCAACATAATCGAGCGCTCTTCAACCTGGGAAACCTCCTCAAGTCAGTCGTGCACTAAAAGCATTCGCCCACATCACCAACCGTCACACAAATGTCAAATAAAATCGACCCCTAAGACAATGTAAAAATTTCAACAACAATTTATACAGTACAAAAGGGGTGTCATCATTAACTGAAATTGAAAAATATTTCCGGTAATCAAATACAATAAATGCTGTTAAAAAAAAAAAAAAAAAAAAAAAAAAACGAACTGAAACGACATCTATGTTTGAACATACTGTTCTTAATGTTCTTATCTAGGTCACAGGGCAAAGAGAAAGAGGCAGAGGTACTGCTGCGGGACTCCATTAACTACGGTCCACATTTCGCCGATGCTTATTCCAGCCTAGCATCACTCTATGCTGACCAGGTAAATTTCATTGCGCTTACAAAAAACAAAAAAAAAACGTTTTTAAAAACAAAACATTGTTGTCTGAGCCTCATTCAACCACGCCGACGTACTATATGTTTTGGGGTTTCAATTATTGAACTGTACGGCTCATTTTGGAGTCTTCATATTCAAAAACTGATTCAATTGTCTCCGTCTTCTTCTTTTTTTTTTTTTTTGCAGAAACGCTATGCTGAAGCCCATGAAATGTATTTAAAAGGTATAGAGAATTGTCCTGACAGCTCCGACCTGCATAATAACTATGGAGTGTTTCTGATGGATACCGGTACGGTAATTATTATCTGTAGCCCCCCCCCCCCCCCTCCCAAAACAAAAAAAAAAAAAACGCTAGTCTCCTACTTATCCTTCCTCTTCCACAGGAAAGGAGGAGCTGGCAGCTTTTCACTATCAGCAGGCAATTCAACTCAAACCAGCTCACTATGTTGCCATGGTGAACCTGGGCCGCCTTCTCCGCTCTTCCAATTTGAACAAAGAGGCGGAGTCGTGGTATAAAAGGTAGCTGTGTTGATTTGTAGTTTTGTTTTTTTTTTGTTTGTTTTGGGTTTTTTTAGGGGTCAGTTGGATTATGCAAAGTTATCTGGAAGAGGAAAAGTAATCTCTCCAAAATGTCGACAAAAACAATCGATGATCCTTTACCTTTACCCGCAGAGCGCTTCACGTGACGAGGAAGGTGGAGATCCTTGCGCCGCTCGGGGCGCTGTACTACAACACCGGCCGCTACGAGGAAGCCCTGCATGTTTACAAAGAGGCTGTTAGCCTACAGCCAGACAACACTGACGTTTGGCTGGCACTGGTTAGCATGCACAACAACAATATGGTATTTGAATTTGGCTGGGCAAAGTGGTGCAAATTATTTTGGATTCCTCCAACGAGCCGTCGGGCAACTTTTTGAAACGTAAAACTACGTACAAGTCCGTCTTTTGCGACAGTGACTCTCCTCTGAAGTTTGGCCGCGCAGTAAGCGGAGGGAAGTGAAAAAAACAAGAGTTAATTTTTTTTTTTTTTTTTTTTGGGCGTTATGAAATTTTAAATGAATCCCCATAGTTTATGCTTTCATTTTGACAGCCCTACTATATACGGCGTATTGAAATAACGCTTGTCCGTTTTTCCCGCGCAGGCTCAGGTGCTAACCATGGCCGGTCATACGAAAGATGCCGAGAAAATGACCCGGGACATAATTTCCCGAGGAAACGGATGCATTGAATGTTACCGCCTCCTGTCTTCCATCTACAGCAAGCATGGCAACCATACAGAGGTGCGTACTGTATAAAAAAAAAAAGTTAAATTATTCAGCTCTCAGTCGAAGATGGCTTCCATTCAAACAGTTACCATGGAAACCACGCCTGAGTATAAGCCTCTCCTTTTCGAGAACGAGCCTCACTGCTAGGCCGGAAAATACATCGACCCGATTGTCTATTTTGACATGATGCGTTTGCGTCAGGCTCTGGAAGCACTGAACGGTGCTCTGCAGCAGAATCCCGATGATCTCGCAGTGAGAGCAGAGTTGTATTTCTCCAAAGGAAACCAGCTCCGAGAGATGAACCAATTGGATCGAGCTTTCGAGGTACCGCTCTTGTCTTTTCGTCTCGCCGTCAGAAGGCGTATCGCTGTGCTGCCCCGCGGTTTACTGCAATCTCAACTTCCCTCACTAGAGCTATAAATTGGCCGTGGAACTCAAACCTGATCAGTCGCAAGCCTGGATGAACATGGGGGGGATTCAACATATCAAGGTATAAAAATGCTGTAATCAAAATAAGCTTGATACGATCCTTTAGAACAATCATAATAAGCATTCATCAATTTGCTCCAACCTTTGCGGGTCTGTAACAGGGAGACTATGCAGCGGCCCGGATGTACTACCAGAGAGCGTTGAGTCTCAATCCTGGTTCCAAACTTCTGAAAGAAAATCTGGAGAAGCTGGATCGGCTGGAGAGGAGGATGACAGCAGCGCCGTAGTCCGCCCGCCGGACGTTGCTATGGCAGCAGTTGTGATCGATCCTGTTGACCCGGTTAGCTGCACACAGTTTTGGTGATGGAACGCAAGGAGAGAAAGTATTTATTGGACTCAAGACTGGTTGAGCCACAATTTTGGAAGCATTTTAAGAGTGGAATATGTAACAAAGCACTATAATATCATTAAAAAAAAAAAAAAGTTGAAGAACAGTCACAGATTGCAAATGTATTGGCTTGGGCTGATTTAACAAACTGATGTAATCCCAGGAGACTTGTTCCGCTCAATATACCATGACATACTCTGTTTTTATTATTTTCAGACCCTTCTTGCTCTGTCTGTTTTTAGTATTTAAATTCTTATGTGATCTTTATAAAATCCATATCATAACCATATTATGTTATAAAGTACTTTAAAAGTAAATGTCTAGCTTGTTATTATGCTCATTAACACTGCAAACATGTTATGCGCAATACTGATACAAGTTACGTGCAGTGAGGTTAAGAGTCCGATTTATAAACTTATGTTATAAATCTTGTACTTGGGGTGTTAGAGGATGCCCATGGGGAAAACGAAAAAGATAAACACCGCTAACAGTAATGCTGACGAATTAAGAACTTTAGTTACTTGGAGCGAGTGTGCAAGGAGGTTTGTGGCTCAATTAGTTAGCTACCGGTTGCTAGCGATCAGTTGTAACAAATATACCTTGCCATAATTCCTGACCACTTCTTCAACATTTCAAGGCATAGAGGTTGTTAAACCAAATGGAAATTCAATCCAGTTGCGTGCGTGAGTTTAATAGCGGCTATGCCACATCCAATATGGCAGACGCGCCGACGTATTGCAGCAACGGGCTAAACACGCAAGGCCTAATCTTTTACATTTTTTGTCTATGGCTGCCACGAAGTAGAAAATCATCCGTAGAAGAAGAATTCTTTGTGTCGTTTGCGGAAGTCAACATGGATAACTTGTTTCACGGCAGAGATGCATCCCTAAATTCATCATTAAAAGACGGTAAATTCACTCATTGAGCATCTGTCATTCAAATATTTACAAAGATTACAAGATCGGGCAAACTCTGTGCAAAATCTATCATTACTGGGGTCGGCATAGCTCAGCGGTAGAGTGCTCGTCTCCCAACCTAGAGGTTGGAGGTTCGATCCCCGGCCATTGTGACCATGTCAAAGTGTTTTTGATCAAGATAATGAACCCCGAGTTGCTCCCGATGCTGCGTCATCAGGCGGTTAATGTGCTAACGTTCTGATTTCAACCCGCTTTGAAGGTGGAAAAGCGCTACAAAAGGTGACAGCCCGTTTATTACCGTATTTAACATGTTTTCTGTATTTGTAGAGTTCTATGCAGATTTCCTAGCTGGGGATTTCGATGTGAAGATTTATACTGCTCAAGCCATCCACCATGCTGTCATTGCTGAACAGCTGGCGAAGCTAGCCCAAGGAATCAGTCAACTTGATAAAGAGCTGCACAGCCAGGCAGGAACGCCTACACTGCACCACAACACTCAAGTGACATAAATGTGGCTAGTTTTTAAGTACAAAGACTAAGTGACGTTTGCGGTCTAAATCAAAGGTTAGATAAAGGAGGAAAACCTCTATTTTAAAACAGTGTATTGATACAGTGCAGATTTACTTAATCCGTGCGAAGATGACAGCGCAATCTTATAGACTACTCTTTCATAATATACAACAGTATGTAATAGTTGGGTTTTTTTTTTTACTTCCAGGTGGTAGCCAGACATGAGGACTTACTGGCTCAGGCAACTGGGATAGAGTCTCTTGAAGGTACGCGCTTCTATATATTTGCATTATAACATGGAAACATAAAAATAAGAATCATCCTTTTTAAGACTAACATGCCCAAGGGGTAAGCATGAAATGAGGCAATGGAATATCTTTTAAATAAAAAAAAATAAAAAAAATACAACGTACATGGAAATTAGTAATGTGTAGGTCCCAAAATATTAAACAGAGTGAAATTTGAGGCAACAAAACAATCACCATTGTCAGTATTTTTCAAATATCAGTTTTACTGAAAGGATACAATGTGCATCTATGCGTTCAGGGGTCCTCCAGATGATGCAGACGAGGATCGGTGCTCTTCAGGCAGCTGTTGACAGGTTAGTTAAGCATGGTGGCCCGTGTCTGTGTCTTCATAGCATGCAGAATTTTATTTGTTGGATTTAAAATGCTCTTTCACTTTTTCCATATACGGCCTTATCGGTCTACATTCAAAAGTTCCGATATTAGCACATTTTATACTAATAAATAAATAAAAGCGTCATTCCCGCTTATATCGTATTGGATCGATACTGGTATCGGCTAGTACAGGTTGCAATATTACTTCCCTCCCCGTGCATGTATTTTCCAGAATAAGAATCAAAATAGTTGACCCATACAACAAGATCGTGGCCAGGATCACTCAGCTGAGCAGATTACAGGTAAGGCCTCCATATTTCTTTCTATATTTCTGCATCCATTTTGGTATTGGTGATGGCAGGAGTGATATTGAAAGTAGTACCTTATCACCAACACTTGCTTCTGCTGTCCCTTCACTGTCCAGGTGGCCTGCGACCTTCTGCGGAGAATTATTCGGATCCTGCACCTCAGCAAGAGGCTCCAGGTTCAGCTTCAGGGTGGCAGTCGGGAGATAACGAAGGCTGCTCACAGTCTCAACGAACTAGGTCAGAACATACAGTAAATTGTTTTGCCTCCACACCGTGCCGTCACCTGCCATCAGAGACCTTTAGCATCTGACTGTCATCTGCAGAGTTGCGGTAGGACACTTTATAGCTGCGGAATGGAAGCATGTATAGAATGAACAAGAAGGGCTCTTGGGTTGACCCCTGGGTAACACCAACAGTTAGCAATTCCAACAAAGCATGCCCATCTTTAAAACAGGAATTGAACCAGTTTAGAGCATTACCGTTTCACTCAATTCAAATATGACATTTTCATGCTCATAAAACATTATCATTGTTTCTCTTTCTCCCCCCCCCCCCCACAAAAACACTAGATTATCTGTCACAAGGAGTCGATTTGAGCGGCATTGAGGTGATTGAGAATGACCTGGTTCTGATCAGTAGAGCAAGGCTGGAGGTCGAGAACCAGGCCAAGCGATTATTGGAGCAGGGGACAGAGATTCAGGTCAGAAACCACACAAAAATACACAATCTTGATGAAAATTTGTCATCTTGTGTTTTGGAGAGGTTTTCTCCATGCGCAACATTTTCCCGGTTTAGTGGGTGTGAATGCGTGTTGTTTTACATACCTTGTGATTGACGGGACATTTCAAAGTTTTCGCCAGCGAATATTGATTTTTTTTTTTCTCTCTCTCTCTCTCTCTCTCCGTGTCCGTCAGAATCCTACACAGGTTGGCACAGCCTTGCAGGTCTTCTATAACCTTGGTAGTCTGAGGGAGACAATCAGCTCTGTTGTGGGGGCCTACCAGACTAGCATACAGGACAGCATCATCGGCGCCCTGGACATTAAGGGCCTGACGCAGCCATCCAACCCTAGAGGTCAGCTCAGAAAAAGCAGTTTCGCTTCGAAAGAAACCAAATTGTACATTGGCACATGCGGTGTACCCGACGGATTTTCTTCCCCCAGGTGCCCCCGGGAGAGCGGTTCTCCCAACTCCGGGCAGCACAGCAGCTTTCCGTGCTGCTCTTTGGACAAATCTGGAAAAACTGATGGACCAGATTTGTGCTGCTTGCAAACAAGTATGGGACTGTTGTTATTAATATGAATAAATGAAGAATATTTTCCGCAATTATGCATCTTCCCCCCCCCCCCCCCCCCCACCCGATTTTTTTTTTTTTTAGGTGCAGCATCTTCAGAAGGTCCTGATGAAGAAAAGAGACCCTGTCACTCATAAATGTTTCATCGATGAGATTATTAAAGTGAGTCATCATCTGGGTTATGATTGTTGTGGATTTGTCATTACAGTTGATTTTTTATTTAGTCAAATTGACCGACGGCGGAGAATATTAATTTTGTTATATCGAATGACAGGATGGTGAGCCTGATATACTTTACATCTTTTGGACCGATGTAACTAACAAATTAAGAGAAGAATTTCACAAGGCAACTCAAGGTAAGATTTTTTTTTTTTCGGGTGCTGTAATACACTTGCGACAAATTATCAGGAAAAAAAAAAAAACAATGTTAATTTTTGCGACAAGTGTAGTGAAAGAGAAAATCCCCACATTTCAATTTTTCATACCGCAGCCTCGTCTTTCCTGAAGCAAGCGTTTGAAGGAGAGTATCCCAAACTATTGCGACTCTACAATGAGCTGTGGCGTCGCCTCCAGCAGTACAGTGCCAGCCTGCACATCTCGCTAATAAACAGCGGCGGGATGGATACCACTCTGGAGCCCGAAACGGACAGCCACGACCTGTTCTCTCAAAGCAAACAGGACTACAAGTAAGCATTTCGATTCGAGAAGTAACTTCAAATATTGTATTGCAGACTGTTTCAATTGCGGGTTCGGACCCAAACAATCCCGAAACTTATTTTCACCTGGTTTTGGATTGCATTCCTCGTCACCAGTCACCCGCGATCACGGACAGCTCCTGTCACTGTCCGCAGGTGGCGCCCTGGTTCCAAGTGCGCCTGCTCGCTGCGTATAGGAAGACGCTGCATTCATTTTTTTAGTTCTACAGGAAAATTAATCAACAGAAATGACCTTTGGAACTAAACATGTTGTTTGTGTAATGCTTACAGATACTAACTAGAGTGGGAGGGTTGAAAGCAGTCAAGAAAACAGCCGGAAAAAAAACAAACATTGTAGCCGACTGTTGCGAATTCGCATCGATTTGTCAAATATCGTAAAAAAAAAAAAAAAGCATTCTGTGTTGTTTTTTTTTTTCCTTCTTTTTAACGTTAATTTTTTTTTGTTTGTTTTCAATTTTAGTTTTAGCCATTTCGCTAGTTTTCGTTAACTGGAGTAACCCTGGTCGAGACTTTGCAACAATCGGAAAATGTGTTTCCGATTGGCGCTGGGCAAGAGGTTTTAAGCCTAGATGCGTTCACAGTTATCGTGTAGATCTGATATGAAAGACTTCCCGTCTGCAAAAGACAGTATTTGTGTGTGTGCGCGCAGTCCGGAGAGGGCTCTGAAGGATTCTCTTCGACCGTATGAAGCAGCTTACCTCTCCAAGTCCCTCTCTCGCCTGTTTGACCCCATCAACCTCGTGTTCCCAATGGGCGGGCGCAATCCGCCCTCCACTGACGAGTGCGAGAGCATCATCAAGACCATCAGCAGGCGAGTACTTTCCGTGCAACTTCTAATTGCCTGAATCCCGCCTCAGTCCTCAAATAATGGCCGCCGCGCACGATTCCTACATTTTGAATATCGCTGACTTGATAAATGAAAAAGAGGTTCAAGGTCTCGGTTTTGTTGATTGCAGTGAGCTGAATGTAGCATCTATGGATTCGGACCTCTCTCTTGCTGTTGCCAAGAATGCCGCCAAGACCGTGCAACTCTTCTGTGTCAAGTCTGAACAGCTGGTATGTTCACCGTATTTTCCGGACTATAACGCGCCGGTGTGCCCTATTTAAGGACATTTCCGAAAATTCCGTTCATTCAGACCGCAGCATATAATCCGGTGTGCCTTATATACGGTGTATAGAAGGCGCAACTACTTTTTGACTGTGTATGCGGCACAAGGTTGGAGCAGTTTTTCTCGCTAATTTTCTTTTCGTTCTACAGCTGTGTACTCAGGGTGATGCCAGTCAGGTGATTGGTCCGTTAACTGAAGGCCAGAGAAGGAACACCGCTGTGGTCAACTCACTCTACCGTCTGCAGCAGGCAGTTGTCAAGGTAAAATGATGATTGTGAAATTCCTGCACTATGGATTATATTCTCCCGAAAGTGATTTTTTTTTTTTTTCTTCTTCATTTTTTCAGATCATTTCTGGTTTGGGCTCAAGCCTGACAGCTCCCGCAGAGGCCCTCTCTTCTTCTTTGGAGGTTAACAACTTAAAGATAGTAGTCGGACTTTAGTTAGGCTCAAAATTGAATTATAACTTCATGTTATCACTTTGTGCGCCAAGTCACATTGGTTTCTTTTTTTTTTTTTTGTTGTTGTAGGACGTTCAGGCCCTGATGAGCAGCGCAATGCAGCCTCTCCTGCAGTCAGTCAGTGATTCTATCGAGGCCATTATCATCACAATACACCAGGAGGACTTCTCAGGGTCAGTTAGTTCTTTTCAACAAAGCATTTATATTAGTATTAATGTTTTAACTAATTCATCGCAAAATTAATCACGATTAATCGTATTTTTCAACGACATTTTTTTTTACGAAGCTTGTAACCGTTATTTGCTTGAGTAAAATCTTGGAATTCAAGAAATAAAAGTAGATTTCGATTCTAGAGACGGTTCTAATAGCTTTCTTGGATCCTCGAATACGATTCTTTGCCTGTAAAATACAACAGTTGAACGATACGCCAAAGACGGACAGCTAATATGGTATTTGAATTTGGCTGTGCAAATTATTTTGGATTTCTCCAATGAGCCGTCAATTTTCTTTAGCACGTTATGAAATTGAAATTAATCTCCATATAGTTAATGCTTTACTTTTGACGGCCCTAATTTATATACATTACACAGTATTTACAAACATGATTTTTTTTTGTGTTGCAGCAAGACGCCCGGTCCCGACAAGCCCGACGTCGTCTGCTCCCTCTACATGAAGGAGTTGCAGGGCTTCATCTCCAGAGTCATGACCGACTACTTCAGACACTTCGAGTGCACGGACTTCATCTACGAAAGCACCGAGTCCATCGCCCAGAGGGCCATCGAGCTGTTCGTACGGCATGCCAGCTTGCTTCGCCCGCTGGGCGAAGGCGGGAAACTGCGTCTGGCCGCCGACTTTGCACAAGTTAGGGCTTAAAAGGACGTTTTGAGTTGACCGTTCTCCCGCGTTATTTTGAATATTTGCCCTCGTCTTTTTTCCAAGATGGAGATGGCGGTGGCCCCGCTATGCAGGCGAGTGTCCGATTTGGGGAAACCTTACAGAGTGCTTCGATCCTTTAGGTAGGTCAAGCTTTGAGTTGAACTGCGGTCTAACCCAAACAAAAGGCATGTTTTAAGTGGACGGACCCACTGCAATATGTCGCCCGGCGGATGTTTGGCGCCCCCATGTGGCCAATATGGATAACTTGTGAGGCGGCAAAGCATGGCAAGATTTCAAATGAACATTGCGTACTGTACATTACTGTCGACGCTATCTTTCAGGCCGCTGCTGTTTCAGACAAGTAACCTCGTGGCCAAGAGTCCAGCTGTGGGGGACTTGATTCCTTACAGCACTGTGCTTCACTTCCTTTTCGCCAGGGCTCCGTCTGAGCTCAAGTCACCTAACCAGGCCTGTACACATGACACATGTTTATTACGGAGAAATACAACAACAACAACAACAACAACAACAAAAAAGCCTTGAAGAGTTTGAAGTTAAAGCATTGAGTGTCCCGGCGTGTAAAATTCACGCTTCGGTTTATAATTGAAGTTTTTTCGCCCACAGAGAGCTGAGTGGTCGGTCACTCGTTATTCCCAGTGGATGGATGACCATCCCTCTGAGAGAGACCGTCTGACGCTCATCAGGTTACCTTTTTTCACAGCTTTATTCTCATAATTTGACACTTTATACTGCTTATGATTTTTCTTTGTATTTACTTTATTACAAATTTATTTTCCTAATGCCTACTTAGCATTTTTTTTTCCTTCCATTATGAGATTTTGTTTTACCGTGACCTTATTCTCCGGTAAAATTGAGCGTTAGTATTAAAAAAAAAAAAAGAAAGTTTTGCACCGAATCAAATTGCCAGATTTCAACTGATCTTTTTTTTTTTTTCAATAGGGGCACATTGGAGGCGTACGTCCAGTCTGTAAGGGCTCGGCAGGGGAAGGAGTTTGCGCCAATCTATCCCATAATGCTCCAGCTGTTGCAGAGAGCCACTTCGTCGGAAGTGAAAGGATGATAACTGAATGCTGAGGAGAGTTCCGCAACTGTAGTGCAACTCCTGCTTTTCTTGTTGAAACGGATGAAAAATTAAACTCTGGCGACAAAATTAAGCGAATGAAATTATGTAACCTCTATAAGGCCTGGTACACAGATACGAACTTTTTCAATATTAATACCAACGCCTCGCAAAAGGAGTAACTTAAGCGTTTCATTTTATTCATAATGGCAAGTGTTTTCAGATGGGCCATTTCCACTGGTTGGGAGGAGGCTCCTCGATCAGCGGCTCCCACGGTTTCCACTCGGCCATCTTTCTTGACAGAGACAGCTCACACTCTGCCTGTAGACGTGAAAACAACACATTCATTGTACTACCGTGCCCTGCTTGGATTTATTGTTAGATTTCAATTAAAATGAATCCAAAGAAGACTCTGTATCCATCCTATTCATTCAACAATCAATAATGATACATGTTTTTGACTCAACAGTCAAAATGCAATCCCAGCACCGTTGAAATTACCTGGAAAATGAGCTCTTCAATCTGTCCACAATTTATCTTCTTCTCCAACTTCTCAACATCAGGCTCCTGTGAACAAATGATTCACCTGTAGTTGTATTGATCACATTTTTATTGGGGGTGATATTGAATAAAGTTTCACTTTGCGCAGTGTTTGGTTTCAAAGAGTCAACACTGACCAACTTTTTTTTTTTTTTTTTTTTAACTATTGAGATGGTACTCACCGTTTTGACATGGCTAAACCTCTCATTGACCAACTGTTCGGTATACTTCCTGTAGGCAGCGTCCTGTGGCATGCTCTGCACAGATGCCAGGATTTTGGAGTAGAGAATCCTCAGCCGCTGCGTTTCATTTAGAGGAATCAAAGGGGGGGGGGGGGGGGGGGGGGAGACAAAGAAGAGATCATTTGGGGGGCCCACTCGTGGTTGAGTGATGACTTTGATTGATTCCCACTGTTCATTTTCTGCTACATGAATATGAATATAGTTTCCCCACTTAAATGTTTCAGAAAGTCAACCAAATACAAATATCAAACAGGGTTTAATTTATCATGTGGCTGTGTGCTTACCTCATGTGGATTTTGGGACACTGCCAGGCCAACCAGGCTGGTTGTCTACAAGAGAGCAACGGGAGAGCTTTTAAAATAAGTTCTTTAATACACAGCGTTATTAGAAGCTGGTGCGTTTCCTTTGGTTGATATTAGAAGGGTTGGTCGTGACAATCGTAAACAATACAAAAAACAATACAAGACAAAGGACACGTGTTCATGTAGTATATCCTGTGCACATCAATGGACTTTTTTTTTCATGTATCAGCCAATAAATCGGTTATTAACCATTATATTGGATAATTTCCGACTAACGGGTTTTAACCTCCTAAACTCTAGCTAGAATGACACAAACTAAAAATAATGTGAAAGGCGACACTGTATTCAAGCCACAATAAACATTGTTTTTCTTATAATTTTAACCACGCTCTTGCTGCGAGACGTGTTTGGCTTGTGATGAGTTGCGAAACTAGTTTTATTTGATTTCACGGGGTAACAGTCACGTTTACGGTGCGTGTGACGTGAATGTTAATATTAATACGTGAAAATTGTCGTATAAATACTCTAGTTGAATGGCTAATGAATTGAGTTTCACACCACGCTAGCTAAAGCGGTCACTTTAACCGAACTAATGACGTTTAAGACAAAACACTATCACATAGGGATGGTTAAACAAACGATTGAAAACATGTTAAATTTAACTTTTGGTTAACATCAAATCCACAAACATTGACCTCTACTTGTACCTTTTTCAGGAGCCCAGCCATCGAATTAACACAGGACGGCGATGTCTGCGATTTCCGGCCACTGATTGTGACGTCACGTTTCCCAGCTGGGCGACGTTGCCCTACGTGCGGCCACCTTAGTAGGGGCACCATTCCCTTAACTTGTTGATATCTCAACCGATTCTCACGAGGTTTTTCCTTTATTGTCAACGTCAAAACATTAATATAGCACATTCGAAAAGGAAAAAAAAGGCCAGACAACCATCCAAAACGGTTTTACCTCAAACATGCAGACCTAGAGCGTTCTGCCATTTTCTTGTGCTCTAATGACACCTTGTGGTCAGGAAATATCACCACACATTTACACATTTGTGCTTTTTTTTCCTTCGTAATTCATAAAAAAATGGTTGACTTGCTGCAGAACCTAAATTTGCTTCAGTTTGATGTCACAAACTGATGGCGGAACGAACAAGTCATCCAGGTCCCGAAAAAGCCAGGCAGCCCCAGACCATCACTACCACCCCAATGTTCAAATGTTATATTATTCTTTTTCTGAAATGCTGTGTTACATTTACAGCAGATGTAACGAGACACACGCCTTACAAAAAAGTTCAACTTTCATCTGGCTGACATCAACACTGACCTTAACTGAGAGGCCTGCAGTTCCTTTGACGTGACCTCCTGGAAGAGTCGACGCTCGTAGTCTTTTGCGGAAATTTCTGTAGGCCTGGAAAGGTTCGCCACTTTTCCATCTTTAAAAGTTTCTCTTTCTGAGTAGAGAGTAATACCTGAATACTGCATTCGTATCTGTTAATTGTGTGGACTCGTCAGAAACGCTGGTCTGTGGCTTTTTATTTTGATGACACATCATTTGGATGTGAATAAGACCAATACCAAGGATTAAAGTCTCAATTTGGGAACTTTATACGTCTAAGAAAACAAGTTACACAGGAACAATACAGCAGATAGTCCAGTTGCTTTGAGGCTCTCAAATTAGAAGTCACATTTTGTAGAAAACGCAAAGGAGAAAAAGGCAATACAGCACTAATGGCAGTTAAGGCAATACGCTTCACGGCGCCGACGATACCTGATAATTACCTCAATAATGCCACCTATTTTATCACGTTTGTTAGAAAAAGGTACATACAGCTACGGTCCATTTTGAGGAGGAAAAAAAATATATATACCAAGGTAAAAAAATATATTACAAATCTCAAATATTTACAAAGACTGCTTCTCTCTAACCTAGTTACAGTAAGATCAAAATATCCCTACGGCACCTAACAGGCTTGGCTTCAGAAAACCACAAAAATAAGTCTCTAAAACGCTCTAAAAAAAAAAAAAAAAAAAAAAATCTTTGTATATAGTTTGGCTTCAGGACTAGAAGACATCCCTAGAAGAACATCCTGTGTGTGTGTAGGGGAGGGGAGGGGGGGATTATTATTTTTGTTCACAACAAAAGTAATTCTCCTGGTCACACACACACCTGTAAATGTTGGGATCCAGGAGAACAGCTGTGTCGGTCGGCAGCTTGGACAGATGCACAACTTTGGTCTTCTGCTGCAGTCGGTCACTCTCGCTCACCCAAACGTCAGGCAGTCTTCCAAAATAGAAAAAAAAAAGATAAAGAAGCTCTTTGTTGACATTCTGACAATATGTGGACTGAATCCGGGAGAGGGGGGAAAAAAAAAAAATAATAATAATAAAAAAAACACCTACATATCCTCAGGTGTCCAGTGCAAAAGGACTTTCACCTTGCCGGATTCTTCTTTCCTCCTTGCTATTACCTGAAAACACGCATACGCTTGACATATTTGGCATATTTTTTTTTTATTTGATTTGATTTTTTTCACCCTGTGTGTGTACCGTGCTATGGAACACAACACTGTGTCCGTTTCCGAGGCTCTCGATGTGTGTGGCCAAGTTGAGGCATATTGCTCGATGGCGGATGGCGTCCATGGTCTGGGCGTCAAAAAAATCATGAGGACGGGCTGAAAAAAAATAAAAAAAATAAATAAAATGTCATTTAAAAAAAGGCCGACCCACGATTAGCCAAATTTGCGTATGACTGACGCTCATTGAAAAGCATCGGGAAAACAATAACAATTAAACCCTAAAAAAAAAAAAATCTCTGAAAAACACATTCAATATACCGATGTTTATTTTTCAGGGCCGATACCGACTATTAGTAGCCAAGGAGGCCGATAACCGATATTTGGAGGCGATATTCATGTTCGCTAAGAAGGAAAATATTGTCGTCAAGATTAAAAATTTAACTCTTTGTTTAATCGAAATTCAACTACAATTATTACACTCCACGATCACAAAATTGGCATAATCGTGAAAAACGATTATTAATATACATTTATATCCAATGCATGTTTGTTTACACAGGAAAATCATACGTGAATTTATACATTTGCACCTTTTTTACATTTTATAACTCATTTTAAATCAATTTTATTTGGTCCAAAAGGAACTTACTTACATTTATTTGTCTTTATATATATATATATTTTTTTTACATTTAAAAATGTTGTTTTGCACCCCAAACAAGAAATGATCGTGATTTCAATTATTACCATAATAATCATGATTCATTTTTTTTTTTTTCCATAATCGGGCAACCCTACACGCATGCATCCAAACAATTCATCATCAAAGAATAATTACCGAGGAATTTGATCATTCGAACGTTTACGTGCCGAGCGCTGTACGTACGGAGTGAGCGTCGATGCTTGTTCTTGAGCTTCCGCCTCTTGTTGAGGCCAGCCTTTGATGGAGACTCCTCCTTCAATTTGCCTTGACTGGAAACTTTGGACGAACCCTGCGAGCTGAAATGTGTGGGGACGTGCCGCGCCAGCCCACCCTGGGAGGCGAACGTGGCATTGCAGCCTCCCACCACACACTGGACCCACACACACACACACACGCACGCACGCGTTACGGAGCGGCAAAAAGTGTGCGGTCGTGCCGATTCGTCAACCGCGTGTCACCTTGAAAGGTTTGTCGCCGCTGTGAGTCAACATGTGCCTCTGCAGCCAGCTCTGACTGGTGGACGGTGTGTTGTAAACTTTACAGCCCTTCCACAGACACACAAACACCTGTGTGGAGCAAAACGGACACAGACAAAAGACAAAAAGTGTACGTTCCAGAGTAGTGTTTTTCAAAGTTAGGAAAAAAAAAAAAAAAACAGGGAATTTAATATTGCCATCTTGTCATACTACAAACATAAAAAAGAAATTTAAAAAAAACACTTACTCCTCCCCTTTGTCCATCCACATGTGTGGCTCGGATGTGATCGGCCAGATCGGGGCTGGAAGAAAAGTGGGCCTGGCAGTGATCCCAGCAGCACGTGTAGCTCAACGACTTGCCGTTCACCGGCAAGGAGCCGTTGCCCACGGCGGCGCCGTGGCTGTTGAACATTGCTGGCGTGGAGCGGCCACTTGACGCTATGCTCTCCATGTCCATCAGTGTGCTGCTGATGCTAAAACGACAACAAATAAGTTAGGGTTGAGCTTTTTGCTTCTGCGAAAAAATATATACATATAAAAAAAAACACTACAGTACTACAATACAACTACACGGATTAAATATTACTGTAAGGCACTTTATTTTGGAGTCAGCCAGCCCTCCCTCAAGCATCCCCTTTTAAAGTGCTTATATTGAGCCCAGACCGAAACAACAGCGCCACATCTGGTTGCACCCACATACTGCACTCCAATTTGCCTCAAGACATGAGGCAGGATGGCAGACATCCATTTCACTTGAAACTTGCATTTGGTTTGTGTTGAGTGCGCCGTTGTTTGCGCAGGAAAGGCTGAGAAAAGTGGGGGGCCGGTTATTCGGTTATAACCTTCGAGCATCATGTCGGGGGAACGTGTTCTTACAAAGTAAGATTTGTTGGACTACCAGTGACCGAGTCGCCATGCTTCTTGAGTTACTACTTTCCCAGACCTGTCCTCGGAATCCATCCGACTGAGCGGCTCCCCGTCCGACGAGGTCACTTCGACGCTGGCTCGTCTTTTCACGCCGTGCTCGTGTTTCTCCGCGGCCTTTGTGTGCTCCGCAGGCGGCGAGGGAGAGCCGCCGCCGCCTCCGCCGCCGCCTCCGCCGCCGCCTTCCCTTTGTTCTGCTTTCAGCACCCGGGAGCCCTCTTGGGCCGACTCGGTGCTACTCGCCAGACTCCCCTGTGCGGGACTCTTGCCCGGCTCGGAGAGTTTGCCGTAGGCTCTCGCGTCTTTGCCGTCGTCAAGCAACGTGTTGTCGTCGTTTTGCGCTCCGGCACCTCGAGAGCCACTCACGTCTATTCCTCGCTCGATGTCGTTCTTGTTATCCGGTTCCTGTTTGGAGTCCGACACGGCCTGTCCCCCAAAGCCGGTACGGATGCTTTCTCCGTTGTCACTAGGCTCCAATGTTGACTGAGAATCTTGTTCGGCTCCCTCGGTTGTTATCTGAGCCATTTTTTTTTCACCCTGCGGGAGTATTTATTCGGGGTTATTTGAGTTTAGAAGAAAAAAAAGTTGCTTTCCTGATGCTTCTCTTCGTCCAGTCTGCAATTCAAGTGTTGAACGCAGCAGGCGTTTGTGATGACGTCACCACTCCTCATGGCCAAAGATCGTCTAACAGACATACCTATCACTTGGTTATTTAAAATTGTTTCCCTAAGAAAATCTTTGCACGTTCAAAATAACATGTTGTATGCAACACAAAAGTTAAGTTTGGCGGCGCCACATAATAATACTTCTTTTTTTATTTGTATTTAAATAATCACAGTTGTAACGATAGCGAGACGGGAGTTCTACGTACCACTGCTTTAGTTGGTAAGAGTGGCTTCTCTTCACTGGTATCGACAATCTTTGGCATTGTGGTGGAACTCCTCCACGTGTTCCAACAAACAGAAAATGAACAAACTCGCCTCCTGCAAAGTGCATGCAAACTCTGTCATGTATTAAAATATGTATTTCTTTCTAAAAAGAAAGACATACCCTTTTTCATTACACTGGTCAACACTTTTTTTTTTAATCAGAGTTGCAATCAACTTTTCTAAATGAAAATGTTGTGTACTCATTTTTTTCTCTAGCAGGTTTTCATAATAATGTGTAATATGTTTAGTAATATTTCTTAGGGCTTGATCGATATGGATTTATTGGGGCGGAGGGTGATTCGGATATTTGACAGAATAAAATTCTGATTACCAATTAATGATTTGATTAATTTCAAAGATATATAATGAATAAAATAATTTTTGGTCCCTTAATGCTTACAACAATAAAGATATGAATTACAGGCAGAACACTGTTATACACTTTTTCCTATTTTATTTGTTAAAATTTACAGCAAAGAGATAAATTGGCAAAATTCGGCCAAGTTCTTTTGTTTTAAAGTCAATATTTTTCTCTTGTTGTAATGTGTAAAAAAAAAAAAAGAGGGGGTGGGGGAATCTGTCACTTTTTGCAGATTCAAATAAAGGCAAATAATTCATGAACTAATAATTTATTCGCTCTTTTGTAATCGGCAAAAATCGGCCGATTTTTTCACGATGATTTATTAGCTAATAATTTATTAGCTCTTTCATAATCTGCAAAAAATGGGTGTCAAAAATACATTTGGGGACACATGAATCCATCTCTGATTAAAACTAGTGTAATGAAATGACACTGGTACATGAAGAGAAAGACCAGGAAGTAAAAAAAAAAAAACAATCAAGTTTGTATGAACGTCAACATTTATTACACAATATAAAACACATGGGGTATGAACTTTTTGCATATTGGACCTAATAACATTAATAATTATCTCTATAATATATTTGCTCTTTTTTAATGTGTACATAAATTATTTTATTTTTTTTTATACTGTATATACAGATTTTACATCACTTTCATTTCTTTTATGTTCTCAAGTCCTACTTATTGCTTCGTACATGTGCTATTCTCCGATTCTCCACCTGCCCGAACAGACACAAAATTCACGATTACTTTTCCGTTTTGTAAATGACACTGTGGAGTCAAATCCATATCGATGAAAATCATAGTCAGTTCAAACGGAACCCAGTAGCGGCCACTTTGGAGGTTGAAAATAAAGCACTGCTTGTGTTGTTTTGGTGCCATTCACCAGAAGACTTTTCAAATGCGCCACTATATACAGCTGTACACGTCAAAATCGTCAACTATTCCCCCCCCCCCCCTCTAGGCTGTACAACTCATAATCATATAATATTCTAGTTTGAACACTAATATGTACTTTTACTGCAGTTAGAAACAAAACCTATTTTCTATTCTTCAGAGAATTTTCTGCCTTTCCGGGGACAGAGATGTGAAGTTCAACACCGCCCTCTTGTGGTACAAGTCACGTCACTACGTCGCTGCCAGATAAATCGTGTCAACTCTGTCGTGCCAAAGTCAGGTATTGGATTACCTGCCGGCGGAATGGTGCGTGACTGTTGCGACATGCAGCTTTTGCTGAATTCTGTGTGAAAAAGGCAATGATGAAAAATCGTCCTTCCTCTGAGGCAGCAATTATGCAGGATCTCTGTGTAAAAGCACACAAAAGTACATGGCCTGCAGGAAAAAAAAAATAGAGATCTGTAGACACTCTTTTAAGCTTCACTTGTGTGACCAAAGCATATAAGAAAACATTAGCATCGGCAACATAAGCACTTTTTTTTTTTTTTTTTTTTTTATCTACAGGTATTTGAATGACAACCTATGAAGTATTAGTGCCACACCCCTCAAAAATACGACGTGAAAAAAAGATGTAATTTGGTCAATTTTGTCAGAATAAAGTCAACACAAAGTATCATTATTTGTAGAAATAGAGAGAATGAGAATAGAGTAATAAATAGTAAAAAAAAAAAAAAATCTATCCAAAAAAAGTCAACAAATTAAGATGACATTTTTAGCGTTTTTTAAGTGTAGATTAGGGATGTAACGATTAATCGAAAATGGATGAGTCGATTTACCCCGATTAATCGATTCGATTAATTGCAAATCGCGTTGCTTAAATTCATCTAGAAAATGATGTCTTGAAACGTTTTTTCATTCCAGATGCAAAGCACATTTTTAATGCACAGAGACAAGCAGGGTAGCAATTAAAAAAAAAAAATGGAATCGAAAATCGGGAACTGAAAAATCGAAAATCCAATCGGGGCTCGAGTGAATCGTTACATCCCTAGTGTGGACCCAATGCTTCGTCATACAAACTAATGTAGTGTAACGCATTGAGTTGGCTTCTGCTATGGCGACTTTCTTCCAGCAGCATGGAAACAGGAGTTTGGAACATTCAGAGATTTTTCATTCATGAATAAATTAATAAATATCCATCGGTATTTCCCTACAGTGGTAGTCACCGGCCGGTAAAAAACTGCTCAGCGGCAGGCGGGAACGGAAACAAAGAAAGCTAACTTGGGAGACTTTGAGAGCAATTTTGCAAACCGTCCGCCCCCGGACAAATCTAATTAGCAACTTTCTACAGCTTAATATATCGAAAACCTTTGGGATCAGGGCGTGTACACCTAACATCTCCGCCTCGGCCGCTCTGCTTGCAGTCGTCGTTTCAGTCTCCTTGTTGCGTCGTCGTGGTTGTGTTGGTGGATGCAGGAAGCTGGGGACTATGATCATTTGCAACTTGCTACGTTTGGCCTCGATGGGACGGAATCGAGGATGTCCAGGCCGATGAGGCTCACGTGTCGTTGCTCACCATCGTGAAAATTTGTGCTGGAAGGCACAGAACGAGGAAGGAGTTCATAAGGGATAGACCGATCATCGGCCGGGCTAATTATCGGCGCAGATTTTTTAAGTTGCTTTCGCCAATATTAATGAATCGAAATTTATAAAAAATATATTGAACCCTTTCATGGATTAATTATGATTTAATGTTATTATTCAAAATATTTTTTTTGGGCCGATAATAAATATATAGTACATATTTGGCCGATAATAAATCAACTTAAAAGTGCGCTAACTTCAAGGAACTATTTGTTTACATTTTCAGTTCACAAAACTAGAGGGAGCAATTGTTTTCACGCCACTTTTAAAGACATGCTGACGACACTGGGAGCTCCCTGAACTTTGTTCGAATTTTACAACAAAAGACGCCAAAAATGTACAATAAATAAAAAACACGATGCAAATCTGAAAAAAAAAAAGTTCAACAAACATGCGTAACGGCATTTCAACAAAGTTAACTTGTTTTATTTTTTGATGCCAGTATTTTCCGCTTTACTGAAAATGAACACCGGCTCCAAATATCGGTTATCGGCCTACTTGACGACTAATAATCGGTATCGGCCCTGAAAAAAAAAAAAATATATATATCGGTCTATCTCTCGAGTTAATTGTGCAAATAGTGTTTTTATTATCGCGATAGTGCTTAGCTCATATTGAGTTCTATTTTTGCGAAATATAGGGGCCCGTATCTTTTGGTGGCGCTATATACTTACAAGCCAATAAGTTGTTGTTGTTGTGTTTCTTGTCATTTGCTGGCAGCTGGTTGTAGGATTGGAGCCGCTTCTCCAGGTTCTCCTCGCCGGCGTTTTCTTGCAGCGCATCGGCCTCCTCTTTCGGCTCGGGGCTTGGCGTCCCTGGATCGCGACTCCGGCGGCTGGTCATTCATTTGCAATTGGCGGTTGGAACGAGACGCGGTTTGCGCCGCGAAATGCGGCCGCGGCGCGCGCGCAACGGGGACGGTCGTTCGGGCGATCGCTCCGGCAACGGAAACGTAGCGCACCTGTTTTCAGGCGAGATGTTTGTTGGCGAGCTGTTCATGTCGTCTCTGCTTTTGTCATCCTCAAAGGAGCGGAGGTTTACCATCTCCACACGCCGGGTCTCGGTGTGCCGGTCCAAAATCACTGCCGTCTGCCTCTCGCACGCTGAAAAATGCAATGCATGAGTTTGTAATCGTTTTCGAGGGCAGATGACTTTCTGCTCGCTGAGTTTCACTCGGCGATTAACCACAGAGCAAGCACGCAAGCTAGGATACATCGAGAGCTTTGAGGTATGTCAGGAATCGTTGACATCATTGCTTCAGGAGAAGATGCTTACTAGCTAAAAATTTCCATGAGGACAGAAATGTTTTTCAATTTTATTTATATAGCGCCAAATCACATCGGAAGTTGTTTCAGGGCATATAGCAGGCGAAATTGACAGACTGTAATAATACTACCGAAAGGAAGCGCATAAATACTAAAGGGGACGGGTTCAGGTCCCTGCGGGACGCCGGATTTCAGTTTAATAAGCATTGAGTATAGAAATGGACCGATATGTTTTTTTTGGGTTTTTTTCCATCAGGGCCGATACCGATTATTAGTGGTCAAGGAGGCAGATAACCGATATTTGGAGCCGATATTAATTTTCTGTAAAAAAAGAAAAAAATTGGCATCAAAAAAATAAACCGAATGAAAACTATTAACTTAGTTGAAATGCCTTTACGCATGTTTGTTGAACATTTTTTTCAGATTTGCATCATGTTTTTTATTTATTAAACTTTTTTTTTTTTTTTTAATACAAATTCTAACTAAGTTCAGGGAGCTACCAGGGTCATTTGTTTTGATTTCAAACAAAAGCAAAAGGTGCCGCGTTTTCCCAGGGCCAGTTAGAATCTCTAATCTCTAAGTTATCAGGAAATTTAAACAAATAGTTCCTTGAAGTTAACACAGTTTTAAGTTGATTCATCACCGGCCGTCAGATTTTTAAAAAAGACAGATTCCGATATTCAACAAAATGCAGATCATCGGCGTCGATAATCGGCATTTTGTTGAATATCGGTATCGGCCTTTTTTTAAAAATCTGATGGCTGATAATATATCAATTATCGGCCCGGCCGATAATCGGTCTATCCCTAATCGAGTATTTGTTGCAAATATTGACAAAAATGGAGGCAATCTGCCAAGTCCGATTTAAAGCAATGGAGCCCTGACTGCGGACGCTATGATAAACAATGACTTCTCGGCCATGGTATCGGCAAGCTACCTCATCTTCTGTGTTGTTGGCCTCGGTTTGGAGTAAACGCTCACTCTGCAGCGTAATTACGCTGTCCTGCCATGCGTCTTCGCACACCTCCTGTTGATGGAATACAGAATCAGAACATGATCAATGCATGACAAATCTGGCTGTGACGACGAATGGATAATTCAATTACAATTCCGATTCTTGCACTCCACGATTACAGAACTGGCATAACCGTAAAAAAAACGATTATTAATACTTGTTTGCACTTTTAAAAAAAAAAATAATATTTTTTTATGTTTGAACATTCTCTTGTTTTGTACCCAAAAACAAATGATCGTTTGAATAATCGTGACCAAAGTAATCCCGAGTCTTATTTTTTTTCCGCCCCCCCCATAATCGAGCACATTGCAGTTGCATGCAATCACATAAACATGCACTCAAACAAAATTCCCGCCAACCTGTGACGGAGTAGGCACTTTCTCCGCGACAGTTGCAGCGTCACGAAACATTTTCACTTGCTTCAGGGCGTCTTCCAGCTCAGCGGGGTCTGCACCGGCTCCCTCCGCGTGGGCCCGGACCTTATTCCGTCAACATAATCATCAGTCCGCGAATACTTCAAAGTACAACCTAAAATAAAAAACGGGCTGTGGCGAAATGTTTTTTTTCATACCTGCGACGTAACGAAGGGCTCATCTTTACTAAAAGAATGCGAGCGGGACGGGGCTTCTCTTCTCTTCTCTCGTTGCGATGACGCCTCTTGGTGTCTCCTCATCCTTTCCATCTGCTCCTCCAAACTCATCCGGGGTCGGCCCACCTCTCTCTCCCCGTAGCCAAAGTGGTCGGCGAGTGCACTTCGGGGGCGATCCTGCCAAGAGGATTTCGTGGCATCTTTGGGAGGTTGTGTTCAAATTCAACGCTATCGAATAGCGAGACACGTACCGATCTGGATTCGGGCTTTTTAGTCTTCCTCAGGGTGACGTAGGAGGCAATGGTCGTGGACTCGGGGGGGCTCATGGGGGATTTGGTTCTCGGGGGAACAATGCCCACCGGGTAGTGGGGAACCGCTGTGCGAGGGACGATCGTAAGTTAAATAAAAAGGCTCGGTCCAATGTAGGGATGTAACGATTCACTCAAGACCCCCCGTTCGATTCCAGTCTCCATTTGCGACGACGTTTGGCGCAGACGCATAATCAAATCAAAAATGTTTCAAGACATCTTTTTTTTTTTTTTAGGCGAATTTAGTCAATTCAATTTCCGATTAATCGAATCGATTAATCAGGGCGAATCGATTTTAAATCGATTTTCGATTAATCGTTACATCCCTAGTAAAATGCATAAAAAAAAAAAATTTAAGTACCTTTCGTGGCTACAATGTTAATAGTCTCAGACGAAGAAGTTTCATTCTTGTCCTTGTCCTCACCGTTGACTTCATCCACTTCCTCCTTGACCGTGGTCAGCTCGGGTTCGCTCTTATACAACCGATAATCTGGACCTTGCTGTGAGGCGTCGCGGCGGGGAAACAGAGCGAAATATAACAGCATGCCAACAAAGTCTGCTCCTTGAAAACGGCGAGAAAAAAAAAAAAAAAAAAAAAAAAAAAAAAAAAAAAAGGACTGTTCGGCGAAGGGACTCGAACGAAGCGGGGGATGTGAAACCATGAGGATGAACGTCAAATGAGACAAAAGCTTCTGCGGATGACTGACCGATGCCACGGACAAATGAGACCAAACGTGTTGAGAGGATGAGCAAGTCATGGGCGTTCTTCTTTTTTTTTTTTTTTTTTTTGTTTTCTCCCCCCGTTGCTCTTACACTGTGCGCGCCGTTCCTAGAGCCGGTTTTGCAGTCCTCGGGGCGTTGCGTGTAAGGAGGCGGGCGGCTGCTGGAGTTGGGGTGCTGGGAGGGCGTGTGAGGGGGGTGCTCGGATGAATAGTAGTACTGTGGCAGAGGGGGGCGGGGCGGAACACCATTCCCCGTCTTGATAGGACTGAGTGGCAGCAATGTCACTGCCTGTTAAAAGTTAACACAGCTGATTTCATTCCCTTGCTGACCGACTGACATGGTGTGTTGGGGCGTGGGGGGGTGGAAACATCTAACGCATGCAGGATAGTGGCCTCGAGGACCGGAGTTCCACAGCCGTGCCAACAAAGGGAATCGCGTGATTTGGGATTTTAAAATTGGTTTGTGTTTAAAGGCTATATTGTCCACGACAAAGTACTTTTATCTTCATATTGTCACCAAAAAAATATTTAAAGTAAGATGGGTGGCATCCCATTTTTCCCATCAAAAATGACAGAAAGAGTTTTCTTTTTGAAAAGCGCTCTGCAAATTAAGTGTATTATCATTAGTAGTAGTACAAATAATGCATAAAGTTTAAAAAAAAAAAAAAAAAAAAAAAAAAAGAGTGTTAGGGTTCAAATGTGCTAATGCAGAAGCTTACCTCATTTTTTTGGAGGCTGGAGAGCGGCTTGGAATCAGAACAACCTGCGGAAATAAAATCCTGTAGTTAGACTTGAAAGGTAGGAGCTTTATTTGGTCATCGTCACAGCACAATAAAGCATAGTTTATAGGGATGTAACGATTAAACAAAAAGCGATCCGACTCGATTAATCGATTAATCGCTTAGATCAATCGAAAATCGAGTCGATTAAATTCGATCAAATGATGCCTTTGCTTCCTTTGCTTATTGCATTTGTGGATGGCTTGCGGAACCACACTAGCGCACAAAAAAAAAACAACAACAAATCGAATCGAATCCCGAAAATCAAAAGTCGAATCGAATCGGGGCGTGAGTGAATCGTTCACATCCCTAATGGTTCATTAACTCATACTCACCGTCCGTGCTGCGCTGCGGTTTATTTTTACTCAGTGCCTCCATCACGTCCTGGATCCGCCACAGTTCCTTCTGGATTTGAATGTGCCGCTGGCTTGGCGGCTCTGTCTGAAGACACGCACGCACGCACGCACACACACAGACAATGTAAATGAGGGGGACAAAAACTGACTGTGTGTGTAACGTGTGTCACCTGTGGGCTGCCCAAGGCTTCCAGCTGCTCCAGTAGGTTGGACTTTGCCAAAGTGACGTCTCCCTCCAACCTATCGTACTCCCTCCACGAGCGCTCCAGCTCCTGAAAACCATGACACAGCCGCTATAAAAAAAAAACTTTCACCGGTTGGCTGAAAGTAGACGAAACTGCTAAGTCGGTCTAAGTTGCGGCGCGGTTAAAGTGACAGCGGCCGTCACGGTATCCCCTCCATCAAAAGACGTGCTCGGACTTGATTGCTCACCGCGTCGACTCTGGAAAGTTCTCTGCAGGTGCTAAGCAAGCCGTTTTGGAGCACGTCTCTCTGCTGGGCCAGACTTTGCGTGGCTGAAGTAATGGGATTACTCGGGTCACTTAACTCCTGACTGGCGGACAGCAACGCCGTCTCCAGAGTGTGCTGGGAACGGACGACGCGCGTTACTCGGCATACAATTCCCCGAAGCGTCCGATTCCGCCCGCGGACAAAGACACTTTACCTTCTCTCGGTGGAGTTGCTGAAGTTTCTCCTCTTGCATCCTCACTAATTTGTCCTGCTCGCAGAACCGGCTCAATTTGGTCTGGCGCGGCAAAAATCACAGGGGGATTAGCAACGGCTGCTTGGAACATGTCACTGCTAGCGCTAAACACCGTTTTGCCTTACGTCGATGTCCTCGCTGGGTCGGATCGCAGAGCAGTCTTTGTGCTCGTCTGGAGTGGTCTGGCCGAAAAACAAACATGAAAGGAATAGACATAAACGGTGGATGCATTTTAATCATTCGAGGGGGGGGGGGGAAATAAAATAAAAATCCATTCACGTGACGAAAGGAAGATCATTTCAACACACTACAGTACACCACCTACATACCAAATCAGAAAAATCACCAGGGGTGTAACGATTAATCGAAAATCGAGTCGCCCCGATTAATCGAGTCGATTAATCGAGTCGATCAACTAAAAATCACCCTTTTCGTATTTTATGTTTCGATGTGTGAACAGTGAAGACGATTGAAATCACTCAGCAGACAAGAAGGGGGGGGGGGGGGGGGGGATGAAGAAAAGTGTTCACCAAAACGGACGTTTAGGAAAAGTGTGGATTCAAACCCACAGTTTTGCTTTGAGAAGATTTTGAAAAATGTTTCGCAGTCCGGAATAAAAACCCTTTCGTTCGCTTTTTGCAGTTCACTTTTCTCCCACTTCTCCGACACTTTGAAGAGTCCCGCAATCGTGACACCCCCCCCCCCCCCAAAAAAAAAAAAAACATATTTGAAGACACAATGATCACCATGAACAGTACTGATGTGGAAATGAGAATTCCATGACTATATAGTGTTGGACTATAAGTCATCTCAACAGCAGGCGGCCGGTGAAATAAATGAAAAGAATGAGAAACGATGACGTCGTTTTTGCTGTCGGGGTGATGGACTGACCGACGACATCCAAAATGGAGAAACGGGTGGTGCATACTGAACGGGGGAGACATGGACGCGACACGTCGGATACGAAGGCAGAGGTCTGGCTGGAGTCGACCGTTATTTTGAGGAATCTTTCGGACGGCAATTTGACTGACCGAACAGTGAGTCGAGCCAGAACCTGCCTGAAATCTTACTTGCTGGTAGAGTTGCGGCCGTGGCGCCGAGTTCTCGATCATAGTGTGAATCGTGAAGATAAGAGGCTCGTTCTCCTTTTTCTAGCAGGGTGGTTAAGGGGAAAAACAGGACATGGGGCTGTCATCTCTGTCGAAAGCCGATACAAGGATTTTCAAAGCACGTCAGTGCACGTTTTTCCAAAAGTGGCGTTTCGGATGATGACGGTGTCCCGCGATACATCCGCCGGGACTTCTTTGGCCATTTTTTTTTTTTTTTTTTTAAATCTTGAAAACAATATCACACCATTTTAACTCATTCGCCGCCATTGACGGATTTACTCGTCCTTTCACAGTCAATTCCAGGAATTTATTTAGATTTTTTTTCAAATTTTTTAGGATAAAAGAGGGCAGGGCTGCTCGATTATGAAAAAAAAAATATGAATCACGATTATTTTGGTAATAATTGAGATCACCATTATTCAAACGATCATTTATTTTTTGGTACAAAACAAGAAAATGTTTAAACGTAAAGACAAATAAATGTAAGTTCCTTTTGGACCACACAAAATGCATAAAATTAGTTGTTATGAAATAAAAAAACGGTGCAAATGTATAAAATTCAAGTATGCTTTCCTTGTCTAATTAATAATCGTTTTTTTACGATTATGCCAATTTTGTCATCGTGGAGTGTAACAATCGAAATTGTTATTTTGATTAATTACACAGCCCTAAAAGAGGGTCTGAAAATGTCTGGCAGTGAATGAGTTAAAAAAAAAACTAAAAAAAAATACTAAAACTAATTAAAACTGAACTAAGTTGTTTTGATAAAACTCAAAACTAACGACACGATCAACCTTTCCCATCTTGAAACCTGAATCCACATCAGTGGAACAGACCTCTCCTGGTTCAGATCCTACCTCACTAACGCGTCCACATCAACAAGCGCATCTCCTCCGCTGCCCCTCTTTCCCAAGGTGTTCCCCAGGGCTCGACACTTGTCCCACTCCTTTTCACCCTCTACATACTCCTACCATCAACCAACCACCTACAAGGTCTGAACTTCATTTACACCGACTACACCCGAATTGACATTGCCATCAATTTAATGCCGGAGAAAACAAAACAACAACACGATGAATAGGAGGGACATCCTCTGCCCTCGACTCTCTGTTTTCATCTTAGCCCTTTCCACCAGAGACTCAATTAAGGACTCGGGAAAACCACTTGATCGAGCTCCGTCAATCCGAGATCCTCGGGGCATATTTAACTGGATTCAAGTCGGGCAGTCAAATCTTATTACGGTAGATACACTGTTGTTTTTTTTTGTTTTTTTTTAAAGGAGCTCAAACGGAGGAAGGTCAGGTTGTCCTCACCTGGTTGTCCAGGTAAACAAGGTTCCTCTGAAGATGATGCGAAAGAACATCAGTCTGCAGTGGCAGCAGGAAAAGGAGGGAAAAGAAGCAGAAAGCGAGCTCTGTTTGGTAAGATGGGTTCAAGGATTCGACTGAATTCATCATTAGGAAGAAAGAAATGAAAAGAGGGTTTTATTAGGCAATAACTTGACATGCACTTTATTTGTCTATTTTTCAAATTGGACGACCGGGGAAAAAAAAGATACCTGGTATCGATACTCGCCCATCCCTAGATAACATCAAGTCTTTATTATAACAAGTTGTTGCACTCTACTTTTGCTCTCCGAATATGATCACAAAAAAAAAAAAAATCTGAGGATTATGAATATCGTCGGTCACATTCATGCTCAAGTCACACACATACACACACGTCCCCACTTTGCAAAAAGAAAAAAAAAAAAAAAAAAAAAAATCACCAAACCAAACTCATCACAACAAAACCTTGCAAATGCTTCCAACATGAAACTGATTTTGGTTTCTAACCGGGTGGAAAAAGAACCGATGGCTCGCACGCAAAATTCCAGGTCTCGACGGCAAACGCGTCGGAGATCGTGTCCCGGGCCCGCCAACACACACACGCCACACATCGCGTCCATACATTGCTGACCTTGGGGTTGGGCCCCTCTATCCCCAGGGCCATTAGCTGCGAAAGTGTGTGCTCCCGCAAGCCGTTGAGCTCTGCCTGCTGCCGGCGGAGCTTGATGAGCATCAATGTCAGTTCCTCAGGCTGGGTGAAGCATCACACACACACAGGAGAAATGAACCGCTAGGTTGAAAACGACAAACGGTGAAGCGAGTGGCGAATAGTCGCCGGGGGGGGGGGGGGGGGGGGGGGGGGTCACCTCGACCGCCGCTTTACATACGACCGACTCGCCGCCCGGCAAAAACCGGGCAAAGACGTCCAAACGTGCTTCCAAGTACGTCCCGACTTGGAGGCTAAATGCTACGTAGCGTTAGCCAAATGCCACAAGGCAAGTAGTGACAAAACCGACGGCTGTGAAAGGGAAAATGTCAAAAGGTTGGGCTTGGCTGTAAAAGTGTCTGGAAGAAGACTCACCGTTTTGCCTCGCAGCGATTGAGGCGTGCCGGATTGAGGAGGAACAGCGGCGGCTAGCGCAGGGCGGCGGTCGAGTGTGCTTCCAAACTGGAGCGGAAAAAAAAAGGATTTTTGTGAAGGTGCCGAAAGCGCTGGAGTTGAAAGAACAAGAGCGGAAACGGGACGTTTTTCACGATAGTTTTTTTTTTGCTGAGGATTATCGGATGTGAACTCCCCTTTAATCCCGGTTTTTATGCCTACAGAAAGCGACGGTTGCGCGATCATTTTATAGTTTTGTGTACATCTTTATTGATGTGCCGTATTATTGTGAGTTTGTCGACAAAAGATAGCCGATACCGATATCGATTAGTAGTAGTCAAGGAGGTAACGATAACCGATATTTGGAGTCGATATTCATTTTCAGTAAAAAGGAAAATGTTGGCGTCAGAAAAAAAAAAATAAATAAATAAATTTGTTGAAACGTCTAAGCATATGTTTACTGTACAATTTTTCAGATTCGCATAATGTTGATTATCATCAGACATTTTTGACAATATACAGTACATTTTTGTTATAAAATTCTAACAAAAAGTTCAGGGACTTTTCTACACTAAATGAGGTCCTCCCAAATTATTATTTTTTTTGTGTAGGTCTTTTTATTCTTTTCCAGGAGACATAAAGACAGGGTACTTTACAACCAATTGTGTCATCGTAGGGTTAACAGGAAAGCTCCGCCTCCAGAGAGGAGGAACTGACGGTTTGAAATGATAAAACAATAATGATCAATAAACACAAGCATCAACGGCTTGTCCTTTAACACTGACAGACTCTTAATAACCCAACGCTCACATTTACACATTTCCACAAAGCCAAAAATGTTCAAATCGAAAAACAAAACCAAAATTAATTAAATGAATAAATGAAAATAAATAGTATAAATGAATAAATGAAAAAATAACACAGATGAGTTGTCGGCCATCAAATTAAAAAAAAAAAAAAATTATAATTTTTTTTTTAAAAGGCCGACGCCGATATTCACCAAAACGCCGATAATCGGTCTATCCCTACAACACCGCACAATATTTTTGTCTGACCCGTCCTCCTCCTTTACTAATTACCACCTGGGAATAAATAAATGCCAGTTAGTCTTACTTTATTGAGCTCAATTTTTACCTTGGCAGGGTGCGTCCTGCGCAGACGCTCAAGCGTGCCATCGTCTCCAAAAATTGGCGACGACACTTCAGAGTGGGAGCCGCTAGTGTTGGGAAGGCCTTGCTTGCAGGGAGGGGGGAGGGTGTTGTAGAGGGCTAGCGACCCGTGAGATGGCGAGGTGGGGATGGAGCGTACCGTGGCGTGGTCTGATATGTTGCCCATTGTCTTTGTGCTGGGAAGAGTGCCATAATGACCTACAGAAAAAAAACGAGGTGCTTTTTTTTTTTTTTTCAATTTTTTTTTTCAAATTTTTTTTTTTCTTTTTTTTTAATCTATATTATGCCATGTTGTTGTTCAGTACCGCTACCCGTTGGTTGAGCCAGACTTTGCCTGGAGAAGGCCTGCCTCTGCTGCCATTCGTACAGCTGCCACATGGTGTCATCCCTCATCGAGCGCCTCTTCTCCGCTGCGGTGGCAGCGCTGGTCGAGGCGGGTCGAGGGGAGCGATCGTGCGGCGAACCCGCCGCCGCGCCGCAGGTGCCCTCGGGCCTCATCATGTTGTTTCGGGGTAACGTGCGGTAGCCCTCGGGGTATCTGGGTACAAGCTGGGGATGGTGGCTGGGCATGTTTCTGGGTAACGTCTGGTAGGAAGAAATGCTGGGAAACAAAGGAATGGACATTGTTGGTTATTTTTTTTTTTTTTTTCCACTTTAACATTCAACCCATTCAATGCCATTGACAGGTTTATTCGTCTTTTCAGTCCAGCCATTCAATTTGAAAAACGTATTCATATTTTTGACACATTTTTTCAAAGGTTATGAGTTAATGGGAGTAGTCTTCCTACCTTCTGTCCTCTTCTGTCCGAGTTCTGCGAGTCATGTGCTCCAACTGCTGGACGGAATTGGTACTGGACAACCCTCTATCCGTTTCCTGAGCTGGAGTAGCCGGAACCCTCGGCTGGTTTTCGTTTTCCGCTGTCAAGCTGCAGTCGCTTGTGCGGTCTACCGACCCCGATCCGTTTATCTGTGCAGGTTTTGGCAGCGTGAGCGTGGCCTGGCCCTGGCGCGAGGCAGACACGGCCGCTGCGATGGCGACCGCCTGGGCCGGCTGTAGTTTTATGTTGCTTATTTTTGCCTGCGTCGGCCCCGCGCTGGGATCGTGCTGGAAGCGGCGTTTATCCCCGTGACAAAGAGTGGCGTACTTCTCCAAGTCTCTTAGAGTGGCGTATTTATCCCCTTCTCTGAGTGTGCTGTACTTCCTAATATCTTTCAAAGTGTTATATTTGTCCACAATTTGTAACGTTCCATATTTACTCTGCGTCTCCCTTAATGAAAGCTGTCTCCTCACTTCCCTCTGAGGGACGTATTTCGGCGCGTCTTTTACAAGGGTGGACGGAACTCCCGTTTTGTGCAGCAGAAAGGCATCTTCATCCTTTGACAAAAAACATTTGGCGCCGAGTTTAGTTGCCTTTTCATCCGTTGGGGCCGCTCGGAATTTGTCATCCACTTTCCGAACCGAGTCCTTCTGAATGGAGTACCTTTCGCCATCCTTTTGCAGCATGTACTTTTCCCCTCCCTTGTGCAGGAGGTACTTCTCGCCATCCTTTTGGAGCACGTAGCTCACGCAGTCTTGCTTCAAGCAATACCTCCCCCCGTCTTTCTGTAAGGTGTAGTACTCGCGCTCCTTCTCGCCGTGCAGTTTATCCGCATCTTTCAGCCGTTTCTCGTCGGTCCGTGATAAGGAATGCTGACGCGCAGGCGCGCGGTTTCGTTCATTGTTCTGGAGCTCCGGGCGGCTGAAGACTCGGTTGTTCAACATGTTGTTCAACTCCCGAGGTGCCGGCTGATCCGCGTTCAACTCGTCCAACCTGTGACAGGAGCGGAGAAGGATGTCACGCAGGCGAAATGAACAAAGGACATTTCTATGCAGTTGTTTCTAGGGGTGGAACGATTCATCAAAAATCGATTCGCCACGATTCATCGATGAATCAAAAATCTATTCAAGATCGATTCGCCCTGATTCAACGATGAATCAAAAATCCATTTAAAATCGATTCGACCCGTTTAATCGATGAATCAAAAATCAATTTAAAATCGATTCACCCTGGTTAATCGATGAATCAAAAATCAACTCAAAATCGATTCGCCCTAATTAATCGATGAATCAAAAATCTATTTAAAATCGATTCGCCCTGATTCATCGATTCATCAAAAATCCATTTAAAATTGATTCGCCACGATGAATCAATTCGATTACTCGAAAACTCGGGTTGCTTAAATTTCATAAGGAAAATGAAGTCTTGAAACGTTTTTTCATTCCAGACGCATTGCACATTTTGAATGCGTAGATCAAATGATGCTTTCGCGCCAAACATCATCGCGTATTGCGTTTGTGGAGGGCTGCAGAACCACACTAGTGCACAGAGACAAGCATTGTAGCAATTCTTTTTTTTTTTTTTCTTAAATCGAATCGAATTGAAAATCGTGAACTGAAAATCCAAAACGGACTCGAATCGGTGCTTGAGTGAATCGTTACATCCCTCGTTGTTTCTCATTGTCATTTTGGTTCCATCGTGATGACATCGTCAAATTTACATCCAAACTAACATGTCTATCTGTGGACATTTCCCCGCAGTCAGCGCAGAGTTTTTGACAGGTCCACCGTGGACAAGGGCAGCGTCTGTCATGACTTTCATCCAGGACTCCATTTCTTTGGCGGTATCGGTGCAGAAATAGTACGTCCTCATATTGGGGTGAGTGGCCTACCGGAAAGAGAGATAAGGAGAGACAGCCAGAGAGAAGCGAGGAAAAAAAAAAACAGAAAAAAGGCAGAGATAAAAATGAAGTCACTAGGAAAGTAACAGCACGGTGCATTGACATCTCAGATTTGTCTGACAGTGTGTTGAGGCTCCTTTTAATCCACTTTATAACCAAAAAAAAAAAAAAAAAAACATGATCCCACTCGAAAATATCTGACTGCCATGTTGATGACTTAAATCCACATTGCTATGTGGTTGTGTCAGCCACGATGAGAAGATTGTGACACTGACCTATTTATAAAATTCAGACATCCTTTATATCATCAAGAGACTTTTTTTTATTTTATTTTTTTTTTATAAATACCTTAAAGGCATATTTTCTGCTGATGTGGTCATCCACTGACAACATGGAGATGTGAAAGCTCGGGAGCAGGATGCTACCCAGGATGCTGTCTTCTTTTTCATCTACAACACATCGTACATAAAATGAACATGAAGCGTGGATGTTTTTATGCACATTTCATCATAGTATTTTTTTTATTTTATACCGTAATAATCAAGATGAATATCTTTTGTCATCAGTGCTGGGGGGGTGAGGAATATATTACGTTTAGACGCTAAAAAAGTCATATGAGTTACTCGTTATATTTTTTGTAATATCAGTTGCAGGGGATGTAACGATTAATCGGAAATCGATTGAAAATCGATTCGCCCCGATTAATCGAAAATTGATTGAAAATCAACTCACCCCGATTAATCGAAAAATCCATCTAGAAAATGATGTCTTGAAACGTTTTTGCGCCAAACATCATTGCGTATTGCCTTTGTGGATGGCACAGAGACAAGTACGCTAGCAATTAAAAAAAAAATAAAAAATAGAATCGAAAATCGGGAACCGGAAATCAAAAATCGAATCGGGGCTCGAGTGAATCGTTACACCCCTATCAGTGATGGCTACTAACAGCGTCTTATTGATAATCTGAACGCATCTTTGGTTGACTTTTCATAAATAGTAGATGGATTGCGTTTCCTCACCACGGTAGTAGAAAAGGCACATGTCCGACAGAACAAACCACCTCTTCTTCCACAGCTTCATGCCTGTACTGTCCTTAGGGGTCAAAGTGAACAGAAAATCAATTTCCACACATACGGCAATTCATTATTATTATCGTTTTTTTTTTTGTTTTTTTTTTTTTTAAATCCCTCAACTAGCTTGTTTCACCCCATTTTTTTCGACAGCCATCTTGAAAACAGATGAGTTTTCATGTGTGAGGAAGACATTTGTTGACAGGTTTACAGCCGACGAAGCCGATTGAACTTTTCTCACATTAAATTGTATGATGTACATTCAATTAGCTGAAAATGAAGGCTGCGGAATTTAATTTAAGGGTTAGCGCTGGTTCTTACCTGCTTGTAAAGCCAGCCGCTTTTGACCACGGGGGCATTTATATTTCTCTTGATGGAGTTGGACCTCTTGCCAAAGTTGTGAATTTTTTTGGAAGACCTTGAAGGCTGTTGGAATAGAAATAGAAATGCAGAACTGTTTTATATGCTGGATATGAATCCAAACAGTTGAGCGGAAATCAATGTTGGATTTACATTTCGGTTGTTTTTGCTCAAGGGCACCTCAAGAGTGGTCAAAAAGTACTCGAAGGAATCGGAATCAAGCCAAGTATGTTATTTGCACACAAGGAATTTGTCTCCAGTAGTTGAAGCTGCTGTGCTAGTGTGCTAGCATAGCAAACAAGTAGACATCAATACATCTTTTTGTTGCATCATTTTTTTTTATTTCGGCTGAGGTTTTTTTTTTTTTTCCATGCCGCATCATAAATTCAAAGCAATGCATTTGAATTCATAATTTATGTTCCGTTTTCCTTTTCTTTTTTTTTTTTTTCAAAACTAGGCCCATTCAAGATGATAAATTATGACTTCTCGTGAATGCATAAATACTGAATACGAGATGTTCCTTTTTTTTTTTTTTTTTTTTTTTTTTTTCGCTTTCAACTAGCGTAAGCAAGAAGCGCTTATTCATGACAGCCTGAAGAATTCAATTTCTGGGCCACATTACAGAGTAGATGTTTGTTTACGCATCAGCATTTTATACAACAAACACTATGAAATCCTTTGAGTAATAACACTTTCTCCTAAAGGACCCGCAAAGTTTGCTTGAGTCCTCCCGAACCGAGTAAAGTTGATTTTTTTTTTTTTTTTTTTTTTGTGCACGCGCGTGGTGGTCTGAGTAGGTTCTAACTCGAGAACACGTCGCTGACCCGTGTGAATGACGAGGAGTGAGTCAAAGTGGCGGCAGGGCTCCCGGTGAAGTTGCTGTTGTCCGAGCCACCCGTGTAGTTGGACGCTTCGCTCATGGTGCTCACCGGACGTTCCTTTTTATCGCCGCTATTTTCTTCTGGCTTTGCCGCTGTCCTGCCACAAGGTAAAAGAGATCAAACATTTGACCCCTGTACTATATCAAAATGATTTAAAAAAAAATATATATTTTTTTGGGGCAGGGACAAATTCAGCTGCGGGGTAGATAGCAGCTCAACGTGTGTTGCGCAACACAAATACACATTCACCTCAAGTAATCGGTAGAATAAAATGAACTCGTATGGAAACTTGCATGGAAGTGAAAAAAAGCTCCGTCGAGATGGTCGTGTGGGTGTGGTTCTGCTACGAAGATGAGGGCTATTCAATCCGGTGGCAAATTGCACTACAGCAATCAATCCCAGACAGTCTCATTAAACAGACCTCATCGTCTACGTCTTGACGATCCACGGGAGGATAAGGAAAAAGAAGGGCTTGAGTGACTTGAATGATGGGTGAGTGGCGGTATCACTTTTATTAAGAAACCGAGAGCCCGAGATGAAATGCTGTCTTCCCTCGCCAAGGAATTAAAACCACATGCAAATAGGCCATCACTTAAGTAGAATAAGCAGGGAAGTAATCGAAAAATCAATTTAAAATAGATTCGCCTCGATTAATGGAAAATAAATCGAGTGGATCAACAAAATTTGTGAATATGTGAATAAGAAAATAGTTGGGGTGTGACGATTAATCGAAAACCGATTCAAAATCGATTCGCCTCAATTAACTGATTGGATTAATGGAAGAATCAAGTGGATCAACAAAATTTGTGAATATGTGAATAAAAAAATAGTTGGGGTGTAACGATGAATCGACAACCGATTTAAAATCGATTTGCCCGGATTAATCGATTCGATGAATTGTTGTTTTCAATTGTTTTTTCATTCCAGATGCATAGCACATTTGGAATGTGATGGCATTGACAGTTGTTACTATTAGAAAGAAAGGTGATAAGACGTCTATGGAAGAAAAGTTCCAAAAAGTCACAAAAATAACTTTTTAAATTTGTAGTGTCCACTATACAATATATGCATCCAAGTGTGATAGTGATAATTTACGAATAAAATTAAACATTGCTTTTGAACTGTGGTCCAACAGAATTATTTTTGAAAACAAAACAAAAAAAAAAAAAAAAAAAAAAAAAAAAAAAAAGAGTAGCACGGACAAAAATTGGACGGTACGCTTCACTTGGTAATTTGTAGCAAAACCGGTTTCAAGTTTGGCCATTGCGGGTTTATTAGCCACCACTGATGGTGGCTGCAAAGCAAGTCACTAATTCAAAATACTTCTAAAGTATGAATGAATTAAGCGGCCAGGCCAACCTACTCTTTTCTTTCGTGATCAGGGTTTATTACCTGGTGTCGGCCTCTAGGGGCCTGTCAGGATGGACAAGTTTTCCGTATTTCACACTAAAAGAGCAGGAGGAAGACAAGAGGACAAAATAATACCAATGCAAAAAACATGGCGACAAACAAGACTCAGTCAAATCAAAAATAAAAACGACAATGGATGATGACATAAAAACAGTCGATGAAGATGCGTGACAGCACTACATTCTCAAGGCCCAAGGAGCAAATATTAAGATCGAGGTTGAAAAGATGGCTCGGCGGACAAGCCCGGATTGCTTGCCACGGCTAAAATCGGTTGAACATCGAATCACAACACAATATCATCGTAGAAATCCCGAAAACGGACTTACTGTTCATTCACGACGAAGATACAGTTGTCCTGGGAGGGCGCTCCTGACACAGGGTGCTTGCACGTCACCTTTCGCTCATTGTGACTGGACAAAGAAAATAAAAGGAATGTTACGATAAATGGGGATTTTTGCAAAAACAGTTGAAACACATAACATTATGACAATAGGTTTGCATCAATAAAAAGCTGTGCTTGTAAAATACTAGTGCTGTCAAGCGCTTCAAAATTTTTAACCAATTAATCGCAACATCTTCCACAATTAATCGCGATTAATCGGATTTTTCAACGACAATTTTTTTTACAAAGCTTGGAACCGTTATTGAGTAAAATCTTGGAATGAATGTGGGGAAAAAACTAAAAGTATATTTCGATTCAGAGACTGTTCTAATAGCTTTCTTTGATCCTTGAATACGATTCTTCTCCTGTAAAATACAACTAATATGGTATTTGAATTTGGCTTTGCAAAGTGTGAAAATTATTTGGGATTTCTCCAATGAGTAAAAGTCCGTCTTTGCGACAGTGACTCTCCCCTAAGTTTGGCTGCACAGTGAACAGAGGTCAGCTGCTACAGGAAGTAAATAAATCGGAGTTAACTGAGTTAATTTTTTTTTAGTGCGTTACGGAATGCAATTTTATTTTTACAGATAATCACATTTTGAACAATAGCGTTTTTGAAGTGAAATTACTACGTTTTTGCCTCATCATAGACCGGGGTTTCTTTACCTTGAATGCTATTATAATAAAGGTAGCTAATACCCACCAAGCTAGCTAGCTAGCTAGTCAGCAAAACAAAAAAACAAACATTTTTTGGCCTAAAACAGTCATTTAAGTAGGAAAAACTGTAGAAAATAAATGACATGACATTTATGGCAACAATGTTACTAGGCGCAACAAAGCAAGCAAGTTCCTTTTATTGAAATCTTGAGTTGGGGTTCCATAAAACTGAGAACCGCTTTGTAAACTCTCATTTCTTTGTTGCCAATTTTCACAATAGCAAAACTTAAAACATTTAGTTGAGTTGCCCGTCTTAAAATGTTATCGGAGTTTGTTGCCCTGAAATTCTGACTTTGCCCAACATTTTTATTACGGTGTAGCTCGCTAGCCAGAAAGCTAGCTTGTCAGCTCTCTCTGAGCAGAGCAAAATGATATTTCTGAGATATTTTGTCTGCTTTCATCAATTTGTACAAGGCTAGAATGACTGTTTAAGAAATGTATTTTTATTTATTTATTTTTTTTTTTTAGACAATTTTTACTACTTTGACTGTAAAGCCAGTAATGCTAACTGTGACGCGTTATAATTGAAGGCTGTCGGGAAATGGACAGTCTTCCACATTGCAGTTTTTATTCTGTACCTTCACTGCCGAGATCAATACGTGGCACGGAAGCAGCCCTCTCTTTACATTCACAACACCTATGACATCGTCTGTAATTCGGATCCATCAGGTTGTTCGCAGCAAACCGGAGTGATTTAGCGCTAGGCTCCAGCTGCCAAACGGTGGTGTGGTGCCACCTCTGAATGAACCAGCAGAAACAACAAAGCCACGGTGGACCGGCTTCTTTTCACAAGCGAGAACGAATATGCCCTGGCAACAGGCCGAGTGAGTATCGCGTCGGCATCCGATCCACCCGGATGGCACATTTCACACCGTCTACGGATTCCGCTGGTGCGCACAAACGCACAATATCATCTCCTGAAAAGACCGGCAGATTGTCGACTCACCGGATGAATGGCAGAATGTGTCAAGGGAGGAAACGGAGCCAGGAGGATGGCGGCCTTGACCGTGGGCTTTCCTCCCGGAGTGAAGGCAGCGCAAGCGCGACAGCACGCGCTGGCTTTCTCTCCCCTGCTCCGCTGTTCGCCACTGCGCTTGCAATTCAGACGCGCCAAAGCGCCGCCGCGTCATGCGCCACGAGCGAACTTTCAATTGAACGGAAATCGAACAGGCAGGCTCCGCAAGATGGATTCTTAAAGCTACCGAGCTACCAAGAAATGGGTTAGCATGTTATCAGTATAGCTATGGTTAAAAAATAAAATTAAAAAAATAGTAAAACTGTCAACATTCTCTCAGAAGAAGAGGGTGGAATCAATGCAAATCGATGAATCTGACGGGAGCAATGTGATTCATCAAACCTGAGATGAATTGTGATGGCTGATGTTGACGCATGAGTCATTGTGAGAAAAGAAACAAATAATAGGAAATATAGCAAAGTAAGGAGTACTTGAAGTGAAATAAGTGGTTTTCTTTTTTTTTTCTTAAGCTAAATTTGCCCGCTAACGCCGTCCTTGCAACGGGAGTATTTGGCCGGCTAACACCTCAATGTTGCCTGGCTAACGATGTACTAGCAACCAACGAAAATGACTTTTCAAACTTGGATACTGGACAAGAGAGACGAACTAGCTTAGCGCTAGTTAGAATGAGGGTGCAGGGGTACTTGAAGTGAAATAAGTGGTTTTCTTTTTTTTTTTTAAGCTAAGTTTGCCCGCTAACGCCGTCCTAGCAACGGGAGCATTTGGCCGGCTAACACCTCAATGTTGCCTGGCTAACGATGTACTAGCTACAAACGAAAATGACTTTTCAAACTTGGACACTGGACAAGAGAGACCAACTAGCTTAGCGCTAGTTAGAATGAGGGTGCAGGGGGTACTTGAAGTGAAATAAGTAGTTTTCTTTTTTTAAGCTAAGTTTGCTGTTGGCCCGCTAACGCCGTCCTAGCAACGGGAATATTTGGCCTGCTAACACTTCAATGTTGCCTGGCTAACGATGTGCTAGCAACCAACGAAAATGACTTTACAAACTTGGACAGTGGACAAGGGAGAGGAACTAGCTTAGCGCTGGTTAGAATGAGGCTACTAGCAATGTAGATGGATTTAAAATGTGAAAAAAAGAGGGGAAAAAAAACATCCCTTGTTCTGACTTAGGCCAGGGTATGGCGCAGGATCAAAAAGGCTAAAAGAAGTTCAATTAAAAAAGGTTAACGCCCTAAAAAAATCCCGATACGTTTGAACGAGTCAATTTACCATTTTGATCAAACTTGATTTTTCATTAGTTGGCCTATGACGTGTTTTTCGAGTAAGCCGAGTAATCCGTTCGACTTGATTCGGTCGTTCGCTGGCTAACGTCAATGCGAATAACGAATGTGGATCTTTGTTGCGAGTCCAAGCTTTTGCAATAATGATCAGTTTTTTTTGTTCCTTTATCGCGTTTAAGGCCACATTACAAAATATTCCGTGTCCGTACCTCAAATATGAACTGTATATACAAGGTGAATATCCTTCGATTTAGAGCCATTTGCCTTAAATGACTGAATCTGGAGGTCATATCGGAGAAAACGGCAAACAAAACCCGGATCGCATCGACCGAAAGCGTCAGTCGGCTACGCGTCGAGCAAACTGTGCTTCCGGCGGCACTCCGGGTGAATATCAAACAGTGATCCAAACAAGTCGCGAATGCTGAGCACAAACGTTTCAGAGCCGGGAAAATGCTTTCAATGCTTTCGTGGAAGCGGGCAGATTTACTGTCGGTATTCAAGGCTTTCACATTCTCTCTCACTCTGTACATTCGAGATGACAGATGTCTGTAATGACCTCGACGTTACGCGGAGCATCCGTTAAAGTCATTTGAGCTTTGTTGAACAAAAAAAAAAAACCCTAAAAAAATCCCACCCCGTTGTTGTTAATACAATTCGATCTCGTACTAGCTAGCTGGGGACGCAGACCCGACAAGATAAACATTAAACACAGATGGTTCATGGTAAGAGTTATGACACCAGTCAGACTAAATACACCCAGAATAAATAAACAGGTTTTTTTTTTGTTTTTTTTAAGTTGTGAAAAATGTAAACCAAGTCAAACAAAAAACAAGAGGAACTTCAGGCCTAAATCAACGAGGATTGCCTCACACTTTTCTGTTCACAGACGTTACCCCGCGACGATAACCATATAACACGCGCTGACGTTTATGACGGCGCCTCATTTTGTGTCTCAACGCGGGCACGTTTATCCTGATCGAATTCAAAATGGCAGCAGCATTTGAGGATTAAAAAAAAAAAAATCAATAAAAAATCCGATTGCGAGTTGTTCGTTCGATTTTTGTTTCGGGGCCCGGGGTTGGAGATGAAATGAAGGGACGCGCAATCTCTGCACCGAGTGAGGAGGGGAAAGAGATGGTGCGCTGCGCCTGCTGCCACCGCCGTCCTGCTTCAGGCTGCCGTTGTCATGGTTACCCATCGGCAGACGCAAATGCATGTGCCTCAAGCACGCGTCCGCACCCGCGCCCCCAACACACTCACCGTTCAGCTAACCCACATACACAAAGGATGACAAACTGTCGATAATGTGCATGTCACGGGTAATCGTTTGACGGACAGAAGACGACTACAGCGCAGTTCAACATTTCGCCAGTGACAAATTCTCCCAGTGGCCCTCAAATACTCAACCCCCCCACGCCGAAAAATTCTACATTTACATGACCAGTGTCAGGTTTTGAAAGAGAATAGCTCAATTGCTAACATGCTAACGGTTGGCATGCTAACACACAAGGAAATGGCTGACTGATAATGTGACCTGTAGATAGGTAGCCTGGCAAGCCACGCCCACTACGAAAGTGGGTCTGGAAAGCCTGCCGGGTGTTAGTTTTGAGAATGGAAATTTACAGGGGTGATTCCATATTTCCGACTCCCCCTTCCACTTACTGACTACCACATTTTCCCCCTTGAGTTCTTGAACTGCTTCCTATTATAGCAGACTGGTAGTTCCATCATTTTTGACATGGATAGTTGACCTCAATACTGCCAATATACACAACTGCAGCCTTGTAAAAAGCCGGTTTAGCGGCTGAAAGGGAGAATAACGTCATTGCCATGTGCCGATTACAATTACTCTTTCGGATTGATTCGTAATCCTTGGATCACGGGAAGTAGAGATGGAGAGTTACTCTAGTGCTGCAGTACCCTCTTGTGGCCACTGACGAACATGACAACAAGTAGTGCAAGCAAGGCTCGTTTGTCTTGGGTGAGCAAATATGTTTTGATGGCTTTGCTGTTATCAAATCAACTGAAATGTTTATCACACTTCCCGGGATAAAGTCAGAGGTGGGGAGTAACAGGTTACATTTGGGAAATTTTGGTGATTTGTGAAGATTTATCGCTCTCTCTCGCAACATTGTTGTTCTGCCTGCAGAGCCTGTAAAAAATAAATAAATTTTTTTTTAAAAAGTACAAGGGCTGAAATTTTGTGCTTACTTGTTCTTAAATTTATTTATTCTATTTATACTATTATTATTTTACTGTTTATTAAAGTACTTGAATTTACCTTAAGATTATTTAAAGCTATTCTTTAATGAAATTCATTTTATTGATTGGACGGACTTTAATTTGCCTGAAGATGATTATTGTGTATTTTTGTCTGATTGAATGGTTGTTTAAAAAAAAAAAAAAAAAAAAAAAATGAATGAGACGTTGCTACAGCTACTCAGTACTTGCGTCGTTTTTTTTCACCGAGTACGATTTTACTTTTACTCAAGTAATTATTTGGATGACTACTTTTGACTTTTACGATTCCGGAAGTGACAGTACTTTTACTTGAGTGCAATTTTTGGCGACTCGACCCACCTCTGCTGACTTCGCAAAAAAGCGAACAAATCCAACATGAACAGAAAAATCGAAAAACATCGCTTGATATTCAGATTCCGTCAAAAAGTTGATTCATTCATTCAAATTCCATTGCTCCGCCATTTGAGACCCCGTTTGCCTTTTCAGGTTCCATCGTACCAAAACGGGAGCAACCAAAAGGGGAACGGATACCGGGACCACAAAAACACCAAGAGAGTTAGGAACACACGGAGGATAGGATCTCCCTCCTTCTTCAAGAGCGCTCGATGCGTTTTCGAGTCAAGCGTTCGGACTCCATTAGAGGCCGTAAATAAAAGACGACAAGGATAGAAAAAGCCAAACTCTTCCTGGCCCCATCCCAAGAGATTGTTGTGATCAAAGCCGGATGTGATACAAGCGAAGGCTTATCCGCTCCACCCAAGCTTCCGCCTGATTGCAGCAATTAACTTCTGCCGACAAGGAGTGAAACGATGGGAGGGGATGAGTAACGGGGATTAAAAAGACCTCTACGTCCACTTGCAAAGTTGAGACGCAGTTCACTCGATGCTACACGGTGCATTCAGTAATCCTTTAAAAAAAATGCTCGGGCCAAAGCGGGAATTGGATCGTAGACTTGAAACAATCAGGATTTTTGGGGGCGATCACCGATTAGCGAGGGTTGAAAAAAAAAAAAACGATCATCGAATTAAATGGTGTTCGTCTGAAAAAAAAAAAATAAATAATCTAAAAATATAATTCACACTGATTAACGCTGAATTCAAGTTTTATCAATAATCCGTTAGTCGCCACCGTTTGACCTTTGAGAGTATTCCTTTTTTTTTTTTGCCTTCTTAACTCCAATTATTTCACCACGCAGACAATGGAGTGCATTAAAAAGACAGATTTCGGATTCTGACAAGTGGCTTAATAATTCAGATACGGCAACGAGGAGATTCCCTCTTTGTGTCGGGGAAAGGATTTAGAGCTCGGAAGCCTCACAGGGATGAAATATTAATTCCTCCATTGAAGTATGACTGATGGTTCCATTGAGAAATCCAAGTGAACATTCAAAATAGAGACGGGGAAAGGCAGAAATGCACAGCTTGAAATTCTGAAATAAGAACGTCCGAATTGGTTCAAGAAAGTTCATTTAAAAAAAAAAAAAAAAAAAGTAATTTTACAATTGGGAGGCAAAACGACATGCAAAACAAAAAAAAGCAGTTCCTGTGAAGCTGGTAAGAAAAAAAAAAAAAAAAGAAGGAAAAAAAAAAAAATCGTAACGATATTTCATAGTTCCCAGGTTGAATAGCCAAACTCAGAACTGTGAGACGCACGTGCTAACTCGCACTTACTCGGCGTGCCGCCTGCCTACCGGCTATAAAATTATAACTGTCAAATTAACACGGGCGGAGAGCGGCTTTGCGGCTTGGATTCGGAGACTTTTAAAAAGGACAATTGCACCGAACAAGACATTCATTTCAATTTTGAAAAGCCGCAAGTAATTGCGGTAGATGCGTGAATGGAAAACAGATTAGAAAGTAGTCACTTAAATTGGGCACGAGATCAACAGCACAGCGGAAAAGTGATAGTTATCATAAACACAAACAAAAAAATCTAAAAGAAGCTTATTGCAAATACATCATCCATTTTTTGGGATGACCCCACAAAACTTTTTTTTTTTTTTTTTAATTTTTTATCGTAAATGCAGATAATCGTCGTCGATCCAGCTGAGGCTTGACGTGAAGCGCGCTGACACCAGCAGTGAGAAAACAATTTTTCGCTAACTGTGCAATTGGCCCGAAACATGGAGGGATGTGATCTTTTGAATTCACCACTCTGCAATTACAGAAACCACGTAATTCTAAGGAAGTAGTGACTTGAAACCACAAAAAAAAAAAAAAAAAAAAAAAATTTCCAAAACCCCAATCAAATGTTTTGGGGCCTCAACATGACCAGTTTTCGGTGGTCATTCTAAGACATCATTTTTCAACTGGAATTAAAAAAAAAAAAAAAGGTTTATGTGGAATATCAAGCGGTTTCTTTCCACGCGTCCTTTTGGCTCCATTGGCAACCGGAAACGAGTCTGTTTATGCGTTCAGATCTCGGCACTTCTGCAGACCGACTTTGCTTGCTCGGCCGCAAAAAAGTTTTGCTTAGCTTGAACACTCTTCTCGTTGCCTGTGCTGGCTACGCCCGCTAAAAAATATCCTAATCAGTTGACGACCCATTGCGAATGATTAATTATTTAATAAATGAATTCTTTGTGGGATTATTCCACCAGCAGCAGTCGCCAAAAAATAAAAAAAATAAAATAAAAATAGTAAGAAATAATACAAACTAACTTCACGGTGCGGTTACGACTCGGAAGGCTAATTTTCTTCTTGGAAAATGTTCCGAGTTTCATTTAGGCCGGAAAAATAGAGCCGTCAAAATCCGATTGGTTGCTCAAACCGGAGCCTGAAGCTAACAGTGCGTTGTCCACATTATTATTTCTTTTCTAAAGCCATGAAAGCCTCTACTGGAAGACGTCGGAATAAATAAATAAATAAATAAATAAATAAATAAATAAAAACAACAACAACAAAGGAAGAAATGACCTGCTGATTGTGCCGTTAATGCTTCCATTTCCAGCGTTGCGCATAAACCACACAAGCAGCACGAGCAGCCCGGGGGAAAGCATTTTCCCAATTAATTGATGTGAACACGGAAAACAGATTAAGATTGCCCTTGTCTTTGTACTTGTCCTTGCGTACTCTCCACAGGGAGCCAAAGCCACGCTGACCCAGGAGAAGGGAAATTAACTTGTCTCATCTCAGCAGAAAGAAGGAATCCTGTTCTTAACTCAAAATACTTAACGCCCTATATCGTCGCTGTCCTGTGAAAAACACTTCTCTCCAATTTTGGAAACGTTTTTAATTTTCGCTTTAATGCCTGTGACGCCGAGACTTGATTCATGTAAAAAGAAGAAAATGAAAAAAAAAAAAAAAAAAAAAAAAAAAATGGAGATAAGTGTTTTTTTTTCACAGGACAGCGACGATATTTCAGAATATATCGTCGCTGTCCTGTGAAAAACACTTCTCCCCAATTTTGGAAACTTTTTTAATTTTCACTTTAATGCGACGTCACTGAAACATGATTCATGTAAAAAGAAGAAAATGAAAAAAAAAAATGGAGATAAGTGTTTTTCACAGGACAGCGACGATATTTCAGAATATATAAGAATTTATCATCGCCTCGTCCTGTGAAAAACACTTATGTCCAATTTTGGAGGAAAAAAAAATAATTCACGTACATACGATGTCTGTAACGCGGAAACACCATTCACGTAAAAATAAGAAAACAGAAAAAAAAATGGACATATGAGTTTTTCACAGGACAGCGACGATATACAAGAACAGGAAGGACTCGAAAAATAATCATACATTAAATCTCAATCGCAATAATTGGGGGGGGGGGTTAAATACTTTTTTGAAATCATTTAACCACCCCAAAATATTAAAACAGTTCAAAAAGCAGGGTCATGCTACACAACAACACTGCTAAATCTCATGACCGCCATCTTTTTTATTTTTACAGCGATATTTTTCTGCTAATTATGCTGCTCCGTTCAATAATACGTATTTGTTTTTTTGTTTTTTTCGGAACTCTAAACCGACAGTCTGTGGCGCACCAAATGAATAATTCAACAAATATGAATTCGCAGCTGACGGGATGGAGCATCCCACTTACCGAGTGCTAAAGAATGCTAATGCCCTTGTTAAATGCCTCCGCCCACTATTTTGCATACATATCAGACGATTCTCCCCTCGATCCCTTCTCCTGTCCTCCCTCTTCTCTCCGATCACTGATCTAAAACACATGCACGCCTCACCTTTGAGCCCATCCTCTCTTGTTCCTTTGAGTATTCCCCCCCCTCCCCCCCCTGCAGACTCTCTCCCACAATGTCACCTTTTTGCTATTCAACTATTCACACGGTCGCCTCCGTTAACTCGTTCTATGCCAATGACGTAATTAGATGTCATTTCACAGTCTGAATGAATTCAACAAAAGAGTGGCTTTTTTTTTTTTTTTAATCACTCAAAATCGCCAACTCAAATTTAAACGAGATGTGAATTTTTGCTTTACATGCTTTTTAATAATGTCAGTGTATTTGATGACGATTTTGACGGCAGAGCATTTGTGACATCACAAAGGCGAAGAGCAGGCGCTGGCGTAGCCGGAGGCGGCAACTGCTCGGGGGACGTGACAAAATGAGACTGCGGCGGTTCGAAAAGAGGTGCACAATGCAGTTTAGGCGCGAGGAACAAGCGCAGCAGGTACGGGGCTAGCTTGCGCTAAGCCGAAGGGCTTTAAAGGACTTTAAGCTATAAATAAAATGGAAGGAGGATGAATGGTGGCTAATTTCCACCAGATGTTATTTGACTGAATTGGGGATTTGGTTTTTCTGATGCTTTTTTTTTTTTCACGCCGCAAGACGGGCCTGGCAATACCTTTGGTCGAGCAGCATTCCATCGCTATGTAACAACGTTGACTTTACAAGATTACAAATATCGAAACAGAACAAAGTGACCCAGTACTTTATAGTAAAATTATTCAATTTTTTTTGCAAAGGATAAAGAATATACGCCTGTCAGTAATGTTATATCGAATGTCTACATGTGTTGCTGCACTGTTTAATCAATGCTAGCTTTGTTAGCCCCGTCAAAGGCATTTTGAATTGCGTGTTAGCGCTCAGCTAGCTCCCGTTATTTAATTACGTGGTTTTGGCGGTAATTTAACACACAAGTTACAGAATTCTTGCAAACATTTGATCAGAGCTTTCTCTTGATATTATTTGTGCTTTACTTTCAAGCACAGGACTGTAAAAAGTGACTTTAGTCACAGCCGGCACGTTGCTCGTCACACTGCTTCTAATCCGGTATTCAATCTCAAGGCCGTCGCCCTCCTGAGGAAAAAAAAAAAAAAGAATTCTTGATGACTCACTTCCTCAGATTCAAGCTTTGCGAGAGCAACGCATGAATTAATCTTGTATAGCTTTCATCTCACAGCTTTTAGAACCTTCAACTGCACACTTCTTGAATGTATATCATCCATCCAGTAGTGCAGCACACTATTTATTTGAGGATTCTTGTCACTGTAGTCCAGGTTCCTTCTATCCAATAAAGCAGAAATAACATTTACGGCGGAAATGGGCAGTAGTGGTGGTTAGACACCTATCTGCTCAGCCCAGAGGGAGAACGGTGTTGCTTTACTGCACAGCAAACTTCATGTGATTTATGGCTTTGGGCTGTGACGCGGGGGATATTCTCCTTGAGCAGAATGCTTTATATGATTGGCTTCACATCATCCTCCTGCAGTGTGTTTAAAAACAAAAAACAACAACAACAAAAAAAAAGCAGGAAAGCCATGTGTGGAAAGGAAACATTTAAATAGTTTTTGTGGGGGGATAGAGACCAAGCGCAACCGTGAATAACTAAAAAAAATAAAATAAAATGATCTCAAAAACCCAGGCTCCTCCCCTAAATGCAAAGCTGATCACGTAAACGTACTTCCTTAAGACCAATTCTGATTTAGGTGCCATCTTGTGGCATTTTAGAGCATTAAAGGAAGGCGGCAAAAATGAGTTTTTCGGCCAAAGAAAAATGTGTGAATATGCGAATGAGAAAATAGTAGGGATGTAACGATTAATCGAAAATCGATTTATCGATTCGTTCCAATTAATCGATTTGATTAATCAAAAAATCACGTCAATTCATCTCGATGATGATGTCTTGAAAAGTTTTTTTCATTCCAGATGCATAGCACATTTTCAATGATCAAATTACGCGCTTGCGCCAAACATCTTTGCGCATTTTTGAAAAACAATCGAATCGAAAATGGTGAGCTGAAAATCAAATCGAATCTGCGCTTGAGTGAATCGTTACATCCCTAGCAAATCCCCACAAGGCGGGAGATTACAGTAGTCATTTAAATGAAATATAACTGTAAACGTTCTGCCTTGCGACAAAGACGCTTGCGTTTGCTTAAGTTTGTCTGAACTGACGAGCCAATTTTCACAAAACGTTTGGTTTGCGCTTCCATCTGCCGCTTTTAAATCCGTAATCATAAACCACGCATAAGCCTCCTATTGATTCCAGAGAAGGATCACCTCAAAATCCTATTCATGTTGTCCATTTGTTTGTTTTGCACTGCGAGCAGCGGGCTCGCATGTACAAAATACACACGCGCACAATGCCAAACGGATTTGTGGGCTTTTAGCTCAACTCTTCAAAACCAGATTGAAAACATTAGCAGGCTGCAAACGCCCCCCAATCAGCTGCCGGACTGGATCAAGAGAATTTGGTAAACTTGGCAGGGCCCGAACCAGATCCCCTTGATCATTGTCATCCTGGCCGGTCTTATTTGTAGATTATCTGTTCATTCTGTGAATCTTCCATTTACCCCCGCTAGTCCTCTGCTCCCGAGACGAGATGTGAACAAACACAATAAGGTTCGGAGATCCCACCAAAAAAAAAAAAAAAAAAAAAAATCAGATCTCCGTCATTTGCTATTATTTTTTATCTCTACTACTGTACACAGGAGGGCCTGAGCCCGAGACTCGAACCGACGACCTCAACTGTGAGGCGGGCACGCCCCAATTATGTTTGTCTTCCTTCGGCTATATATATATATATATTTTTTTTTTCCAGCCTTCTGTTCCCGCTCGTCCCGATTGTGTTCAGCACTGACCTCCAGTCTGAGTCATTATTGTTAGAGGGCATCCATAAATGGAAAAGGACAAGTGCAACCATAAACGTAAATCATAATCCTATAGCACAAAAACTCCAGCACTGCTGAAAGAATGCGTAGAGGTCATTCAAAGTCATGCCCTACTTTCATCACCTTGAAGTCTCTGTCTAATCGTATTTTTTTTTTTTTTTTTTACAGCTAGGCACCTCCATCCCAAATAAATAATCAAGATTCATGCTCCCTTTTAGCAGTGTACAGTAGGGCTGCGCAATTAATCGAAATTCAGTGACAATTATGATTATTACACTCTACGATTACAAAATTGACAATCGTAAAAAAACGATTCGTGCAATTCATTTCTATCCAACTTTTGTTTACGCAAGGAAATCATACATTTGCACCTTTTTAAATAATAATCATTTTGTCAAATTTGCCTTTATAAACATTTTCTTGTTTTGTACCAAAAAATAAATGATCGTTTGAATAATCGTGATTTCAATCATTACCCCCCAAAAAATCATGATTAATATTTTTTTTTCCATAATCGAGCAGCCCTAGTGTACAGCGTGCAGCTTTATGCTAATGTGTTGGCTGGAAGAAAAAAAAAAATTAAGGAGCATGTGACTTAAAAAAATGTACATGTTAATTAACAATGTCAGATAAAAACAAACACAACAATAATTGTGCATGTGATCACCCTTAATGCATTTAATTAAAAGCACTGGCGATGTAGAAGCATAACCAATATTTAACCCCAAAAACAGCTGCAGGCAATGTCACATTCAAAGGCACATTTTCAAAAAAATTCATCTTGATATTTTACCAAAATAATCGTGATTCATATTTTTTTTCCCCCCCATAATCGAGCAGCCCTAAATGATTGTTCTTGAGCCGAGAAGCAACGTCCACACTGCTTGTTCCACATTTACGGCACGTAATGGATCAAGGGACTGACTCAAGTCATTTGTCAGCAGCAGAACTTTCTACTTTTTGAAATATTCTGGTAATCTACCCTTTTACTGCCCCACTTTTCCCCTCAGTGAGCACTCGGGTCTTGAATTACTATCATCATAAAAAAAAAATAAAAAAAAATGTTTGACAAAAACATTTCAATCTGGCATGTGTTAAATTCGAAAAAAAAACACACCAAAAAAAACAGCTGTATCAGACACACCCACACATAAGGGACTTCGATGACATCATCAACTCGACGGGTTATACTACGTAGTATACGAGGAGTTTGACATTTTTCCCAAAATTTGCCAACGCTACTTCATAAAAATAGGAAGGACGATATCTGGGACAGCTCACTTTGCTTAAAAAAGCACCACAAAGTACCGCCTCCAAAATTGCCATTGAAATAAATCAACACTATCAATCTCTCAAAACAGATCCAATAAAAAAAAAAAAAAAAATGAACGTAATCCTCGCGTAGGGTGGATTGAAGGATTTATCGCAGTACCGCTTTGTTGTACTGCATTAACATTGGCAAAGATTCCCTTCCATGGGATTTTTTTTTTTTCCCGGCCTAAAGTAACCTCTAAAGCTTGACGAGCCAAGTTCATCAATCAGTTGGACAACCTGTACGACTGCGGCGTTTCGTTAAATCTTCACGAGATGGATACCCTTAGTATTTTTATTAAAGGACCTACCGTATTCATATTTCCACTGCGAAACAGATTTGAATAGACTCCGATTATAACTGATTCATTGAGATTTAAGGATTCTGAAGAGTTCAATCTTGTTTCGGTGCAACTCGGAATAAAAGCGTGAATTCTCAAATGTGATTCGTAGTCCTTGCGCAGATGACAAAAAAATACGGCCGTGAAAATATATAGCAGTGACCAATGAAAAATGATTTAAAAAAAAAAAAAAAAAAAAGATGTCATTTGTGTAGATGAGGGTGTCCGTGCCACACTGAAGTCATGAAAGCCGCCAGTGTGACTGATGTTGCTTTTAGGCTTTTAGTATTTTAAATACACGGTTAGTGTCATGTATCGGTGAAAGGTGGGTGGAGAGGAGTGTGTTTTTTTTCTTCCGAGAGCTCAAAGCTTTCTGCTCTGTGAAAGGGCTTGTTTGCCGTATGGTTCGCTACTGTTGAATAGTGGCTGTTAACAGAAAGCCGTGTTACGTGACATTTCTTCTTTACTTGGATAAAACGCACCATAATATCCGTTTTTTGGTTTTGAATACACCCCTCGGATAAAAAGACAGATGATGTTCATTAATGATGCGATTTATGTGGCGTTTGATTTTTCATTAAAACCGCCTCGACTGAACAACGGATTAGGCCTGATAGGTTGGATGCAACCTGAAGTTCAGGACAAACTTGTTAGCTCTGCACATCCAATCAAACAGGAAGTATATCTTTTGTTGCGTTGAGGCTGCTACCAACGTTTGGCCCAGTAGCATTTTGACCGATATCATAACAAAATTGTCTGAGTGTTTAATTGTTAATTGTATTTGTTTTTTTAGCTCCATTTTCAACATTGTTTTGGTGTCTGCTTAAGACTTCCTTAAGGAACAACAAATTTAACTCATTCACTGCCATTGATGTCTTTACTCGTCTTTTCACAGTCCGGCCATTCAATCCCAGGAACTCATTCATATTTTTTTCAAACATTTTACGGCGGAAAAAAAAGCATGTTTCCCAGGGTCACACGCGCCCCCCTCAGCATCGCACCGCACCCCCCCCAGGGGGTCCCGCCCCACTATTTGTGCTAACAATACAGTATGACACAACAAGGATGACAAAGTCCTTCATTAGCACTAATTTTGCAAAATACGCTCCATCGATTTGTTCAATATTTACTACGGAAAGTCTACCATTGTGGTCCTTGAAAACAAATTTGCCCCCATCGCAGCAAAGTATGTCATATGTATCCTCAACAGATGGGCCATGTTAAAACGTCAAGGGGGGAGCATGGCGGAGAAGTTGGATTACTCGCCGTAAAAAACTAAACTCAAATCATCTCTACAAGGTCGGAGCCAGACCCAAACGTCTGGTGGGTGATGAAGGTCCTGCCCTCAAAGAGATTTATAGGTGACCCTCCTGGCAGAAATGTATACATGGGGATACATTCCAGACCTGACAAGTGAAAATCCATTATATAGAGACCTTAAAAAAATAAAAATAAGACGTTTCACACCTCACACATACAAACTCGGGTCAATTATTGGAGCTCAGAGTTCAAATCAAACATGGTGAAGCAGCATTTGGCCGGCGCGCCGCTTTAATTAGTCGCCGTTGATTTGCTGATCTGCACATAGTGTGCCAGAATCAGCTGCTGCTGCTGCTGCTGCTTCTGCAGTGAAAGCGCCGCCATTGTTTTCTGACACATGGGGGACAACGAGGATACATTAGCGTTCCTCTGTTTATTTTTGCAAGATTCCCCAAAGTACTCAGTAGCTGCCACGCACGCATTCAGATGAGACAGCTCAACAGCTGTTCAGCCACTGGATCTTTTTTCGCCCCGGTATCATTTGAAGGTGGCAAAATCTACACTGCAGCAATGTGTGAAATAAGTGATTTTTTTTTTTTTTTTTAGTTATGGTGACTACCGCTTGAAGAACCATGCAACATCGGTTAGCTACAACTCCCCAGCGCGCAAGAACCGCCGTACGTGAAACCCGCTCTTGCGGGCGCTTGGGGCCGGGAGAAATAATTTAGCCGTGCCGAGCTTCAAACCAGTGGAAGTGCTTGAAAAAAAAAAAAAAAAAAAAAAAAATCCTCGCTGCCAAGACAGTTTGCTTTGAAAGACCTTGAGAAAGACTTTTTAAACGGACACGACGTCAAATAAGAAATTGAACACAAAAATGTATCCTCTTGGCAAGTTATCACGAATGTCCCCCGATTGTCAGCTTTTGGGCACATTTCTATCGTCATGATCGGGATTTGACAGATTAAACAAACTCTTTGATATTCAACGGGGGTATTTTGTCTCTGTGATGTCTCGTGAATGTACTGCGCAACCAAATCATTTGAATACCACTTGTTTGCCCGACAACACATGATACCGGCATATGATTACTAATGTAAACACTTGGCTATAAAATTGGGTATTTGCTGAGTAAATACAAACTAGGTTGATGCAGGATTTCGAAATAAATCTGAAGGATGTGAGGAGTAATTGCTCAGTCAGCATTGACCAGTGAATATAAAAAAATGGCGTTTTGTTGGGCTTCTTCTACTTAGTCATTGTGCTCACGGTGATGAATGCAGCGCCAAAAGTATGCGCTCCGGTTTGACTATTCTGTTCTCTGTTTGTCTCTTTGTTTAAACATCTTCCCACGCCAATTGTAAACACAGACGAACTGCCGTGTCTTAACTTCTGGTCGGTGTAAATATTAAGAAGTTTCATTTCCATTCATTCATTCGTTAGAGCTAGAATTTGGAAAAAGGCAAAGCCCTTCAAGGTAACGTAAATACCTAAATGCTAAACATGTTGCAGAGAGCATAGACAAAGCCAGCATTAGCATAAGCGTCAACAATTTTTTTTTTAGAAATACAGTAGAGCTGTCAAACGATTAAATCTTTTAAATAATTAATCGCAACATTTCCATGATTAATCACGATTAATCATATTTTTCAACTACAATTTTTTTTACATAGCTTGGAACCGATGTTTGAGTAAAATGTTGGAATTAATATGGAAAAAAATGTAAAGTATATTTTGATTCAAAAGACTGTTCTGATAGCTTTCTTTGATGCCTGAATATGATTCATTTCCTGTAAAACACAACTGTTGAACGATGCACCAAAGACGTACGACTAATATGGTTTTTGAATTTGGCTATGCAAAGCGCGCAAATTATTTGGCATTTCTCCGATGAGCGATCGAGCAAAAAGTAAAACGACGTCAAAGCCCGTCTTTGTGACAGTGACTCTCCTCCAAGTGTGGCTGCAAAGTGAGCAGAGGGAAGCTCCCACCGGAAGTAAATAAAACTGAGTTAACTGAGTTAATTTTTTTTTTTAATGCGTGAATTGAAATTAATCTCCATAGTTAATGCTTTCATTTTGACAGCCCTAAAATATAGTTTATAAAATACATTTACAGCGACCTCAGTGAGGATACACATTACAAAAAAGCATGGATGAATGACACGTTTCTTCCTCTGATCGCATTATTGACAGGTTATAGTCACCTTTTTGGTTTCCGTGCTACATCCAATATTTACCTGTCTGCGTGCCTGCATGCCTTTGTGCATTCTACATGCATTCATACATACCGACGAGCAGCGGTTCCGTTGCTATTTTTAGAGCTGCTATATTAGCTCACCATATGTGTCAGCTGCTGTTCTCAAAATGGCCACAGAGCACATGCAGCAAAAGGAGCCCAGAAAAAGTCATCGGACAAATGAATCCGCAACCATCACGAGAGAGAGAGAGAGAAAGAGAGAGGGGTCATTTTGCTGTCAAACAGGTCAAATAAATATATATGTAAATGCGCAGAAGGCATTCTAATAGGCCCAGACAGGAAGAGCGCGCACACACACGCAAACACAGCACACCAACAAGTAGAGCCTGTTCAGCTCAACCGACGCCGTGAGTCACACTCGCTTGACAAACATGGCTCGAACTGACAGTGCAGGCAACTCACCCAATTGGGCAATAAGAGAATTTCCAAAACCTGACATCCGATATGCATAACAGCGATCCGAGTTAGCCGCAAGACGTTAGCTTTCTGCTAAGGTTTGACGCGTCTGCTAGCTTGCGCTGTCCATGAGTTAGCTGCTTCACTGCTGCCGTTTTGGTTAGCGACAGAGGTCAAATAGGCTCAGTAGTTAACTTTTTCTGCATTTGTGTGGAAGACTGTGGTATGTCGTTCGGACGTCCTGCAAAGTTCAAAGCTCATTTGGTAAAATCGTTCGAAACATTTCGGTAAAATGTAGCCTAAATGCTAAAACCATAGTTTGAACTTACTACAAAGTCGTTCAAACGTATTGGTACAACATAGGCTAAATGCTAAAAACATAGCTTGTTGTCCCATAATGCCAGGGGGTGTTGACTTGCGCAACTGCGCACCACGGCCACTTCACAGGTGGACAGGATGAAGCTCGCCAACAGTAAAAATGAAGCGAGTAAACATTGTGTAAAATGCCAACGTCGAATGTTGTTTTCTTAAATTGTTAGCGTCAAAAATCAAAGTTAATGGGGATATCCGTCAGTTATTTGGCAGTTGTACGCTTACGCACAATACCCTGGGGGGGGGGGGAAATGCTGTTTTAGCATTTAGCCTACCAATACGTTTGAACAACATAGCTCAGTCAAAAACGTTACTACACTTTTTTTCTTTTTTTTTTTTTCAGATGGGAAAAGCTTAAGCGTCAATTTATCTTAAGTTGGGCACATTGCCTATTGAGGGGAGATGTTTTGAGGAACTACGGTCCATGCGTTTGTGTGCTTATCAAGAGGATAAACCGCAGACAGCGTCGACATCGGCAGACAAAGAGAAGGCCATGTTCATTCGCAGGCAACGTCGTGTTAACAGACAACCAGTCGTGTATTCCTCCAGCAGGGCAGCACGGGAGCATGGTGGGCGGCAAAGACAGGAGGGAAATCTCTGCCTTGCCTACTCAACAAAGCAGCTCCTCGCCGCCTTGAAGATGGCCACTGCAACGAGCAGCCTATATACATACAGTATCTGCATCACTCGGCGTTCTCGGGAATCCCAACTCACTTGATGAAGCAGCGAGCGCCCTCAAATGTGTAGCCTTCCTCCCATCCTGTTGGTAAATCTGGAAAAGGCGGCAAGGGGAGATACGACAGCGTTACAGCTGTGCACGGGGAGATGGTACATACCAATGCACACTCGCGTGTGATGCATCGTCTGGGCGTTAAAGAGCTCATTTGCCGTGTGTGTGTGTGTGTGTGTGTGTGTGTTTCTACAATTCCGCACCCCCCATCCCGATTTCTCAATCGCTGTTTTTTTTTTTTTTTTGCTCGCTCTGCATAACATCCAGCTGTTCGCCTCGCTACCCTACAGATGTGTGTTTTACTTCGCCATAACGTTACGGCTTCTCGGCGCTTGGGAAGCTTCGGGGACGAAAATGCATTTTCCAAGTGGCACTGCGGGGGAATTTGCTACATCAGCGCACGCCTACGTGACGGAACTTTTAAAAAAAGTGTGTCGCAAAGTGGCCAGGTGGATTAGAAGGGGGGGGGGACGCCGTGCGCGCGAGGGGGGGGTGGGGGCTACCAGAGAAGAGGAGGCTTGTTGCTTTGCTGCAGAGGTCTTCACTCAACTTCTCTTCTTCGCTAAGCCATCACGAGCTCGTAGACATAGAAGAAAAACAATGACTTGCCTGGAGTTTTTCTGTGCCCCGTTATTACAGCCTCTCCGGTAACAGGCTGCAACCAGGTTGTACTCTTGGCTTCTTCACTGTTAACAGAAAAAAAAAAAAAAAGAAAACGGGGGGAAAGGGTGATGAGAGCGCCGGAAAAAAGAAAAATTAGACGAATGAATAACCAGGAGCGTGTATAAATCCACGTATCCACACGATATTTACTTGATGAAGAATATACGTCCATCCTGGGTGACACCGTAGCTCCAAGAAGGGGGAAGACAGGAGAGCCAGTCCGGTTTAGGATCCGCCGCCATGTCTAGCCGAAAAGCTTCTCGAGCTGCGGGTGACTTCACACACTCAAACAGGGGCTGGGGTGCGCGCGTCCGCGTCAAGCCCAACAAGGCGAGAACGCGCCTTGGAAGACACAGACAGCAGCAAATGATTTCTGCCAAATGTCAGGAGGCGGGCCCCTTTTTTTTTTTCTTCACAATTACGTAAGACTTAAGTTGTGCTTGGAGAGTTGACGCCTTTAAATAAATAATGAGTCTTTTGAAAGTATGCGCGTCAATTAAAGCGTCATGGCGGTTGGGCAAACGTGCAGCGCAATGAGCGAATACAAATGGAATCATTAAGAGAGCAAAATACAAACGCGCCAATTAAAACACCATAATTACAGTTTTGTAATGTGAATTAGGCAGCAAAATCCGCCCGTTTTTGGAAACATCTCCGGCGGCGGCCATTTTGCCAGCTGTTGTCGACTGAAGATGACATCACAGTTGCTCAGGTAACGACTAATCACGGCTCACCTGTTTTCTGAGTTTGGTCACGTGACATTCGCAAGCTAAAGCGAAGCATGTTAAAAAAAATTGAATATCTGTAAAACATTTTTGATATTTTTTTGTAAACTTTTATTCCCCCTGGCATATTAGTGTTTTTAGGATTTTATTTTACATTTGTGTGTTTTTATTTGGTTGATATTCAAAAATGGTACTTTGTTTATTAATTTCACTGTTACAGCTGGTTGTAAGATTCTTTGTAGGTTGTGCAAATGTTCATAAAAATAAATAAAATAAAAATAAAAACTAACAAACATGCTCTGGAAACTAATTAAAACGAACTGAATTTTTTTTAAAAAGTTGAAACGAAATAAAAGCTAACCGTAATGAAAAATCCCAATCTACTGTATTGTATAGGAACTATATTTTATTTTTTAACAATTAATTAGTTAATTTAATAGACATATTTTCTGTATTTCGGTCCAGGTTAAAGCATACTTTATCTCCAGCTGGCAGCAGACCTAACTAATCCTCAATCCTAATGACTGAGCTAATGCTCAGTAATTAGGGGCTCATTTTGAAAGAACTGTCTGTCATATTTTGTTTCCCTTCCTGCTGTATTGATCTCCAATCGCAGCACTGTGTTGGCAATCAAGCCACCGGACGACATATTCGATAACACACATTTTGCACCGTTTCCCCAAAACATGGCATTATATAGTATGTGAGGCGAACGGCTGAAGTGCAGGATAAAGATTCTGTGGCGTTGTTGTTTGAGCTCCGCTATACGACCCCAGTCTGCCGACCTCAAAACCCGGGTTTATATTCCGCGAGCATTTCTTTCATGTATTCAGGACTTAAGCCATTGTCTGATTTATAGACCAGTAGCATCATTTTAAAATCTGATCTACAGCTGACTTGGGAGCCAACGAAAGGCCTTTAGTCCATACGAACGTCGATCGCCAGGAGACTGCATAATTCTCAGTCGAGCTATTTAATAGATGCCAAAAAGCTCCAGTTACACGGCCGCGGAGCCTTTTCTCCCAGATGTGGAAGAAGGTGTGCCCGGTTTAAAAATGGCTCCTGTTCTTGTGCTTTTTAGCCGCTGCCACACACAGCAAGGGCGATGTGTCACCCCCACTGCCGGGCCGGACTGGACCATCCGGCATACAGGGCAGATGCCCGGCGGGCCGGCGTCTTTTGCTAAATCACTCAAAAACATTCTAAGAATGACGGCGATACATTTATTAATACAAACTCTATTTGCGGTTGAGACATTGTGACTATATGAATAAGGGTACTGATAGGTGGCAGGAAATCCCTCACCTTCCCCCATTCCTTAAATGTACACTCGTGCGCTAATGAGCACACAGACGTTGTAAACCATCCCCAAGGTCTGGAATTGCTTACGAACCGGAGAGACTCACAGGCACAGCCGATGCAACCCCCCCCCCCCCCCTCCTCACACGGTGGGGTCAAATAGTAAGAGGAAGATCCAGGCCAAACACAAGGAATGTCGCACCCGTGTGGATTGTTGCACCTTTTAGCATTGCGCTTTGCTTTGCCTCACCCGCATGCAAAGACTTGACATTTACTGTGGGGGGGGGGGGGGAACAACAAACAACACACTATTAAAAGTGGCATTCGGATGAAGAGAAGAGAGTCAATAACTGTTTTGACAATAATATGTTGACATTCAACATTTTGTTGAAAATGATCACTGACACCTATGAATGACCTAATTTCCGAAAGTGCCTACTTGGATGCCCCTGAGAACATTCCTGAGTGTTGATAAGAAACCATTCTCCTCAAACCTTGTGTGAGTAGGACTAAAAAACGATTTTCCCCCCCCCCCCCCAACGACAACCGATGAATACGGCCCATTGTTTATTGCGCTCCTCGTGATGAGGGTCAATTACTTTCCGTTGGACTAGAATTCAGATAAATAACCGTAATCAAAACAACATACAAAACAATAGTTAAAAAACACACACATTTTTAGGTCACATTACCGTGGGTTGCAGTCGTCACATTTTATTATCGTATTTATTTAAAAAAAAAAAAGGATGGGGCTCCTTTCAATAACTATCCGAGCGAAATAGATTATCTTTGTAAACAACATTACGCAATAGGCTGAAAGCCTGACAAAACCCACTGGGTTCTAATTATCTTAGTTACGTTACCATATAATGTTGCTACAAGACTTTTGACAGAGATGGCCCGAAAGTAATCGCATAACCCATTTAAACATTATTAAACCCAACGACCTTACTTTGTGTTAGCGAACACGATCAAACGAAACGAGCACAGATGTCGACATCTGATGTACCACTGCCCTTTATATGATAGCAAATTAGGTAGATAATAGGGGCGTAACGAGTAATCTAAAATCGATTTTCCGATTAATCAATTCGATTAATCGGGAAAATCGATTCGATTAATGGAAAAATCGGGTTGATTAGATTCATCTAGAAAGTGATGTCTTGAAACGTTTTTTCATTGCACAGTGCACAGAGACAAGCATGGCAGCAATTTTTTTTTTTTTTTTTAATTTTTTAAATCGAATTGAAACGAAAATCGGGAACTGAAAACCGAATCGAATCGGGGCTCGAGTGAACCGTTACATCCCTGCTATTTAACAATTAACATTTTTCAAATCATGGATGTTGTCAATGACGCAGCGTCTCAATGTTCAATTTTCGATTTCTTGGCTCTGTCACTCAAACACAGCAACAAGACAGATCAAGTCCCAGCAGGGGTCGATGGTAATCCTACTTTGCTGTGTGGTGTCCGTCCAAAAACCGCTCGATGCGTGTTGAGCAGTATGGAGAGATCTGTGATTAAGACTGGCACTCTATAGGATGAGATAACTCCTGCCATCTGGTCACTCAGGCTCGTCATGCCGGCGAACGCCGATAAATTGTGTTCTGCCGCTGGCGACTAGCTTTGTCGCGTTTTGAAACTCGAACCGACCTTCTTTGTTGACAATCGAGCCATGTTATTTGTGGTAACGCACGGGCAAACTCAAAAGGATGATCTGGCGCTCTCTGCTAATTTGCTCTTTTAGATTTCTTTTTCCCGGTCGGCTCTTAGCTTTTTGTTTGCCGTCCCCCCCCCCCCCCCCCCCCTTCATTCCCTGCACCCACAGCTTTTGCCGCTTCTGTTCGGAAAACGTTAACCTGACACGCTGAGGTCGAATCCATTTGCGTCGAATGACTCGAGAGGCATTTTTTTTCTCCCCCAAAATATTTGGTTGAATTCCAAATTGGATGACCTCAAGAGCATTGCAATGCCGAGGTCCCTGTACTCGCCTCGAAATAAAAAATTGACGGCTGGAAAAAAAAACACTCAGGGTGCAGTCCTACTCCCACCTAACTTTGCAGCTAGTGTCAATATTGTCGTATATTATATGTCAGAGAAGTGGAGCAGGGAGATGCTGAGCATGCAGGAAAAAAAAGAAAAAAAAAAACGACCAGCTGCGTAACTTTATTCTCTTGATAACAAAGTTCAAATAATAAATCTGCTATGGCCAGAAACTATACAATGCAAGATAAAGGATCAATTCAGTAAACGTTTTCACATGACCTCCATAATTTGTTGAAGGTCAGACTAAATGATGTGAAACTAGTTTGAGGGTTTTGCCTTTGAACGTAGCGCCACGCTGTGGTTCAAAGGCACACTGAGAGCGTGACAGTCAGCCAAATTTGTGCAAACGCGCGCTGGACTAAATGTGAATATTCAGCTCTCAATTCATGTTTTACCAAATAATGTTTTTTTTATGATGTACTAATTTAGACAATTCCGTATATTGAAAATGTACATTTGCGTTATTAATTCAAATAGTCAGAACGCTACAAAAAATACATGTCAAAATGCAAACAAGGGCAACACCGTGGTGTTCCTCAAGGCTCCGTGCTCGGACCCCTCCTTTTCATCGTTTACATGCTCCCACTTGGACTAAATATCCGTAGTGTCCGCGCCCCCCAGCCCCTCAGGTGGATGACCCACCCCCTCCCCTTTGCACGACACTTTTGCATGATGTTAGGTGGTGAAAGTTACACGATACGTCCGCTCCGATTAAGTTAGAAAAGGTGTCTTCTGCGCTCCGAAAGTTGTCTTTTTATTGCAATTTTGGATGAAAATGACATTTTGTTTTTAGTATTACATTATTCTCGAATATGGCCTGACATTTAAAAAAAATGTGGCTCTTTAAAATGAACTCACACGAGTATCTAGCGCAACCTAATGTAAAACGATGTCTTTGTTTCCCGGGGATGACGGCAAAGGGGCCAAACAATTATAATCAAGCTGCGCATCGAAGCTGAACCAAGCCAAATGATGTCTGAGGAAGATCAAGAGAGGCGAAAAATAAAGGGCGGCCTCCCAGTGTGTCCCGGCTCTGTGCAAAAGGATTACAGCCAGTAGAGTCAAATCCATTTAAATGGAGGATTAGATTGCATAAATCGTCCACTAAATACATTCTTCTCACTGTATTACCTTGACAATGCAACAGTGTAAGAGGATGAAAAAAAAAAAAAAAAATGGGGCTGCACCAATATAGATACTTTTGCAATAGTAGGCGGGCCTTTTGTTTTTTTTTTTATGTATGGGAAGTAGCGAATCGAATGCTAAAGTGGGCTAAACCCAAAAAAATAACTTGAGAAACACAACTTATTGGGCATGGGTTGCCTTCCTTTATAGTGGGCTGAAAGAATGAGTGCCGCTCAAAAAAACTAATCATTTTCACATTTTCCACTCTGGTCAGTCACACCGCAAATCATTTTGCCGATTCGTCAGCACATTGGCTATCGCTGTTCCTTCCCTGCCTGAAAACAGATTTAAGTTTTAGGAGTTAATTGGATTGAAATGCCCTTTGCCGGTCTTTCTGCTTGCCACGATTCCAGTTATTCATCACACAGAAAGGTTTGACCTGACAAGCACAGATGTGTAATCGGGCGGGAAGGGTAAAATCTCATTTAATCGATTACCAGCGCCAATTTCGAACGTGCGTAAGAAGACATTGAAGATTTGGCAAAGAGAAGTCTGAGATCTCAGTGAAGGTAAGCTTTGACGCGTTGGGACAACTGTGATGTCATTTTCAATCGAGAGGGATAAAATGGATAAAAAAAAATATATTTTGCTGCTTAACTCATATTACACAACACAATATTAATTAATTGGGGTTGACTTCCTCTTTAAGTAACACATAATGTAGTTTTTCAATAGATACAGTAGGGCTGTGCAATTAATCGAAATTCAATTACAATGACGATTATTACGCTCCACGATTACAAATTGGTATAATTGTTAAAAAAAAAAAAAGATTATTAATACGCATTTATATCCAACTCACTGTTTGTTTACACACAAGGAAATCATTCTTGAATTTATACATTTGCACCTTTTCTTATTCTATAATAACTAATTTTGTAAATGTTTCAAACTTACATAATTATTGTTTCAAATCATTTTTTAAATTAAAAAATAAATAAATAAATGATCGTTTGAATGATGGTGATTTCAATTATTGCCAAAATAATCGGGATTAATATTTTATTTTTTCTCATAATCGAGCAGCCCTAAAATCCAGTGTATATTTTAAAAAAAAATATTCTTTTAGGCCTGGACTGTGAATCAAAGCCGGGTGCCGTATCAAAGCTAAATGTTGCGCAACTCAACATGATGCAACGCAGACCGCGGGCAAAACGATGCTCTGTTTTCTGCATCATCATGGATGGCTGACCAAAGGCATCAACACGTAGCTAACGGAGGTCCACAGTCAACCTGCTGAGGACCCGGCTGTCTTTCTTTCTCCTGGCAGACTTTGGAGATTTATTCATTAACCCGGGCTCATTATTTGTTGCATCTTCAGACTAACAGAATGTGAACATACACTGATGAAACTTGCGCATGACCTAATTGTCTTTTTTAATGAGAGAAACAAGATCATTTATCGTAGGCGCCAGTTTAATTCGGCAATTTTTCATGAATATTTGCTTTGTTATGAAAACTGTCACCATTCCCACCGGGATTAGCATTTCAGGATGATGAGCGGCTGCAAAAGAAAGACAGCTTGCCTGCAGCTGCCATTCGCCAAGATGGGGGAAAACACAAAAATTCACACATTTCTGCTGAAGAAATATCTCAGAAAATATATTTTCCACCAGTGAGAGCGCCTGTGGTGGTTATGTAAAATTATTTTCATTAAGGGGCTGTACTAACTGTATCAAAAAAGCACAAAGAAGTCAATTGATTCCACGTTACTCTCCAGGATTTTTCATTTTTTGACTGACATAAAAAAGGAATCAATTTCACAATAAAGTAATCTTAATGTACATATCAACCAACATGAGTATTGTGGCAGCATGATTTGAATGTTTACCCATTTTTTTTTCTTTTCTTTTTTAAGAATATTTTTCTATGCAAGCCCACTAGTTGAAACAGGGCATTCTGATAAATATTGCGTTTTTAGCCATCTCCGGGGGCGGCCATTTTGTCTTCTGGCGACTGAAAATGACATCACAACTGCTCACAACCACCAATCACGGCCCAGATTCAGAAAACAGGTCAGCCGCGATTGGTCGTTGTGAGCAGTTGTGATGTCATTTTCAGTCGACAGAAGACAAAATGGCCGCCCCCGGAGATGCCTAAAAACAAGTGCATTTTGCTGCTTAACTTATATTCCACAAACGCAAAATTAAATCAGAATGCCGTGTTTCAACTCGTGGGCCTGCTGGGAACATATTCTTGAAAAAAATACGTCTTCCAGTTTAAGCAGTAAAATCCACCCGCTTTTGTCCAGTTCATGGGGCGGCCATTTTGTTACTTGTTGTCAACTTAAAATGACCTCACAGTTTCTCATCATCTGAGGGTGATTGGTAACTGGAAAGAAAAAAATGTGATCGCACAGAAATCCACCCACAGAGTAATCAACCACAAAATGAAATCGGAAACTTCAGGAGCGGTGGATGTCATGTTGCCACGTTTTTTTTTTTTTTTGTTTTTTTTTTGAAGGAGGCTGATAATGAAAAGCAGGTGTTAATGAGTACTTTGAAAAACACGTTACCTCCTTTGAAACTGAAGAAGTGACTTGCTATTTTTCCGGAGTTCGTCGCTGCAGGGGTGGGGCAGCATAATGATTGCAGATCCTCAGCAATGAATACACTAATTCTGTTTTGGAGCTCACAGGCCTCCTGCTCGTCTCTGCTTCTCGTCCTGCGCCGTGCAATCATCTCAATGGGAGAGGAAGGAAGAGAAACACTGCAGTCGGAATCAGAATGAGGAGAGGAAGTAGCACGTCCAAGACGCGATGCAAATGCATTCCTGTGTTATTACGCGAGGGACCGGTGACTGGCCAGGTCGTCCCCAATTGACACACACATTATCGGATTTCTCCCGATTGACGACAGAGTGCGGCCGTTTTCGAAATCAACCTTAAATTGTGGACTTCCTACGTGTTGTATTAAATACTCAAAGACAAGTTTAGTGTATTGGTCATTTCGACAACATTGCATTAGAAAGAAACCGGGGGCAAAGGAATTTCATTGTGGATACTTTTCCCCTGACAAGGCTGCAGGGCACTCCGCCGAGGGCCTCCTCTATGAATTCTTAACACTGACTAGCCTGTCTTGTTCTGAAAATTAATTTTCACACAGGAAGTCAAAGCGCTGGGCTTTTATCCCGACATCAAATTAAGATGCTGAATCCAATTAACAGCCCAGATGGGGATTTCTTTTTTTTTTTTTAATTTAACAAGCTTCAACTATTAAACCGTACAGTCTTAATAGAATTTTGGTTCCCCCTGGTAAAAAAAAAAACCGATGATACCGAGCTCCGACGCTCCGCTTTCAACTCAGAAAGAAAGAATGGCATCTAGTGTTACCTCCTACTGACATGAAGCCTCTCTTCAATGAATAATTCGTCCGTCTTCTGATTTTCAACAAGGTTGGGACATCACTAAAGGAGGATTGAGGATTTTATTTTTTTTTTTCCCCCCGATTGTCCGCTCATTTGTGTGCGGGCGCACGTCTGTGTTCACTTGTTCCCCGCGCAGCCATGCGCCACCTACTCTCCCAAATGTGTTCTAGTAATTACAAATGCACGTCTCCTCCACCAAGAAATAACCATCCAGGTGTGATGTCTTGCCATGCTACCGTTTGCGTTCCTCAAGCTAGCGAAAAATCAAACACGTGTTGGCACGTGCGATTTTGTGGTCCTGGATTTCTGGATTTCATTTTAACTGATGTACCGTTCTAAAATTCATCCAAAGTATCGATATCGGTTCACACACACACACACACTCACGCATGTATCTTATAATGCTGCAATAATCTACAGGAAAAAGAAAAAAATAAAATATAGGTTGAGAAACTGGTTGGGAGGAACGAAGCTAAGCCACCTGGGAGGATGATTGAAGTACCTTTGAAAGCAATGCGAGTTGATAAAATATATACGTATTTTATGTCAGATTCTAACACGGCCTGGCAGGCTCCAGAGCGATGCCAGCCCAGGGGAATTTCCGGCAATGTTGTGCTATACTTGTGTTGTTGAATATTTGTGACTATGGCACACTTGGGGATTACATTTGCATTGAGGCAGAGAAGTTGGGTAGAATGCCATGTGAATTATAAGTAAAATTTGAACTCATTCCCTGCCAGACATTTTCAGACCCTCTTTTGCCCTAACGTTTGGGGGGGGGGAAGGAGAAATAAGGTCTAATCTTAAGATCATTTATTCACATAGTGCAAGATACTATCTGCATCTTTTTATTTCCATAATTGAAAAACGCAACATGGTGTGCGCACGTATGAATAATGCAAGGCCTACCTAGCATCTGGCTGCTTTTTCTGTCCAAACTTATATTGCCCCCCTTCCAGCTTCTAGCACTCTCACTTTCTTTTGAAATATAACTCTCTCTCCCCACTGTCAATGGCTATGCTCATTTTATATGTGGCGCACGGCCGTGGATGGATTCCATATTTCAAATGACAGCAACGTGAAGAATCAATTTAGACCGATGAAAGCTCCCTCTCTCGAGACGCACGCGGCCAGAGGTCAGTCCGTGAAAAGAGCGAGGGAACTGAGGCCGCACGCAAGCTACGGGCTTGAAAATCCAAAATCGACAGTGTAGGAGGATAAAACCTCGCGAGGGCTTTTGAATCCTACTGGGCGGACTGTGCTGCTCTGCATGAGTAAGTTATTGAATCCCATATCAGGTGGTGTCAATCGGGCCCACAAAAAGGACTATTGTCAGATCGAGGAACGGAAAGTGACCCTCTTGAGTATTGTTATGTCACCCGCGGAGTCCCGCAGGGGTCAGTACTCAGCCCACTATTGTTCAATTGATGTCCTGCAACTTTTTGCTTCATCCTCAAAAGGGAGGACTCCCACCATCCGTGGTTCGTTTTCGCCCATGTGAGAACTTTTCTTGCCTTTGGGGGCACCCCAGAATTGGACTGCTGAGACATTTAACGCAAACTATCCAATTGGATATTCGTTCAAACAATGCTCCCCGCATTTATTTTTCAGGTCGCCCTTTTTTTCCCCCCCCCAAAATGTCGCTTGTAGAATAGCAATATATTTACTGAAACATTGGCAACAGAGCAGCTAAGACAGCTAATTCTCAAGGTGCCTTTTTTACAAGACAAAAATATTACAGTACCGGCGTGAACATACCCCCTAATACGTCAAACGTTCAAGTTTAACAAACAAACTTCCGCGACTCTAATCCAACAGTCGATTGAATATCTTCCAAATTAACTCGGGCGCACTGTGGAGTTCTTTCCAATTTGACTGAAACAGGAACCTGTGATCACAGGGTCACCGGCGAACCGGCTTCCTCCGACCGCTGAAACGAGTCCACAAGCTACGGGCCGTCTGGGCGACGGTCATCCTGCGGGGCAGTCGCAAGGACTTCAATGGTTCCCGGATGCAAGCCAGCAGCCCCGACTCATTGGGCTGCCGCAGATACTCATGCGAGATGTAGTTTATTCTCCGTAGTTGATTCCTGTAGTGGTTCCGCAGGTCACGCAGCTCCTCGGCTGCCGTTTCGGAAATGAAGGAAGCCTGGGATGGAGAGCTGGGGACCGTGGAGGCCGGTGGCTCGGCAACTTGAAACGGCGACGGAATGGCCGATGTTACATTTGCGTGGGGTTTCTTTCTTGTCCGTTGAGGAGTGGTGGATTTACGTTTCGAACAAGACTTCGCCGGTGTTTTAATTTCAACATTGACTTCAACGACACGTCGGGGCAGGGAGACTGTCCCGTTGTCTTCTCCGCCAGCATAATTGTCCATCTCATCCGCTGGGTTGACGCTCGGTTTCCTTGACAAGTTCTTGTGTGCCTCAAATTGTTTCTGTTTCAATTGGGGGGGACAGCTGTTTTCCTTTACAATGTAGTCAAAGACCTTACCTATCATCTCATCACTGGGAGCTGGCACATCCTGTCATAATGAAAATCGGTATCAGTGTCGGAACCGTATCGAGAAATTGCGGTTATTGCATGAAAGACATAGCACAGCATTCAAGAGGTGTTAAGACTGGTGGATACAATGATTCGGCATACCTGTCAACCCCGGGCCGTGCCGAATCTTACAAAAGTTGTCATTTGCCCGTACATTTTTTGTGTATAATCTTACACAGTATTTATTTTTAATCTTACACAGTGTTTATCGCTCAACCGGGGGGGGGGGGGGGGGGGGGGATTTGGCTCCTGAAAGTCAGCCGAAGTTCGCAGTCGGAATGGCTCCGGATTAGAGCCGAAACGGGAAAGACGAGATCGGTCTAACAAAAAACGAGCTTTTAATGTTTTTTTTCCCCCCCCGGACAAAAATTGTTATACGTCGTACACAATTTGAAATGATCAAAAAAAAAACTTATAAAATACGGGGAAAACGTACACGTTGACGGGTATGACTCAGTATTTAGCGAGTAGAAAACAACACAAACAGAGCAATTGTGAAATTAAATGTTAGTCATGTTGGGATTCCATACTACCGCGATAATATAGAACAGCTGGGATTCTAATAGGAAGGCTTCAACATTTTGGAATTTATATTTGGGATTGTTTTGCCAATTTATTTAGCTTTTTACACACTGGGGGCAACTAAGAAACCAAGTAGCATCCAATTTCAAACAGACCGTAATATGGATAGCTGAAGCACGCTCCAAAGCAAGAATAATATTTGCACCTCAGTGCCAATTAGTCATTTCATTCTTAAAATTGAATCGTTCTGGTGTCTGTTGATTGCCATGCGATGAGCAGAAAAAAAAAAATAACTTAGTACTTAGTCAGCTTCTCCTCTGGATGGGGTGGGAGGGGGACTATGGGAGCTCTTTCTTGACTTTCTTGGACACTGGAGCTTCTCCATGACTGTGATCTGATCCCTTTACCACTTTGGCTTTTTCCTGGTCTCTCTGTGTTTTAACCTGTTGGCCATTTGATGACAATCTTTACCCAGAGGGGATTAAACTCCTAAAGGGAGTGGACAACAGAGTACCAGCCCCCCTCCCCCCCAAAAAAAACTTGTATACAAGGATGATTGCTAAACTGAGCATTTTGATGACTAAAAGTGTTTCCTGCAAAATATTTATAGGGATTATAAAGGTAGCGAACTATTGCAGCTTGTTTGCTGTGAACATGAAGAATTGGATGCAGTCCTCGTATTGAGGTTTCGCATCCATTTTGTGCAAGGGGACCAAGTATCAAACAGCTACAGAGCATGACGCTTGACACTTTGTGGTCCAACGTTCTTCGGAATGCCTCATCTTTACTCCTACAAACATATTGTAATTATTTTACTTTGTGGCCAAATAGATAAATATTTGTCTCGTCTGACCACAAAACCTTCATTCTGAAGCAGCCCTAGACGTAAAACTCCATATGGACAGTGGACACCGGTGTTTATGGAAAGCTGGAGTCTTTCTGGGTTGTTCATAAACATCCTGATCACTTTCCTTTCATTTGAACTTGGCACTTCATAATTAAGATGCAATTGTTTGAACTGTCTTGCTTTGAAATGACTCTACAGTATTTGAAGAAATACAGTAAATGTATTTATTGCTCACAGAATTGGGTAGCTATATTTCCAGTTTATTAATTTTATTTAAAAAAAAAAAGTTTTTAGAACAAGCCCCGCAAAACTCTGTTCAAGCGCTGCACATATTGATATGGCGAAAGATGATTATAATCTATATATTAAATGCAGCAAAATGAATCCGTTTGCTCAGTTTAGCAATCCTATGACATCGTCGCCTACATTTTGATAAATGCAGTCAGGTGGCGGAGCTTGGTATGAATTCAAGAAAACATAATCATAGAGAGTGCCGATTACTAATTAGCTACATACGATTAATCATGTTAAGAACTAAGCAAAAGCAGCTGCGTGTGATTTCATACAATGTAACGAATAAAAAAAAAAAACACAACAACATACACTTTGCAAAAGTCAGAACAATGTAGCATTTGATTCAGTGATGACTTACCTCAACTCAGGCCTTAGGAAATGGGGGACATTAATTCGAACGTGATATTGATGAAAGTCACACACAAATGCGCATGAAAGTCGGGAGAAAGTGGTTGGAGAAAATGAGCAAAAGGCCATTAAATGTCAACAACTTGTAATCACAAAGGCAGCGGAGTAAAAAGGTTAAGAGGAGCATGAAAATCAGCGCCTGACATTACATTTTTGGTGCGCGTCAACATCGGATTTTATTTGGTTCACAAAATATAAAAAGTGATTAACAACTAGCGTCAGTCAACACAGAAACTGAACATCTTTATTGTTATCAAAGAATGCGTATGATTCAGATACTTTCAGGGTGCAGCCGTTGTAGAATTTGGAGTATTTAAAGGTCAAATTGCCCATATTACATTTTTTTTTTTTTTTTTTGACAGTAACACTGTTGATATCCTCGATTGAAATTTGGGGAGGACAATGAAGAAGTGTTAAGAAAAGCTCAGAAGCACACGAGCATGCATACGCACCAAGTAACAATTTGAACTCACCAATGGAGACTTCGATAATGGCGCCCGCATCTTCATGCTTAGCATGTGAGTTTGGCTCTTCAGCAGGGGGGCTTTGCGGCCCAGAATTAGGTAAAAGTGGGTGGTGTATGGAGTGAAACTGAAATCCTCTCTATAAAAATAGAAGGCAAACACAGACATTCGAGGTTAGGAGTTAAATATTCTTTAAAAAAAAGTTGGCTCCAAGACCTTTGAAAAAGAGTTTTGCAAGCGTGACAAAAAAAAAAAAAAAAAAAAAAAAAAAAAAAAAAAAAAAGGCTTTTCATTTGTCTCGGGTTTGACGATTCACGCCAAAATAATTCATTCGATGAATACCCGAAATTAATTTTCTTTGGAAACTGACGTCATTGCGATTCCACAACATGAAATAGTGACCTGAGGTATTGTTGGAGCAGCAGGTGGACAATCACATTCTCAACCTGCGGTCGAGACAGTTCGGTGGTCTCAATTAACTTCCTGTGCTTGGCGGGGCCCTTTCCCATCCAGGTGTCCACCAACTTGAGAGGAGTCAGCTTCTCATCCCTGGACGCTGCAAGCTCCAAAATCTTCACCACTTGCCTGGCATGTTTGGTAATGTCCATATCGATGAAGTCTGAAGATTGGAGGGATGTTGATCAGTATTGGCTGTCGTACAGAAGTTACAACTTTTGATCTGGCATCAGAAGGACACGTAGATACATGAAAGTAAGACTTGCTAGCTTAATAAAGGAAACAACATAATTTTTTTTTTTTTTTTCATTATTCAAATTATTTTAATCTCTGCCTCTAACCATTTTTCAATTATGGTGTACAAGTCACAGTCACAAAAAAAAACAAAAAAAAAAACATAAGAAAATGGCATTTTAACAGCAATGCCGTATTTTTAAGTTATACAACTATCAAATATATTTAGTAATGTTAGTTGCATGATTTCCTATGATTTATCAGAATAAATCGCATTAATTGCACATTTCAATGTCTCATAATTAGGGCTGTCAAAATTAAAGCATTAACTATGGAGATTAATTTAAATTTCATAACGCACTAAAAGAAATTAACTCAGTTAACTCAGTTTTATTTACTTCCTGTGGCAGCTGATATCTGCTCACTTTGCAGCCAAATTTAGAGGAGAGTGACTGTCACAAAGACGGGCTTTTACGTCGTTTTACTTTAAAAAGTTGCTTGATCGCTCATTGGAGAAATCCAAAATAATTTGCGCACTTTGCAAAGCCAAATTCAAATACCGTATTACTTGTACGTCTTTGGTGTATAGTTCAACAGTTGTATTTTACAGGAAATGAATGATATCCAGGTATCAAAGAAAGCTATTAGAACAGTCTTTGAATCAAAATAAACGTTAATTTTTTTCCATATTAATTCCAACATTTTACTCAAGTAAATATCGGCTCCAAGCTATGTGAAAAATTGTCGTTGAGAAAAAAAAGATTAATCGCGATTAATTATGGAAAATGTTGCTGTTAATTAGTTAAAAAACTGTAATCGTTTGACAGCACTAGTCATAATATATCAGAGGTGGGCATTTCACTAAATTTTGCTGGTCCGTCATTTTCCGTGATGAACTGAAAAGTTAATGCGAGTGCAAGTTGGTCGAAGTTTGAAGACGGAAACGCTAACGGAATCCTGTTTAAAAAGCTAGGCGGACCGGCCTAAAGACGATCACTATTTGGTCAAAAGGCGAATAGATGGACCGGGAATTTTTCGTTAAATGCCCATCTCTGATGAATAAAAACCCAAATCCGTCATTTGTCCGTCCGTCATTTTTAAACGATGACCCGTCATCCGTCAATCGTGAGCAAAAAGGGTGTCTGTCAGCCTGACAGAATGCCCACCTTTATGCATGCAAATATGTGTTAAGCCCACTAAAAACGTGGAATTTCTTTTACCGCTGTCACTCACAGCTCTTAATGCAAATTTTATTAGCGGCTAAGAGCAAGTGGGCAATCCTTTGAAAATGATTAAAGAAGACTCCCGCTCAGGATAAGGCGCTTTGACGGGATTTCAGGAAGACATCGCAGTCTTAAAAAAAAAAAAAAAAAAAAAAAAGGTGATACGCGGAGGAATCCTCCTCAAGGGCTGGATTTCACATTATTATCATGCGCTTAAAAACATAACCGGCTCTGACTGACTTATCATGCCGCACGCACAAACCTTTTCCATTGCGGCACGTATCACACGTCTGCTCGCATTGTTTTTCGTCCCACACTTCATCAAAATGAACTGCCAGCAGAGAGCGACGACACCTGCCAACCGCAGAGGGAGAGAGAGAGATCACATGATCCGTATAACAGGGGGGACGAAGACGGTTTGAAGGTGTTACCTGTCAACATTCTGGCAGTAAGCCACCATGTCATTCAGCTTCTTTTGACCAACATTCTCCATTACGACCATTGTGCTGACGCGGAAGATGTCAGCAAAGCCAAAGTAGATAATGCAGTCGGCTGGAAGATCGTCTCGACCTGGGGATATATATATATATTTTTTTTTTAAAGAAAATATTACATCAATAAGTGTGATGATCTGAAACAAGACAGTGGGGAAAGTATAAAAAAAAAAAATGGAGGACACGGCACTGTATATTATTATGTCTTTTGTGTTACTGTACCTGCCCGTCCACTCTCCTGGTAGTAATTTTCAACTGACTTGCTGATGGTGTGATGGATGACAAACCTGACATTGGGCTTGTCTATTCCCATGCCAAATGCTACCGTGGCTACGACCACCTAAAGGGACATAGATTAAAGTCCTAAAGTTACTTTCTTATACAGTAGATGAGGGCAAATATATGCGAGTAGCTACATTAAAAGTTAATGTTCCTTCTTGATTTTTTTTTTTAGGGTGGTTAGATTTCCGGTACTTTTACCTCGCAATTTTTTTTTTTACAAGATTTGTTGGTTTCAAGTTGGAATTGGGTCTTCAATCGCAAAATACCTGGATTTTGCCAGAGGTCCACTTGTGATGAGTGCGAGACTTGTCGTCGGGGTCCAAGTTGGCGTGGTAGGGAGCAGCCAAGATGTCCCTCTGTTGGAGTTCAGAGGACACAGACTCTGCATCCTTCTGGGAGAAGACATATATAATCCCTGTGTGGTATTAAATGAAAATCGTGTTGTTGTTTTTTTTAATAAACATACAGTACAGGCATTTTTAGCTTTTACTAGTCTCGTTGACTGTAGTACCTGATTGGCCCTTGTATCGGTTCTTTAACAGGGAGGCAATGTTGCTTAATACAGCATCGTCAGAAACTTTGGCACGGACCTAAGAGACATAGAGCTGTTCAGCGTATTATCAACAAATTAACGTTGAACATAAAATGGACCCTTTGTTCGTTCCGGTCACATTTTGTCATTAAATGTCGACATTCCGTAAGATGATTTTGAAACCAACGACGTAGTTTGCAGTTTGTGCATTCGAACAAGTGCGGCCGTCATGGCAACGCTACCTCATAATAGAGATTGGTGCGGTTGAACGAAGCCGCGAGTGAGATTGGCTTTTGCACGCACAGGATCTTTCCACAGTCCGCGAGGATGCTGCTGGTCGCCGTAGCTGTGAGCCCAATCACTGGCACCTTTGGAAATTGCCTCTTCAGGATGCCCAACAGTTTATAATCTGCAGAAGGAAATGCTGGTCAAAATCTCGGTGGAGGTTTCCCTTCACATGACGTAGAAGTAAATACCTGGTCTGAAGTCATGTCCCCACTGGCTGCAGCAGTGCACCTCGTCAACAGCGATACGACTCAGAAGATTCGCATTGTTGGCTTTCTCCAGGCGCGACATGAACATCTTGCTCTTGGCAATTTTCTCGGGAGTCACGTACAGTAGCTTGAATGGGGACTGCTTGTCTATCATGCCAGCTAAAACCGTCTTAGAGTGCTCCTGTAAATAAGAAAATAAAATACACGTGAGGCTTTGAATGTGAAGAATGTCTTCCGCATCATCCATGCCACAACACCTTAACGTGATTTCAGTCCAAATCTGGATTACTGGTCAATTCCGATTTAGTATGCACACCCCTAAGTGAAAATTGAGCCCATTTTCCATCCCGAGAAGGGGCGTGGTGGCCATCGGGAATTTTCCCCCCCCGAACGGCCGGTGTATTTCCGAGCCGGTCCTGGACACCGCAGCCGCCGGTCACACATGACCCCAAGTTATTACCTTGCTACTTGAAGAATTGAGCATTACTGCTGCCACGTTGACGGACGTCAGGTGCATGACTTGATCCTCCATCAGCGACACCAGGGGAGTCACAACCAATGTAAAACCTACCATGCAAGCATACTTTGTTTACCCTATGTGTGTTATACATTATTAAAGCATTTTATCAAATTGTGGAAGACTTGGGGGTTGGGGGGGGGGGGGAAATAACGCTATGTGCTTGGATCTTAGCATCTTACCGTCAGAACACATCGCAGGTAGCTGATAGCAGAGGCTTTTCCCTCTGCCTGTGGGCATCACCAAAAAGAGATCTTTTCCAGACAGTGTCAGATTGATGGCCCTCAGCTGCAGGGGTCTGAACTTGGAAAGGTGAAACGAATCCTTCAGGTGCCGCGCCACATCTTTGGACCACGCAAAATCTAAAAATGTGAAACAAATGAGGAACTGTGATTTATGGTTGTAAACATTTTTTTTTTTTTTTTTTTTTTGGACTGGCTTCCTACACTTACATCAAGCATTTAGTGACGTACGACTATTCTCACTATTTAAAATCTTTGCCACCCAAGTGCAAAAAGAAGTTAAGTTACCCGTGGCATCATAGTGCTGCATTTCCTCTTCACTCATTTCAGAGCCAGTTCTGGAAGACTGGCTTGACGACGAAGACGATGATGATGCAGATGCAAAATCACAGGCCTCCTCCGCCTTGCATAGCAGCACATTCTTGCGGGAAGTCAACTCGGTTTTCTTTTCAAGGAGCTCTGCTATCTGTAGCTCCACCAGCTCAAGCTCGGCCTCCACGGAGTCCAACTCTGCCTGAACATCTGTAACGTAACACAGCGAAATGGAACAAATTGTAACCTTGTTACAGAAAAACGAAAAGGCTTCAAAAATGATACCATTTCAATGAAGGTCTAAATCAATATTTACAACAGCAAGTGTACGCTCGAATGAAAGTCTAAGCACAATTATCTGGAAAAAATATGCCTCACGAGTTAAAGTTGAACCTGAACCTCCTGCCACTAGAGCAGCCACTGCTTACCTGATTAAATAAAGCTAAAAAAAAAAAATCAAAGATGTTTGTGAAGCTTTTTAATTGTTAAAGTGATAACAGTTGATCAAATAACATTGAAGGCAATTCCTTGCCATGCAGTTGCAACAAAATGCAGTTAGGTCTTGCACCTGCACATGTTTATCCTCTGAGGCCAACACCTTCAGGGTTAATTATGTCTCTCTTGTGTCCCTATCAAGTTCTCTTGCCACCTGGCAAAAAACAACAGCATGCAAAACGTTTTAGGGTTGCTTTAACACATCAGACTCACCGTTTGTCTGACCAAGACCATCCATGATGTGAACAGAGGTTAACTATCTGTCAAAATCACAAGTATGAACCCTGCAAAAAAGGAGAATTTCAGCAGGGTGGAATTATTTGACGTTATCATTCCTGCAATACGTATAAAACCCCTCAAATTTAGCAGATTAATTCTCAAAACTTTACTATTTAGTAAAATTAAAAAAAGGGAAATGAAAGCCCTTTCTACAATATCTTGAATGAATTCACCCCCTGCAAACTGTAACTCGACGATGATGATATACACATAAGCAGCAAGTTAGCCAAAGTAGCATGACGTTAAGGAAAGTAATACTTTCCATCGCACGCAGAGCTAGCTATACTAAAAAGCAAATACTTAAGGAATATCAAACAACAGAACTCACCATTCGAACGCTGTTCAGACCGTTTTCCTTGTTGCTGAACCCACTTCACAGTTACTATGGTTGCTTAATTTATATGTGTGCCCTGGATTCTGTCTCCCAGGTTACCGTTCAAACTGCGTCGATTCAGACACGTACAACTCCTCGGCTGCGCTTGCACCAAGTCACAAATTTTATTTGAGAGAAAAATGTAAACATAAAATGTCGATAGGGTATTATGTAAACATATGAAAGTGTGTTTTTTTTGTGGTGTGATTTAGTGGGTAGGCGTACATTCAAGAACCACAGAGAAGCCGGGTAAAACACAACAAAAATACGGGAAAAAAATAAAATCCCAGCAATTAAATGTCCATATCCCATAAAATACATTTAATATTTAATTTCGTATCGTACATTGAGGAAATGTATCATTTACTCTCGGAAAGCGTGCGTTGTGTGTGCTTTGAATGCAACACAATGTTATTCCGGAAGTTGTCATGGAGCGAGGGTGTGTTTCCGGAAGACGTGGCTGTTGCTGCAGTGGCAGCTGTCAAACCTAAAGATTATTAGATGAGCACTTCAGTCTTTTAGTTCTTTTTTACTCTCACTGGTCAAATTAGTGCCAAGATGATTTCCTTAACGGACTCGCAAAGTAAGGTTTCCTATTGCCGATCATCCAAGTAGTCTTCCTCTTTTTGTATGAACCCGGCTTCGTGAGCTAGTTGTTAGCATCTGAGGCTAGGAATGCTAGCTCTCATTTCCCCCTCAGCCATGCCAACGCTACACTTCAGTGACTTTGTTTATTAGTGCATTAAACGTTCTGTTTCTGTATTTAGCTAATTTGCTTTTAACACAAAATAGTCTATTTAAAAGTATGCATTTGCTCAGGAACAATGGGAACATTCTAAACTAAGCTATGCTTACTGTGAAAGAAAAAAAACAGAGTTGAAAATGGAATTGAAAAAAAAATGCAGAATTAAATTGAATGCAATAAATGATAATTGAAATCACGCCTCCAAGGTGAACTGATGAATTGTAATTTTAAATATTTGCCTTACAAACAAGTGACGTGTAGGTCGTTGGACAGTTGCCTGTTAATGTCAATTTATTTGCATAGTCCTCAATCACAACAGGGTCTTTAAACTATTTGTATCTTAATAATAATGTTATTGTAGCACCCATAGAAATTGCTTGGTTTTCATATATTCGATAACGAGGTTGTGGTTGTCATTTATAAAACATGTATTCTAGTTTTTTACAAGGAAAACTTGTTACGAGTGAAACATTTTTCTTTTATAGAGTATTTTTCCTATTTGTAAAATGTTGTTGTACCAGTGGAGTAAGCTTTAGTTCCAGTTCAGCTGGTCTAAGCAAGCTTTGCAGTTTTTATTTCATGTAAGATGGCTACATCCAAACTGCAGTTCGAAAAATAAATTACATGCAAATAGTAACACCATGGTAATATGCTGTATGTACTGCTAGTAGTATAAGACCGATTGTTTTGTTGATCTTGTTGCATTAACGACACATAAGTCAAATATTTCAGAAGCCATAAATGGCCTTCAAGTGTCTGGGCTGCAAAAAATAATTTAAAATAACTTTCAGGCCGTTTAATTTTGGTATTTCTATGTTATCATGTAAATTTTCACCCGGGGGGAAAATATTTTGAAAAATGATCATTCCCAAAGGAAATAATGTAAAGTACATTCATTTGTTCCTGTCTCAAAGGGAATCATTATAAAACCTTTATAAACTCTGCAGGTGATTTTTTTTTTTTAAATAATTCATATTGTGTCTGAATCTCTATAGAATGCTATCTATGCAGCAGCACTTCCTTGATAAATTACATCGTAAACTTCAGCTCAGTTGTGAACAAGTCATCTGTCACAGTTACGAGATAATGACACGTTACGAGCACCAAGAGTTATCGGTCGAACCGCAAAGCTGTTCCACATCAACTGCAATTTTTTTTTTTTTTTCTGACAAGAAAACTGAACAGGCATGTGCGTGTGTGTGTGTGTGTCCAACAGAAATCGGAATGGGATTAACAGGCTTCGGCGTGTTTTTCCTCTTCTTTGGGATGATCCTGTTCTTTGACAAAGCACTCCTGGCAATTGGGAACGTGAGTGTGTATGTTCCATTGCATGGGTTTACTGTATCTCTTTTGCTATTCGACATTCAATATATGCTGTGGGATGTATAAGTGGGTGCCCAGATGTCTAATTCTTAAAATGTTCAATCAATTTTTTTTTTTTTGTCCACCAGATCCTGTTTGTTGCTGGACTTGCCTTTGTCATTGGCCTAGAGAGGACTTTCCGCTTCTTCTTCCAAAAGCACAAAATGAAGGCAACCGGTTTCTTCCTCGGAGGCGTGTTTGTGGTGCTGATTGGTTGGCCGATAATCGGTGTTGTGCTGGAGGTATATGGATTTTTCCTCTTATTCAGGTAAGAGGACACCACACGCGGTGAAACCTGCACTTTGAACACACAAAAAGTAGCACAGTTTAGAGTTCAACCGCATTTTTCTGAACGAAATAAGCTTTAACGTTCGTCGTGTACGACGTCAGCAAATGTGGTGAAACTTCAGCATCTGTATTGTGCGGGGGTTTTTTTTCTTTTTTTATACATTATTAAAGATAGTACGGAAACCTGTAACTACCCAAGTAGAGTAAACATTTTTGACGCGCAAATACGTTATACTAAAATCAACTAGATTCAATGTGACAGTCATGAATAAATGACGTCATAAATGTCAACACTCACGTCTGTTTCCTTTTTTCTTTTTTTTTTTTTGTCACTGGTCCAGAGGCTTCTTCCCCGTTGTAATCGGCTTCATCAGAAGGATACCGGTCCTGGGCTCCATTCTAAACCTGCCCTTCATCAGCGCAGTAAGTGTTCTCCAAATGTTTCATGTCTCGTTATGGCCACTTTACCTTAACCACACTGCAAATGGAAACATCTCAAAAAGGGCATCAAACAACACCGGGGGTAAACGCGGGCTTTCGTCTGACGATGCATTCACTGTGTAATTTCAGCAGATGCAATAAGTAACTTCATTTAATGAACAAGCCCCACCCACTGGTTTGTGGGGGGGGGAAAATAATCAATTTGGGATGACTGTTTCTGTGCTTTTGTTTTTCAAAGCCTTCGTAGGATAATCAGCAGTCGTGGTCAGTCACTGCCGATTTTCCTTGCATGCGTGTAATGCAATAATCAGAAGTTGATATCGAACACACCCGTGTTAAAATGTCCATTTTTTTTATGAGTCGTTTCAGGAATCTTTCTGTCTTTACAACTTTTTTTTTTTTTGCATGGTTCAAGTGACTAGAACCGCTGGAACTTTATTTGGGGTTAATCAGAGTCATTTTAAAGTGGACGTCAAGTCAAAACTGTTTATTGTGCCCCCAACTAGTCTAAACACAGTATTCTGATGAATATTGGGTGGGTGGGATACGAATTAAGCAGATAAATGTACTCATTTAAGCCATCCAATGAGGGAGGCTGATATTTTATGCAGCACCGCCCCCTGCTGGAGACTAAGATTGATGTCAGGGTTTGTTTTTTTTAACTGTTTTCAATTAAGTTACCAGTTCACAGGTGGAAAAAAAATCTGATATGATTTTCTATCTGTTTTTTTTTTTTTAGTTCACCAAATGTGATATTTTAACAGTGGTGTGTAGACTTTTTATATCGACTTCAAGTATACTTCTATATATTTATTTAATTCAATGTGCAATGTTCTTATGCATATAAATAAATATATCCACAGGATAGCTTTAACTTTTAAGGCACACGCCACAGGGCATACAGACAACTGCAGTATAACATAAATTCATCCTAACCTAATTTAAGTGACCAGAGACTGAAAGACACACTTATATCAATGTATGGGTCTATTTTTTTATTTTATTTTTCTAAATTAAAAAAAGAAAAAGCGAACTGTCGATTTTGGAGAAATTTCAAGCATTTTAAGTGCATTTATGACGCATATCGTCCTGTTCCCCTGTGGCGTGTCCCCGTAATCTTTTTTTTTTTTTTTTTTTTTTTGGAGCTACGTGTTCCCAACCGAAAGTCAACACGGTTGCTCTCTTCTCTTTCCAGTATGTGGACAAAGCGAGCGAGGGCAACACCATGGTATAACACTGACATCTCGGATGCAAAGACGTCGTCGCTTGGAAACGGCGGCTTCAGCAAAGCAACACAATCTGCCGATGGAAATGATTTCAAGTTGCTCAGGTTATACATTCAGCAACGACACCCACCCGCAGGCGGAAGAAGAAAGACTGCTTCTCTTGTCACCTGTCACCACTGCCCATCAATAGGTCATCAGTCTGTTACTCCAAGAGTGACCAAACTCTTCTTTCCGATTGATCAATCACATATGAAAGTGGGGGAATTGAAGGTATTCAAAGGCATCACAGAATGTGTGGAGTATTGAGTCGACGCCCGTCTGCAAGATGAATAGTGGACAGTTTTTGCCGTATTGTCCTTTTCGTGCCTCTGCTTTAAATTCTACAAAGCTTTTTATTTGCGCTCTTGTCATGAGAGGGTTTGTTTTTGTCTCGCGGCTATTATTATGAGCTAACCGATGTCAAACACCAGGCCCTTCAATTCGATCTCAAAAGACGTTACTGTCGGGTCCAAGTTAGGCAAGTGGCATGCATGACATGTGTAGGCCATTTAAATGCTGGACATTGCGGTAGGACAGGATGTTTGATACCATTTTTGTCATTTTGTATATTTAAGCACGTCCACAAAAGATGCGATGAAAGCGACTTTTGTCATGCTCCACTGTTTAGTTGCTCGAAAGTAAACCATGTGGATTGCCAACAGGAATGGCTTTGTGGTCAAATACCAAGTGTTGTGAATGTTTTTTGTTTCATTTACATGTTCTCTCTCTGTTCATGTTTGGCAAGGTTTTTTTTGTGGGTTTTTTTCATTATCAGTGGCTGGTATTTAATACAAAGTTTCCCCATTAATGAACTGTACAAATTGTGTTTACAGTATTTTGTATAAATATTTGTCACTAAACAAAGAAAATAGTCTTTTTGCAGGAATCTTGATTTCTTAACCGTAACAAACAAATCGAATAATTTGACTTGCTGGACTTTCGTATGTTAGTTGCAGTGTTGGAGTGGAACCTGCAAAATGGAACAAAATCCCTTCCATGATGCTCTTTTGTTGTTGTAATTTTATTTTCTCCTATTCACATAAATTCTAAACTGGATTAAACCTCTGTAGGGGTTGCTAAATACCCATTTTTCTTTGTATGACAACTTCAAAATGTCAATTTTTTTTTGCTAGGCAACGTTTGGTGAGTTTTCGTTCATGTTTGGGCCCTCAAAAAATGCAAATCATTATGGAGAGTAATAATTTCTGCAGAAACAATAGGGACATCGCAGCAGTCGCTTCTCGTCCCAAATCATTTTTTTTCAGACTCCAACGTCGTCATCCTTTATTACCTTGGCAATTACTTTAATACATGAACCTTTAGGTTAATTTTAAATGTATTTATTTTGGTATTAGCCGGATAGTCGTCTGGGAGTTGTAATGCTTTAAATGTGTGTCGCAAGAAGCGATGTCATCTAGCAGCGGTCAATAAAAAAAGTGATCGATTCGGTTCATGAATCTTTTGAACAATTCTTTTTGATTAACTAATTCTATTAATTCAGTTCACTTAAAAGCATTGTCATGCCCAACTCTCACCCCTCCCGTTGGCTATTAACTTTCGTACTGATTTCCACCGTATTTTTGAAAAAAAAAACTAATAAAAACTAACAAAAGACGCCCTGAAAAGTAACTAAAGGTAGAGACAAAACTGAAAACAAAATTAAAAACTATTATGAAAATTCCAAACACACACACAGGCGCGGGTGCCGAACCGCGAGTATGCAGGGGTCCCCTCTTGCGATGGAAGCCAATCACAGACAGGAAGTCGCGCCCTGTCTGGGTCAGAAGGTGGCGCTGACGCACCAAAAGTTATTTGCCAACCGCCCAAACACACGAAGAACAAGAAGCTTCTTCCCACTTTTCGCAAACCGCCTCCTAAAACGTGACTTCATTTGGACGGAGGAGGAAGCCGCAACTTCCAAGTAACAAGTCCGTTTTTATCCGTTTTAACAGCGAATATCTTACTTTGCGGAACAATTCCAGTAAGAGGCGCCAGTTAGCCGCTCTGATCTCACAATCGCTCCTGTTAACCCCCCCCCCAACCCCCTCCCCACTCGAGTTTCCCTCGGAATAAGCTAGCTCGGTTGCTGTCTTCCCTTTCCCGCTGTCTTCGCACGCCGACATGCCGGAATATATGGACGACCCGTCGCAGCTCACCAAGGACAAGCTTAAGAGCGAGTTGGTGGCCCACAACGTGGAGCTCCCGAGCGGCAACCACAATAAAGACGTGTACGTTCAGCTTTATCTGGAGAATTTGACCGCGCAGAACAAGAAGCATGTCGCCGCCACGACTTTGGACGCCTTCTCGAGTGACGAGGAGCTGCCCCCGCCTGTGGTCTCGAGCAGAAGCCGCTCCTCGGGCAAAGTGAGTACTTTTGTCAGGGTGAAGAAAGGTGACTTGGAGAAACTACCACGCATAAATGTGTTGGTACGCCATTTTAAACCGTGCACGATTACGTTGGTGGGAAAAAAAGCAAAATAGTTGTAAAAGTTTCTGCTGTTCTTTTCATCGTGCAATGTGATTTAAATTCAAAAGACGCGTACTGCAACTACCATATGGAGCGAGTGTGGTGCGATTGCTTGTCAACAAATATTTGACGTTTGGTAATTGTATGTTCATCTGTTTTTTTTGTTTTGTTTTTTTTCTCTGTGAAAATTCACCGTGGCCTGAATGGCCCGTTTGTTGTTGATCTTAAATTTCATGTCAGCTGTCGCGGCCCTCCTCTTGTTGGATTCTAAAAGCTTCCCCCACAAATTTAAACATGGCACTTGACAGCTGAATACAGTATGTCCGCTCGGTTTTTCCTTCTCCTGGCTATCAGTTGGCATGGGCGCAGATGGGGAAAGGGGGTGGGGGGATATACCCACCACACGCCGCTCCCCCCCCCCTCACGCTTTCTCTACGTACTATTGGAGCTGCATTGAGCCTGCATGGCGTATGTTATGCTACAACTAATTATGCACAGAAGTTGCACAAGAATGTTGGAATCTGCACTTCCGAGTGAGGATCTCCAACTCGGCAAGGCTGCTGATTCCTAAAAGGCTGACAAAAGAATTTATGTTATTTCCCCTTTTTTTTTTTTTAAAAAAAACAACAACAACAACATATTTGTAAGGGTATTTCGACTTAGCTAGAGTAATATTCACAAATAAGAATTTGTTGCTGCTAAAAAAGCATCTCTGAAACTTTTGAGTTTGAGAGAACGTGACAAATTACATTTCATGAAAAATGTGATTTGGGTCACGTGATCCACAAGGTCTAATTATTGATCAAGTGAACTATTCTGCGTATAAACACAACTCGGCAGTCTGCGTTGCCATCACTTGACACCCTTCTGTTGAAAGTGGGGGAAAAAAAAAACTTGTGGAGTTATTTCTTTCAATGTTCATGTTGATGGCATATGCGTCTTGTCTTGTTTGGGGTGCCACTTGGCATGGGGATTGAATGAACAGTGAGTGCGAAGTGACGTCATCCGCGCTTTATTTGGCTGCCTGTGGGGGTTGCTTGTTCTATTCGCGGTGTTAAAAGTTTTGAAAGACATCTGTGCGCACAGGTGGTAAACCGCACTTTTTTTTTTTTTACTTAAAATTTATAGAGGGTTCCTCTTTTGCTGGCAGCTAAAAAAAAAAATATCCAGTACATCCCATTTAACTTTTCATTTTAAACTTGTAAAGCAGGTTAACGCACAGTAAAGCTAATAATTATTTTGATAGTAATGTCACAAAACGGAATTGCTGTAATTAGTTTTCCCTTTTAATCTAGTAACCCTAACACGCAAAGTTCCCGTTCACGTAAAAGTGCTTTATTGGGCGGTTGTTTTTATTTGTACAGTATATTAAAAAAGAGATGCGTACAATTTAAGTGTTGTAGTAATGCTATATAAAAATTTCTGTTACACTTTTTACAGTGAATAGAGGCGCAAAGACTGCCCTTTTCTTGTCGTCTTTTTTGTTGTTCCCTGTCGCAAAGATATGTGACATCTTTAACATGCTAGCATCTTTGTTCTTTCTTCTACTTTGTTTTATTGAGGAAATGCTTTGGGTTAAAGGTGACGCCTGCTTGTAGATTACACCCCATACGCGCCATAAAATACCGTGCTCCTCCATAATTGAGCCCTTTGCCTTTTTTTATTTTTTTTTTTTACTGTGTTATCCATCACGTTACCCGACACACGTGTGTTTGCGCGATTATAGGCTATCCCCGGTGCTCCGCACAAAAATGAATTCCTCACATTTTTCGCATAGCAACCTCAAGGCAGAGTATGAATCTGTATAGATTTTCACGCGTGAAGGCGTTCCTCCTCTCATGAAAGAGTAGTTTGAGCTGTAGATTAAACATTTTTTGGGGGGGACGATAACATCCGACAAGAAAGGCAGGTTTGGGCTCATATGTTTACACTGGAGATAAGCAGTTGACCGAATGTAATTTCTGTGGGGAAAGCAAACCAATTATTATTATTTATTTTTTTTCAAATTCCAATAATCTCCTCTTGGAAGTTGATTCTAATTCTCAATGAAGCATAGAAATTAAATGAAGAGTTGAAATATCCCGTCCACCGGGTCTTTCATTTCCAGGATTTGCTTCGCGTTACCTCATCCAGGCGGCAATGTCCGCTTGTAAGGGAAAATCTGATGGCGTTTGCGTTTACTCTATAGAGTTTTGCGGGCTGACATCCAGTTCTGACCTCAGCGTTTAGTTATGTCTTTGAAAGCAAGGGCGTGGTCAGCGGGGGTTTGGAACATGGGCTAGTTCTGCCTTCCTCTTTTCCCGCTCTCCTCAGCCAGGCTTGTTGCGATTACAAAACACTTGGCCGGAGCTCAAATCCAGCCTTGTCCGTTGCGGTAAATGCCCAAAGTATTGTAGGACAACCTCCTGAAGCGTGCCTCTTACGTGAGGTGGAGTGCCGCAAGTATTAAACTGACAAGTGGAACACAAGTTTCTGGAGTTCTTCAGATTTTTGGACCAACTTGCTGTAGGCTAAAAGAAGCATCGTAGGCCCGCATCTTCGGTGCAGCGATTCTGACTTCGGGCCGTTTTCATGTTTCACACTGCGGCCCGACCGCTATCAATTAATAATTTCCGGGAAGAAATTCTGATAACCACTAAAGTCGGACGATTTAGTTTTCAAAACAACGAGTGAAGTAACTTATTTTGTGGTCTCTTAATTACAGTATTGTGCCTGTTTTTTTTTTTTTTAACTTAACAAGAGCAACGTTTCCACAACCTGGCCGACACTGAGAAGTGACACCAGAACGGGGAGGGGTGGAGGAATGTAGCGTGGAAACGTGCGGTGACATTCTTAAGGAAATGAAGTGCAAACTTGACATTCTTCGGCTGGTTTGCAAACTTGAACCGCTCTGGCTGTTTTTCTGGCTTGAAGTGCCGAAGACATACTGTATCTCAGAGTGAGCTTTTTAAGCATTAGCATGTCTGTGTAAACGCTTGTCTACTATCTGAATAAATAAGGAAATGTACAAGGGGGGGGCCACTTAATCAGTTCCACTTAACCAGTTTTCTGCTATTGCCCGCAGGCTAGTTTTTTTTTTTTTTTTTCTCATCTTTGAGAAAGATGTTTATCTAGAAGGAGTTGAACTGACTAGTCGATAAGTCGACTATACAACCAACATCGTGAAGGTCAGCGGCGGAAACAAATTGCTCATACAGTCATTTCAATGCTAAACAGAAAGCCCCCAGGAAGACAGACAAGATTCGTCCAGACGAACTGGACGTGACTACCCTGACCGACGACTACCTGAGGGACGAGCTGCTCAAACACGGAGTAGACGCTGGCCCAATTGTGGGTGAGTCCGCATTCCGCAAACGGCGTGCTTTCCCCCCATAGCGCACGACATTAGTCAATTGGCTCGGATCAATTCCTCTCTCGTGCCATCTTCCCAGCATCAACGCGTAAGCTGTACGAGAAGAAACTGCAGAAGCTACTCGATGACGCCCCCGCGCGGGCAACGATCACAAAGATAGTCGTCACGGAGATCCAAGTCAACCACAACGGCAACTCCGAATCTGACCTCTACAGTGACAAGGAGGATGGTAAGGCCGGGTTACTGGTTTATGACCAAACGCGCGGATTCCGAGGATGCGGCTTTCAGATGGGGGGGGGGGGGGGGTGACGATGAGCCTAAAGTTGCGTCATAAAACTGTCTGCTTTTAGACGTCATGGCAGAACTGGAGCCTGAGCCTGTGCCTGTGGCTGAGCCCGAACCAGTTCCGGTGGTGGAGAGGCCAGTTCGGAGCAGAGGCAAGACACCTGTGACCGCCCGCACTCGCAGCAGCGAGCACAAGATTGTAAGTAGCTACTCACCCTGCTGTTATTGCCTCTCGTTGATTCCTTCGTGTCTTTTCTTCACCGGTTATCACCAGGAGTGCTTCACTGTAAAGTCAAAGACAGACACGGATATGGGCAGGGTGAGACGCAGCAGGATTTGATCATAGTTCATCCTCACACCGCAAAGGAAGTGTGTGTTGTTGTTTTTTTTTTTTTTTTTTTTTAAATGCTCGAGTACAGTGCAGTCACTCCCAGTGTTCTCAAATCTCGTTTCGAGCCACGCCGTATGTCAGACTCGAAGCACATGATGCGGATTAGCCGTTTCCGCGCCACGGCAGATTCTTTTCGCGCCAACGTGTGCTCGGCGTCGTCGTGTTTTTCTGCGCTGCCCCTGTTTCATTTTGCTCAAATTTGCCATTGTATTGTTTGAACACTCTTCTCACTTTTAGTTTGTTCCCTTTTTGGGTTGCCGATTTTGGCGGAGCGGCTCCTCCTGCTCACATAACATGATTTCTAATCAAGCAAAAATGTGATGTTTTTTTTTTTTTTTTTTTTTTTTTTTTTTTTTTTCCCCCCAGAAGTGGCCTCATATTTTCATTTTCAATTTGACTTTCCCGTGACCCGTCAAGCTTGAAGGCTCTGTCGGGGGGGGGGGGGGGGGGGGGGGGAGCCACTCTCGCACGCCATATGGTTGGCTATGGCGACTGTATGAAATTGTGCTTGTTCGCACAACACAGTTGTTGAGTTGCTGTCGGGGACAGTTGTCCGGCAGCTGGGTGGACAATCACGCGCGGCGTTTTTCAGCAGGCGGAGTCCCCAGATGGGCCGCAGCGTCAAAGGAGACAGCAGAAAATCACAGGCTTCCTGTCCGATTGCAGCCCTGCGAAGATGCACAGTAGCACTTCCTCGCTGTTCAAGGACATAGTCGTGACGCAGGTGTGCAGTCGCAGACTCAGATCTTTAGACTACTTTACTGGTTTGCGTAACCCAACTTGAAGCACAAAGGTGAACAAAGTTGGACCAGGCTTTTTTTTTTTTTTTTTTTTGTAGTAGTCACCTGGTGAGGTATTTGGGGGTGTCATTTGCTAATTGTGGAGAATATGCACAAAGTTCATCCAGTGGATGACCTCTGCCCACTGTTATTCAAACATAAATGAATATGACCGTCTGTCTTCAGGTGGAGAAGATAGCAGCCCGTGACCAAGCCCCCAAAGTGGACGAGAACGATGTTCTTAAACAGCTGTTCACCAATAATGGCAATAGTCCTACAGGGATCATGTAAGTACTTGAGTACAAAATGCACACATTAAGACATGTCTACATTTTCCAAATAAAATCGGAGATTTTCCATTGAGATTCATAATCATGGAATAAAACACGTCATGTTGTTCGAAATTCGTATCGGTCAAGGAACTGACTCTTTGAATGCCTTTACTGCTTTGCTATCTGCTTACTAATAGCTGTGGAGTTGCCAACAACAGAAAGACATGAGCCAGAAGTCGTTTCCCTCTCTTTTTCAGGGCCACTTGCAGACGGCCAATCCGGGGAGCCGCCGGTCGCCCGGTGTTCTCCAGCGATCTGTGGAATGATGAAAACTCCCTTCTCTTCTCTCCCAAAACTACTAAAACCATCAGCAACTCCACCTCTTCCTCTTACACAGAGAGCCGCATTATCAACAGAGTCAACAGCTTGCCAAACTCCTCCTCCTCCTCCTCCTCCTCCTCGAAACCCTTGACCAGCACAAGCGCATCCATGCTTCTGTCTGCACCTCCCCCTAGCGGTCCAACAAAAGTAGTGCGCCCAGGCATGTCTCTGTGGAAGAAAGTGCTCCTCCTGGCAGTCGTGGCTGCCTTCCTGTTCTTTATTTACCAAGCCATGGAAACCAATATCATCAACCCGTTTTCAGCAGGTGACTCCGAGGTGGTAGCCAGTGGTAGCAAAGCATAAAGTTCGCGGTGGAGATAGTGGGGGAGGACTGTTTGCTCATAACATTTAAATTCATCTGTGAATCACCATTACAGTCTTGTTTTTAAATAGGTGGTCTGAAATGATCATATTGTTTCCTTGTTTTTTGTTTGTTTTTTATCTCACTGGATGTTGGCCCATCCTGTGAAATCACGACAAAGCCAGACACTTAATGCAAAAAAAACAAAAAACAAATACCATAGTTGATGTGGACTCACTAATACTGTATTATTTTCTTTCTTTTTTTTTTTTTTACTTGCATGGTGTGATTGAACTTACTGTTTTTGAGATTTCTACTCACACTTGCCTTTGGGTGCAAGTCTTATTAGCTGTAGCTTTGAAGATAGATGGGGTTTTAGTTTGTACTTGAGCCATCTTTGTAGGCTTATTATCCAGATATAATGTAAGCCTTATAAATATTTTTTCTTCAATGTTCACTTTATAATAAATGTCTTATTGTATTCTGCCTAATTATGCATTCATGTCATAGTTATTGAAATACAGTATTGAATTTACTCAATAAACTATACATATGTAATTCTGTTGAAAGTGCATTTTGTTTTTGTGTAAGCTAAAACTAATTAAATTCAGTTTTGGTCACTTTGTAATTTCATTCAACATGTCATTTCTACATATACAGTAAGTCTCTGCCAGTGTTTACATTTTTAAATGATCAGCTCTACAACATTCAGAGAAAATCACAATGTCTCACGACTCACCACTGAGCTGCAGTTCAGGCCTGCAGGCTACTCATGTGGTCCTTGGGGGCTACCTGGTGCCTGAGGGCACCACGTTGGTGACCCCTGAAATAAGGGTTAGGTTCAGCAGCAGGTGGCCTTTTTTTTTCCTGAAACGAAAAAAGGTAAATACATTTTTAAATCGTTTTTTAGGTACACATGAATCCATCTCTGACATAATTAAGAGCTCTAAGTGGTGTATTTTTTTTTATTCCACCACTTGGGTGGAGTCAAGCACAATCGTATTCAACTTTCATCGTAGAAGAAGCCAATCAACCCTCCCACAGGTCGGTCTGTGACGTCACGAAAGGACAAAGCTCTACCGGGAGGTCGTTCAGTCTTTCGCAGCCGCCGGTTTGCAGCTAAGCGGAGGCGCCATCTTAAGACGCACGTAAAGTAAGTACAATTAGTCGGTTAAAAAGCAATCACGTTGAACAATCCGTCAGCTTTGTGAGGTTTGCTTGGCATTTTACGGCATGTGAACACCATCGAACCCTTTGTCATTGTTTTTGTTTCCTTTTGTGATACCCGGGAACTATTCCACCTTGTAGCGGTCAAGTTAGCATTGCAGTTTAGCTTAAAAGCTAGGACAGCATGCATGTTATGTGACAGGGCAGGTAGATTTCATTTGACACCGGTCATTTAATGAACATCGCCCGGATCGATGGATCACTTTCATCTCGACCTCTTTGATGGACTCGAGGAAGCAAACGACGCTACATTTCAATGTTTTGGTTTATTCGTGCGTGCAGATCGGTGCGGGGGGTTGGTTCGTTCTTTCCCCGGTAGCGCAAACCCGATCATAGCTAACTTGTTGCTCATTGCAGCGCAGCTCTGCGGACAGGCAGGACCACCAGCATGTATCCTTCTACTTTGACGCAGCTGGCCCGGGCCAATCCCTTCAGCGCCCCCCTGTTCACGCTCCAGAAAGTGGAGGAACCACAGCAGAGTGGACAGAGGACACGCCGACTTGCAGCAGCCGCCGTGGCTGACGGTAACTCTCGCCTTTCTTCCGCAGGCCTCCTCATTCTGGACTCGCGTTAGCAGCGCTCGCTTAGCCAACCGGTGCGATCGCTTAATCGTGGCACGTTTTCCCCCATTTTTACTAGCTAGTATTTGAAGTGTAATGCATCCCGACATGCGTAATAGGTGCGCTTAAACGACACGAAAAAGTAGTCAGGCCTCTGCTAAAGCTAAGCCGCTAACGGAGGACAAGGAAGGGCACACCGATGTCTACCTTTTCATGCCGCGTCAAATTGAAATGGGTGTGGGATGGTATTTGGAATGCCCGTGTCAACAACGTTTGAATGAATTTAATTGTATTCATTACGACGTAGCAACCGTTATCTTAAGAATTGTGACCGCTGGTTAAACGAGAACAAATTGTCCTGGCACCTCAATATCGGCCTGGTTGTTAAAGCAGCATCTCGTTTTTTTGCGGAGGATTGGATCAACTGTTGCAATAATTTGGTCAAGCGTTTTGTCATTACCTTTGACCTCTACTAATAATCAAGTTGGGTGCGTCAAGTGCAGCCGATAAGTCTAGTACAGTTATTAGTGATGGTACTAGTTTGGTGAAAATATCTTTTGTTTTCTGAAAACACTGTCGCCCTTTGCTTTGGCCGGTCCATTTAAAATGCCAAGCTAGTCGGTTTGTAACTGATGGTTCATTACTTCCTTAAATTTATCAGACCAACAGATTAACTTGTTTTTTGTTTTTTTTTTTTACAATTTTTTAAATACCGTATATTTATGGATTTATTTTCCCTTTTAAATCTAACCTGTTTCCTCAGAGGGAGACAGTTGTGAGTTTGGCTCTCAGAAGTATTTCGTCCTGTGTGGCTTTGGTGGGATTCTGAGCTGTGGCACCACACACACAGCAGTCGTTCCCCTCGATCTGGTCAAATGCAGAATGCAGGTCTGTCTTTTTGGCTCGGCGTCAGTTTTTGCATTCCAGACGTGAACCCCGCCCCCCCCCCCCCTTTTTTTTTTTAAGTTTGAAATTTGCATGTAGAAATGCATACAATCCAGTTGTGAAGTACTCATCCCCGCCCCCCGGCATGCATATCGGAGTGATCACTACATGGCTGCATGCCTTGTACCTCATTGATTCACTATGCCCACTGCACGTACGTTATGTCATATGACCCTTTCTCCTCTTGGGCCAATTGAGGAAACATTTAGGTCAAGGAGACTAGACTGTGAGGGATTATTCATCAACACTTACTGGACACTCCATGTTTTTGTTTTTTGTCTGAATTTGAATGTGACATTTGGATTACATTTATGCCGAGTCGTCGTTTCGTTAACATTGCCTCTGACCCGTCAGGTAAGACTGATTTGAAAGGCTAAAGTGCAGCTGCTGAATACTTTTTTTTTGTTTTTATTACATCACATAATTATAATTCAATAAATTGTTTAAATGTGGATTTGATTGTTTTTGGTGAACGCTCAAACTTCTTGGACCACACTGATGGTTTGCACATAATCACATAATAATCCATTTATTGCGCAATGACTATTCTGTAGTTTGTTTGGCATTAATGAGTAATTTGGTCTGAAACTTCAAATGTTTTGAGCTGTCATTGTACACTTGTAGACTTCCAAAACATCACTGCGGTCCATTGAAGTTATTATTGAAATCACTTGTCAATGAAATTTTTGGTGTTCCAACAAATGGTGGCATGTTTGAGACAGCCATATACGGAAGAGTCCGATATTAACGGTACTATATATATTAACTCGACCCTCCCCTCTCTGCTCACAGAAAAGGAGGATAATAAGGAAACAGAAGAGCTTATTCCCGGTTATGCGGTTATTGGAACTTGACTTTTTAACACAGCATTGTACCGCCAAGCCGGTCGACTGATTCCTAGCCCCAACTTGCAAATATTTTTTGAGTTGGGATGTCGTTATATACTATTTTGAAAACTCTTCCATTATGTGGCTCTGAATTGGTGTTGATTTTTTTTTTTTTTTTTTTTCCCCCTTTTGTGTTTTGCATGTGACCCTTGCATGTTGCACGTATGTTGTCCCCCTTCTACCACAGAGGAATTTAGCTGCGAGTTTGGCTCCTCAAAGTACTATGCCCTGTGTGGCTTTGGGGGTATCCTGAGCTGCGGCCTCACGCACACAGCGGTAGTACCCCTCGACCTTGTCAAGTGTCGTCTGCAGGTTTGTGTGGAAATCTACCTTTGGTATTGGCAACAGTTCACCAGATGAAGGCCCGTCGTGTCCCTGGCGCTCGAGGCACAATTGTCTCCCCGCTGCCAAATTTCAAATGATATGTCAATTAACCAAATAAGCCAGTATCTTATGAAATGAGACCCGTTTGAAACACAGTAAACCATATGTCATTAGGGATGTAACGATTCACTCAAGCCCCGATTCGATTCTCAGTTCCCGATTTCCGATACGATTTAAAAAAAAAAAAAAAATCGCAAATGTCTCTGTGCACCAGCATTCAAAATGTGCTGTGCATCTGGAATGAAAAAAACGTTTCAAGACATCATTTTCTAGATGAATTCAATCCGCTCGATTTTCGATTAATCGTTACGTCCCTATGTCATATATTCTCTTAGCAGTAAATGTTAGCATGTTGTACTTAATGTTCATAGATTTCGCCACTAGAAACAATTGGAAGCACTTGCTAAATTTCGGGAGGGGATGTTAATCAGGAAATCCAATGTCATGGCCCTTACTTTGGTATTTCTGTTTTCTTAGGTGAACCCAGACAAGTACAAGAGCATCGGCAACGGCTTTTCTGTAACCGTGAGGGAGGATGGTGTCCGAGGCTTGGCCAAGGGCTGGGCGCCCACCTTCATCGGCTACTCCATGCAGGGACTCTGCAAGTTTGGCTTCTATGAAGTGTTTAAGATCTTTTACAGTGACTTGCTTGGAGAGGTGAGCGACCGATATCCTCAAGTCACTTGCAAAACGCTATTATTGCCAGCCGCGTATTCACATTTCTATTTTCCATCGTGTTGTGGAACAGGAGAACACCTACATGTGGAGGACATCGCTGTACCTTGCCGCCTCGGCCAGCGCAGAGTTCTTCGCCGACATCGCCCTAGCTCCTATGGAGGCTGTCAAAGTGCGCATCCAGACCCAGCCAGGCTACGCCAACACCCTACGAGAGTGTGTCCCCAAGATGTACGCCGAGGAGGGGCTCTGGGCGTAAGTGCGCCGCCTTTTTGACCCTTCGGTTATGGCAATTGTCACGCACAATTGCGTTCATGTGACAACACGTTCCTTAGAGCCACCTCTAGGGGGCACTCCGCTCTGAGCAGAGGCCCCCAGCAGCTTTCTGGCTGTACGGTTGGAGGTGCTTGAGTCATTGACGTGTGACAGCAGTCTACCCGTTTCCCGGCTCAGCTGCACCACTGGCAGCCCCGCTCCAGACGGGAGGTCACCCAGCGTCGCTAGCCAGGGGAACGGACAGTTGCAATTGCTCGATAGTGAACTAAAAGTGCCGTGTAGTCCGACGCCTTGCTCTAATCTGGAACCTTCTAGGTTCTACAAGGGTGTGGTACCTCTGTGGATGAGGCAGATCCCTTACACCATGATGAAATTTGCCTGCTTTGAGCGCACGGTGGAAATGCTCTACAAGTACGCCGTGCCCAAGCCGCGCAGCGAGTGCAGCAAAGCTGAGCAGCTGGTGGTCACTTTTGTGGCTGGTTACATCGGTAAGTCATCGAAAAAAAATTGGATTTACAATACAAGTTGGCCACGGGGTGGACAACCCAATGCTTCTTTTCTACGGTTGGCGTCGTCCGCCGCCACTTGGGCTCGCTGCCAGATACCTTTAGAAGGCGCAGAAGGTTTGGGTGGCATCATAGAGCTTGAAATGAAAATTGTAATGCCTCACAATGGTGCACGATTTAGTCATTATGACATTTTTGTTGATAATGTAACAAAACGCCAAAGCAATTCAGTCAACATATTCTCGTCATTGACTCACTTGCCGGCTGCACACACAGCAGCAGCCATGCTTTCAAAAACACTCGACAAAAAAAAACACGTCCAATTTTATCAATTGTAATTTTAGGCTAGAAAATGCTGATTTTACCACAACAATTTCAAGGAATGATAAAATCCCATAACATGGCGAATTATCCACGATATAAATACGATAAAAATCCGCAATGCACTGAACTTGCAAAAGGTGAACTGTAGGGATGTAACGATATTGGAAATCGATTTTATGTCGATATTAATGCTTAAAATATGCATCGATGTAAAAGAATTTAAAGAATCAATTTGCAATGCCATGTTGGCCATAGCCGCTCTCTCATGTCTCTGCTGTTTTTTTGTCTGTTTTTTTTTTGGTCATTGTCCAACCAATGGCGAATAAGTTGAGTTTAATGTGAAAAATGGAGAATGGGTTCTAAAAACAAAAATGCCAATTGGTGAAACGAAATATCCGTGCGTCCACTGCACAACAAAGACTGGAAATGTCTCCTTTTTTAAAAAATATTATTTTAACACCTTAAGCCCAGTTGTAATAATTGAATTGTTTGGGGGTTTTTTTCTCTCTTTGTGTCCAGCTGGTGTCTTTTGCGCCATTGTGTCCCACCCTGCTGATTCTGTGGTGTCTGTGCTGAATAAGGAGAGGGGAAGCACCGCCGTCCAGGTCCTCAAGAAGCTCGGACCCAAAGGTGGGGTATCAAGGATTTGAAATGCTTTTTGGATCAACACGCTCCTTAGATCCACCTCTAGAGGGTGCTGTGCTCTTGAGCTGAGCCCCTCTGCAGCTTTCTGGCTGTACAGTTGGAGGTGCTTGAGTCATTGGCGTGTCAGAGCAGTCTACCTGTTCCCCCGGCTTACTTGCACCATTGGCAACCCTGTCTTCTACAGACATGGGATCACCCGTTGTTGCGAGCCAGGTGGACGGACAATTATTCAGGGTAGAAAACAAGGGAGCAGGAAGACTTATTTTGATTTCAACTTAATGATATTTGTGTATGTTTTTTTTTTTTTCCGATGTCTTTCTGCTTTTGTGCAGGTGTGTGGAAGGGCTTGATTGCCCGTATCATCATGATCGGTACCCTGACGGCGCTGCAGTGGTTCATCTATGACTCAGTCAAGGTCTACTTCCGTCTGCCGCGCCCGCCTCCCCCCGAAATGCCCGAGTCCCTGAAGAAGAAGCTTGGCGTCGAGTAATCACCACTAGGGGGAAACCCACAGATGACAACTGGCTTCCCAACTTGAATTCAGTGCACACAGAAGTTTTCTATATGTATGCCCTCAGTCCAGCTGTTTCAATGAATGGGGCTGTAACTATCATGTATATTTAACATACAAAACGATGTAATAAAAAAAAAAAAAAGCTGGGGTTGTCAAACTATGCTTTCCGAGAGACGGACAAAGATATTCCTTTGCTGTGCAACACTGATTTTATTCCGCTCCTGTGATCTGAAAATGGAAATTAAAAACACTTCCTTGGGAAAGTTTTTGGGCTTTTTAATTTGACTTTCTTCTGTATAATTGCACTGAGGAAAAAAAATTATATATTTCTTTGACACAATATTAATCCGAATATCGTGTTTAGTCTAGTGGGAGCACGCAGAACATATTGCAAATAAAATTTTTGTCTTGTTGAAAATCTGTTTAAATATTTTTCAATAAAAATAAAAGTACATCGTATGCACTATAAACTACGCATATGCATTATACATATAAAATTTTAAGCATTTAGTTATGCTATGTTAAATGAGCTTCCATCCATCTTACCAGTAAGTGGCAGTGTATGGAATGACACACTAGCCTCCATGTTACCACTTTGACATAAAGACACGTGTGTGTATATTCAGAAATATCCATAATGTGGTATTTCCCAAAACTATCAAGCACCCCTAGGCCCCATTTACCAACGCATGTGAAGCCTAATGTGGAAAAATGCCTGCAACAGTGGCATCTGCATCATCTAATGGTAGCATGCCTGGCCTGGGTCATAGCAACACACACACGGCCATCATTAGAACCCATTTGGTCGCTCATAAAGTAGGCAGTTTGTATGCTGCCAACCTTGTTTGGAAATAGGATGCGCCTAACCGGGCCCGCTGGTGAGGGTGGGGGCGGGGTCACGGGAAATGGAGCCCATTTGTGTGGGATCGTGTCCCCACTATGACGGAAAGGAAGGAAATATCCAAGCTCGAAAATGATTCACTAGTTGCAAAATTGTGATAACACCAAACAACCCATACAAGTAGACAAGCTTTTTCTTCTCACTGAATCAAAAAGATGAATTCGGGCATCAGGCAGGAAATCTACAGTAAATGCCCTTTGCTTTTTTTTTTTTTTTTGGTATATTTAAATTGCAAATTGCTCCGTTTTTGTTTTGGTCGCCATTGTTCTGAAGCCAAATAGATTCTAAGGGCTTCGCAGACTGATTTGAATCAAAATCAAAGTTTCAGCTACTGAACATCCTTCTGACCCCACGGCACCGAACTGTACGCGCTTGAAGCCCGGGTGACGGTTGGGCGCTGTTGCAATCTGCCTCTGACAAAAGAGTTCACAAGAACAAAGGCACTGAATCACCACGGTGCCGCATGCATTCATGCGGCCATTCATTGACTTTAAAGCCACGTGCCATGAGGCTTTCGAGCGTAGATCTGGTTCACGTGAACGTGGGGCCTTTCTGGGTGCGCGCGCGTGTGTGTGTGACTGAAGGGCGAGTTAGGTGCTATGTTCTATTTTTGTTGCGGGAATAAAAACTGGAAATCCAACTGTTATTCGACTTTTCCTTATTAACATATAGGTTAATAAGCAACGGATTTGTCGGTTCTATATATTTAGCTCGATTGATAATGCTCTTTTCAAATGACCTGGTTGCGAATACTGGCTGTTCAAAAGCTGTGGGTTGCTCTATGGCTCATTGTGACCCACAACACACACTGGTTCGTTTTCATTCATTAAAAATATATATACACATTATTATTGTTCATGAATATTTTTTCTTTTCATTTATCAGAGGCGTGCCAGCATTTTGTCCAAGCGACTGCAGAGGACCGCTAGAAGCTGGATCATGAAATAATCGCGTGAGGCATTCCATGACGGGTTTTTGTGTGGTTACGTAATAGCACGACAGCCCCGCCTCCTTCCAAGTCTAATCCCACCACCGGCCCCTCTCGCTCTCATTCTCTTCATGGTTCGAATGCAACGGTCGTCAAACGTCCACACAAAAGCTCCCGATGCAGCCGATTGGCGCCTTTCTGAGATGATCCCCCTCTAATCCCATTGGACGGGGAGAGAAGCGCGACCTCGGACTCCTATTGGGTACCAGCCTGTATCGCCACCGCCGCCGCCGCCATCATGGTGTGACGTGTGCAGCATCAGCAAGGAGTGCAGGGGACAACATGTTCTCATGCATGTACGACGCCATTGGTGCAATGTGCATTGGAGGCTACACATGAAATTTACTCACAAAAATGGCGAGCAGCTTCAGATCTTTTGCCTGCCCAAACCCAGTCTTCAACCCAATCTGCTGAGTCAAAACAGTTCATCCAATCTTGGGTTAAAGTAATACAATCCACAACTGGTAATATAAAGTGGTTTGCATTTCCACCGCAACTCATAGTTTTTGGTATATCACGCAAATGAGAATGGTGAGTCGTAAGTGGGAGGTGTTGTGTTACTTTCTTTCTCATTTCTGACAACATTGCAGGTAGAGAATAATTAAGTGACCTTTAAAGCTAGTCTATTATTGTGTATCCTTAATCTAGGTTTAATACATATAGGATAACTTTAAAATATACAATCAATATTCAAATGTGAATTTATCTTTTTATTTACCCTTTATCTCGGTAAGGCAGTTGAAAACCATTCCCATTTGCAATGTCATCCAGGCTGCAAACAGTCCTTGAGGCAGTGATTTATCTATTTTTTTATGAAAACGTTTTTCCCTAATACACATAATAGCTGAACCTATTTGTAGCCTGTCATTGGAATTAATATGTACGAAATATATAGCTTGTGAGTATGTCACATTATTTTTATAAAGGTATTTGCTTTTATTTTGCCATGTTTTAATCTGCAGTCTGCAGCCTGGTCAGCATTGCAAATACCTTACCTGGATAAGTAAAAGTTAAATAAATTGACTTTTCCTTCATTTTTTAAATATTTGACAAGCGAGCACAGTGAAGCGGAAAGGCAGAACCACTTTACCATGGTAAAGTGAAAGGTTCCTCAAAAGGTTCCTGCGCTGGAAGAGGGGCTATTGAATTGCAATTCTACGTATCAAAAGTACTAGTGGTATCGGTACTTGGTTTCAGTAAGTTCTCAAGAGTAAATAGTCAGGTTTTGGTTGGGGAATAAAAGTAGAACTTGTGTGTTAAACCTGAATACACCACCCTGATTAGAGACATAAAGTAAAAAAAAATTGCCCACTCTAGTCTAAACATGGCATTTTGATTAATATTGCATTTGTGGAATATGAATTAAGTACAAAAAGCCACCCGTTTTTATCCATCACACGGGGCGGCCATTTTACCTTGTACTGCCACTTACTGTCGACTAAAAATGACATCACAGTGCCTAAGGACTCAGGTCACGACCAATCAAGGCTCACCTGTTTTTGCTTTAGTCATGTGAATTTTTTTTTTTTTTTAATTGATAGAATATTCAATTTCACAATTCAATAACATTTCCTTTGTAAATATTAGTCATGTGACATTCACAAGTTGTTGGGCCCTGAGGAACTGTGATGTAATTTTCCGTCTACAAAAAAATGATAAATTCCACAAACGTAATATTAATCAAAATATTTGTAGTAGTGGAAGGCGCATAAAACATTATTCGTGAAGATTTTTTTTTAAACTTCAAACAGGCAACAAGAGATAATGAGTGCCTCTACTGTCAATAGAGTAACGGCGACAGGTACATAACACGCCAGTTGTTATAGTGCATTCTGGGACTTGTAGTACCAGCGCTGCGTGCCGAACTGCCCAGTTAATACAGTTACTCCAAATATTTCAGGGGTGCTAAAATGCTCTAAATCCGGCCTTGGTTTGCGCACTAATCCCTGGAAGCGACAATGCGATCTTCTTTGGGATATTGTCTCAACTATTTAGCTGCATGAGGCGACAATGGCACGCTGTTTTTCATGGGGAAAAAAAGAGGCTGACATTCGTCACGTATGACATGCCTATGCTCACGAACACCCCGCCCCGCGCACCAGATATTGGCATCCTCCCGGCGGTACAAGCAACCCTCCTTCTCCCACATTAGTCCCCCCACCAGCCTTCTCTCCACCTGCCCGTGACAAGGTCCGATTAACGGATTTCAAAACCGCAAGAGAACGTAAGTCGCCTGATTATGATATAATGGAATGTTCGTTGCGGTGGTCGATCGAGATGCGTGCGCGAGCTCCACACGAGCAATGGATGCTTTTCAGTTGAAATGTGCTGCAAAGTTCATCACGTTATTTGGGCACGCGTGAAAAAAAGAAAAGAAAAAAAAAAAGACGCCCCTTTGTGATGCTTCATCGTGATCGCGTGAGCGGTGCGGTCAGTACACATATCATGTTATAAAGAGTTGTTGTTTTTAATGCCGTATTCGCTTTCATTGTGAGAATTCTGATGGTTTTTGCTGAAATCGTGTCGAGTCAACTATCCCTCTATATATTACATAGTAATGAAAAAATAGGAGTGCATACACATATTTCAAATCCTGCACAATGGCTGCTCTCTTATATAAGCGGTACGCAAATAATCAAAAATGTAATAATAAAATAAGGATCTCCCGTACTGACTTACACTAGGCTCGGTTGCCCAGCTTGCTTTATTACGCTTGACTGATTTTTCAGAGGCTAAAATGAGGACTCGTGCTGGTTTTTCCAAACAGCACAAGCAGCCGCGAGGGTGCTTATGGCATCAGTTAATATATGTATTTTTTTTAAATATATTTTTTTCATTCCCCTGTATGTGCCCCTGCTAACTCATTTAATCCAAACTAGCTTTAACATTCACTGCCAGCCATTTCACACACATACATTACTTACTTCCCTGGTATTGCATGCCCGGATTCTTAAAATACATAAATATGTCATTGGTAGCGAATGCATTTTTATTTGCATGAAGCAAATTACATCAAAGTGGGTGTTTACCTTCAAATAACTCGCATAATGCAGCTGGGAAAGTCATTTTAGCTGCGCATCAAGTGTCCCCATTTTTGGTGACCAACACAAGCATTTGACCTTGATGTCATATTCGGACTGATGCTCCGTGTTATTTTCTGACACACACAGGACATTTGAATGGTTCAGTCGATGGATGAGTTTTGCTGCAAACCCCATTCGGACATTGCTCTAACGTGTGTAGTCTGCCTTTTGCCTGCAGTCAGCTGCATAGGCTGCAGGATATGCAACACATAAATGAGCATCATATCTCTTTAGCAATATTCAGCGCGACCGACTTGATTGCATTCAATGAGCTCGTGAAAATGACTTTGCTGGTCTGTTTTTAAAATAGGATTTAAAGTCGTTTGTCGCATTTTGAGGGGGGGGGGGGGTGGGGGGAAATGCTTGGAATTATGTTGGCACGGCTGACTCATTTCCATGCCTTACCTGCAGCTTAATCATGTCGTCGGTGCTAGAGAAGCTCATCAGCCCGCTCCCGGGTAGCTCTAGCGAGCCTCCCAGGAACAAAGTGACGGTGGTCGGGGTGGGCCAGGTGGGCATGGCCTGCGCTGTCAGCATCCTCTTGCAGGTAAGACACTCAGCATCAAAACTACTGTGACAGTTTGATGCCTACAGCAAACTAAAAATGTAAGAAAATATGAAATTGGAATCACCTTTACGCCTACACCACCATATAGAAATCACTTATTTTAACTGAGGTATTGACATCGGGTCGACACCTGCCTCAGCATGAATACTCATACTGATATTAGTCGGAAAAAAAAACACACCAAAAATCCCAAGTTTCACCTCTCAGATGTGCTCGTTTGAATAGAATTAAGAATGGCTTGAATGTGAGGTATGATGATTCTTGTGCTCACTTTGCAAGGATCTGTGTGATGAACTGGCTCTGGTGGATGTGATGGAGGATCGCCTGAAGGGAGAGGTGATGGACCTGCAGCACGGCAGCCTTTTCCTCAAGACCTCCAAGATTGTTGCGGACAAAGGTTGGAACGCGCCGCTCTCGCGGGCTAACCGTTAACACTGCGTCGTACTCGTCACGCATCAATTACAAAGGCTGTCATTCTCCTCCTCCAGACTATGCGGTGACTGCCAACTCTCGCTTGGTCGTGGTGACGGCCGGAGTCCGCCAGCAGGAGGGCGAGAGCCGCCTCAACTTGGTACAGAGGAACGTAAACGTCTTCAAGTCCATCATCCCGCAGATAATGAAGCACAGCCCGCAGTGCACAATCATCGTTGTCTCCAACCCTGGTAAGTACAACACAGCTGCATGTGGTGTGCACATTTGTTGCCAACAAATTCTCCATTCATTCTCAGTGACACATTCAACATAACAGATTCACATCATTCCCATTCGGAAATTCGGAATGTTCAGCGCATTCAATTCACCTTGGGAACAATTTTCAACATTGCTAAAATTCCATCCTAAATATTCCAAATTTCTCACCAACATGTTGGTGAATAATATCAAAATATAGAAGGTGGCAGCAACAGACAAGTATGCCGAATTATAAGAATTGGTCACTTTTTTTATGTAAGTGACCGAAAACCAGTTATGGGACAACTTTTCGGTCTGCACTATTATTCTAATATTGTGATTATTTTCATCCATCCATTTTCTATACTGCTCATCCTCATCTACAGTTCTTAACAACAATCTATTCTGGGGTGCTGATTGACCTCTGATTTCTTTGGATTTAGACAAGAAATCTTCCTAATATTGTAACATTCATTATGGTAATACCAGTGCAAAAATAAGTTGACCACTCCTAGGGATAAGAAAGTCCTCGAAATGGCAAAAATTACCTCAAAATGGAAGCTTCAAACATCCCATGTGTAGCTGTTGTTGTCTTATTGAATCCCTTTAAGATGGGAACTTCTTTAAAACAAGTGTCAAAATAGGCTGCAAAAAAAAAAAATCAGATAAGCAAAAAGTAGTTTGTCGTTGAACATGAAGGCAGTTGTGGTTGTTTATGTCTATGTTGTCATTTGACTATAACACACTCATTGACAGTGGACATACTCACCTATGTGACCTGGAAGCTGAGTGGCCTGCCCAAACACCGTGTCATTGGTAGTGGCACCAACCTGGACTCTGCCCGCTTTCGCTTCATGATGGCTGAACGCCTCGGCATCCATGCTAGCTCCTTCAATGGCTGGGTTCTGGGTGAGCACGGAGACACCAGTGGTGAGTTCATTAACGAGCGTGCCTTGACCTCCGGCCCAGAGGACGAAACATGCACAATTTCCAAAAACATTTTGAAACGCGGACTCGTCAGACCACAGCACACTCTCCCACTTTGTGCCAGTCCATCTCGGACACAAGCTCGGGGCCCAGAGACGTATTGTGCTTTATCTATTCCAGTGCCTGTGTGGAGTGGTGCAAATGTCGCTGGGGTCAACTTGCAGAAGTTGAATCCCGACATTGGCAGTGATGGTGATAAAGAACAGTGGAAGGCCACACATAAAGCTGTTGTGGACAGGTACGCCACGTCAGAGCCGAGCCGAAATTAAGATTTATCCCGCCGCTGTGGTGAGAGAGCATATAGCAGTCAGTAAATCATCTGGTGTTTAAAGAAAGTCAATACATATATTGATTGAATTTGATGCTGCTGTGGTAAAACTAGAGTGCCTCAGATATTTGAGGCCAAGCGGTGACAACAGGTTTTTAGTACAAATGGTCCCACGGGACCACTGGGGCGCCGAATGCATCAGTGCTCGGGCTACTGGGTAATTAAGAGTTGGGCATCAAACACGGACTATTATGAAAACATTCAGCAGGAAGCTGGTTTTCCTTTTCTCCGAAAAGGGAGTTATTTTTTAATCGATAGCCGCGTGATTGTGCTTTGTTTGAAAATTGATCAGCTAAATCGAAAGGGGCAAGTCTGCTGCTTTCTGTATGCATTTTGTTGAATCGCATCAACGTCACATTAACAAAGCGCTGCATTGTGTGCCAGCGCCTATGAGGTGATCAAGCTGAAGGGTTACACCAACTGGGCCATCGGCTTGAGCGTGGCCGACCTGACAGAGAGTATTGTCAAGAACATGAGCCGCGTCCACCCAGTTTCCACCATGGTCAAGGTCAGACACAAGCACGCTCATGTGCACACACACACTCATAGTGTCCTATTTGTGGCAATTTTGGGGCTCTATTTTCATAGACAGTACAAAAATCCTTTTTTCCTCCGAGTGCCCACTTTTAAAAGGAATGAAAAGAGCCGCTTTGATTGGCCCTGATTGACGTTGGCCGCGGCCACTCCCACAGTGGCGCAGACCCGCCGACAATCCAAAATGATTACAGCCTCGGTCCAAATACTTCTGTACCTAAATCTCCATGTTTCTACTTAGGGCATGCATGGCATCGGAGAGGAGGTCTTCCTGTCTCTGCCCTGCGTTCTGAACAGCAGCGGCGTGGGCAGCGTCGTCAACATGACCCTGACAGACGGCGAAGTGGCGCAGCTAAAAAAGAGCGCTGACACTCTTTGGGGAATCCAGAGGGACCTCAAGGATGTTTGAACACCATTAGACCACCGTGATCCAGAGAAGCCTGTCACCGTGCACAATGTCATCCGATTAGATTCCTCTCGGTCAAACCTTAGAATTCTTTTAAAGCACAACGTCAGTGTTTTGGGATGGTGTCATTGAAGATGGTACTTTCCTTTCAACACACAAGCACATTTCTCCTAAATTACTAATAAATTGAATCATTTTTAAGAGTTGTAGATGTACAGTAGTCGTCATCAGTGTACTTTAAGCATAACCAAACGGGGTCATGATTCTGCTCCCCTTTTTACAGAACCTGATGTCTGGATCAAAACCCAAAACTCCACGTGCTGTTTTCCTTGCCTTTGTACCATAGCTTATTAAACAGAAATTGTAGAGAACATATAAGTCAGTACAAACGACACTGCGAGTGTCATAGAACCCAAAGCACATTGTCTTTTAAGCAACCAATTGTGAGTAACTTATTCTTTGATAAAATCACTTAATAAATTCATTCAACCCATGGAAAATGAGTGTTTTGTGTATTTTTCAAAAATATATTTTGACATTTTTATCAAATGTTACTTGTATTTAGTGAGCGATTCAGTCGAGCACAGATTTCTCTGATGGCTGAACACATTTTTACAATCAAACTTGTCCTTTCTCTTTGCAGTAGTCCATTTACATCTGATATGAGTGTAATTTTCCATTATCGGAATGATTATTATTATTATAACATTTACCATTATACCCTTTTCTTTGCTAATTGGTAGCTCAAGAAACTTTATTTATATCATATTAATAATGATGATATCATCTATGTGAAGACTATATGCACACACACATTTAATGTAAACACACATACACAGTGTTGTGTGTGTATATATATATATATATATATATATATATATATATATATATATATTTATATATCGCGATCCTTGTGAGGATAAGCAGTATCGATAATGGATGGATGGATACAGATATATATATATATATATGGACTTTGGACTGATGTTTTAGACGATGTTTTATTTCAGTTAATCAACTGAGATTTTAATCGGTTATTTGATTTTTTTTATTCTGTACACGCTGGAAATAAATCACTACAAATTAATGAAGGTAAAAATCATTAAACTCATTCAGTGCCAAGGACATATTTATATGTCTTTGGGATTGAATGAGTTAATCAATCAATATTTATTTGACTCATTCACTGCCATGGAGATATTTATTTGTCTTTCACAGTCCAGGCATTCAATCCCAGGAATTTACTCATATATATATAGTTTTATATATATTTTTTAAACGTTAGGGTAAAAGAGGGTCTGAAAATGTCTGGCACTGAATGAGTTAATTAGGTGCCACTGAATTAATTAACATCTAAAATATCACATTAAATTGAAATTCTAATTTTAAATGACTGAAAAGAAAATCTAATGAATAATAAACACAGTATGCCTCCACAAATCAAAGTCTGACTTCACACAAATAGAACAAAATATTGTATGAGATGAAATAACTTCAAACTTTAATAAATTCACAGTTTCATCTGTTTGCCGTGTCCATTTCTTTCTGGACAACAAGGATTCAGTACAGGATTAAAAAATTAAACATCAACAAAAATAAAGAGATAACTCATAACTGTGAACGGTATATTACTGCCATCTTGTGTCAAATTTAGTCACTACTGAGGGTATAGTAAAGCTTTTTAATTATTTTACATTGCTCTTAAGAGTTCAATAACTACTGAGATTAACTAAAGTCATTCTTTTTTCACTTTTCCCATGATACAATATTTGTAGTCCAACATGAGACACACAAGTCAAAACCTGCTTCAGGTCAGCACTTCCAGTTGTCGCGGAAAGAGCATTGGAGGTGAGAATCTGCTTGTTCTGGCTCTTTTAACAGCTCTCCTGTAGATGGAAGCGTGATTGTAGCGCTTGCCAAAGCGGAGTCCGAACGGATTGACGTTGAATTTATTCCTGCGGTCGTTGCACAGGAGCTGCTGCTGGGTGTCGTTTTCTCTCAGGGAGAAACACAGGTTGGGATCCTCCAAAATGTCTTCCACCGTGCTTCTTCTGGAACGGATGGAACCTATTGGAATAGCAGAATAATGAAGGGCTATATGAATTATGTGCCGTGGAGTTCATGAAATTTAACTAACACACAAATAATGACATGGCTCACAATTTGGCAATATTGTATTTAGCTGGAAATGAATAGACTGTAGTCAACAAATTATGCACTTGCAGGTATAAAAATTTGATTGTTTCAACTTTTAAAAGGCTTCTTACCCGTCCCCTGAGATTCCTGCTCAGGTAGAAATCCTGACAGAGATGCTCCGTGACACCCTGTATCTTCACCAACAATCAGCCCACACATCATCACTATAACCGTAAACTTCATCTTGGGAGAAGAAGACCCTATCTTCCTGTCTTGGGTCCCAAAGGGTGCAAAATATGCCGTTGTTATTTTGCTACTCCAACAATATGATCACTGTCATCCATTGGCGACTTGTTTTATATCCCACTCGAATAGGTGACCTTGCGGCCCGTTAGCCCACAGCCAATCACGTTTCTCCGTGTTTCGGTGACGGTAAATTGCGGAGCAGAAATGCATCATTCATTCGTTTTTCTGAGAAATGTTGACACCTCCGTTTGTAGTTTGGTTCATCCATTTCAGGAAGCGAAGGGACCAGTGATCCAAAGCCGCTATAACGTCATTGCCAGGTTTGGTTTCAACATTGACGCATGCCAAGAAGCTTGATTTTAAACCATTACAGTAAAATACTACGAAATTCAACCAGTTATATTTATTGGAACACATACCAGGAAAGTAGTAGTATTTTGATCAGTGTTTGGTTCATTTGCAAGTTCAATCTTCAACTCCATCTGCTGTGGGTGGGTCAATACAATTAAACCAACCTTGAGTAAAAATAACCCAATCTGCTCAAAATCCACAGCTACGCAGCGAGTGGGTTTGGAAAACAACCCAAAATCTCGGAGGATTAAAAAATACATTTTTGAAAATACTTCCACTTTAACAGAACCTTCCAGCTTAATTTCACACTCAGCTTCATACATGACATCACTAAACCAAATTTTGCTGTCACGTGGTGTGTGTGTTTGTGTATATGTGGGCTAAAGGTTGGCGGCAGTAGGCGGGGTGGGAGTTCTTTACCCCATCAGACCATATCTATCTTGTCCTGCTGCCTCTTGAAGGTCCAATACTGACTCCCCCGATTTAGAAAAATCGTCCCGCAGTTTGCTGGAAATTTGATCAGAAATTTCTAGTGCTTTTTTGCTTACATTGAAGATGCCACTGTCACGGTCTTTGTCGATGACATCTTTAAGTGGCGTACTGCCAGCTTGGGACAACGATGAGTTGCCTGTGGAGGACCTGCTGCTCTTTGAGGTAGCCTGGGAAGTCACCAATAAAGGTTAGAGGATACGTTTTTGTTCTGGTCGTCCAAAGGGCACATGAATATCCCGCGCGTTGGAATAAGTCCGTCTTTTGGAACACATTCGATTCTAATGACGTCGTTATATTTACAGCTTTGTGTTTGCGTCTTAAAAACAAATGTCAAATTCAATTCAATTGTTTCCTGGAAGACTCAATGTTTTGTGACTGTGCTCCACAGAGTAAATATTGAAAGCCAGAGAAAAGTGGAGACAGTTCAATGCCTTTGAAAAGTTACACATTAAGCTAGATGAATGGTACCAGCCATTCCTATAGGTGGACCTTGACTATTTTCAATAAAAAGCAATCTAATTTAAAATCATGTTATAATCGTTATAATAGTGTATAAATAAAAATAAGGATTTATTTGGTCAGAAATCTGCATAAAAAAGTATATTATTATTATTAATTTTCAGTCTCATTCTGCTATGCATTAGTTCGTTGTTTTTTTTAGGTTTTTTTTTCAACCCTAACAACTGGTCACGTCGTCCAGTTCAGAGGGCATTCAGGTGTTTCATGCTGTCCTCTGAGATAACGTCATTTCAACGTCATTGTGACCTCAGCAAGCATTAATGGTCTTTCATAACAGTGTTTTCCTTGTCAAGTCAGACACTGGAGGAGAAAAAACAAACACTTCCGCGCGTTTTAAAATGGTATACTGGATGCGTTATACAACGAAAGATCACCAGAGATGAATGCCGGTTCAACATTAGCAGTGCATGAAATATACAGTATCTTTATAACAATATTAAATAGACAACCACAATGAATCAGAACAAGTCAAGGAATTGTACAAATATAAACAAGAAAACTGAGCTTTACTCTAATATGTAAACGTTATACTGTACTTTATACTGTACTAATTAACAACTAATACTAGTACAACTCAGCCTAGCAACAGATCAGAGATTATTTCATTGTTTGTGAACTTTATGTTAGAAGTTACATATTGTGACAGAGTTCCTTTTTTTTGTAATGAAAATCATATGATCTTGTATATGGTACCTTCCTCACTGCAGCGCCAAAAAAAAAAGAAAAAAAAAGCAAAGTATAAGGATTATTAAAAATGAATGGGTAGATGTAATAATTGGTCTTGGTTTACATTGGTACAGTTGGAGGAATTTACACTGTGATCCAGACCAAGGCCAAGATCACTGTGGACGAATGGGGGGAGAATTACTTCATGTTGGGGCCGTACTTTGAACACAACTTTAAGACACAGGTGGAAGCCTGTGAGCCACCGTTTCCTCCAATCAAGAAGGCCATGGATGCTCTGATCCAAAATGGCTGCCAGGTGAGAGACATTATGTGGACAAAGCAGGAATGTGCTTGTCATTTTTACATTCATGTTGTATTTTTCCCACTATTGCACTTTAGTTTAGATAAAAGCAAAACAAACATTTTTGGAAATGTCCAGAAATCAATTTGTTGCAAAAGTGGCAGACTACTATTATATTGTATATGGAAGTTGCTTTTTTTATTTTACTTTTTTAAGGGTTGATGATAGGGTACAATATGTTGCATAATGGCGACATATTGCATCTTAAGTTTTATCATAATCACCTTCTCATACAATTCAATTTCACAGTTATTTATTATATTATTTAAATGTTTATAAAAAAATTAAAAAAATCGTAATTTTTCTTTCACTGTCATTGATACATTAAACCACTAGATGGCAATTGTACACCATGGACCACCCTTACATAGGTATACTGCAGTCTGGTATGTCCAGATGTAAGGACTAATGAGAGATGCATATTAAAATATTAAAACACAGATATATATGTTGAAGCTCTGAAATTATACAATAAATGACTTTTTGTTGTTCTTTGTTATAGGCTTATTTTGGCCGCTGGCTAATTGAGGGCAGTCCCTACGTGATCCTTTTTGACATTGGATCTGCCGCTTGGAACCTGGACCGCTGGAAGGGAGACCTGTGGGAGACTTGCAACATTGGCCTGCCATACCAAGACCGGGAAGCAAACGACTCTCTCATCCTAGGCTCATTGATTGCCTGGTTCTTCAAAGAGGTCACTAGTTTCTCCATTACTTTTATCAGTAACCAAAAAAGAATCCCTTAAATTAAGGAGCAGAACAATTAATATCTCTAAAACAACAATAACGTAAAATGTACTTGGCTCTTGTGAAGGAAGCATTCTTCTGCCAAATAGTAGTTTGACAAATGGCACAAGAAGCACGTGTGGCTAAAGCCAAACTGTGGCAGTGTTTTTACTTTCTGGACCTGGATTTGATACCTCTGGAGTCCTCTAGTACATGTTGAGAGGAGTTATCATCTCCAACAAATGACTGCTCGTTTTCTGAACTTCTAGACTTTGAATGCGGCGCACAGATTATGACTGCTGCCCTGTTAAAAGATTCACCCTCTAGGGTTTTAATTTCATACTGGCTTTGTTTCCAGATGTTCACAAATTATTGGATAACAGAAAGACATTTTGTAACAGAAGTCCTCCCAGTGTTGAAAATAATTATGCATTTTTGTTTCCAGTTAACAGACCATCTTGGAGACAAGCCCAATGTCATTGCTCATTTCCATGAGTGGCAGGCAGGTCCAGGGCTTATTCTCTGTCGCTCTCGGAAGATCCCAATGGCAACCGTCTTCACTACTCACGCCACTCTGTTGGGACGATACCTCTGCGCAGGGAATGTTGACTTCTACAACAACTTGGATAAGGTAAAGTTTAAGTAACGAATATCTGAGATCGAAAAAATCTTTCATGGTAGACTTTTCCATTGTTATTCACATTATTGTAAACAGCCTTAACTAAGTACTGTAAAAAAGTAGAATATAGTCAATTATAATGTTATTTCATGGAAGGTGACCACAGACTGTAGACCTTTACAACCACTTAGAGTAGTGTTAAATATGTGGAAATGTGTGTAAATGGGCGGAGTGTGGCTTTGTAATTGGCCCATTGTAAAGGTCAACATGGAGCTAAAGGCCACTCACCGGCTGAGTGGATGATTGACAACAAACTCAGATTGTTCGACCTGAACAGTAAATCCATATTTTGTTCATCAGTTTTATGGATGGAATCATTTGGAGTGCATTATCCATTTTCCACTTTGCGTATCGTGAAGACGGTCAGCTCGCAAAAAGATTTAGGATACTTTGTGACTTTAACAAATGTTACTTGACTGAAATGGTGCATCCTACTTTGTTCCATTGAAATTACTAAACTGCCCTGTCTCAGAGGGTTGCATGAAATTAGAGTTGTGCTGTAATTTATTTTACAAACTTAAAAACTTTAGGAATACATTGAATCACAAAATAAAGACATCAATGTGGAAGTACACGTCAGCCCTCTTTCCAACAACCAATTGTCCTCTCTAAGAACTAAATCAATGTTTAACTCTCAACTTTTGTCTCCGTGTTTGCATGCACTGTAGTTCAACATCGACAAGGAGGCTGGTGAACGTCAGATCTACCATCGCTACTGCTTGGAGAAAGCTGCTGTCCATTGCTCTCATGTCTTCACAACAGTCTCACAGATCACTGCTGTGGAGGCCAATCATATGCTACACAGAAAGCCAGGTAGACTTAGTTTAATCAATGTGAGTTTTGGTTCAAGATGATCCTGTGGACTTCTCTGGGATGGGGGCAATATGCACACATCCACATTGTTGTACTTGCTGTTCTTTTTGTCGGTTATAATTTTGCTACTTTTGCGGATTTTGGATTGTTGTCGAGGTACCGTGTCGGTATCGGTATCGAGGTATTTTATGCAGGTATAGCATCGAAGTCAAAATTTTAGTATCATGACAACACTAGTCTATGAACTCAAAGCCTAAAATTGTTTGTAAAATTTACTCAAATGACTTTATGCTCAAAGCACCTAATCCACTGAATTATTAAATGTCCAATACAACAATTAGGAAATCCTAAGTATGGCAACAAGGACAAAAATGTCAAATAAATCAAATGTGGGCCCACACTCACTCATGGCATGATGCTGTTAATGCACAAATTGTATGGATTGGTACTCACAGTTCTGGTGAGAGACGGAGATGGGTGTAGAACTCTGCAGAGGGGAAAGAAAGGAAAAGAGAATTTAGAAGGAAAGAAAAGATTAGCAAATAGAGTATCCAATAAAAGAGTATTGAATAAAAGTGTATCATCTAAAAGAGGCAGAGATGAGGGGGCTGCGCTCCGCTCAGCAGCACAAACGGAGATTGAAATGGCGGAATGGCGCGAAGAATTAGTCCTCAGTCCAAACCAGGAGTAGGAAACGGGCTCTCGGGCTCACCTGACATCCAGCCGTGTGTTCTCCTGACTGTTCACAAATGACCACGACTGCTCCTAAATTAACAGGACAGTCCTGAGATACAAGTCCATATACTAATTCATTTAGAACAAGCGTGAATTTGTCTCCCAACTCATAATCATTAGAAGCTTAAGCTAACTAACGTCACGATAGTAGCTAGGCTAATTGCTAATCGCGATTAGCTACAATGCTAACGTGAACCAAACGGACAGTAATAATTTTAATTTTATCATAACCAGACAAGTGTAATTACCTTTAAGGCATCCAGTGAGTTCAACCACCCATTGAAACGGGTAGTTTATCCCGAAGTTTAGGTACAAAAAGCTCAAAATATTCGACAAAACAGCTACACTCCGGCGTGTTCTCCGGGTCGGTAGCGTCAGTTTGAACAAGTCCCGCCCCACGATCTCGAAGTAATTCACGTTGGCTAAATTTGGCATTAGCCAATGAGAATACAGAATTAGGATGAATGACAGTTTGTATCATGCTAGGTTGTAAACGTTTCCACAAGTAACTGTAGACAATAAATAAAATAAAATAACATAAAATAAAATAAAATACTGTAGACAATAAAAATAACTGAACAAACATGAACTCATATGAGCTTTAACCTTGTAACTTTAATAACACTGTACGAAATTATGCTAAATTGAACCGTAATTTATTCACAGAACATCATGCATCAATCATAGTATTTATTTCTAATCACTAATATTTGTATTTATTTATGAGCTTTTCTGATCCCAGTATCCGCTGGGTTTAAAAAAAAAATCTCAGCATGAGCCCTTTCTTGGGACCTTTGGGATATATATATATATATATATATATATATATATATATATATATATATATATATATATATATATATATATATATATATATATATATATATATATATATATATATATATATATATATATACAGTGTATATGCCACAACCATTTTAATGATGTTCCAGTTTGCTTTTACCATAGCCAAAGTGACCTTTGCAGATTTAAAATAAAGAAAGAAAGAAATTCAAGCTACCCTCAGAGGCATGCTTCAGAATTTTGAAGCCGGTCCAAGAAGGAATAATAAAGTCTCGCTGTTTTTCTTCACTTACGCCTCTCCTTTCAATTTGTTTATGGAACAGATGTGGTGACTCCTAATGGACTGAATGTAAAAAAGTTCTCAGCCATGCATGAGTTTCAGAACCTACACTCCATCAACAAGGCTCGCATCCAGGAGTTTGTCAGAGGACACTTCTACGGGTAAGTGACTCTTATTGATTAAATGTCAAGTAAGACACTCCTAACATTACTAATGGCATCATTCAATACAGCAGTGATAACCTAAAGTATGGACTCCACAAGAATATTTTCTTTTGTCTTTGGTCTTTTCATTTTTTGGGTTTTGGTGTGACATCACAACAATTTGAGGATGATAACAAATCATGTTAATGGAACATTTAGCGATTCAACACAAACACGTAGAAAGACAATATAGCAATACTCACAGTCATATATGCTTTATCCTCTGTGAAGAACAACTGGTATTATTGACGCACTGATGAGCCGAGGGAGTTGAGTTTAATTATTTTAAATTCTAACGTTCTTATAGAGTAAAATATTGTGTATCATTCATTTTAACAGACATCTGGACTTCAACCTAGATAAAACATTATTCTTCTTCATTGCTGGACGCTATGAGTTCTCCAACAAGGGAGCCGATCTTTTCCTTGAGTCGCTATCCAGGCTGAACTACCTCCTTCGAGTGAGTCCTTAATCCGAGAGCAAATCTTCTAATTCAGACCAGTCTGCTATCTCGTCAAGTAAACCGTTCTTTTTGCTCAATCCCCTCCCACAGGTCCACAGAAATGATGTGACAGTGGTTGTTTTCTTTATTATGCCAGCTAAAACCAACAACTTCAATGTGGAATCCCTGAAGGGGCAAGCTATACGCAAACAGCTCTGGTATGCCATGCTGAAAAAAAAACACGGGAAAACAAAATGATGACTTCCATAGTATAACTATTTGTAAGTGTGGTTTCTATTCCATAGGGACACTGCCCACAGTGTGAAAGAGAAGTTTGGGAAACGGCTGTATGATGCGCTGTTAATGTAAGTGGAACTCTTTCGGAAAATGAGCCTTTCATTTCTGTTATAAAACCTGGGCCTAAATAACTGGTGTTGTAACCAGAGGCAAGATCCCCGATATGGACTCCATTCTGGACCGAGATGACTTCACTATAATGAAGAGAGCTATTTACGCCACTCAGGTACTGTTCAACTTCAGGCTCAGTCCTAGCGTGCTAACGTTTAACAGTTAGCATTTGGGGAATGGGTCCAAGTTAAAACGATTGCACAACAACAAATAGGGGGCCAATTTTAAACGGAAGTCATCTGCACTGCTTATTCTGTTCAAAGCAGTTGGATATAGATCTTCACTGTACTCTAATAACCTCAGCTCTATCTGTTTTTCTGAATGGATAAAGCATTTCCCAAGTAGTGATCAATGAGAGTGATGGAACCCACTGCTACTGAATTATTGAAGGAGGTATGGGGTGGATCCTCATGTGTGGTAAACCATGAATGAAAGTCGGTGCAATAACTAAGCTGAGACTTAATTACATTCTCCTATCCCAGACTGTGGTTTAATAGTTGTGTCAGTGTGATCTATGTTATAACAGACAGTTAAAATCTAATCCTATTAAAAGGTCTTTCTCAATTAAATGAATTTATGTTAATGTCGATATTTCTGAGGTTTGAAATTGACTGCAAATGGGACTGACTACACGTCTGGTGGGGATGATGGACTGGAGGTCCTCATCGGTACCTCGAGAATGAATTGTTGTGATTTGTAGCTTCTCATCTGCTGTCCTCCCATTTTTTTATCACTCCCACTCTTTGCAATAACCCCTTTTGTTTATTTCATAAAGTTTCACAAGCAGTTACAGTCAGGAATGTGTCACGCTGCAGGGATTGCAGGTTTAAATTTCAGCTACAGTTGTGCATTATATTATTTAATTTCATTTTTTTAACCATTAAGCGCAAAATAGGGTTAGTATTTTAGGGCATAATTTGGAGTTTAAGTGAATGGGTGTTTTCTTGCCTTGAGTGAACAAAAACTTGTTAAAACATATTAATGCATTTTTGTATGTATATATATTTTTTGTATATATATATATATATATATATATATATATAATAAGTAAATCACTGGGTGATGTTATGTATCGCCCTGAAGCTCAGGGCAGTATATGTTTTTGTGCCATGTAAAGGAAATACTGTCTCTGTTACATGTGATCAGATAATAACAATAAACTTGTTGAAATATTATGTGGCCCAATTACCACAATTCAGTGGTTCTCAAACATTTCTACGCCAAGTACCATCTCAAAAAATACTTTGCTCTACAAGTACAAGGCCCAACAGTAAAATTATGTTTATTAGCGAATAGAATATATTGCCCCAGCATACCATAGCAAGAACCCTGATAACTCAGAACGATGATACAAATGAGCAGGTCTTTTATGCGCTGACAAAAATGACACTGTGAATAATATACATAGTTCATAATAATTGACTGGAAGTGAAATGAAGACCCATTAAATCACAACTAATCACAAGGAAATGATTGGAAACTATAAGTAGAGCTTCCTCAGTTTTACGGTGCATTTTGCTGGGTGAATAATCACATCTCATTCGTGTGAGGTTTAAATAATGTGTGTACTGGTCAATACTTCATACTTTCCAAGTGAATTTTAAAAAACACTGTTTTATAAACCTGTTTTGGTTGGTAGAGTGAATGAGGGAAAAGATGGTGCACAAATGGCTTTTATATGTCGAGAATGGGTGATCCTAATGTGCACTCGATTTACAGAGACACAGCCTCCCTCCGGTGACAACTCACAACATGCTTGATGACTCATCAGATCCCATCCTAGCGAATATCCGACGGATCGGCCTCTTCAATTCCAGGAATGACCGTGTTAAGGTACTAGCGCCCATTTCTTGAGTTATCTTATAACTTACAACCTTAACTGGACTGTTTTTAAGCCACTCATGAGGCGTTTCAAATGCCATTGGTTTCTCCTCCCCAGGTAATCTTCCATCCTGAATTCCTCTCCTCTACGAGTCCTCTGCTGCCACTAGACTACGAGGACTTTGTCCGTGGCTGTAACCTTGGAGTATTCCCCTCCTACTATGAGCCTTGGGGATACACACCAGGTACGGTTACTACAGTCCAGTTTTGAAAGCACGTGCCAAACCCTACGCCCATTTTTCTGACGTTTTGGGGGGAGGGACTGACTGACGGGTCAACGCACTTCTGACGGACTAATGGACGGACTGACGATTACAATTTAGTTCGTCATGAAAAATGACGGACTGGCTAATGACGGACGGGTACCCTGCATGGCCACTTGCTAGCCCTTGCTAGCAGGTTTAGGCAAAAACTGCAGAACCTAATAGCACTTGTATTGAGTCAATGGTCTGAATAAATGTGCAAATAATTTACACTGTTACAGTCCACTTGCACTGGGGCAGTAACCGATCAGATCCAACAAAGGGAACTGGAGTGGAAAGATATGACCTTACACTACAGGTCATGATTTCTAAGTTAGACAGACATGTTTTTAATAGCTCAAGCTTGTTCTCGCTACTATTGTGGAGGCCATTTTGTTGTTCGATGTTTCATTTTGCCCTAGTCTTATGAGTTTCTTCTGCTTCTTCAGGTGAGTGCACCGTCATGGGCATTCCCAGTGTGACGACTAATCTTTCTGGTTTTGGGTGCTTCATGGAGGAGCATGTATCGGACCCTGCTGCCTATGGTGTGTACACACATGCACACCTAAATAACGTACGTAATTGCCAATTATCCCGGAAAAAAAAAAGTGACACCCTTTTCCTCACTCTCTTCTCAGGTATTTACATCGTGGATCGGCGGTTCCGTTCTGCCGACGACTCCTGTAACCAGCTGACTCAGTTCATGTTCAATTTCTGCCAACAGTCACGGCGTCAGCGCATCATCCAGCGCAACAGAGCAGAGAGGTTGTCTGACCTGTTGGACTGGAGATACCTGGGACGGGTTTGTTATTACAAAACAATCACTATTCAATATAATGGACGATTGGAAATTTAAAGCTGCCCTTTGGCATTTCAAAATATAGATTCGACACTACAACTGTTTTTAGTCCTTTTTTTGACTGGCTCACATGATGTTTTGTCATCAACTGCTGTTATTTTCCTTGACCTGCCCATCTGGCTCCTGTTACTTGGTACAGCAGTGATTTCTTTCTTCTTCGGGATGGTCCAATCTATTGGCCACAAAAAAGATTTGCAATCTATAAAGTCTTGCTTTGAAAGCCATTATAATGTGTTCTGAATTTCTTTGATAAAATTAGTGATGATTAAATTATTGACTTGTCATTTACAGTTCTACATTTATGCGCGCCTCCTTGCGCTCAGCAGAGCTTTCCCTGACAAGTTTAAAGTGGACCCCATGGCGCCTTTGAAGGTCAGATCCAAAGCTCCAAATGAATCATGTATTACGGTATCGATAAGAAAATCAGACCTTTACCGATAGATTTTCAGTGAAATGTCGACACAATGTTATACTGGTTCACTGTTTTGCCTGCCTTCCATTTATGACTTTTTAGAGGCGCTCTCATGTTCTGAGTGACGTGCTGGTGGGTGTATCAGACGCACATTTGTCAGGCCTTAATTGGCAGCTTAGCATTTGGGTGATTGACAAGCCATCACTTTGGAGTGCATTGGCACTGATTGTTACATTGGCGCCAAAATATAACAAGACTTCCTTTTGCCCAGATTTCCGGGATATATCGTGCGTCCTTAGATGATATGCATATTTCATATGCATAACTGTACATTTTAGATTTTGTGTTCCTGAAGGTATCTTTCAAGTATCGAATTAGCCAGTATTCATCTTTTCTCTCCACAGACAGAGGGTTTCCGCTATCCCCGGCCTTACTCAGTGCCCCCCTCCCCGTCAGTGTCTGTCCACTCCACACCCCACCACAGCGATGTGGAGGATGACGATGATGACCCCTACGATGAAGACGAGGAGGCCGAAAAGGACCGACTGAACATAAAGGCCCCCTTTGTTCTGGGTGCTGCGCCAGACGGCAAAAAGAAACAAACAGGAGAATCCGGAAACTGAGATTCATCTGATTTCCACGATAATTCATTCTTTACATGTAACTCAATAAAGTCCTTCAAATTAAACTAACTGGTCAAATTGTACATTATTTGGAACAACGGAATTTAACAAATCACTTTTGTTTTATTACTGGTATAGTTTTTTTTTTTTTTAAAGTCAATAACTACTGAAATTTGTGAAGTGTAGCTATGACATCAATGTGAATTGTCAAGTAAATCTTTTAATTTGATCTATTGGTTTTGGTGTCTCAACGGCTGGCGGAATTGAGCTGTATTATTATGGAATGTATAATATGTTCAGTATGTGTCCGTCAGGAAAAAAATGCTACGGGAATAAAGTCATCAGCCTACAACAGTAAAAGCTTAATATCAGAACAGAAACGTCATTATATTCCATCCGTCCATTTACTGTACGGTACCGCTTATCCTCACTTGGGTTGCCGGTGAGCTGGGGCCTGTCCCATAACATGCCTGTTTCAGATTGCGGGAGGAAGCTGGAATACCCATTTTTGGCCGCCAGCCAGCTCACACTGCATCAGACATAAATTTATAAACTTTATAACTCGAATTAATTTATTTCAGACAGACACAAAGACACTTGTTGAGTCAAATGCCAAACAAGTGCTAAGATATTGCCTTCATAAAAATAGGTTTTATTGTATGGATTTAGTTTTACATTTTGAAAATGCAGTACTATACTAATATCATTATCCAATTGTGGTTTGGTTAACTTATATTTAAATATTTCTCGGCATGCAACCTACAGACACAATAATAAAATTGTAATAGAAAATGGATGGATTGATAGTTTATACAGCTCTTGAACTGGATAGTGATTATATTCAAGAACGGCTTATATTCAACTCATGAGCGCAACTTCAGATAATGTCACACAGATCGCCCTATGGGTTTAAATTCAGTTTATTAAAACGTCACATTTCAAATATACAGTTTTCAGATTTGGTGATACAATGTACAAAACATCTGGTCTTCTCCCTCGTACAGAAATGAATGGCGACATCCGTCGAATCGGGAAGTGGACCGCTTTCAGAAGTAATCCCTCTTCCAAACTGGCATCTCCTGAAAGTACACTTCCTCTGGGTTTTCATCTGCTATGAGAAAAAAGAACGAGACGTCGAGACAATCGCGTTTCAGTTGGAGCAGTATTTTTTTTTTTTACTCAGTGCTATTCTTACCTCCATCCCTGGCCTGCTGCAAAAAGTTGAGCAAAATAGTGGCAGCCTGGTCCACACTCAGCTTCTCTGTGTTCTGACTGCGGGTTTCTGTTAGGAAACAAACACAAGTACCGATTTATTATGAATAATTGAAATTTGTTCCAATTGTCCACAAGATTATTTACATAAAGTTGTGTGAGAGGCGTTTTCTAAAAATAACAGTTAAAAAAATCGGATTCTATTGTATTTAATATCTGGTTGTTTTAATGAACCGTGATTATGGCTTCTTGTATCATATTGATAATGTTGATTTTTTTAAAAATGTAATTAAGTGGAAAACTGCTAATGTCTATTTTTTTTTTTGCAGCTATTTCATTGCGTTCCCTTTGGTCATCAAAATCAAAATCTATAGACATAACTGACTCAGTAACTGATTAATAATAGCAACAATAAACATAAACATATACAGAATTTCTTCTTCGGTACCAAATGTCCTCATTAGGCGTCCAATGGACAATTTAGGGTCTACATGTTTTTGTGAGTAAACACTCCATTAAAACATACATTATATATGAAAAAAAATCTCTTTGACATATTGAAGTTTAAATGCCAGCTGATTGGCAGAAATACTTTTCAATTCAGTCTTATAGTCGTCAAAGTACGTACCTAAGTGCAAAGTGTCATACACGTCTCCCTCTTTTCGGTCCTCTGAGATGAACCTGCGTCCTTCTGAGAAATTGCACGGATTCAAAAAGCACCGTATGAAACTCGCAGGACAAAACTTGTAATAAACTCAAACGTGAATTGAGCTGCAGTACGTACGAGTGCCTTTAAGATACAGCATAGCCTGCGGTGTCCAGTTTCTCCTCTGGAAAGATCCCTTAAAGCAAGAAAAAAAAACAAAAAACTTTCAACTTATATTTATATTATAACATACAATATATTTTACAAAAAAATATGGATTTGTCTTTGGGAGTTTCAGGAAAAAAAAAAAAGAAAAAAAAAGAAAAACAAACCTTCGGTGCACTGCAGGTTTGCGTGACAAATGCAACCAGTAAGAAAGTGAGAATATAATTTAAAGTGAAGGTCTTTAAACCCTGTGGGGGGTAGAGAGGAGGAATCATTTTAATACTCCAGATCATGCTACAGCATGACAATAATATAAATCAATTGTCTTAAAGAAATACGTCGCTGAAGGTGTCCATCAAAGCGTTAAGAGAATCTTAAGACTACTTACTTTCATGGTGCAAGATATCTCACAAGTTTGGTGTCCGGAGGCCAAGCAGAGAAGGGTGAAAAGGTCCCGAATCACTTCTGCTGCTCTTCCTCCTTGTATTTATATCCTCGAGACGAGAAATCCTCCCAGTTCCCCCCTCTTCCCGATGCCGGCAGCGATAGGTCACGCCAATTTGATGAACGGGGAGGCGGATGCGGGAGTGTGAATGAACGGAGGCCACCGATCAATTCAGCGCGTTCATTGACTGGATGTAGTACACTGTAAATATTTCTGAATTAAAAACGCTGCCGTAAGCAGTTGTAGCTCCACCAACAGTGCCATTTTTCAGAATGATGATAGCGTAGGGGGCGGGGCAAGAAGAACATCTGATGAAATCTGATGTTGCCACTGTCAATAGCATCACTGCCACCTTTCCAATAATAAATGTGATTAGCCAGCAGATCTGGTTTGGACTTGTTTGCAGCGCTGTATCTACTAATGTGCGAAATGCAAAGGTCAACGTCCAATATCTTTTTGATATTTTTCAAAAGTGCTGATTTAGATCGCATATTTATGTAGTAGCGATTATTGATTACGTCTTAAAGCGGAAGTCAACCCAAACATTTTTTTTTTTTCAAGTATATATTCTTTGCAAGCTCACTAGTTGAAACAAGGCATTCTGACAAATATTGCATTTTTAGCCATCTCTGAGGCCGGCCATTTTGTTTTCTGTCGACTGAAAATGACATCACAACTACTCAGGGCTCAGGTAACGACCAATCGGGGCTGACCTGTTTTCTGAAGCTGAGCCGTGATTGGTCGTTACCTGAGCCCTGAGTAGTTGTGATGTCATTTTCAGTCGATACAAGTGGCAAAATGGCCGCCCCCTGAGATGGCTAAAAAGCGGTGGATTTTGCTACTTAATTCATATTTCACAAACGCGATATTGATCAGAATGTCGTGTTTCAACAAGTGGGTCTGCTGGTAACATATTCTTGGAAAAAAAATACATTAGGGTTGATTTCCACTTTAAAGATAAAAATTCTCACTTTCATTTTCTCAAGAAATAACTACAAAGTACCGACTGTCTTTGAGTGCGTTACATTGAAATAAAACAGCGTCATTTCTTTATTCAACCACTGGTTTATGATAAACCAACCAAAAAGGAAAAAGGTGCCATTTCTTCCTTTTCCACTTTGTCACAAAACATTCTTTGACATGTACAATTAACTTGTCTTTTACTTAACGAGTACAGCAGCGGCGAATCCTTAATGCAATTAAAACAAAAGCTCTTTAACAAAGCACAACAGGCTCTTGCATTGTGATTGAACTGAAAACAAAATCCTGGGTCCAGCTCATAAATACAGACCGAAATATAACCAAAATGGAACTTTGCAATGTCCACATGTATAAACGTTTAAGCAGACATACGTACCAGGCTGATCAGAGAGAAAGCAGGCAGCTATGAATGAGCGACACACACGTAAAGCTCTACTGCTTGTCTCTCTAGCCCTTTTTATCGACATGCCTGTATAAACCTGTGTGTATGTGTGTGTCAGAGTGTGTTTCATGACAGACAACTTGGCCATATTTTCAACATCAGTTCCTGATAGATGCAGATGCTCTGGACTCTTCACCTTGCTGGGGCCTGATAGAACTCAACCGGGACCACCGTGTCAGCTGCGTCTTCCTTCGGTCTTGCTTTTCCCAATCAGCAGCGCGCTTCTCTCTTTAGGCTTTTATTTCAGGAGGCGAAGTGTATATCTGCTCCGAGTTCTCCGCCGCGAGGTCCTCTGAAGAGTGGTACAAAATATAAGTGGTGATTGACTTGAAATACAGAAATCCTGTTTTGCCAGTAATGTCACTTATGATGGCCTGAATCTGGAGCTAAATTCATCTGTTCATGCTTTTTCCATTTTTTTTTTTGTAATTGAAATTCCTCTCCGTTGTAAAGTTAAAGTATTAAAAAAAAAAATTTAAAAAAAAAAAGCCAAATGTTTCGCCTGTAATTTATATCTTAGTTGTTTAGGAACCCAAAATGTTATTTTTTCATTATAAATATATATTTTTTAAATAATCTGCCAATTAATCCGTTTTTTCCTGCCAAATATTGGAATCTGCCTAAAAAAAAAAAAGAAATCTATATTTGGTCGTGCTTTATTTATCAATAAACAATGCCAATTAACATAATGAACTGCACTTTTACCAAGATTTAAAAAAAAAAAAAAATTAAATTAGTACTAGATTAAAATGTGCATGATATCATATGTATGCCGTGCCTTGCTTAAGATATATTAGTGTGAGTTTGGCTGCACAGTGAGCAGAGGTCAGCTGCTACAGGAAGTAAATAAAACAAGAGTTCATCTTTTTTAGTGCATTATGAAATTTAAATTAATCTCCATAGTTAATGCTTTCAATTTTGACAACCCTAATATATATATTTAAAAATGGCTCTCAATCAGGAGGATTACCAGGAAGAACACATTTCCAGAGGCCGTAGGTTTTCCCTACTGCCGTTTGCCACAGACGAAGTGTGCCATCTTCAGAGCCGCTGGCGTACAGCTCGCCATCCGGACTGAAGCGGACACAGTGCACGGGACCAAAATGACCTTTGTAGGATTCTGCGGGTGGGAGAACAAAAAAAAAAAAAAAAGACGCTTTACTTTTGAGAATCATGTACACAAACTGCTGAACGGCATCACGTAATAAAGGCCCGTAGTAAAATGCTAAATGTTTCACGTAGTCTGATTCAGACGTAATCTGTCCAGAAGAAACCGGAAAAGCTCTCACCCAGCTCTTCCTTGGTGCTGTAGTCAAATTTATAGAGCTTGAAGTCCTCTCCACCAGCAACGAAAAAGTCCTTTTCTGGGTGGAGGGATGCCGAGTTGATGGTAGCTGGGGCATCCACAGACTTGATCAGGTCAAGGCTGAATAATTACATTTGCAGGTGAAAAAAAATTTTTTTTAAATCAGTCATTCAACCTTTGTTGTGAATTGTGAGGTTTAGCCCAAAGCATTGTTTTTTTTGTTTTGTTTTTTAAACAGCACACTTAGAAAATAGATTATTTTAAAATGAAAATGAACATTCGCTTCTGAAATGTTAGCGCTAGCTCTCTGGATTTTTTTCAAGGGCGTGGTCCAGACTCACTGTGCCATACCTGAGAGCATTATAGAAAGCGATCGTCTTTCCGTATGTGATCACAAGAATCTCGCCTTCAACCACGTACTCCATGCTGCTCACGGATGTGTCAAACGTCAGTGTCTTCACCACCTCCATGGAGGTCCTGTCCCACAGTCTGGTAATGATCAACAATCAATAACAGTTTGATTGATAATACAGTTGTTGCACGTTTCGTTTACCGCTGCAGCCAGGAGTATTTCCGATTTTCATTCTAACGTCATTCTCTGCTCCTGGATTCACTGACCGTATGGTTTTATCCTCTGCTGCTGAGAGAATCTGTTTGTCGTCATTACACCAAAGGGCCTTCTTGATAGGCGAGGTATGACCGGCAATCTCCTGTGGCGCTGGAGACACAAAACATGTGACACGAGCAAAGAATATTTTTTATTTTTCCTCATACCCTGACACCACAGCCTAAAATAAAACGGAATTTCACTTATTTACTCACCTGCATCTGGGCTACTGAGGTCATAGATGCGCAGGAGCTTATCATTTCCTCCAGTCAATAGACAGTTACTGTCCTAGGAGGAAATACGTTTGACATAGTTATATAAATACCGAGTGTAAATGAGTAAATGTCGACTTTAAATGATTAAGACTTCCACCCTCACCTGAGTAAAGGTGACTGTCTTTACAATGTGTTTGTGTGCCAACGTGAGGACTTCGTCACCACTGACTGCATCCCACACTTTTCTGGAAAGTATAATAAGTGCAGAACGAAAGATTTGTCATGCTAGTTATTCATTATGATCAATTGATATCAGTAAGTCCAGAGGAAGAATACATAGACATCTTAAATCATGGGGCCTATACCAACATAAACTCTACAAGTCTACCATAAAACGTAACTCCAATAATTTTAAGATCAGTGGATGCTTTTGGGTGCAGTTGTGTTGGCACAGCAGTCTCTAACCAAAACGAAATTTGGCTCAAAGTGTATTTGTCCACTCACGCTGAGAAGTCGGCCGCAGCGGTGGCTGCCTTGGTGGCGTCAGTGTTCAGAGTGGCTCCCCAGACAGCACCTTTGTGACCCAGAAACGTTCCAATCCAGTCCCCTGTGTCTCCCTGGCGCAACATGGGCTTGCCATCTAAACAAAAGATAAAAGCAAAGTGATTTATACAGCATTTTAAAGAACACATTGCTGCATACAAAGTGATGCACGTGGAGTAAAAATAACTCATACATGCACCCACTGGGAACACCAAACAGCATAACTTCTGTTTTCTTTTCATTTATATGAACATTTATTTACATTTAAAGAAATTCAGTGGCATCCAGCCCCTGATTTCCTCCAGACAGCACAAAAATCCCCTTAATGAGAAAGTATCCTTTTTGCTCAGCAGGACATAGATCTGGCATCTACATAGCAGTGGAATTAATTTTCTTAAGATGGAAGCCAAGTGCAACAAATACAATGAAAACAGAAGGGGCCCTAAAATGGAACCCTGAGGAGCACCTTACTGCAGTGGGGCAGAGCGGGACTCAGAGGAACCAAGGCTAACACAAAACATTCTGTCAGCCATATGGACTCGAAACCACTCTAGTACATTTCCACAAATGCACACCTGGTGCTGAAAACAAGCCAACAGAATGCTGTGATCGACAGCATCCTGCAGAACCTCCACAACGTTATGGTCATCCAAGAAAAATGTCAACTCAGGTGAGGGCGCACCACTTTCTCCAGATTTTTTCAAACAAAAAGGCAGCTTAGAAATGGGCCTGAAATTTGGCAAAACATTTTGATCAAGGCCAGGCTTCTTGAGCAGGGGTTGCACCACCGCTTGTTTAAATTGTTGGGGGGCTACACCAAAGACAGACTGCTATTAATAATGGCCATAACAGATTAGAAACAAGTAGAAATGAAGAAGAGTGATAAGGAGAAGTAGATCAAATAATTTGATCACAATAAAACGACACATGAAATTGACAGCAGGTCCTGAGTAGCATTACAGTCCGAGTTACATAACCCGAGCATAAAAATTACAGAGACTACAGTACATGGAGTGCCAGTCTCACCTTTGCAGGCGCTAATGAGAAAGTAGCCATAAGGAGTGATTCCACTGAAGGCCAAATCCACCACAGGCCGGGTGTGACCAGAACAAGTGAGCGGAGTCTGTCTCATCGCCATGGTCCTCCAGCCGGGCAGGTGACGGTTCGCACTGAAAGGGGCAAGAACCGGGTGGCACTTTAGCTGCTAGCTATCTGGTGAAGCTAACAGAGGAAGGGAAACACGCTCGAAGTTTACGAGGCGAGATCCGTTGTATTGAAATTGCCAGTTGGTGACTGTTTAATGTGTATAAACAGGAGAAAATTCACAGCGTATTTTGCCAAACTTGAACGGCGGGTCTCCCTCCCAGCAAAGGAATGGCTATCGTGCTAATAGCTACAACATAGCAACTAACTAGCAACGTGCAATGCGTTGGAATTACTGCGGGGTTAATAAAACCCGGCATTCCGCTTGCCATAGCAGGGTTACACTTCCGGGGAAACATTTTCAAAATAAAATATTTGTTTATAAGGGTAGTATGACTTAACATATTTTAAACCAGCGTGTGTTACTGCCGCTTCTGTTACTAGACCATGTCCAAAGGTATTGTTTTTTACAAACGCACCTATTTAGATGGTTTGGCTTGTACAAAATAAATAATAATAATAATAATAGTCTAAATTGAAATACGGTTTTGAGATGCTGTGTCACAATTCAACGATTTGTGTGTGCATTTTGTACGAGTTCTAAAATATTTGAATTCAGCGTTGCAGTTTTTTTTTATTGTATTTTAACGACATAAGAGACACCGTCACGATGTGTTTTATTTTGAGGCGGTGCCCTAGTACTTTGGGAACTTGATGTCTTCTGCCCCCTGCTGGACACTATAATACTCACACAATATGTTACGATAAATTACAATACAGTAAATGTCTATTTGTGTACAGCACATGCTTTTTTATTTTTTATGCTATTGTGTCATTTTCTTGTTGCAATGAAATAAAATTAAAACAGTTGCAATATTATTGGCTCAATTAATCAACAATAGCGGCTGTTGCTGCTACTGCTCCTATACCACTGTAGTAATTCGTGATTTCTGATATATTTTACTCACATATGGTTTGCATGAAATTGCACACCTTTATTCTCATCAATAAAGTGAACTGATAGGTTTTCCATTGAGGTATAATTACCACACCGTTAATACTAAAACCGAATTAATAATAAATAGATTATACTATTTCCATTTTAACTGTATCTTTGTGAGTTTGCATTATTTGAGGATTCTTTCCGTTTTTGTTTTTTTTTTCCTGAAATATTTTACAGGCGTTCATGCGATGTGAGCGCGCATGCGGTCCTATAGACCCGAGCGTGTCACTATAGGCAGTGCCGTAGTCATAACTGTAGTCTCGTTACTGTATATGCAGCTGGATCACAACAAAGGGGATGCCTTGCTTCTCGGCTGCGGACACAGATGGCGGCTTGAAGCTGGTGAATAAGCAGAAAACAGAGGGAGTGGACGCGGATGCGGATCATGAGCGCTGCATCACTTTCAGCGTCATATGGCTGAAGATGACTCTATCTGGCGATGAGGATGAGGGCACTTAGTGGATATTTGCGGGGGTTGATTGTTTTCCACGCAGCTTTATCCTCAGAGGGTGGCGGTGTGGATTTGTAGTCTGCTGTTTCTCCCTCCTGCGGACGCGCAGTTCCGCTCATCCGACGCAGGGAGGGAGGAGAGGGGCGATGGCCGCCGGTGGAACAGCAGGAGGATGCGGAGACACGGTGGAGCAGTGCCGGGCCGAGGTGGAGCGTCTGACCCGGGAGCTGGCGGAGGCCAACCGAGAGAAGATCCGGGCGGCGGAGTGCGGGCTGGCGGTTCTGGAGGAGAACCAGAGGTTGAAGCAGCAGTATGCCGAGCTGGAGGCCGATCAGGAGGCGCTGAGGCTGGAGTTGGAACAGCTGCAGGAGGTGGGCTCAGCAGGGCGAGGGCTTTGTTGGAAAAAGTCAAGTATTGTTATAAGACTAACTTGAAAAGCCATTTTAGAGAGCATGCGGGAGAATAGTTTAAAGTTCAGACAGACTTTCACGAAATATTTCTGGGTCATATCGCCTAATTTTGTGAAAATTACTTTAAGTCAACCCAAACATATTTTTTTTCAAGAATATGTTCCCAGCAGGCCCACTAGTTGAAACACGGCATTCTGATTGATTTTGCGTTTGTGGAATATAAATTAAGCAGCAAAATGTACTCGTTTTTAGCCATCTCTGGGGGGGGGGGGGGGGGGGGCATTTTGTCTTCTGTAGACTGAAAATGACATCAGAACTGCTCACAAGGACCAATCACGGCGGACCTGTTTTCTGAATCTGAGCCGTGATTAGTCGTTGTGAGCAGTTGTGATGTCATTTTCGGTCGACAGAAGACAAAATGGCAGCCCCCGGGGATGGCTAAAACGAGTGGATTAACACTTATTCCACAAACGCAATATTTATCAGAATGCCCTGTTTCAACTAGTGGGCTTGCATAGAACATATTCTTGAAAAAAAAATGTTGCGTTGACTCCCACTTTAAGAACAAACAGCGCAAGAACCTGATTTTGGACAAATTGATTATAAGCATTTACTCTTGGGGCTTAGTTTTGTTGGCCACTTATTCCATTTGTGTGCAGCGTAACATCTAAATGCTGATGCACCATTTGTGCTTAGTACTCTGGGACCCACTAAAATTTGATCCCACAATTCTCCTGGGTTTACATTCCATGAGCATTTCTCTTATGTATTCAGGGCCTAAGCCATTTGATAATTTATAGACCAGTAACATCATTTCAAAATATTTTCTACAAGCTCAAGAGAGGAAGAAGGCAGAAAGAGAGGGATGGAAAAATATGACAGATGAAATATGACAGCGTGCAAAATAATTGAATAAATAAGAAATTGACGTGATTAGCAATATTATCGGTATCAATACAATGCAAGTGTGTCTGAGTCACATTTGAACCTCGACATACAGACTGATTATCATAATGTGGCTAAAACAACAAACCGAGTGGTTGTTTAAGATGTGTTGAATGAGGATTTAGAGCATAATCAATAATGGGTCTGTCTGGTATAAATCAGCACTGTAATCTAATGAGTGTTGTTTTTCAGATTAGCCTCAGTCTTGTTCAAACGGATCTTGAAGGCGTTCCAATAGTTTGACTGAAAAGGGCTGGAAGTGAATTTGTTTGTGATGTATTTGGAGGGAGCGGCGTGTTGATGAAAAATGCGCTAAAAACAGAAGGAGCACTTAGCTCGTAAGGATGCTCTGCCACTGTTCTGTTATGTCACCGTCAATGACACGCCTCGCCGCTTGGCACGATGTCACCGGATACTGCCGGTCAGCTTTCGACTGAGGTTTGAGGACGACGCGAGAATAACTTTGGCATCAAACGGCGACTATTTTCGGTCAAGTTGAAGTGTTGCGCTGCTGTGTGGCGTTATAAGCGCTTTATCGTTTGCCTTGTCTTTATGAATGTTTTGAAGCTGTAACTTCCCGGCCTCTAGCGCTCCTGGTTGTGAATAACACAGCCGCAACCAGAAGCACTATCGGCCTGAAAAATGCATGTTGTGCCCGCCACGCACTCACGTAGGCAGTGTGGAAGCAGACTCATGAATTATTCATAACAACGAGGTCATGATAATTTCATCAGGAATCTTCAACATAGATTGTATTTCACATCAGAGGACAGTGCGTCAATATGACAATTTTTTTTTTTTTTTTTTACCACACTTTAAGTTCCTGAATGTAAAATTAAGTTGAACTGTCCGGAGCCCTGCTCGTAAACAAAAATATTTTCGTTTCAGAAGCAAAAAATGTTTTTGCATTTTCTGTTGTCTGTGTTAAATCTCATGCATGAAAGGAAGCTCCAATCATTTCTCTTTTGAGTTTCACATTGGCCGATGAAAAAAAAAAAAAAATGATGACCGGCTCGTGTTTGGAGTGGTGTTGAGAACACTGAAGCAATGACAGGACGAGGACAGTAAAACAAAGGACCGATGCCAAGGGAATGAAGTATTTTTAAATCTGATTATCCCTCCTCCCTTTATCCACTCCCCTTCGCCATTTATTTTCCATTACTCCACCCTAATCTCTCCCTGAGCACCGGTGCACTCTTATTTTCATTTTTAATAGCGTGATGGAAAGGGAATAAAGGAGGAATTTGTCAGCTGTGCTCTTTTGGAAGGAAAAATGAGCTATCTACACTCTAAAAGCAGTTGGGTTAAAAATAACACAATTTAGGGCCAAAATACATACACAGTGTAACACAAAATCGTGTTATTTTTTATTAGCTATCGATAGATAGTTAAAAATAACAATAACAACATATTTTGGGTTGTTTTGAACGAAATTATAATTTTTGGGGGTTGTTTTAGCAAACAACAAAAAATGGACTGTTTTGTACAAAACAACACAAGAAAGTGGATCAAATTGACCCAATAAGTGGATCGGTCAATTTTTGAGCCAAAATTGGGTTATTTTTAACTGTCTATGGAGAGCTATGCCATCGGTGCCAAAATTGTGTTATTTTTAACTATGTATAGATAGCTAATAGATACTAAGATAGCTAATAAAAAATATTATTATTGTGATTATCAAAAATATTAGCTAATAGAAAAATAACACAATTTTGGCTCAAAAATGGACCGCTCCACTAATTGGGTCAATTTGACCCACTTTCTTGTGTTGTTTTCTTCAAAACTGTCTGTTTTTTGAAAGTTGTGTCAAATTAACACAAATAGTGGATCGGTCCATTTTTGACCCCAAATTGTGTCATTTTTAACCCAACTGTTTTTAGATTGTACTAACTCACTGAAAACATAACTAACGGACCGGGAATTGTGGAATTCACATTTCGAAATGCTTTGTGCTCTCTCGCTCCATCCAGGCATTTGGTCAGGCCTACTCCACCCAGCGTAAGGTGGCCGAGGATGGCGAGACCAACGAGGAGACGCTGCTGCAGGAGTCTGCCACCAAAGAAGCTTACTACATGGGCCGGCTCCTGGAGCTTCAGGCCGAGGTCAAGCACAGCCAGGCCACTGCGGCCAATGCACAGGCCGACAATGACCACCTGAGCTGCCTGCTGCAGGAGCTGCGGGAGGTAAAGTGCATCTTAAACAATGCGTACTGCTTCGTATTAATCTACCGATCGCGAGGTCGATTATAAATGACATTCTGATTTGGGCTTCACGAGCTAATTGAATTGAATAGGCATAGAATTTGAAAGCAAATCGGTCTTTTTACTTTCCTGCTGTCTCAGCAGAGTAACGAGATGTTGGAGTTGCAACGTAGCCGCGTGCGAGAAGAGATCGGGGAGTACAAGTTTCGAGAGTCAAGGCTGATTCAGGACTACACGGAGCTGGAAGAGGAGAACATCTCGCTTCAGAAACTGGTTTCGACCCTCAAGCAGAATCAGGTACTGATTTTTCAGACACTCAACACTGCAACACAGGAAAAAACAGGTGCGAAAACCAAACTTATTTTAAGGTCAGTGTTCGTGGAGGCTGCCGATACCAGCCACCGATACCTCAGGCAGACAAAATTTGACATCGTCTATCATCATCTGCTTCGGAAAGAAACATCTTTTTCATATTTTGCTGTCATTGTGTTAAATGAAATGCCATTTATCAAAAGTACTAGTGGTATCGGTTACTTGGTATCAGTGAATACTTAACATTTGAGAGGTATGGAACATCCCTAATTTTGACCTCGGCTTCTGTATCTCGGATTCAGGTGGAATATGAAGGCTTGAAACATGAAATCAAGGTTTTGGAAGAGGAGACAGACGTTCTGGACAGCCAGTTGCAGGATGCGCTGCGTTTGAAGGACATCTCTGACTCTCATCTGGAGGAGGCGCTGGAGTCTCTGAAGAGCGAGCGTGAGCAGAAGAATCACTTGCGCAGAGAGCTGGTTCACCATCTGAGCATGTGCGATGTGGCGTACACTGGCAGCGCGCACCTGACGTTCACATCCGCCCCACCCAGCGGCACGGCTACTCCGACGACTTTGCTCTCGCCAACCGCAGAAGATCCAACAAGGTATTGCGGCCCAACCTCTACGTAGGGTCGATTCAGCCGTCCATTCTGGGGAGCTGGTGGAGCTCAGATTTGTTTAACTAAACATTTGCAAATGTCATACAAGTGTAAAAACATAAGCCCCTATTAAATATTGTCGAAAAATGTCAAAACAATACGGCACTTAACCTTAACTTGATGATGATGCTAACCTGATATTCGGTGCCTGAAACCTCTCAATGGACTCCACACATTACTGTAAAATAGTTAAACCCATTTCCCAGCTATTTGACATGCTAGTGAGACGTCTGCGCCGCTGTGGGTGTGATCACCTTTTAAAAAAATGTATCTTGCACAAGACAGAAACCTATTGAAAAAAATAGAGCTAATACTAAAACTAATAAAAACTCAACTTGGGGGCGGCATGGCTCAGTGGTAGAGTGGCCGTGTGCTACTGAATACAAACTAGTCCGAATGCATTCATGAGACAAGCTCCACATATATTTGTTGAGTTAAAATGTATGTTCTCCAAGTGTTTGTATTTGGTCCCTGAATTATTTTCAACCTCTAGGTGTAATGGCCACGTCCAAGGCGCAACACGAATGGCAACAGCTTCAGCGTCGGTGGCTGGTGCGAATGGAGATTGCCGGGTTACGGGTCGTACGGCCGAAGGTGCGGCGACGTCGGACCTCTTCAGCGAGATGAACCTGCCCGAGGTTCAGAAGCTCAAGCAACAACTGTTGACTGTGAGTTTAAGCAACCAGGCAAAAACTAAATGGTACAATGTTCCCTTTTGTAGAGTCGAATATGATATACTTAGCAAATAATTGCCTGTATTGTGTCGCTTTTCAGGTGGAACATGAGAAAGTAGCCCTGATAGCCAGTTTGCAGGAATCCCAGACTCAGCTCCAGCACACCCAGGGTGCTCTGTCCGAACAGCACGAGAAGACCCTGCGCCTTAGCCAAAAGGTCACCGCCCTACGCCGCGGGCAGCAAGGGGCCCGGACCAGTTTTGATTCCGTGCTCAACCCTGAAGACCTCAAGGGACTTGACGCGGATACGAAAACCGAAAATGAAGCTAAAAACGAGGAGGATGAGGATGTGAACAAAAGTCCGGCATTTCCTCACCAGTCACCAGGTTTGGAGATCTTGCAGTGTAAATACCAGGTGGCTGTGACTGAGGTGGTTGAGCTCAAGTCGCAAGTGAAAGCCCTGCGGGATCGATTGGCTCAGTGTGGGGAAGGCGTAGCGCACGAGAAGCCAAGATTAAATGCCCCGCAACAGAGACTGGAGAGGAAGGTAACGGCGCTAGAAAAGAGTTGCCAGGAAGGCAAAGAGAAGGTAAGCTAACATACTCCATCTTTTTGTATTAGCATAACGCCTCAAAATTACATATTTGACAGCTAATAGATGTCGTGTCTCGTGTCATGGTGTGATGCATCTGACGGTGAGATAGCACAGTATTTGATAATAAGAACACAATGCCAACAATCAAACATGGTAGTGATCTGGGGCTGCTTTGCTAAGAAGAACCTGGATGTCTCCTTCAAATAAACCCCTAGTACTCTGGTAAAAAAAAAAATAATAAAATGTGATAATGCTCATAACAAATCCTCTATTGACTGAGATGTGCTCTTGTCAGATTTCTAGTATGGAGGCTGAGTTGCGGGCGGCTCAGTCGGCAGCCGTTGAGAGCCAAGGGGCTTTAAATGCTGCTCAGGATGAACTGGTGATGCTGAGTGAGGAACTTGCCCAGCTCTACCATCACGTCTGTCTGTGCAACAACGACACGCCCAATCGTGTCATGCTGGACTACTACAGGTCTGACCGCCGTTTTATTTGATCCAAAAAACAATAATTGAGTAGTAGGACCTAATTCATACAAAGGCAAACATCCCCGACTGTACTTGGAGCTCCTGAGCATTTTTATTTTCTATTCTAGACAAGGCAGGGGGCTCAGGGGCCTTTGTGCCAGTCTCAAAGCCATGTCCGCCGACAACAGTAAAGTTCTCCTCACGCCACGCCTTGCCAGGAGACTGGCCACCGCCACCTCCACAACCTCAACTTCCGGGGAGTCACGGAGCCCCTCTGAGTCTCCGTCCAAAGAACCGCTATCCGGAAGGGACAGTAAGGAGGGGGACAAGGACCTCACGCAGGGTCGGTCAGAGCGAAGTCCGACCCCCTGCAGTCCTCCAACACGGTCTCCAAGCATCAGTGCCTCATCATCATCCTCGTCGTCCTCATCGCCCGCTCTGGAGCCAGCTGGTGAGCTACGCAGAGAGCCCTTGAACATCTACAACCTCAATGCCATCATCAGAGACCAGGTAAGAGTAACTCCCATTTCTGCTGCCTGGTACTTGTTTTCATTTCCTACTTCGGGTATGATTTCATTCCAAAACGTTCCAATCTCAATTTTCAGGTAAAGCACTTACAGAGAGCGGTGGACAGGGCTCTTCAGCTGTCCCGGCAGAGAGCTGCGGCAAGGGATCTGGCTCCTTTGCTCGACAAGGACAAAGAAAGTTGCTTGGAGGAGATCTTGAAGCTCAAGTCCCTGCTCAGCACCAAGAGAGAGCAGATCGCCACGCTCCGGTTGGTGCTCAAAGCTAACAAACAGGTGGGGTCGCACAATTGTTGGCTGCTTGTGTCAGCATTTGGTTGATCGCTGTTGAATGAACTGCCCACACCAAGGCGATACAGTAGAAAATCTACATTGACACTTGGAGAGTAGTCCACTTGAAAGTTTACCCAAGCTTACATCGTTTCTCAGAGGGAAGTGACGACTGAGCTTGGAGAAGTGCTAGCTAGTGCTGATGTTTCCGTTGATGCGTGTGTGTCTTTTCCCCAGACAGCAGAGGTGGCTCTTACCAACCTGAAAAGCAAGTATGAGGCAGAAAAGTCAATGGTGACCGACACAATGATGAAGCTACGGAACGAGCTGAAAGCCTTAAAAGAGGACGCGGCCACTTTCTCCTCTGTACGAGCAATGTTCGCCACCAGGTCAGTGAGCAGAATCAATCATTTCGGGGGGTTTTCTCCCCTATATGAAACCGAGCTTTGTTGATAATTCACTTGGATTTATAACTAGCTTGACAGGAACATATAGCATCTTCTAATTAAGCTCATCGTTTTGGTCTACCCTTACACTTGTGTCTAGCCATCTCAGGGGGCGGCCATTTTGTCACTTCTGTCGACTGAAAATGACACCACAGTTGCTCAGGCCTCAGGTAAGGACCAATCATGGTCAGGTGGGACGTGATTGGTCGTTGCCTGAGCCCTGAGAAGTTGTGATGTCATTTTCAGTCGACAGAAGTGACAAAATGGCCGCCCCCTGAGATGGGTAAAACTGGGTGGATTTTGCTGCTTAACTCATATCAGAATGCTGTGTTTGGACTAGTTAAGGCAGATAAAACATTGTTTTGGTTGACTTCTTCTTTCATTACACGGTTTTATCCCTCAGGTGCGATGAGTACATGACCCAGCTGGATGAGATGCAAAGACAGCTAGCCGCAGCTGAGGATGAAAAGAAGACCTTGAACTCTCTCCTGCGAATGGCCATTCAACAAAAACTGGCCCTCACCCAACGTCTCGAGGACCTGGCATTCGATCAAGAGCAAACGCACCGTAACCGTGGGAGCAGGCTGACCCGCAGGAAGACCAGCACTCCCAAAGCAAGTCTCGCGACCTCAGCTTCGGCCTCGGACCTGGCGCCGGACTCCGGTGCGGCTTTGGTCCCCAGTTGCTCCTCCCCTTCCTGCCTTAATAGTCCGACATCAGTTGTTTCTACTGCTCCAGACTCGTCCTCAACTCTGACATCGCCTATATCACACATACCCTGTCGCAGTCCATCATCACCAGCCATCGCCTCGCCACCTGAAACTCTGGCGGCCGAAAGCCCTCTGGAGGTGTCAACCCCGTCCTCAACCCCCCAGAGGCTTTCTCAGTCACGTTGGACCCTCGGGATGAGAACGTTTGTCGTTGATTCCCATAGTTTCAGAATCACATCTCCTTTCTCCCCTACCTCGACTCCTTCAAGACACGCCACTCCAGATACTCAAAGCACTACCCTGACAACAATCAGACCTAACCAAGCAGGCTCCGCCCCTTCGTCGCCCTATCGATCGCCACTGCTGGGGCTCAAACGCTCTTTGTGGAGCCCATCGCCCCGGACTCGTCCCTTATCCAGGCTAACCGGCACCTCGGTGCATCATATTCCCTCGTCATCCTCTCACTACTCTTCTTCCCACTCCCCGGCTTCCTCCCACAGTTATTCACCCGCCTACCTCAGCCCTTCCGGCACGACATCATACAGTCACTCTAGCCACTACACTCCTCTCTACCCCAGATACTACAGTTCCTACCGACCCAGGCATTGACCCTGAGCGAGTCCAAACAAAGGAGGAAAACATGGTCCCTTTTTCTCGTTTTCTATTTTCCCGTGCCTACACCTTGGCCAATGGATTTGGAATATTTTGTGACATTTCTCAGGGAGTTGATACCAGGAGCACAAGTGGCCCTGCCTTCCATTTATTCTGTGACTGCTAATTAGTCCAGAAGAGGACACTCATCGACTTTTCGCGAGCGTTTTTAGCATTTTGAGTTGGCAACTCACATGCAAGATTTGTTTAAAATTAGGGATGGAACGATTCACTCAAGCCCCGATTCGATTTTCGATTTTCAGTTCCCGATTTTTGATTCGATTTTTTAAAAAATTGCTACCATGCTTGTCTCTGTGCACTAGTGTGGTTCTGCAGCCATCCACAAACGCAATACGCAATCATGTTTGGCGCAAAAGCATCATTTGATCCACACATCCATAATGTGCTATGCATCTGGAATGAAAAAACGTTTCAAGACATCATTTTCGAGATGAATTTAATCAATTCGATTTTCGATGAATCGGGTGAGTCGATTTGAAATCGATTTTCGATGAATCGTTACATCCCTATTTAAAACAGCGAAATTCTGATATTCAGTGGACTTTTTGTGAACAACACGTTACATAGGCTTTGCCAGTGTACTATCCACTCTGTCCGAAATGGTGTTGAAGCTCACATTCTGTGTCCACAAATGCTCACGTGCAAGCGTTCTTTTTATTGTATTGAAGTAAAGGACTGAGTGTGCTGTCAATGAAAACAGGAGAGGAAAAACACTCTCACAATTCTGCAGTTTAAAAACAACGCCCTTGAATGTGGCTTCGTGTGAAAGTGTTGATCCAAAGATGCAGTTTTCAATGATGCTGGCAGTTTTAAATGAGCCATCTCCCCACACTTGAAATGTATTCATGTCACCGTCATAAAAAGAAACCACTTTTTTTTTTTTTTTTAAATGGGCTTGAATTTACAGGAAATGATTCGTGTGAACTAATTGTATTTTTACTCTGTTGTGCATCAAAATTGGATGATGTGGATAAAGAAATCTGCCGTTGCTTATTTGCTAATGTCAAGGCACTGTATAAGATGACAAACTGGAAACACCCTGCCGCATTGAACTGTGCGTCATCGATCAATGAAACAAACAATACACCCGTTGTTCGGTAAATGTACCTTCTGCAATATCAGATGGGGACCATTTCAAAGGAATGGGCTCTGAAGACTGTTTGCTCAGCACAATGGCGGCGAAAAGAAATTAGAATATTATCACAAATGATAATAAAAGCACATGCTTCTGCTGTCATTGCCCTTAAATCACTTTTTTTCCTGAAGATGTTAATTGAATTTATATATATCATTCATTCACAACGATTTGATGTCATCTGCAGCCTGCTGATACTATTAAAACCATAAAGGTATTGTTATTTCAATATATCACATTGTGATTAGTAATTATTATTTTTCTGCAGTATTCTGGCAATTGGTTACGTGTATGCACAGTTCATGTACGTATTTGTCTAACTGTGTCAGTCTCTTGCAGGTATTCAGTAGCCTTACCGCAGTACCGTTTCTCATACCCTCCCCACAACTAAGGATAAGTGCTTTCAGGTAAGAGCAACATCAGCCAGATTTCTAGCAGCCTATACACCAAAAGCAAAGTTTCTTATCGTATTTATACTGTATGTTCTGTAATGCAAATGAAGTACCATGGATTTAACATTGTGTCTATGCAAAGGTAATAATGCAGTCAGTGGTATAGCACACTTAAAGTAACCAAAATACAGTTTACATGTTTGGGATTGCTGCACTGTATTGCCCTATATTTGGATTATAACCATTTGGTCTCCTTGGTATTATTTCATACAATAATTAAGCATGCAGACTATTAGACAATATATTGTAGCAGATAAGATGATTGAAAGTCCGCATGATGTTGCACTGATGTCATTGTAGTTTGACAAAAAAATGTTTGTGTGGGGAAAATTGATGGAAACACTCAGCAATATGTTTGCAATACATTTTAATGAAACAATGTTGTCCTTTTCTTTTCAATAAAAAAGCTACTACTTAATGATGTAAAGCTTTAATGATGCAAAGCTTTTTTTTTGCTTGCATTGAAACAAATGATTGCTAGGCAGGTATCCATGCTTATGAATCAGATAATATGTTATGGTCCTCATAATGTTCACTGACAGGGGCTTTAAAATAAAGCGTAAAAAAATAAAATAAAAAGTTTACTTTTAAATTAGATTTTTTATTGGATAACTAATTATTATTATGATTATTATTATGATGATGATGATGATGATGAGGATTATTATTATTATTATTATTATTTATCACGATTATCATTTTTCCTGACGTCATGCGGTCGCCAACCAGCTCGTCAACGTGAAGACATCTTACCTGAACTAGAATTTGCAGCACAGAAACGTAAGCGAACGAATCGAATCTTCTTGGAACACGTTATGCGGACTGATTATTCCAGTCGTGAAACCAGACTATTTATACAATAGTCATATTTTTGTGAATCCTATTTAAACCCCACGTGAACGCGTCGAACACGATGAGGAACGCTCGACGCGTAAACCGGAAGTCAACCGTAAATGTCAATCGAGTAGCTCATCTACATCTTCCGAGGCGATCTCTGTACTTTTGTAAACGGTCGTCCCCACAATCGCCCCCCTCGAATCACGGTCCCTCTGTTAAACTTTAACTCAGAAGGTCGTTCTTGTAAAGTTCACGTCCAGCCCGCAGCATCCTAACTGGAGGAGGAGAGGAGGTAAGAACGCTGGCTTTTAAGTAACACCCTTGTGTTAGCTTACGTTACGAAAGTCTTCCGGTCAAACTGAGGTTATTTGATTGATTTCGTTCAAGCCGGCTACTAATGCCGTTAATGCTATGTTAGCTAGCTAAAGAAGGGCTGTCAACTGCCTTTACTCTTACTAAATCTGCCTACCGCATCACCTTTGTTTTACACGTCTTTATGTACAAATAGAATTGATAAGGCAGTAGCTTGCAGTTATTTCAATACGAGACTCTGACAGGTTGCATACATCATCAAATACCTCTCACACAATATAAGATTAATTGATTTAGATCAGGGCTGGGCAATTAATTTTGCAAAGGGGCCCAAATGAGAGCATCAACATTGTCTGTTATTTTTGATGTATTTGTAAAAAACACATTGTCTTGTTTCACCAAGTCGATACGGGCTTAGGTAAGGGATGTATTGTTAAAATTAGGAAATACACATTTTAAATAAAATTATATCATGTCATCATTTTGACATCTTTGCAATATGTATATTTTATGGACGTGATCGGCTGACGTTTGCTTTTATAATCGGCAAAAAATTGCCTGATTAATCGGTTATCTGCATTTTATTCTGCCAAATGTTAGAATCAGCATAAAAGCCTAAAAAAAAAAAAAAAAAATCCATATCGGTCGTGTCCTAATTAAAACAATCGCCCCAATGTTTTGGGTTTTATAAACATTGTGTTTTCCTATGGATTAGTCAAAGGAATGAGGACAGACAGGAAACAATTCTGATGGAGCCAAAAGAAGAGGAAGAAGCAGCAACGGCAATCGTACAGTTGGACAATGCAGCCAGGTTGCTGATGTACAAGATCGAGCGTCCCGTCTACGACGAGGCCCACCTCAGGTCACAGCTTCTCCACCGCAAAGAGAAAACCACCACCCTCCAACAGAAGCTTGCACTTTACTTCCAGTAAGTCAAGAGAAGAAATTGCTTTTGTTGTAATGATGACGTGATTGAAAATCGACGTGCAGTCGAAGTCCCATTTTGACAACAAAGACCCTCCAAGACCTTGTCTTTTTTTCTTAGATGTTCGTCCCGGCGAGCAAAGGCAGCAGTTCTGAGCTTCCTGCCTATTCTCGCATGGCTGCCAAAGTATCCCGTCAGGGAATACCTTTTTCACGATGTGGTCTCAGGTCTTAGCACTGGCGTTGTGCAACTCCCTCAAGGTGAGCAGCCTTCAGTTGAATCGCTGGACTTGCCTGCCCAGCGGACATGAGAAATCGTTTGGAATAACAATGAGTGATGTTTAGGGGGCCCGTTGCCAACTCCAGAGGCGCTCCTTATTGCGACCTGCTGTTTTGGTTTTCGTATCTCTGTAGCGCCGAGGTTTTGAGGACACTTTTGTTTATGAGTTCAACAGTTTATTTGAATAGCTTTCCCTCTCTCGCACCGTAGGTCTTGCCTATGCTATGCTGGCTGCTGTGCCTCCAGTTTATGGTCTGTACTCGTCGTTCTACCCTGTTCTGCTCTACACTTTCTTCGGCACATCCAGGCACATATCCATAGGTGAGAATTAAAAAAAAAAAAAAACAACAAAAAAAAAATACACAATGAGCAAGCAAGTTGCTCAGGTAACAACAATCAGGTGAGCCGTGATTGGTTGTTACCTGAGCAACTGTGATGTCATTTTCCGTCGACAGCAAGTGATAAAATGGACGCCCCCCGAGATGAGAATTTACTGTACTCGTATATTTTTCAACTGCATATTTTTCAACTGCATTTTCGTTCTTATACTATGGTAATTATCAGGGCAAAAACTGCAATATTGGGAAATGACAGTACTGTACTATAGGGGTGTGGAAAAAAAAAAAAAAACGATTTGCCAATATATCGCGATTTTCTGCCGCCAAATATAATATCGATTTTTCAGCTTCTAATATCGATTTAATGATAGCAGTGTGTAACACTCCATTTTTTTTTTTTCCCAGAGAAAATGTGCAAAAACACCAATAATAAATAGGATGTTTTGAAGCAAATAGTTTGGACTCAATTTGTCCTCTGATTTATAGCTTCTGATTGACATCATTTCTCATCTCTACATGTAATTTTGATATTAACTGGGTAGAACATCGCGATATCGTGATAATATCGTATCGCGATACGATTGTATTGTATTGCAACATCCTTACCAAAACTCACCCCGACTGTACTATTGACTGCATCGATAAAACATGTACTCGATAGTAATCCGAATTGAAAAAAAAAAAAAAAAGTAGCGTCACTTCATTCGCGATTTGCAGGCACCTTCGCAGTAATAAGCCTGATGATTGGAAGCGTTGCAGTCAGGGAGGTTCCCGACTCTTACATGCCGTCCACGAATGGGACCAACGCGTCGGCCATCTTTGATGTGGCGGCGCGTGACGCCAGGAGGGTCCAGGTGGCTGTGGTGCTCACAACCCTGGTGGGAATCATTCAGGTCAGTCCGGTCACAAATTTGACCGTGAATCTCTTTCATCCGAGTGATTGCCCTTTTTTCTCCTCATTAGATTATTTTAGGTCTCCTCAGGTTTGGCTTTGTGGCGATTTACCTGACAGAGCCCCTGGTGCGAGGCTTCACGACGGCAGCCGCCGTGCACGTGGTGGTCTCCCAGTTAAAATACCTGCTGGGAGTGAAAACAAAGCGTTTCAGCGGGCCCCTCTCTGTTATATTTGTGAGTTTCTAAATATTTTCTACAATTTTTTTTTTTTTTTTTTACACAAACCTTATCTGTTGTCTTTTTTCTTTGCAGAGCGTCAAGGCAGTATTGAGTGACATTACAAGCACTAATGTCACCACGCTCATCCTCGGCCTTGTGTGTCTGGTCTTTCTGTACGTGATCAAACACCTCAACGAGCGCTTCAAAAAAAAACTGCCCATCCCAATTCCCGGGGAGATAATCGTCGTCATCGTCTCGACCGGCGTCTCTCACGGCATGACATTGGCCGGCAACTATAATGTGGACGTGGTTGGGGAGATACCGACCGGGTTAGAGTTCACCCTTCTTGTATCGGTGATTGTAATCGGACTTCAATGTTGAACGTCTATTTAGTTGTAATCTATCTTCCTCGTAGATTAGATATCTTTCCAAAGACGGTCGACAACGGTTTTATCTGATCTGACCCGTACATGTATTTTGCAATCTATCACGCGGTCCAATTCGATTGGCCAACGCGCTTTCGGACTATCTTCAAAATCCAATCGCAACGGCGAACATCATGGCGCTGGAATATATTGATATTATCTTCTTGTGTGTTCTCAGGCTTCTTCCACCTGTCGCTCCAGACTTCTCTCTGCTGCGCACGTTGGTCACCGACTCCTTTGCTATTGCGATTGTGGGCTTCTCAATGGGAATCTCGCTCGCTAAAATCTTTGCCCTGAAGCACAACTACAGTGTGGACAGTAATCAGGTGCGCAAAGCTGACAAACGCGAATCAGCTTGTTCTCCGCCAGACTGACCGACTTAATTTTATTTTTTTGAATTCAACATCTCATGAACCTCATTGGAAACATTCTTTGCAGGAGCTGATAGCCCTTGGCCTGTGTAACTTCATCAGCTCTTTCTTCCAAACGTTCACCATCACTTGCTCCATGTCAAGGAGCCTGGTGCAGGAAAGCACAGGGGGGAAAACACAGGTAATCGGTGAAATTTGCTGTTATAAAAAAAAAAAAAAAAAAACATCACGATAACGCAACATCGCGTTGACTGTCATTGTCGAATGCTTGGTTTCAGATTGCGGGACTGTTAGGCTCACTCTTGGTGCTACTGGTGATCGTCGCCATTGGTTTTGTCTTTGAGCCGCTCCCACAGGTGAGCTTTGGTCATGGAGGCGTTATTGAGAAGCTGTCTCCTGCAAAACAGTTGCTGCCTGTACTAATTAAAACTCATTCACTGCCCATAAATTTTTAAAACTAATTAATCGCCAAATTTTCCATAGTTAATCGCGATTAATCACACTTTTCAACTACAATTTTTTTACAAAGCTTGCAACCGATATTTACTAGAGTAAAATGTTGGAATTGATCTGGAAAAAAATGAAAAGTGTATTTTGATTCAAGGCCTGTTCGAATTGTTCTCTTTGATCCCTGAATATGCAATATGAAAGTGCACACATTTATTTTGGATTCCTCCAATGAGCCATCAAGCAACTTTTTAAAGTAAAACTATGTAAAAGTCCGTCTTTGCAACAGTGACTCGACAGGAAGTAAATAAAACTGAGTTAATTTTTTTTACTGCGTTATCAATTTTAAATTAATCTCCGTAGTTAATGCTTTAACTTTGACAGCACTAACATATATATATATAGATATATATATATATATATATTTTTTTTTTAATGTTTGATTACCATAATTTCTCAAGTACATTGTCCCCCAGTTTGCTGGTATCCACAATCAAGAAATGAAAACATGTTCCCAATGTTTCCCGACTCATCTCGAAAACGATCTCTCAAGCCACACCGATTATGAATCTCTGCTAGATCGCATTTTACCTGCAGCGTCTTTTGTCTTTTCTGTATCCCAGACCGCGTTGGCAGCCATCATCATGGTCAACCTGCTGGGGATGTTTAAGCAGTTCAGAGACATCCCGGCTCTATGGAGAACCAGCAAGATTGAACTGGTCAGTCAAAGAAAGCGATATGCGTAAACAGTGCGTGGTCGGTCACGAAAAAAAGTGGTGGACGCTAGCTAACGTGTGATGAGCGTCAATTCGCCACTGGCGTCATCCTACAGTTTAGCCTTGAGGATAAGCAGTCTAGAAAATGGATGTAAAGATATACCGTGCAAAAGTCCACATTTTTTCACAGCGGTCGTGTTGACACTTTAACCGAGTCAATAGTAGGAGAGATACAATGATGAGTTTATTATATTTAGCGAAAACTAAAATTGAAAACTGATTACATTTCGACAATAAAACCCAAAATGGAAGAAAGACTAAACAACTTGAAAAGCAGATGAATCGATTTTGTTTTCCCTTATCAGGCCATCTGGCTGGTGACCTTTGTGGCGTCTGTGCTATTGGGCTTGGATTATGGCCTTCTCTCCGCCATTGCATTTGCTTTACTGACAGTCATCTATAGAACACAGAGGTCAGTGTATTGACTTTGTCAACATATCAACATTGACTATTCACCATTTCAAGTTCAATCTGTTTTGTCTTGCAGCCCGAAAAACGCTGTCCTTGGGCAGGTTGCCGACACGGGACTATACTACGAAGCGGACGAATACGAAGAGGTTAGTCGAGAGCGTACCGGCCAAGTTGCCACCCTCAAGAGTGATCATCTGCGATTTGTCTTGTTCCAAGGCGGTGGAATGCGAGGGGATTAAGATTTTCCACTCCAACTCTTCAATCTACTTTGCCAACAGTGACCTTTATGTGAGCGCTCTCAAAGAGAAGGTAATCCTTGTTACCTTGGGACCGTAACGCGGGCGTGGGAACACAGTGGTTCTTTCTCTCATTGGTTGGTTCAGTGCAGAAAGTAAACTCGATTTTTTTTAAATAGATTGTACAGCCTCAGTTTTGATCGAATTAAAAAAAACGGGAACATTTAAAATTGAAAAAACATTTTTGGAAACGCCCGCTAGCTAGTTTAAATGTGAGCTAACAAATCTCTGATTCCCATACAGGTATATCCAGATTCAAAACTGTTTTGGAAACATGCTTTTTGGGCTATATTTTGGATCTTATTTTCGGCATGCGTTTTTTTTTTTCTTCCCCAGACCGGTGTAAACCCAGAACACATCCAAATGGAAAAAAAAGCTCAGAAAAAACAAAAAGCCAACAGAAGACTGACGTGTTCTCCGAAGAGAAATGATGAGGTAACTTCACTGACTCCTTATTTTTTAGTTACTAATAATTAGGGATGTAACGATTAATCAAAAATCGATTCACCCAGATGAATCGAAAGTCGAGTTGATTAAATTCATCTAGAAAATGAAATATGTTTTCATTCCAGATGCATAGCACATTTTGAATGTGTAAATCAAATGATGCTTTTGCGCCAAACATCATTGCGTATTGCGTTTGTGGATGGCTGCAGAAAAACACGAGTGCACAAAGACGAGCATGGTAGCAATTTTTCAAAAATCGAATCGAAAACGGGGAACCGAAAATCGAATCGGGGCTTGAGTGAATTGTTACATCCCTACTAGTAATAATACTACTACTAATAGAATATTCCATAACTAATAGAATTCTATCCGGCTTTTGTTGTTGTTGTTAGGGCAAGGAAGGAGCTATGACGCACGAGACTTTTAACAAAATCACCGGAGATCAGAAAAACGGCAAACTAGAAGAAGGTCATAGAGAGGCGGATTCCGAGGTGCTTGCCTTCCTTCAATCCCTCAGATCCATCCACTCCATCATCCTGGACTGGACACACATCGGCTTTATTGACTCTGTGGGAGCCAAAGCCATCAAACAGGTTATTCATTTAACTTGTTAAGAATACCATGCGCGGCACGTCTAGAGGAAAGTGCTCCTCGTTGCTGACAGCTCAGTCCAAGTTGATTGAATCCAAATAATTGTGGATGAAGATGATGTATGCTAGTAGTCCATAAAACGCTGTCTATCTCTGCAGGTCATTAAGGAGTATGCATCAGTGGATGTTCAAGTTGCCATAGCGGGCTGCAACAGTAAGTAATCATGACGGATGTTGATGATACAAACAGTTACAAGGGAACTTCCCCCCCCCAAAAAAAAAAAAAAAAAAAGTGGTCGGTCCAGTTAGTCAAACTAAAAATGTCACCGTCAGCCATTTTAGAGCATTTTGACACTGGATATTGTGGTCAATGATTAGTGTATATGTGTGTGTAGTGTGTTTCTGCGGGTCTTTAAAAAGCATTGTCTTTAAACGTCATTAAACAAATATATATTAAATACGATGTCCAGAAGCATTAAGTTAAAACACCGTTTAGCACTTAGCGCCGAGTGTGTGCCCGGCCTTGTCACATGGAGTGACTCCAAGTCACTTCCTCTTTATGCTTGAGGCGTATTTTATTCAGCAACTTCTGAAGTTGGCTCGTGTAACGTCAATGCCGTTCTTTCTGGCTTGTCCGCAGGATGATCATTTGCATCCGTGTAAAACTTAAAGGCATACAAAAGTGCAAATGGGTTACTATAGCACAATTCTGCAATAAATGATGTTTCTTTTTTTAAAAAGGATTCTAGTTGTAAATCACAATTAACAAAATGGGCTTTATGTTCCAATTAATTTACTTTTAATTTGAAAAGAAAATAACTTTTTCCATCTCCCTTGTCCAATATGAAACATTAATTGGCAGAAAAATGACCGACACAAATCTGACTCAATGTTTCACACTCCTTTTAACTGCATAGTTAAACTTAACTTTCTAAATTACTGTAGCAATGAAATAAAGCTACAACCATATTTGCATTAGGTAAACATTTATCCACTTTTGCTAATCAACAAGAGTAGGAAAAACTTGGGGGGGAATTTTTTTTTTTTTTATTGTACATTTACAACATGCACAATTAATCGCGAGTTAACTATGGAAATCATGCAATCTGACACCTTTTCCTGCTTGGCTCAACTAGGAAGTCTGCTGTCTGAGCTGGACCAGTTGCAGTTCTTCTCTGAAATCGTAAGCCCTGAGATGGTGTTCCCCACCATTCATGATGCTGTATTGCACTGTCAACATTCACAACCGAATTCCGCATGCTGATCCAACTGTGAATGTGATATACATATATATATATATTTTTTTTGCACTGGTATGAGGTACTCATGGACAAATCCATCCTTAAGATGTTACTGCGGTGTCGCATTGTGCTGGAAATGTGTGTGTGCCGTTTAACATGTCAAATAACGGCGAACATTGTCGGTTTGCAGTATCGCTTGCACATGAAATGGGGAGAAATCAGTGTTTTCATATTTTGAGATGCGCAACGGCAGATGCTCACGGTGGGAATGTTTTTTAAAAACAAATCTTGGGTACTCGTGGAATAAACGTTTATTTTTAACATCTGGCAACAAAAAAGACATTATTTCTTGACTCTTCTCGGAAGTGAAAAGCCAAAGTGGAAAACATGTATGCACACTTAATTGTAGGTCATGTATCTGGGCGTGGCGCTGAACTTGGCGTAGGACTTGATGACCTTGTTCACGGCCTCCAGGAAATCCTTCTCCGTGGCGATCTTCCTGCGAGCTCTGATTGCGAACATGCCGGCCTCCGTGCACACGCTGCGGATCTCGGCACCTGGCGGGGACATCCAAACATCCAACGTCGGGAGAGGCAAACAAAGTTTGTCCAGTGTTTTGTTTACGTTCGGGTAGTTCTACCTGTGCTGTTGGGACAGAGGCGAGCGAGCAGCTCAAAGCGAATATCTCTCTCCACGCTCATGGAGCGAGCATGAATCTTGAAGATGTGCGTGCGGCCCTGAAGCGCAAAAAAAAGGAATCGAGAAAATTAATTAGGGCTGTCAAAATTAAAGCATTAACTATGGAGATTAATTAAACTTCATAACAGCACTAAAGAAATTAACTCAGTTAACTCAGTTTGATTTACTTCCTGTAGGAGTGGACCTCTGCTCACCGTGCAGCCAAACTTGGAGGAGAGTCACTGTCGCAAAGGCGGACTTTTACGTAGTTTTACTTACAAATGTTGCTTGACGGCTCATTGGAGAAATCCAAAATAATTTGCACAGCCATATTCAAATACCCTATTAGTTCAACTGTTGTATTTTACAGGACAATAATGATCTTATAGGATCAATGAAAGCTTTTAGAACAGTCTTTGAATCGAAATTTTATTTTATTCCACATTCATTCCAAGATTTTACTCAAGTAAATATCGGTTCCAAGCTTCGTAAAAAATTGTAGTTGAAAAATGCGTTTAATCGCGATTAATTATGGAAAATTGTGCGATTAATACGTTGAATAAATGTAATCGTTTGACAGCAATAAAATTAATGTATTAAAACGCCCTGATTTAACCACGATTTGTATGTTGGACTTGTGAGAATGACCCACCTCTAGATCGGGCAAGCTGAACTCAATCTTCCTATCCAAACGGCCCGGTCTCATCAGGGCTGGATCCAGAGTGTCGGGCCTGTTGGTGGCCATCAGCACTTTGATGTTGCCGCGTGGGTCGAAACCGTCCAGCTGGTTGATGAGCTCCAGCATGGTCCTCTGCACCTCATTGTCCCCGCCGGCGCCGTCGTCGAAACGTGCGCCTTCAAAAATGACATTCGAGGTAACGTTTCTTGAAAGACAAAAAAAAAAATAACGTGAACAGGATACCATACCTCCAATGGCATCGATTTCATCAAAAAAGATAAGACAAGCCTTCTTGGTCCTGGCCATCTCGAAGAGTTCTCTCACCATCCGGGCTCCCTATATAAATGTATACTTATTTCTTGGCACAGTAGGAATTTAAATATATATCTTTTCGGTCACTGTTCTCTCACCTCCCCCACATATTTCTGAACCAGCTCAGAGCCGATGACTCTGATGAAGCAGGCGTCCGTCCTGTTGGCAACGGCACGGGCGCACAGGGTCTTTCCGGTACCGGGTGGTCCGAACAGCAGCACGCCTTTTGGAGGCTCGATGCCCAAGTTGACAAACCGCTCGGGCTGGTGAGAGAAAACAATTTTTTAAAAAAAACTAGTTGGGCGACTGCTAATAACAGGTGTTGGTATCCCGCCTTATTTTAATGTAGCGGGTACTCGCTAAGGCTGCTTAAGGCGCCCTCTTGTGGCCGTTCTACCAACAGGACTAAATTAAATGCATGGCTGACAGAATATCTTTCCAAGTGAATTGCATCCTTGTGAACAACTCACATGGAGCAGGGGAGTCTCAACCACTTCCCTCAGCTTTTCAATCTGCTCCTTGCAGCCACCGACGTCGCTGTAGGTAACATCGGGTTTCTCCTCCACCTACACGAGAACATGCGTTATATGTGTACATTTGTCGTTAATTAACTACTAGGTCATTTGTACATAGAGGTTGGCTGGTGTGTTTGTACCTGCATCATGGTGACAGTCGGATCAATTTTAGGAGGCAGGGGGATGTGGATCTGATACTTGTTTCTGTCAACACTGAACAACAAACAAAGTTGTCAGTGTTTGAAGTCTTAATTGAATTTTCCCCCCCCCCCCCCTCTCCTCACCCAACTCTCATGCCCTCCTCGATGTCAGTCGGGGCCACCTGATCGCTCAGGTCCACCACAAACTTGGCAAACTGCTTGACATTGATGATGTATTTGGGGTCCTCGGAGTCCGCGTTGATGATCTTTGTGCATCTGTTCAAATCGAATTCAAAAGGGTCAAACGCATGGCCAGCGCATACCTCACATAATTGCAACAAACAAATAAAAGCATTTACCTTGCAACCTGTAGCGGTTGTTCACTTTGAAGGGTCTGTTTGTCAGCAGCCAGATCCCAGAGAGCTGGTGGCGCCAGTCCCGTGTCTGACTCTTTAATACCTGTCACAGCCGGAAAACATTTTGGTATATGGTGCAACTGCTGTATACATTATGGTTTCTATTTGAGAAGCAAATAAACGGTCTTTTCGTGGAATGTGTTGAACTCACCTGTAAGCTCGTTGATTTTTTTGAGCAGCTGCTGGATGTCGTCTTCCACTTGTTTTATCTGTCTGGAGTAAGTGCTTTGACCCTGGTGATGAAATGCAGTTTTAGGATGTGGATTAAAACACACAATATATTTAATTTTTACTGCTTCAATCATTCCTGGCAGGACACTCACATAGGTTTTCAGCAGAGCAATGTCTCCTTCATCCAAAGCTGTACGCAACATCAACACAACGTCAATGAATTGGCATTATGACAAGCAAGCAAGCGTCTCAAAACAAACTCAATGGCAAGTTTCAATTTTAACATATTCCAAAAGTTGATGCCATGCGGGTATTTTTTCACATTCTCATGATTCCATTTTAGACAATATCATGCCACACGACTCCATATTTATTCATCTAGCATTCATACGCAGTTTCTCCGGAAAATGTACGTTCTAGTTACGTTTTGTTGAGATTTTTTTCACAGCACAACAGTGCAAATCTCGCTGTTACCCACCTGAGCTAACTTTAGCTACGTAGCTAATGTGTTATTATTTAACAAAAACAGTTGCTTTATAAAATACACCTCTGATTGGTGAGTCATCCTTGTCCTCCTCCTTTGTCTTCCTCTGGTCATCTCCTAAATAGTCAGGCATATTTAATTTGGATTTTTATTGTTTTTAACTATCCCACGGATCTAGTGTAGCAGCTAAATTGTACGATTACACAGCAGCTTTGCGCTTCCGTCCCTAGACCGGAAGTAAGTGTCGGAGTGATGTTTCGGATGCACCAGTTATATTCGATTATTTTATCAATCGTGTACATAAACTAAACTCTTGAGAGTCACATAAATTAATAATAAATGCATTGACTAAAAAACATTTTTTTAAATATATTATTTACAAAACAATATTTATTTGAATGAAAGTGATTTCACGCACCGCTTTGGACCAAAGCGGAAGAAAATATCCAGGAGTACACACGGATGCTTGAGAGCTGGAGTTTCTTACGAATCTGTCCTTTTTAATGGATGCTGCGGGTCTAAATTTGAGAAAAGGGTCTAACGCATTTTGCAGCGGCATACATATGTCATGGCAGCTAAAAAAACAAAACAAAAAAAAAAACAGTGTCGAGGCAACTGCTACATCACTGTCGCTGCCAATAATAATGGTCAAACCAGTACAAGTAAAAGAAAAAACACAAAAAAAAAACCCAACCATACAGGCTAACAATGGACTAGGTTCAGTACGAAAAGGAGAACATATTTTATAAATTGACTTAAGCAGGTATTTGGTCTAAGGCTCTTATCATTTTTAACATGGTGTTTGTTGCGCACTAACACAATTCCCTACTTCGATTCTCCTGTCTCCTCGGTCATCAAACAGATTGATAACAGATAGCATAACCTGTCAAGCCCCTTTACATTTCGTGTACAGTAGGTGGCGGTAGACACCAATGAGACGCAATTCGCCAGTAAATAAAAATAAGAGGAAGAAGAAGAAGAAGAAGAAGAAGCAAAAGTAGGAAGTGACGCGAAATGCTGCAGCAAAAGAGAAGTGTACGTCACTTCCGTGAAGCAGCCTCGACACCGATGCGAAGAAAAGAAGCGTGACCTACGAAGTGCACTTGATGGAAGAAATCTTCAAACTTGACTCGAAATGGCGTTCCAAGATCACGCGTATACGAGTACCACATATGATAAAGTTAACTCCGTGGAGCCGATTTATAATTGTAAGTTAGATTTTTATGAAACCAAAAATAAAGGGAAAAAGGTTGGCTGCTGTTTTGAAAATGGCGACCTACGAAGTACCCTACGTGCGCACGGGTGGACTTTGCAGTTACTACTTGCTTTATATAATAATACGTTTTGTGTTATAACATGTTTGTTATTTAGCAACCTCGCCAACCTTGTCGTAATTTCCGGTTTTATGCAGAACAAGTTCTGGGTTTTGTATTATGCTGCGTTCAGTGCTTATCGTAAATCTGAAAGTCTAAGTGTGCATTATTTTCTACCCTGCATTACTACCTGCTGCTTTATCTGAATGATTTCTTTTCTCTTCCAGGGAGCCTAAAGGAAGCAGAAGAGCTCGTGAAGCTAAGGATGTCAAATAATTATCTCTTCTCTGGGAAAAGAAATACTTCCGCGTGGGCATGGATGGCCATCCTCAGGCATATGGGCATGCAAGACAAACTGAACCACCGTCAAGCCAAAGCAAAATGGCAAAACCTAAGGCAACGATACAAGGTAAAATGGTTTAACTTTACATGTATTTTAAGATTCACATTGAATGTATTTTGACACGTGGTTGTTTCTTTTTAGGAGCTTAAGGACAAAAGTCATTGTTATACGTGGCCTCTTTTCACTTTGATGGATGATGCCTTGGAGGGCAGACTGGAAGGCAGCGCCCCCGTTTTGGGAATCTGCGCCGAAGATAAATTGCGTATCTCGCCCAGAGGCAAGAAGCGAAAGAGAACCCCGGCTGGCATCCCTCGGGCTAAAATAACGAACGTAATCCCGGAAATTGAGGTGACGTTGAATGGAGGAAGTGGAACACGAGAGGAGGCGGAGGCGGAGGATGGTGTTGATGAGGATGAGATTGAAGGCAACCAGGAGTTCATGTCGCAAGACGAGACAACGGATACGGAAAAGCGATTCATGGAGCTGGAGCGCGTGGCTCTGGAACGAGACAGGGCGTTGCTGGAGCGGGAGATCGCCATCGTGGACCGGGATCGAGCCCTGATGGAGCGGGAGAGGCTGCTGATCGAGCGGGAGAAAGAGATGGTTGCCAAGGACCGCGATGCCGTCAACAGGGAGCGCCTGGCGTTGGAGAAACTGAAAGCCGCCTTGGAATCTCCCGCCTCCCAGGAGACCACCAGGGACCACGGTTCAAAGGACAGGACGGAACGCTTCCTGGACTTGTTTGAAAAACTCATTGATAGTTTTTGATTGGGAAAACAAAAATTTGGGGGAGCAAAACATACATTTTTTAAATAAAAATTAAAGTCGGGACTACTTTTTTTTGAAACAGTCATGACATTAAAAAAAGCTTTTTGTTTTTGGAAGAGGTCTTCAAAACAACTTTATTTACTCATGTGGTTATTCCATACAGAGCACACAGTGGCAAGCTGTTAGCATTGTTGTTAGCCACAACCCTCCTCCCAAATTATCAACAATAGTCTTTGGAATAAGATGTTGTGCACAGTCAATCACCTTTTCACCCCGCCCCCCCTGAAAAATCTACACTGAATATATATTTTTATATTACATTACAGACTTTACAACCAATGCTTGTGTTTAGAATGCGTCTTTTATTGCATTAGGTACTCAAAATCTCACCTTCCATTGAGCTCCGGCCTTCAAATAAGTTTCCAAAAGATTTATTTAATATTTATATTTAATCTTTACAAAACAAACATCTTTAAACAAAACCAAAAAAAAAAGAAAAAAGACCAGTTGTGAGCAGATATCAGACAGAAACATTCAGTTGAGGGTTGACTTAAAATCAAGTTGTGGAATAGTTTGGCTTTTGTTATGTGTGTGTGTGTGTGTGTGCACCCCTGTCATGGAGGTGCGCTACAGCGGTGTGTATGTGCATGGTCAGTCAGTCACATCTCACGCATTTATGGAATCGTGGATATCCACGCAGAGTGGTACCTCTCCGCAAAAGAGTGTATCCCGGCGGCCTGTGGAAGGCCACCCAAAGACGAGTATCCGTGGATATTTACAGGCGCGCGTGGTGGCGGTCGCTGCGTTTGCGTGTGTTTGTGTTTTAGATGAGGTCGCCGACCGGGATGCGGGGCAGGCAGACGTACGCCTGCGGAGTTCGGCTCAGGTTGATGGGGTTGCCGTCAAGGCGGATGTCCTCCAGCGCGTTGCGGATGTAGTTGAAGTCGTGCAGGTTGCAGAAGGTGTCCTCGTGCATCGACTGAATGTTGTTACGCTGCGGAAGGGTCGAGAAAATATGAGCATTATACAGGTGCTAAAGTGTGTGTATATATATATATATATATATATATATATATGTATTAGGGATTAACAATTTAACGCATTCATTTCGCGTTAACTCACTAGTTTATTAATGCCGACAATTATTTTTCGTACTGTTTCTTTTATTGTGAAAGTCTGTTGCTTCCGGTTGCGGTGCTTTTTGGAACAGGTGTTGTGGGGCACGACACCGGAAAACAAGGTATAGTGGCGGTACGTTCAAAGACAAACAAAGAGCACGGAACTTTTACAGGGTTATTTTCATTTTAAAGTTCTTCCGGACGTCACGGTCGACAAAACCACAGCTGTTTTGTAAACTGCTACAGAGTTGAATTTTCTTATCACCGGAGGACGTCCAGTCTGAAATATCTAAATGCGAGATGACATCAGCAAACCATTTAACGAAACAAACCGTTTAAATAGCACGTTAAATGCGACGTGCGGAAGAAGGAACTATCGATAAACAAAAGGCAACAGCGTCTTACAAATGCCATAACGGAGTGGATAACGGACTGCAAAAGAGATGACTTTGCAACATGCAGCCCGTGTTCACGTGCAAGAATGAAAACAGAAGAGAGACATTTTTGCCGAAACGTGCGCGGGACATTTTATTGAAGTGGCACAGCTGTGGAATGTGTTCAAAGCATCATCAGAAACGAACAGCCAGCGAGAGATGTCCTCAAGACACACACGAAGAGTGCCATGGCATCAACTGCTGAAATGAACAAACGCTACTGGAGCCCTTTGAAGGTATGATTTACAGTACATCATATTTCTCACTGTCCTGTCATTGTGCGCGTGTACACGAAGAGAGAAAAAGTGTGCGAAATGTATTCGTGTGCAGCATTAAAATGTAGAGAATATTTTTGGGTGTTCCACAATATTTTTCAAGGTGAAATTCATGCATGTCTTAAGGGTCATCCTGTCATGTTCCCCGCACTTCATCACTGGAGTGAAATGCATATCTACAGGCATGCATACCGTACTTTGCTCATGATTATTGAATCACATTTTATTAGCAGATATATTTCATTATACTATAAATTTCTAACCTTGTTTTTTTATTTGATTGATTTAATAGAACAAACAGGATAACATTGCATAAATAGAACAAGCAAGATAACATTTCAGTGGCAATGTTTGATTTTGTTGTTGTTGTTTTGATTACATAAGTGAGATTGATGTGCGTGTGTATATATACATATATATATATATATATATATATACACACGCACACACATCAATCTCAATTTACAGTATGTAATCAAAACAACAACAGCAACTAACGAAACCAGAGAGCAAGTTCCTTCAAAACCTGAGAGCAGAATCTACCTGTAGATGAAGGGATCGCAGACTGTCTGGAAGAGGCACAGGGATGTAGTCGATTTCGTTGTCCGTCAGGTACAGGTAGAGCAGGCCGGTCATGCCCTGGATTTCCCAAGAGAAGTTTGAAGGTTGAATAACAAGGACTGATCGATACAAAAAAAAAATTCCTCTTGCGACGGACACACCTTGAAGGCCTCTTTGAGAATACCCTTGGACTCGAGGTTATTGTGGCTGGCGTCGATTAGGGTCATGGTCTCCGGCAGGGCGGGCATCTGCGAAATGTGATTTTCTCGAATCACCAGCTCCTCGAGTTCCGGCAGATCCACAAACGCCTTGCCGTCAATGGACGAGATGGCGTTGGCTGTCAAGTCGATCCTCTTCAGCTTGTCTGCAATGCAGCGAGACCCACACTGTCAGCTCTTTGCGTCAGCAGATCACGCCGACCCAGAGTCCAAAACATACTCATGGAGGCAAAGTCGGACTTGTTGATCTTGGTGATCCTGTTGTAGCGGGCATAGAAGTGAGTGGTGTCTTTGGGCAGCGGTGGTATGCTGTCCAATTTCAAGTCGTCGCAGTACACCGAACCACCGAGGCATGTGCACAGCAAACAAGTGGGCATACCTGAAGGACACAAGGAGAGAGCGGAAACATAACAAGGGAACATCAGAGTAAGAGCTGGATTGCATCGTCTAGACTAGTTTTGTGACCGTGCTTTGACATTGAATACTTGTGCAACTTGGCGTTCTTTTCTTGTCTCCATTCCTTGCTCACCTTTCGTGTCAACCTCAGGTTCTTCGGGTTCCTCGGGCTCTGGTAGGCCAGAGCCCAGTGTCGTTTCTACACCACCAGTACCCTCTTGAGGGGTCTCTTGTGTCGGAAGCAGCCCCTCCTCTTGTTAGAGACAAGATTTGGTGTTGAGGAAACAGGTTAGATGAGCATGGACGTGAACCACAAGTCTGGCAATCAGTGGGAAACTGTTTGCCGCAGTAGTTAGCAGAGAATGTGTTTGTTGCATTTAACAATCGTTAAATGGGAATGACTTTTGAGTGTTAGTAAGCAGAGATACTCCACTGGCACCACTATTAACAAATCAAGATACCCTTAATAAAATACCCTGGCATATGTCTTGGTTCTAGATTAGATACTGACCTTTATCAGTGTCAGGGATCAGAACTATATCAGGCTCCCCGGGTTCTCCAGAGGCAGAGACACCAGGGGTTCCGGAGACATCTATGTCTCCAGAGACTCCAAGATCCCCTGAGCTTCCTGAAACTCCTGAGAAATCCCCTGAAGTACCCGATGCCTCTTGTGGGATAGTTGTAGGAATGAGAGGCAGTTCCACCTCTTGTTTGAGCCAAGTTGGAGTGGTTAGGAGACACATTGGGAGGATGAGATGTGGGATGGACATTCAGTTAACTTGTTAACCAACCGTTCTCTCACTATTACGACCAAACAGCAGATTAGGGTGACAATGGTTACGAGTAACACAGTGACAAGTTTTAAAAGTACTAACCTCCAGGTAATAACGTTATCCCTGACTCCCCAGACTCATCGGTGTCCCCAGAAACCCCAGAGCCTCCGGAGCCACCTGAGGTCAGGAGATCTCCCGAGAACCCAGAGCCATATTCGTCCCCAGACCCTCCAGAGCCCGGCGGGAGTTCACTGGCAATACCAGACCCCGCAGACCCCAATTCAATTAGAATTCCAGAACCTCCAGAGCTAAAGTCTCCGGAGGCTCCAGAAGCTGTGGATCCCATGGTGTCCCCAGATATTAAGAGATCTCCAGATCCTGAAAGATCTCCGGATATCAAGAGGTCCCCGGACCCAGACGGATCCCCGGATATCAGGAATTCTCCTGATCCTGAGATATCCCCAGAAATCAGGAGGTCCCCGGATCCGGAGGTCTCCCTAAATCCAGAGACTGCTCCAGATCCGTAGACATCCCCTGATATCAAGAAATCCACATCCCCAGACACCAAGAACTCCCCTGATCCTCCAGAGCTGCTGAGGATTTCCTCAGAAGCCCCGGAGATGAAGACAATATCACCAGAACCCCCAGAGGCACCCGAGACCAGTGGGTCCCCTGAACCTCCTGACCCAGAAACCCCAGAGGCTCCTGAGGCACCAGACCCCACTGAGCCCCCAAAATCCCCGGAGACATGAAGGATGTCAATGGGCATCAGACGCAGCTCCACCTCTTGTTAGAGACAAGATTAGTTATTAATGGACACGCAACAAACAGGACACATTTAACCATAAACAGCTAGTTAAATGGAACACATGCACAAAGAAAAAGATGCAGACAACCGCAGTGGATTGGTTGTTGCTGACGAAGGGCAATGCTGCTTGCACAACTCCAAGACCCTCCAAAAACCTCCGATTCCGAGTAACCTCCTGTTCGTGACAGGTTTGAGCTGTTTCAGACCTTTTTGTGTGTCCGGGCCCATGAGAACGCCGGACCCCCCTGAGCCCTGAGGGATGAGCTGGGGCTTTAGGGGCAACTCCTCCTCCTCCTCCTCCTCCTCCTCCACCGAGGCCTCAGGGACTGGATAGTTGTAGTCAGGCGGGGCCAAGGTGCCAATCTCTATCTGAGGAGAAGACAACAGCCCTGAGACCAGAAGCGTTATAAGAGTCACCTCATTTAAACTAGGGCTGAACGATTATGGAAAATAATCGAATTACGATTTGACAATATGATTTGACATTTTTTTTTCAAGGTACTTTCTAATGTATTTTTCAGAAATTCATCTTTTAGTACAACAAACAATATCAGATCTGTTATGCATTATCAAAGCTCACCCGATCTCCATTTAGTAACATCCAGCACGGCACCAGGAAAAGTAAGCGAAAGCCTACTTATGACGTCATATCAACTGCTAGCGGGCATTAACCCTCGGCGACATCCCAACACCTTTTTTCGCCTGTCTTTTAGGTCGAAACGAATTCATCCTCTTAATATTTGACCGCCTGACAACTTTCCACGGATGCGTTTTTATTTGTCCTGGCTTGAGGAGCCGCGTCAAAAATCACAAAATGGACAATACACGTACACGGTATTGTACGTACTCATAAATAGTGATATGTGGCTCACGGTAACTTCATTACACCCATCCCATCCCATCATATCCCATACTACCTTTTTACACAATCAGGACTAAATTAAGCGCAAGTGGCTCATTAAAATTGCATGCGGGCTCAGGATCTACCACCAGATAGCAGCAGACACTCCCTATGCTGCCTACACTCCAAATCCACCACATTTCTCATCAACCTTCAGGTCAATAGCGATGGTTCCATACTCCAAATGTTTACAAAAAGAACACACAAAAAAAAAACCCATGATATTAAGAAGGAATAAATTGTGGATGCGGTATTCTTATATAAACACGTGACGATTCACAGTATTAGTCAGCCCAACTCTGCAGTTCAAGTCTCCTCCAGTTGGTGGCGATGAACCCCCACGCACCGCACAAGCACAGGTAATACCTGACACTTAAACGTATGCAGTCAAACGGACCACTCGATGGTCCTTGTGGAACCAAGACACACACGGTAGCTACACGGATCTTTATTTTGCAATGCATTTTTTTCAACCACGCCGTAGCAAATCTAAAGCAATGCAACATAGCGAAGAGGAACCATAAGGAGATCTTTCCGGGAGCTAATAAGTCACTAATGGGAATAATTAAGAGATGTCCCAGTGTTTTAGAGTTTTGGCAGGGTGACAGTGCAGGATGCAACAAGGCAGGCCTTTGAAAGCGCTGACTCCCCTCCCCACCCTTCACCCGCCACCCTTTTCCCCAAAACAAACATATTCACCCACGGGGGAAGAAGAGGCGAAAAGCTGGCAAGCAGACGTGCAGGAAAACAGCATGGCAGCACTGCCGCTCAATGTAAGCGCGGAGTCAAAGACAAACAGTATGTCGCTGCCCCGCTACATAGTTTGGTAGTCACTGGAAGCATTCAGGCCGGGAGAAGCTTAAAAAATACTTCATATCATGCATATGTGGTGTCCTGCTCTGTCAGAATATCTTTGGCTGCTTCCAGTCTCTGAGGTTTCCAAAATAAAGTTTGAACGGGGGATGTGCTAACAAGACAAACGCAAGGACCCCCCGCAAAAATGTATTTTTCTCCTCTCGGGAAAAGCACAACAAAGCATATTTACAACGCAAGACAAAAGCAAGATGGCGGAATATGGCCGCCGCTCTGCTTATTTTGTTGGTTTTCCAGGCCTTCCCTGAACAAAAGCTGCATAAAGAGTCCAATTGTGTCATGGTAGACAATGAATAAAAACAAACAACAACAACCCTCCGAGTTGGTAATTAAAAACTGTCGATTTGCTCCAGTTTCATTGCCGATGAGCCTTTGCTCCCTCTTGACAAGTAGACGGGAGATAAATTGCAAGACCCACACAAAAAAGCTTGGAAGTGGAAAGTCAAGACTCAGCATTCCAGAGGCATGGAGCTCATCCTCATGCTTCATTGTTCCCTCGACAACTGATGCACATGGACAAAGTCTGTCAAAAAAACCCCAACTCCCATCTAGATCCTTTCACGTGGAGGTATACTAAGAAAATTCCATCGATTGCCAAGCCTAATTAGCTTTACGAAATGTGCAAAATAGCATATGTTCCTCTTGGTGTTTTCTCCGTATGCAGAATACATTTTTTGGGGGGTGTCTTTGTGTGTGTGTGTAGGGTAGACACGGTAATTGTTTGACCGGGCAAAGGTCCCCAAAATGCTATATTTCCGGGTGTATAGATTCTTCCAAGGGTTGATTTATTTATTTATTTTTCAATATATTCACTTCTCATATCCAAGGGTAAGCCCATCTCCATTTCAATCCACCTATGAGTCCATTTTCCTCGATTCATCATTGCAGCCTTTCTGAAAATGAATTTTGGGGGGGGGTTCTGATCGGCTTCAGTGGATTACCGTGATACCTGTTTCATGTGCTTAACTCGTTCACTGCCAGACATTTTCAGACCCTCTTTTACCCTAACGTTTGAAAAAAACCAAAAACATATATATGTATAAATAAATTCCTGGGATTGAATGGCTGGACTTTGAAAAGATAAGGAAATTCGTCAATGGCAGTGAATGAGTTAAATGTGGAAGGGTGGGACTAAAAGTCATTTTTAAACTCGTTGACATGGTCGTCAGTCTCCCAGCTTAAAGTCGCCCCCTCTTTGACTCCCCATTCGCCGTCGAACCTTGTCTCTCTGCGGCCTACATTCATATGATAGATGGAAACATATGCCTCGCAGCCCGGCCACATCAGACAGCTGGAGTTGAGCTAAACCAGTTGTGGAATCCCGTTTTTTTATGGGGGGGGGGGGGGGGGAGCTGCAGATGGGTTGGAAGTAGAAGCCGTTATTGTTGCGTATGACAACCGCCAATCACGGTCTTGACTTCTTATACAGTATTTAGTCATTGTTAATCTTCCAAGTTGGAGATGCATCCAGGTATTGGAAGGAGTTTTGTCCTGCTGACCTGTTCCAAAAAAAAGTCATCCGCACTGTTAATGTGATTTGTTGAGATCGGAAGAAGCGGTTTTGCAGCTGCCTAGACAGGAATTCTGAATTCAGACGAATTTACGATACGATCGGGGCTCCCTTTTCAGCTCACCTCGGGATCCTCAATGGTCGGCCCATCCTCGTAGTCGTACTCCTGGTTTTCCGAGTTAATGTCGTCCACATCGTAGTTGCCGTCGTCATACGAGTCCAGGTCGGCTTGCCTTGAAAACCGGGGATTGGCCACCACCGCTTTGAGGACGAGCAGTCCCAGTACCAGTCGCACGAGTGTCTTCATCGTTTGCCTTTGGGACGCACAGAAAAGACGTATGTCCCGTTAGAATAGAAGCCAAATCTCCCTGAACGTATTGAGGTTCAGGATTCATCATTTTGACCATGTATACTGGAAAGAATTTTAACATTTTTGTCCGAGCAAAGTATAGCTTGAGTTGTTAGCGGAGGGTGCAGATTTATTTTTAAGGGTAATTCAATTTGAGTTTGAAACTATATTAAATTGCTTTGGGTTTATATTTCACGATTAGGGACGTAACGATGAATTGAAAGTCGATCTAAAATCGATCCACCCCGATTAATCGATTAATCGAAATGGAGTTGATTAAATTCATCTAGAAAATGATGTCTTGAAATGTTTTTTTCATTCCAGGTGCACGACACATTTTGAATGTGGAGATCAAATTATTGCGTTTGTGGATAATACAAATAATTCAAAACATTTTGGTGGATGTCAGCTAGTCTCTGTTTTTCCCTATTTTTTTTTGCAGCGGCCCTACTGACTACTACGTGAACACTCACTGTAACGGCAAACAAATAATACATCATGATCAAAACTCTTCTGTACTGCTAGAACACTGCACAACATTCACATGCAATTGCATCATGGCCCTACTATCCTCCAAACCTGACAAGAGCTGACATGCTCTTGTGATCATCTTTAACTTCGATGAAAGACACTCAGTGGATTAGTAGTTGGCTCTAGGCGGCCATTTTCGGCTCAACCGCCACTAGTGTGTTACAATCCAGGGGTCAGGGTTTGTCCCGGTTGACAAAATCAGCCAATGCGAAGGGCTTCTGTTTTTTGTGGGTGTGCAGCGCCAACTTTTGCATGAACTTGTCAAGCGGGTAAGCCAAGTCAGTGCTTATTAAATTTTAGGGAGCAAATACGATTGACATAGGGGGGGAAACAGTATTTTTTTTGGTTAATATTAGGTTTGGCTCGGAATCCACTGAAGAGCACACTTTTTGCTCCTATTTACTTTGGATTCCTTGGTTCATTCTCGTTTGTATGCCAGTTCAGTCGGAGGCGTTTGTGATTATCATGAGATTTGCATATGATAAGAAGCTCTTATTTCGCTGGCGTGGACTCAAGAACAAGGATTTATTCGCGTGACAGGTGCAGCCAAGTCTCAGCACGTTTGAGGTAAAAAAAACAAAAAAAAGCAACAAAAAAAAAACCATCCAGGAGTCCTCCAGGCGGGGGCAGAGAAATGGAGAGCGGGGGAGGAAGAAGCAGAAGAAGAAGAAAAAGAGAAAGAGACGTGGACAAGTTGTTGGCCCTCAGGGTTAGACGGAGAGAGTGCAAAAAGGAGGGACGAGAGGGAGGAGGGGTCCGGTTTGAGATTTGCTCGACCCTTTGGCCCTTCACAGAGGGCCTTTATGAGGGCCTGGTCACTGCCTGTCTCAGCACTCAAACTCCAAATTCCACCGAGGTTTGTGGACAGGATGGCAGTCAGCTTTTCGGGCTGCGAGGAAACACACACAACCACACACGCACACACATACGCGCGCAACCACACACTCATGACACACGTACACTTGGAAAGACTCACAGATGCACACTGTCTCAGAGAGAGCGAGAGAGAGAGAGAGAGAGAGAGATGCCTCAAGTGTTCTACAACAAAACAGGAGAGTCTACACATTTTTAGATGATTAGAATAGAGACAGAGGTGTGCTTTTATAATGGCCTTGACAAATGAAGGAAATGAACCCCATGACCCCATTTTGGACCTTCATAATATTCCATTTTCCCCTAACCGCCAGACTGCTTAGCTGCAATCCGAATGTCCGCAAAAAAGCAATCTGCGTAGCTATGGTGATCCCATTTCGATCCAAATCGGCATCCAAAACTCCAAAGAAAGTCAACCACGTTAAAAATCGTTAAAAGGGAGCTCATAAAACCAAACCTCGACCTTATTATACCAAATATGGCTTAGCTTTCATCATGACTGGCAAGCCCATTTAAGATCCTAAAGTGCAAAAAAAGAGCAACCAAAATTAAAAAAAAAAAAAAAAACCTCATCCACCTATTATAAAAGTCATAAAACCAAAGTAAAACTATGGCTTGGCCTCAAAGACGATTGAGAAAAGGTAAATTCAACCAAGATCCCAAAGTAACATCAACAAGAATGATAAAACATTCTATATCGACATTATTAGGGTCAGAAAACCACCTTTCAAAGCATCTCAGTCATCAAACATAAGAATCTTAACCTATCGTTTTCCCAACCTTACTATGGCCGTGCAATGGTATGCCCATTAAAGATCAAATTGTGCAAAGCAACCGGATTAAAAAAAAAACATTCTTTCACATTATCACATCAACAATGCATCGCAATCATCAAGTACAACAGTCTTTTCCTAACTCTACCAAAATAGCCAAAGTGAAAATATGGTTTAGCTTTAAAGGCAAGTGAGCAATGGCAAATTAATTTTATTCCTCCAAACCAAGCTTCCAAAACTGCAAGGAATGAGGGGAGGAAAAAATTCTCGCACATCCACGATGAACGTCATAAAACCATCGCTCACTGCATTCTTATCATCAATGAACAATCCGTCACCTGTAGCTTTCCCAAACTCAAGCGAATAGCCCGAGTGCAAATATGGCTGAGGCAGTTGAGGAATGGTCAACTCGTTTTTCCCAAAGAATGAGTACCAGAGTAAAAATCGTCATCCATCACCAAGGTCCTAAAACCACCATCCAATGCATCCCAATCATCAAGGAAAAACAATCCGTCACCTGTAGCGCCCCCAAACTCAATCCATGAGTCAATAAGGAGCCCCCTGTGCCCCCCTCCCTCTCCTTATCATGAAGATAGCGGCCGCGAGAATGCTTACCTGTGTCTCCCGCTCTCCTGAATGCTCCCTTCAGCCACGATGGAGATGCTGAGGGCTCCGCGACTCGGCCAATGGCGAAGGGGTCGTGCAGAGGTGCCTCGACAGGGGGCGGAGGGGTGGGGTGGCAAGGGGGTCCGGTGTGTGTACCAACGTGTGTGTCCGGGTTTCACAAGTGTGTATGTGGCGTGTGCATGTGTAGGGTCTGACAGACCTGAGTGCCCCTGCCGCTTACGTGTGAAGGTAGGCACTGAGGCCGATTGGACTGGAGCAGGTTGCTTTTGGTCACTCGCTTGGGGTAGGGGAGGTGGAGGGCACCCACCCCATCCCAAATAAGAGTACATCACTGCACGCGCACACACTTAGACATCAAACACAAAGAACAAGACGGCAGAGCATGAGGGACACCAACCCCGCCGTTAGATTTTTATCCTTCGCAAGAGTATCCCCTATTTTGCTACCAGTGTATTTCAATCACGCTAAAATAGTTCACTTCCTGGAGTTGAAACTTGGTGTTTCATCTGTGTGTATGTGTCTGTGTGTGTGCATGCATGTATGATCCAGGGGCCTGTGCACACAATGGGACCTCTGTTGAGGAGCCCCTGTTAGCATAGAGCTGAGAGGAAGTCCCCCCGCTTCTCCAGTAAGGCCCTCCTTTTTTTCAGGCCAAGCTCAGATGTGCTCGCAACTGATCTGAGTTCATTCGCAAGCCACGCACGTCTCAACTTGGATGCAAAGGATCTGATCCGGAATCAGAACCAAAGAGATGCCAAGAACTCTTGACCTGACACAGTGGGAATGAATCTGGGATAAACCGGACATCCTGCGTTGATAGATACTTTTATTCAAACTGAAAACCATATATCTTACTTTTCCAGATACACAAAAAAAGCAGAATTCAAACACAACAATGGATACAAAAAAATTAATTACAGTTAGTCAATACGAATATATAGAAAAAGTCTACAACTCATCTTAAAGCAGTAGAAAATAAGCACAGGTCAAAAGAAGTCATTGGGTTTAAATACAAGGTCTTCTGACATCTAAATGGTCAACAGATTTGTACATTGAAGGCACAACTAGTGGTCCATTTAACTGCCTGAATTGATTACAATTCCTCAAAATGAAAAGGGGACTTTCAAGTTGTCACAGGTGCCCGGCATTCAGACTGTTCTTAGCGGTAGAACCTGTTCCTTTATTCAGATGACAATGGACCTAAGGAGCCGGAAGCACAGAATGACATCCCTGGGAATCGGCGGTTCGATATCGTTGCCATCCAGTCGGAGGTAGCGCAGTCGCGGCACACTGTCATTAGCATCCACAGTATCAATGTCCGTGGGACAGACGTTGGAAGCGCTCACGCCTGAAATGAAACAGGAAGCAATTACAATCATTCATTGTTCCACCGGTAAATACAAGCGCGTTCATGGGAAACCTACTTTTAATGTTGTTGTGGTCAAGGTACAGCTGTTCAAGGCCTGTGGGGATCAGGGGCACCTCAGTCAGCAGGTTGTGCGACAGCTGCAGGTCCAGGATGCTGGAGATGTTGAACACGTTGTTGGGAACACCACTACTTCCGAGCTTGTTGTGGTTTAGCCTAAGGAAAGCCACCTTAGGCAAACCCTTGAAGTAGCCTATGGGGATTTTGTCGATGTTGTTGCCGTCGAGGAAGAGCTGAGTGGTGGTGGGCGGTAGGCCAAGAGGCATGCTGCTCAACTGGTTCTTGGCAAGGTTGATCTGCACCAGGTTGTTAAGACCCTTGAGGCTCACCTCAGTCACGGCATCATCCATCAGCTTATTCCCCTGCAGGTCTAAGAGGGTCAGCTTATCCAGGCCAGAGAAGACCCCATCAGGGATCTTGGAGATCCGATTGCGAGAGAGACTTAGGTGCTCCAGGCTATCCGGGAGAGGAAATGGCACCCAGGACAAGAGATTGTCATCCAGGTAGAGGTGTTCCAAGCGTGCCATTGCATCCAGGGTGCCTTTTTCCACTCCCTCGCTGGTTATTTTGTTGCGACTCAGGTTCACCCAACGCAGCTGGGTAGCATTGCGCAGGGCGTTGGCCGAGACTACTTGAATTTGGTTATTCTGCAGATAGAGGTACCAGGTGGATGGAGGTATTGGGGGGATGCTCTTCAGACCTTTATTGTCACAGTAGACAGCACGAGGGAAGTTGGAGGGGCAGTGACACTCTCGAGGGCATGCTTGGACCTGGGCCATTATTTCCTCGTACGACATATCCTGACTCAGGACTGTGTGGAGTAGGTATGCGGCACAGAAAAGCCTCAGAAAGAGTTCCATTTTGATAGACATCCTAGAATGCAAAGAGGTAAAAAGACATATTGAGACAAGAGGGGGGAAAAAAAAATCGAGGTCAACCTTGTCCATATTTTTCTTAAGCTTGTACTTGAGTCCTTGCAGATGACATATGGTTTAAATTCTTAATGCCTCAACGTTTTTTGTGCAGAACTAATTTTATGTCAGTCATACTATTTCCACGGAGAGAGACTCTTCAAAGACAAAGCCAGCACACCTGTTTTGAGAGACGTACTCCCGATTCTCCTGGTGTTAAAGCTTTGGTGTTAAAGATAATGACACAGGACAAAACATCTTGTTATTCAAGAAACCTACCTCAAACTTTGTTAAAAGATGCTTCCACCCTCGGGTTGTCAAGGCTCGTCCCAATTGATGAGGCTGTAGCGCTCACTTGCTAGTATTTGTACTACCAGTTTTTTTTATTCAGAGTATGCCAGCTTGTCACTCAAAGCCTTGACTAGCCAATGAGGTCTCATGTGCTAAACCTTAACAAGGCTCGAGACGTGGCCCATTTAGAAAGAGGTCACTGCACCTCTACCTGTTCTACCTTGTCTGCCTGCGTCCTCATGTACATTAGTCTTACTTAATTCCTCTGTGCTGCACTTGATCTCTTTTGAACTGACAAATCCCCGAGGGTCATTGCCAATCTTTGCGTTAATTCTGTGCGGCCAACATCTGCGCTGAATCCAGGATTAATTGTTTTTTCTTTGACATGCAGACTACGGATTGGGGTTTTGTTTGCAGTAACATATTATATTCAGTACCTGATCTACTTGTTTTATTTCAAATTATATGAACGTCCGTTGTCAAAGATTTTTTGACTAAATCATTTGAAGACATGGGCTCTATTGGCGTGAGGTCATCTTTAATCTGAAGGGACTTAATTTAATGCAGGCTCGTTAGGCCAATCGCTTCCTAAACAAGTGCTCCTTTTCAGTGATGACGGCAGAGGCCACGATGCAACAGGATAATCCCTGGCGAGTTCTGCGAGGGCAGAGGCGCTACACTACACCGCAGCCTCTACGCACGTTTGCGCACTTCTGAATCCCAACATTAGTACGTCGAATGGATCGGACATATCGGACATTAGGCCTGGACATGCCCTACGATTTGGCCGAATACACTTTTAACAGGATTGAATCAATCTATAACCTTACACTAACCAGAACTCCAGTTTTAAGTATTGCATGTAAGAGTTTTTACAAAGAAAAGTTCAGAAAGTTTTTTTTTATTGTGGAGTAAGTTACGTTCGTTCTACCCTATGTGGATTTACTCCTTACCCGTCAATGTTTAATAATGCTTAGTTAGGTTCACCACTCAAAGGCCTCAAAGCTGTGTGAGGTGAGTTGATAGAGGATTATAAACCCTCTTGTGGAAAACCCAAGATGGGAATGTTAGGGATTTAGTAGGAGATTAAACATGAAAATGTTGTCTGGAGTAAGCATGAGGATTGAAGCTATTTAAAGAAATGCAGTAATACCATTGAAATTATCACTGTATTGGAAACACCAGTTTGCAAACCATTTAAATAATAGCTAACACATTCACAAGACTAACACTATCTGCTGTAATAACAGACTTCTGGTTACCAGACTAATACCAAAATGGGACTTAATTCACGTTTGATGTAGCTCTCAGACAAACATATTATATGTAAGAGGATATTGGGATATAATTTATGGTGTAAAATGATAACCGGGTTGTAAAATAAGGAAAATAATTGATGGCGGCCAAAATGCTATCTGACATAGGTGTCAAATCCAGGTCCAGAAGATGCCACTGTTTGTCTTTAGCCACAGGCGCTTCTACTCAACCGGCAGGTAAATGAGCTCTAGAGCCGTCAATTATTGTATATAGTTTTTAGTTTCCCATGGTCTTTTGTGCATCCATGTGTCGGCCAATCAGCTCCCCCGCCCTTGCCTTGCATCTTACCCAGCTCCAGCTGTCTCCCGTTTTGGTAATCAGTATCTGTGAAGCCTCCTGGTTTTGTCTCCAATTCTGAGACCCGAACCTTTCAGGAGAGGAAAGTCTACTCAGATTATATAATGTCAAAATGGTTAAGCATATTGCAAAACGGAGCAGAAACCACAAAAATATGTTCTTTTTTTTCATTTTCCCCCTCAAGCACACCACTTAACATTCTCGACATTGTCCATGCACCGCAATATAAAAAACAAAACAAAACACGGAACCCAAAACCCATAACTAAAAGAGCATTGGACAATGTGTTCTTGAATGTATTATGTGAAAATACAGTAGCCTGTGATCAGTATGTGACTCTGTATACATGTGTGTTGTACACACAAGCCAAGAGCGCTGAAAGACAGTTGACGGTTTGACCGCAAGTGGAGTCAACGAGTATGCAACGGACAATGCAAAGTTGCCAAAGATGCAAATTGCCATGTAGTGGAGCCAGTAAGCTTTGTTTGCTCTGTTTACACACTGGTGTACACTTTAAAAATGATAAGTATCCACCCAAAGCCGAGAGCTTCGATTGATGCTAATGGTAGTAGCTAGCCATGTTAGCAAGCACAAACCTTGTTTATTTCCTTTTTTATGAATAAACAATATCTCCATCGTCCCCAAGCCAAATAGTTTCTACGATGTGCATTGCAATGTGTACTCTGATACAAGTTAGTACATTCTCCCTGCAAGATAAAAACACGCTAACATCAAACTAGCGCTGAACACTTTCTTTAAATTAAAATAAATATAGAAATTAATCTCTTTAGTTGAGTCTATTTTTTATGATGTGTTTCCATGCGACCACACTTTATATCAAAAAGCTCCATACATACAAACATATTGGAAACATGGTTTATTCAAACTGAGTTCCTCACAGTAAATTCATGAGCATTGACCGTTCCAAAGTGTCTCTAAAACGAAGAAAAGGAAATGAACCAGACAAGATGTGATATGACAATGTCACGTTAAGGCACAATAGAGAACTTCCAGAACTGCAAAAGCTGATGTTTATTATTAAAAGAATGATACCATTTGAATTCATGCATGAAATGGAAAGAATACAAATCAGCAATGTGCATGACAAATATGTGACTGTTTAGCTTCATGAGCTATTGTTTTAAATCAGTATACTGAACTAGTATTTTACATTTTATTCATGAATACACTGAATACGCGGATTTTCTTGCTGGCCCTTTGCACAGCAACGACTTTATTAAACACGATACTATACATGCTAAACACGGAACATACAAGACAAAGACGAAGTGAAGCTACTATAGAGACACCGGAGATGCTAACGTCATTGTTTACTCCGTCTAGTCTCTGTTTGACAAGCTAACGTGTCTCATTGGAATGCTTGAAGTGTGTGTTTTTTTAATCAAAGTTAAATGTGCGCAAGTTGGTGACTAGCCTTATCATTTAGATCTACAAAAATGTGCATCCAAGATACTTGCTAGGTAGCAAGATTAGCTACAGCACCTCTAAACTTTTTGTCATTTTAAAGCTTTATTATTTTTTTTTTTAAGAATTTTTTTTCTTTCAATTTAGTTTTATTGTATCTACAAATATTTGGTATGTATTCTAACTTGAATATGCCCTGCCATTATATACTGTATCATCACATTTTTTTTCTAGGTGTTGATTGAAAATGATACTGCAATACCGCTACTTTTTTTTTTTTCTTGTCAGTGTGGATGTGTGAGTGTTGAGGATTATTTCAACACAAATTGAGTAAATCCATAAACGATGGAAGGCAGGTAGGGCTAAGTTCCTTATTCAAACAAGATCTCGGAGGCTGCGCGCAAGCAGTTGGAGGTTTCGGGGGGCATGCTGTGGTGTGTGAGGTTGTTGGCATCCAGGCGCAGGTGCTTCAGGTGGGAAAAGTTGACAGAGGTAACGTACTTGCAGAAACTTGACAGGTCAAACTCTGCGGGATAAAGAGAGAATTTGGTCAAAAACAATGAACAATGATGTTAAACCATGCCTACATTAACGCAATAAAATTGAATGAAAACAATAAGCCGGTGCCCACTCACTGCTGATCTCATTGGCCTGGAGGTATAGTTGCTCCAGCTTCTCATTGATATCAGGGATGGTCTGCAGCTTGTTGAAAGACAGGTCCAGCTCCACCAATGATGACACATTGAACACTCCCGCTGGGATCCCTGAGTCCACCAGCTTGTTGTGAGAGATCCTCAGGGAACGCAGACCCGGCACCTTGCTCAGGTACCCCGAGCCGATGCCGTCAATGTCGTTGTAATCAGCGTAGAGGATTTCCAGTGAGGCCGGCACACCGACGGGCAGCTTCTTCAGCTTGTTGTGGCTCACATCGAGGGACAGCAGATTCTTGGGCCCTTTGAACGCGCCGGCGATGGCATCAGACGTGAGCTCGTTGTGCTGAACGTTGACAGAGGTCAGATTCTCCTTGTCATTCAGGAGTCCGGAGGGGAACTTGTTCAAGTTATTGTGTGTCATCTTGAGCTCATCGAGAGACTTGGAAGGAGGGACCACTGCCTCCGTGAGAAGGTTGTGGCTGAAGAAGAGTTTCTCTAGGCCTGTCAGTTTGTCGATGGTACCTGCTGCAATCTTCCCGTTAGTGATTTGGTTGTTGTCGAGGACCAGCCACCGTAGCTCGGAGGTGACATTATCAAACACGCCAGATTTGATCTCATCGATCTGGTTATTCTGGAGGTACAGATACTTGATTCCCGAGGGCACCATTGGCACAAACTTGAGCTTGCGGCTGTCACAATACATGGCACTCGGGAAATTGATGGGGCATTCGCACTCGCGGTCGCAGTTTGCGCTTGAGGGTCCTATCAAGGAGGGTGGCACATAGTCGTAGTCCTCATACTGGCACAGCGCCAAGCAGACAAGCGCTGCCAACAGGTGTACACGGAGAGGAAACATGGCTTCTGCAAAGGAAATGAGAAGCAAAGGAGATGAAGGTCAACAGAGCTGCAAGAACAATAAAAAAAAAAAAACAGCGGAGACTCATTCAGCAGCACTGCCACACCCACTCCCCTGAAGCATTATATAATCATTCAAGAGTTCAAGACTGAATACCGAAGGGGGCAATATGAACCCTCAACAACAAATCATCTATCACCTTCACAGATTCCAGTGCATACAGCGGTGACGGCGATGGTAATGCAACACAGATGTCCCAGAAATCCTTGAACACAAATTAGCCTGAAATTTCTCTCAGGTCTTTAGCCCATCACTTAAGCATTTAGTCCTGCCATTTATGTGGCATATTTTGACAGTCCTGCAGGGAATCTTTTCAAACTTGGCCCGAAACCATTAATGTACTGTATGTATGCATTGCATATCCAACGCCATCTCCATAAATGCAAGGACCACAACCCTTCAGAATCACTTGCCACACTTTTGTTCCATGCATTATCTTTGTTGCAACACCAGTCCAGAACAATTCGAAAGCTCACATCCGCAAAACAACAAGCAATCAAAACCAAAATCATTCCATCCCTGCAACATACTGGCTTACCTGCGCTCCTCTCACGGCGTACTCTCTGCGTGGGGTTGGAGGACCAGTGGAGGTAGAACACTATGGTGTTCAAAAAGTAGACGTCTCTGGAGAAAAACACAGGAGAGAAAGACAGAGAGGGAGGAGAGAGAGAGACAGGAGAGAGACAGAGGGGGGAGATGGAGAGACAGAGTGGAAAAAGGAGGAGGAGAAGAGGATGGCGACTGGGAAGGAGGAGGAGGTTTTGGGGGGGTGTATGGCGGTGATGGGGGGGCTTTTTCCTGCAAATTCAGGTTGTATGGAATCAAAACATGCCTTCAAGGGTGGATGCAACTGTCCAAAACCAACAACAGGTGCAACCAGGTCTTTGGGTATCACTTTTTTGCAAGCATCCTGGTTAGTACCTTGGTAGACTTGGTTGTTCTTGGGGAAAAATACCAAAAAAATGGGGGAAAAAAACAGGACAAATATGAAAACTCAGAGACTTATGTGCAGGAATAAATCCTGTGTGAAGACGGTTTTGGAAAGTCTGACAAAGCACTGGTGCGAGACGGCCAGAAAAGTCTTGCATAAGATTGAGACTGCATTACCAAGTACTTTTAGAAGGTAAGTAGAAGCAGATCGCATCCATCTCGTGTTTCTTTCCGTGTTTTTACACCACCGCTGCATTCTTTCCTCTCAGCACATTTTGAAGGCCAACAATCGTCCGACTAGACCCTCCTATTGGTTCTCCATTGACAACGGAGCGAGGTGGGGAGGGGGGTGCTTTACCTTCTTGGAGGAGGTGGTGGGGGTCACGGGAGGAAAGACGAGCCAAATGCCTCCCCCATTTGTGGGGAACGTTCATCTCCCTGTCAAAACACAGCGGGATGTCACGGCTGCTTTTGATTGGTCGCACTCTGCTCTTTTGCTTAACCAGGCGTAGAAGCCAGTGTCCTCTCAGAAAGCCTATTTGATTACACACATGTTCTAACCATTACCTCCACCAGAGAGAGATTAGGTTTCACTGCCATTTGGTAGACTTTGCAGACATTCCTAGTGTGAATCTCTTATCTATGACATTAGCATCTATGAAGTTGTACTGGATGGTCCTCATTAGGATTGTTCGGCTTTGGTTGATGTTTGTTTTTTATCAACTGCCATTCCAGTTCTAGTTTAGTCTTTCATTTCAATCCCCTCAACTTGGGGAGTCTTGCCTTTCCCAAGGCTAACAAAACGGGAAAAAAGCTCTTATGGATTCTGTACTGAAGCAACAGCTTTGCGCAGACACCCTGTGGAGAAAATTGCCTGATTTTTCTTGGAAATTTGCAAAAAAATAACTTGGTGCCTGCTAAGTCTTCAGCGAGCCACCAGCCGGCTGATATTGATCAAAAAGGTCAAAAAGCCTTCAAGCCATTTGCCATATCAACAAATCCCAATTTCCTTACCACATAGACTGCAAAATGGTTGTTTAATTGGTATTTTTGGTAATAGTGTAACGGTAGTGGTATGCTCCATGCCCACATAAACATATCCATTGGACGACAGCCAATGCAATGCAAACTAAATTGTGCAGCTATTCACAAAGTCGTCTTCATTGTTTCATATCGGTGTGTAAAGCAAAGACCACTTCCCAGGCTGACACATACACACACACACACTGAGTGAATAAGTGCACAGACGCTCCAATGGGACACACATGCTCCGACGGGGCTGTTCACAGGCCCAGGCACACACAGCATTAGCAAACATGGATATTCTGGGACGCCTTGGCACTGACACACTGAGTCCTCTAATAAACTCTCAGACAAGCAGCCAGACGCCACCTTCTGTCCCTGCCGTGCGGCCATGTGGTCACTGCAAGCCCTCGTGGGGGCACATGTGCCGCTCAAGCGCCGAAGAGAATCTCCACTAGTGATAAGATTTGAGGGGTTGGTTTAGATATTCCTAATGGGATTTGGTTAGGGATAAAGATTTTAACAACCGACGCCGTCAATCAGTGACACACTTGCTCAAGTTCAGGTTACGTTTGGTCATTTGAGCAATGTAAAAACCTTCTACGAGCATCGATTGACTGTGTGACCAAAGCAGATGGAAAAATATTTTTTTCCGTGCCTCTTGTCTCATGATTTTCACACATCAACCCAAAGCCCGCAGGACACGTGCTTAAAACTCTGCTTGCAGCCACCCTCTGAATTGTGGGTAATGAGCCTTGGGCGGGCAATTAGGCTTACGGGGCTTGACGACAGACAAATTGAGCATTTGTGTGTGTAGGTGTGTGTGTGAGTCAGAGAATAGAAGCAATGTGCCTAACTTCCACATGGGGGCAACAGACTGATGCATGAGGAAACCTCACCCACACCATAATATTCACCATCCCTAACATCTGTGTTTTTTTTTTAAGGCTTCATTGATTCTCATGAAAATATGTCAACTGTTTTAAGTGATAGAGAAAAGATGCTTCAGACAATGAGAACATTGTTTGGTGCAAAAAAAGATGTCACAAAAAACAAATATTTCACTTGAGTCCACAGTGACAGATGCCATCTGGTGGCTGAAGTTCACAGGGATATGTGGACTGTCATTTCTGGTCTGGTTTCTTGTAAACCATCTAGAGTTGGTTCGTGTCCCTGCGTTGACATGGAAACCAACATAACAATGTAAATACCTGAATAGGACTCCGCTCCTCCGGGCAACCCTTGTGCCTTGTCGTTGTCGGCCGTACCTGTTAGCCTACTTTAATTTACAAGGGAAAAAGGTGCTCATTCACCACCACAATCTTGATTGATGTCAGTAAGCCCATCTTGGTTTTACACCATCTCTAGATGGAGCCACCTTTCCAGGCCTGTTCCTCAAGACGAGGTCCTGGAAAAGGTACGTTTGATCCCAGCAGCCCGGTTGTCGGGGTAATGTTTTTACAGCTGTTGCGGCAGAAAATCGATGTCGATCTTCAACCGCAAAGGGCTTATTTGAAGCTAAACGCTTTGTCTCATCCACTGCGTTCCGCTCCATTTCTTTAACCTAAATATTCCCACAGTCTCTCGAGAGTTGTAAATCACAGAGGCCGAATGTGCTTCTTGCGTCAATATTTTTTTGTCTCGGACCATAAAAATGGTCACGTAAAGTTAGGCAGTGCAAAGGTGGTGTTTCCTGCTCGCTAGTGGACCAGGATGTGGTGTATTTCTGGAGTCGTGCATCTTCTTCTATGATGATCTTACCTTCTCTTTGGCCTTATTTCCCAGGAAGTGTTTGATGACGACAATGCACAGTTTCTGTCATTACAACCATCGCAAAGGTTTTCCATTAGTATTTTTATTCTTTTAGGACACCTTTAGCGGGAGCCTCCTGCTCTTAGAGATGAAGAGGAACACCTTTGTTGCTGATATATTAATTAAATGTTTAAGCTATGATAAGTGCTTGTGCCTTTTGTTTGCAATGAGAGGTTTTTATACAGCATTTATATACAGTGTCTATACATACAACATTCAGACCAATTTAGGGGTGCAGCGGGACACCCTTCTGTTGAAAACAAACAACGAAGTAGCAGGGAAAAGAACATTAGGAAGCGATTCCAGAAAAATAGCAGAATAAAAGCATGCATATAAATTTTTGGGCATGACATTTAAAACATATATGGTTTATTCTAATTTTAGAAAGGAACCTTGGTTCTCACTGGACAGCAAAAGTGGAAGAGGAGACGAGTAGTGAGCGTGAGGAAGTGATGGAAGTCACGCTTTCTTGAAAACAGAAATGATTGAAAACTTTCTCGGCTTTGCTGCCTGCTCCACAGGCCTCGTCTACAAACAAATTAATAACTGTCCCATATGATGCGCATGACTATGCTACAGTATGAGTGTGAGAATATATTACGGCTCTACCAATGATATACAGTGCGTGTTTGCTGCAAGCCGTTTTTACTACCAACCGAAGCCGAGCTGAATAACGGTAAAAAAAACAAAAAAAAAACAATGTAATAAAACAAAAATGTGCTTGAGGTCCATGTCCACCATCAGGAGAGAGTTGGGTCGGAAGGGTGACGGTCAGTTGTCAAACACACACTTTCACGCGCTCATTTACAAATGCACACTTCCTCTGTGGTGGTTGTGGTGGTAAAGGATGACGGGTGTTGGGGACGGAGCCTCTCTACTTCTTCCTGTAGTTGCCCAGCTGAATGGCGGAGCGGTCGAAGACACAACGGAAGGTGATGGGCTGCACTTCCCAGTAGGGAACGGGGTTGCTGAAGAGACTGATGCCCGAGTACATGGCCTTCTTTGTATTGAAGCCGGGAGGGCAGAAATCCTCCGTTCCCACCACACCAATCTTGTTGGCGTGGAGGTAGACCACCTGCAAGAAGGGATTGAATGAATTGCAACATATAACCGCTGTTTCAAAAGAATAATAACCACTCTAGAACTTAATCTGATGAGGATGCTGCACTGGAAACCAAGAAACTGGAAATTTCTGCATGTAACTTTTGTGCAAACTACCAGGACACTCAAGAATACCAGGGCCAAGCAAATCAAATGTGAATCAGTATTCCCTGAATAAAGAAAAATGCTGGCCAAGTTTCATGGTAATCAGTTCAGTCGTTTTCGCCAAATCTTAACCACTGACAAATGTTGCTCAAAACATCCCTGCTAGAGCACATACCTCAATTAAAGCTCACAGGGGTATTACAAAATGATTGTTGACACGCACACAATTACATGTAAATAAAAGATTTTGTGCAATCTCCCAAACTGGATGGTTTTGGAGCATTCTGAGCTATTTGGGTTCTCGCAAACGGAGTGACACATCCAATGATTGTCTTTTCATGACCATAAACTTTTTAAAATGAGAGAAAAGAAGTCACACACAACACAAGGCTGGAATGTTAGCGGTCTTCCTAATGAGCAGAGTAACTGGATCCATGTGCCTATGCTTATGGTTTCCCGTGCAGCTTTGATCAGAACAAACAAGCCATGTGTCATTGCTAATTATCTGGAACGGAATCATCGCAATCACAAGATCAAGTTTAACCTGGATGTATTTGTGGTCAGGCAGGCCGGGGGGTACGGTGGTCAGGGCGTTGTTGTCGAGATGGAGCTCCCGCAAGTGGGGGACATTCACGAGGGTACCGTTCTCCACCAGGCTGATCTCGTTATGGCTCAGGCCCAGCCTGTGGGGAACAAGTGACATCACCGTTTATTTCATTGTATTTTTATCATTAGTAGTACAGTAGCCAGACAGAAAATTAGGACATGGAAACTTAGTCTACCCACACCTGTCGTTGTTCCAATCCAAGATTTTGGTGTGACAAAATGGAAAGTGAAACTTTGTACTGGTGCTGTATCAAAGCTTTCTTTGTTCATTCCCAATTTTCCACAGGCTAATTTATGTCATTTGGACAGTACCACAACCATCGTTTTGCTTTGCCAAACTGGATTGAAGGAGATAAGAGATTTGAAAAGGATGAAAAGTCCCAAATCCTGTGTATCAAAAGTGTCATTCTTATGGCCTCCAGCAAGAAAAAAAAAGAAATCAAGAAATCAAAAGAAATAGTATGTATAACACTATAAATGTTTTTGCCCTACTTAATGATTTGAAGTTGAGGAACTATGAAGAAATCACATTATTTAAACATTCTATAATTTATATGGATAAACGAGAAAAACAAAACATTTGTAATACTTTGCCAGCTGCTTGAGGCCCTTCATACTCTCAGCAGTGACCTTGGAGATTTTGTTTCCATCCAGGTGGAGCTCAGAGAGTGAGCTGGGCAGACCTGTGCAAAAAAAAAAAAAAACCCATCACCACCAAGACATCATTGTTGAGGCTGAATAAATCATGTTAAATTGACGGGGTACCTTGGGGGATCTCTGTAATCTGAGTGTCCGCAATACGAATGTAGGAGACTCTCTTGAGGTCAGCGAAAGCCCCGGAATCGATCCCTGCACTCTTCAGGGGGTTGGATCCAAGCTCTGAGATGAGAAATTAATAATCAGAAGAATCTGGACAAGATTATGCTCTGTGGAATACACAATGGACATTTGTTTAATTTGATTTACCCATGACGATGACGTGGGACATTCCCTGGAAAGAGGCCTTCTTGATCTTGGTGATCTCGTTCTCATGGATGCGGAGTTCCTGCAGACTCTTGGGCATGTTGGCTGGCATCTCCTTCAGATGGTTCTTGGACAGGTAGAGTCGCTGCAGCTTGGTCAGGGGGGTGAGGGCCTTGGCATGGATGTTGCTGATCTTGTTGTTCACCAGGATCAGTGCCTGCGAATGGAAAAATATTGGAATCTATCTCCAATTGGTGCTCTGTTTCCAATCAGCACAACACTTTTGCATTGTAATTTGGAGCTATGGCATAACCAGAGGCCATAAATCAAGCCAGACCACAATGTTTTGCCAGGCCTACAACCATGTGTTCACATATCAAGCCGAGTTTCTCCCCAATATTGCGTTCCTGCAAGGTCACTGTAAACTTTTCCATGACATCCCCAGGCAGCTTATCAGTCGTCAGTACAAAGGGGGTGGGGGGGTGGCTGGGTTGTTCAAGTCCACACTGGCATTCGCCTCCTGCTATTCTATGCTTGTGTAAACAGACTAGAAGCAATGGGAGGAATGTGACCTGTTCCGAAGGGAGAACCAGATCTCAGAAATCGACACGTGAATAGTTTCCGTGCACCTGGCGACTGAGGGAGTGGCGATACCAGAGGATTCACCACTGTCCCACCTTCGCGAGAACCGGTGAATTTCTTCGTCGCCAGGTGTAAAGAAACTACAAGCGAATGCAGGTCCAAGGTCTCTTACGTGTAGCCCTTTGAGGTTCTTGAAGTCATTCTCCTTGATCTCAGTGATCTTGTTGTTCTGCAGGTCGAGCAGGGTGGTGTCGTCTGGGATGTCCTTGGGAACCTCCTTCAAACCTGGGGGAAAAAAAATCCACATTCTTCAAAAAAATATCCCAAATCTCACCAAAAGATTATTCAACGTGCATGTTCATCAGGATTCAAAATTCCTAGACCCCGCAATCATTTTTTATGGATATCGGTCGAGTCCACATAAGGCCCAAAAGGCAGGAACTTTGAAACCAGTGTTAACAACATACTGATGTTCCTAAGGGACCAAACAACAATACATATTCAGTGTTCTCCGAGGCACATATGGCAGGAAATGGAACTGGAAACAAATTTCCTGAGTGACATGCTTACACGGCAAGCTCAGGTTTTAGCATCACATGACTCTGGCCGTCCGAGCGTCTGGCAAAACCAACCCCTGTGCTCACGGCGAGAAATGTTTTGGAGGAGAGGCATCTGGCATTTGCCATCTGTGGCAACACGCAACGGGCTCATTTACATTTGAGGGGCGAATAAACAGTTTGTTTTTGAGGTCTGGTTTGAGGTTTGAGCTCCTCCGCCCATCCTTGCAGATTTGTTTTACATTAAACTGAAAAATGTTGCCTAATATAAAGGTTGTGTCACGCTTGTGTCTTGTAGAAAACGTCAAACTTTACGCAACACTTGAAATCTGGCAGCCAACGTTGTGTCGTGTATGACAAATTAGTAGGCGATTGACGTCCAGGAAATGGAGAGAAGTACTTTATGAGTCGGCCCAGCAGTTGAAAGTGACCATGAATCACACCGGTTGATGGCGAAGCCACGTCTGAATCACTACCAGCACGTTAAGCAAATTTCCTCACCACATCTGCGACTGCGATCATTTACAGCGACAGTGGATTACGACAATGGGAAGTTTCATGATCGATGAGTCTTTGGTCCGCAGCAAACTGCGCAGTCGGCAAACAACGACTCTTTGGAGTGTCTAATCGGGATTGTTTGGTTAGCTCAGCACTCACAATCTGTCGTGAAGTAAGAGATACTTTCAAATTCAGTCGTTTCTTTGTCAGGATATTGACAAAAGATCTGGGATTTGTTGCCCGCAATGTGCTCCTCAGATTGATTGCAGAAAGCAAGTTTTGCTATACAGTTTCCATGAGACAACTTAAGTACCTTTAACTGGAGTGGTACTCCCCCTAGAAGACCACTTGCGTCATTCCGCTAATTTGGTCAAAATTAAAGTCACCTGTCACCCCCGTGGTTGGCGTACCACTTTTAACAGTCACATGTTTCTAATCACCGTACAGGGAGCCTCCTGGCGGCTCCCCACTTCCTGTTATTACCATCGCCACGACGACGCAGCCACAGTGTTTTCATAACCCTCGCTAAGTGTCATTCGAACCTAACTGGGTATTGCTACCGTGGACTACGCGTGGAATGTTTATGTCGAACATGTTGGACAGCTGTGTGGTTTTATGGAGTCCAGCCATGGAGCTTCATCTCCAGGGAACGCTGATGGAATGGAACTCTGTTTGCTCATTATCGGAACATCTCAGTCAAAATTGTTGTCCGGCACTGGGTATTTTATGATCACCCACCCAGTTTGTCCATGACTCTCCGCTTAACCCTGAGACCTGAGCATCCCTTCCTTTTTAAACAAAAGAGGAAAGAGGGCCTTTTCTTGTCTTGTGTATATTCTCTACGTCAAATTACACAAACATGGAAGATAGCATTAGGGTAAACTGTTGTGACTGTGTGGAGAGTAATTGCGGTCTTTGAGTGGTCTTGTAGAAGATCATTTGGGCTTCATTAAAATTTGACAGTTGAGGTTTTTCCTCCGGTCCAGGCTTATCAGTAACACAGTTTCCCCCAGGTGCATTAAGACTGTGACATGCTGCTGTTTCAGTATGGAAACTCCCTAACACCAGGATTTTTACCCTAACACCAGGAACTTTACTCAATCTGGTGGTCTTACCGAGGTCGGAACACTGGACCACACGCAGGTGGCACTGGCAGCGGAATGGGCACTTGGGTCCTTCGAGGTACAACGTGGTTTCGTCCACCTGTCTGGGCAACTCGGGCAGACCGGAGCCGGGCTCGTCCTCCATCATAAAGTCCAGGAAGCCGGATTGGCGGAAGGGAAGCGCCCAGCAGGCGGTGACCAGGAGCAGAGAGAGACAGGCCGACCTCATGGTGCTGCTAGTGGAGGGGAGCCTGCAGAAAAAGGGACCAAATGTCACTGGATGTCTTCAACTTGGAAAAGGAATCTGACTAGAGAGTCCGCTATAGAAGACAAAACAGTTGAAGGTAGATGATGGTGATGTTGAAGGATCAAGGTCATATGTGGTGGTTGCCGGTTTTACATGCAGACGTTTTTGTCCTCCCGATCGAAATCATTCCGACTGAACATTTCTGGTCAACTATTTACATGTGACGTGATCTATTCTCATCTACCGTTTACATACGCCGCTACTAAGGATGTGCATCTTAGTGATAAGCTAATAAAAATGTGTAATTATTTGCTTTTGACTGCCATCTTTCGCGATTCTACTGTTTATATGCTCGTAAATGCGACACACATTCACTGACCTTTCTCAGCGCCAGGACCTGCCAATCTTCTTGCCATGCTTTGTAGCTTTTGTAAGCTCCGTAATGAAAGGGCACACATGAGCCGCATGCGGCTAACAAGTGATTTGGCGCAACTGCTCGGAAATGGCGGAAAACGAAGCAACGTTTGCCACCGATTGACTGTTTATGCACTCGTATAATCCGACAGTATCGCTTGAAAGTGTGAATTCTGTCAATTTCGAGACGGAGTTATGCGAGGCCGCATGGACGACTGCTCGACCCGAGCCGTAATGATAACCCTCCTCCACCAAAAATTCCACAATCCCAGTCTCCGGCCGCTTCCATTTAACCGAGAATGACCCGCGTGAGATTACTAATCTCTTTATTGTAAATGAAACCCCCGTAGGTTTATATTGCTGCACTTTCCAGCATGTTTGCCATGTTGTCTCTTGTTAGTTGCAACAAAGACTTTTTGTCTGGGCTTCATAAAATCCAGAGGACATGTTGTTCCACTCTTGTCGCAAGCTGAGTCATCTTGGCCATGTCAAGCGCTCTTATCTCAAGCAAAGTACAAATTCAGCAAAAAAAAAAACAACCCAAAGACATCTTGTCTGCACACATGGTGGGCCAAGTTCTCTACAGATGCCTTTAGGTTGTTTGTTTAGGGCGAGGTCCTTCGTTGGAAATGTTCATTGTTGGGATTGGACGCACATCTGGCAGCGCGCTAGGCCTCCAAGCATTTCCGACGATGCGCGTGGAATAACAGCTTTCACCGTTAATTAGTCAACCACGTCTCCTGCCTCTGACCCGCGACATCCATGCACCCCATCAACCTTTTCGCCCCCGTAAAGTTTTCATCAGCCTCTGCCAGACAGCCAGTTTTCCACAGCAGCTAATCCCCTCCGTAAAACAAGAGAGACTGCACAATCTGACACTTGGTTTATCTTTTTAAACCGCGCACCATTTCCCCCCCAAAATCCACACAGCTCATTTCTTTGTTTTGTCAGTTTGATTTGATGGAACATGGATTCTTTTTTTTGGGAGTTTGGATGTTTTTCACACTTTCACTGATCTAAAGGCGAATTGCTTTTATTATTTTTTTTTTTTCTGACAAACGACTGACAAAAAAAAAAGAAATGGCGCAACCCTTCCCAGAAAATGTAACAGCTCATTTTTCACGTTGAAATGGGTGTCTAAAACTTGATACATGATACAAAATATTGATTGGTTTATTTGGCAATATCCTAACAGAGATGGCGCACCTCCACACTCTTCCCGAAAAACCAATAATTATTGGCAATATTTTACTTTTAATTTTAAGATTTACGTGACTAAACACGATGACTTATTGGCTTTGTTCAACTTGTTTTTCAGTGTGTGATCACACACCACCACCCACCACAGGTCTTGTATCATAATTTACCCCAAAAAAATCTCCCCATTACCATTTTTTCAAAAACAAGGGAGTGGATGTGCCAACTCTGTCATGATTTGTAAGTGGGCGATCAAACCTTGTAAAGAGAAGTAAGAATTTGCTGATAATGGTTTGGCAATATCCAACATGGTGCACCCCCCCACCCCCCTCAGAAAATATGTCAAGTGAAAAGGCATCATGTTTAATAATGTAAACAAAACTAAAAGGACTGACTCCATCTCTGTCGGGAACAGACTATCCGAACAGGCTGACAGGATGTATAATATCACAATAGACTTGGTGAAGCAGCACGTGGCTCATTGTTATTTTTGAACACCCTTCTCCTTGCAACTGTAAGCAATTGTCTTTGTCATCACAAGGCCACTCGATCTTCAGTGTAAGCGCTGCCGTGCTAGTCAGAAGACCTTGCGCGCCGATTTCTCAATTGCTCTATACAATTTCTCCTCTTCCTTGCCACGAATAAACTACAACAACATGAGACGACCTGCTGCGCCTTCAGGCGTCGACCTCCTTTTCCACCACTGCGTCCGCAGCTCTAGAGGGATGATGCTCTCGCGGAGAATCCGCTGATAGCAGGACACGTGTCAAAACGTGCCGCAACACGTCTCCCCCTCAAACACTTCTTATCTGCACCTCAAAGGAAAATGTAGCTTTCTTCCCAACCCCCCTTTAAAAAAAACAAAAAACAAAACGGTGTTTATGTTTTGTCTCCCTTCCAGTGAGTGAGAAGGATATTTTTGCAGAGATGATTGCCGATCATTTTTCATGGCATTCCTTTTTAAATAGGGTTGTAATATTTCCCAGCTGTGACTTTGTGCGCGTGTGTGGCAGGTACTGCAGGGACTTACCATGGGGAGGATTTAGCTGTTTTTAAACATGCTTTTTGGTTGAGTCATCACGACTTCTAAAATGTCCATCTAATCCTCCAAGTGGTGAGAGGGCGAATTAACTCTTAGCTAAGGCCAACCCATACTGTGTTGTGCACCCCCTTATAAACAGCCCCGACATAAATGGCGCAGCCCCTCTACCCTGTAAGTACATTTTTGAAAAACAACAGACCCATTTCAAGTCATCATGGAACAAATTTTTACTCTTGAACTCATTCACTGCCAGACATTTTCAGACCCTCTTTGACCCTAAAAAAAAATTTGAAAAAAATATATGAATAAATTCCTGGGATTGAATGGCTGGACTGTGGAAAGACGAATGGATTCGTCTTTGGCAGTGGATGAGTTAAAAACAAAAAGATGGTATTAGAATATTTATCGATTCAGTACCAACTATGTATCAGTGATACTGATATTGATTTTCTTGGTAATCAAGGTAGACTTTCCCCAACTCTTTGCCTTTAGGGTGCTTCTTTGGTGGTGTGATGCTGCAAGATTTTGCATTGATTAGATTAGAAGTACATACAAGGCCTGTAGCAGCGGTATCATTTTTTTTTTTTTTTTAAAGAATTACCGTGGATAAACGACAAGCCACACTGCATGATTTGGTATCGTTCCCATAACAAGTAAATACCAATATTTTTTTGGTGAAATCACACAGAATTTTCATGAAACTGAAATATCAGTCCTATTAGACTAGTATCGATCAATACCAATGTTGCTATCGATATTTGGGTAGAGTTGGGTAACTGGTTGATATTGTGTAATAGTCATGTTGTTTCTGTGCATGGACTTCATCAAAATTTGGCACCCATAATGGAAATATATCTCTGTTCTTAAAAGAAGATTGATATGTTAATGTATGACCAAGAAACCAAGGCTTCCTCCAAGTCAGTCCCATCCCCCCTTCATGGCAGCCTCCCCACCCCAAACGTGGCCCCGGCACTCCTAATGAATCCCAGACAGGAAGCGGAGCAGGCTCACGTAATTTTCCCTCCATTTGCGTTTGCGTCCTTTTCCCAGCTTAGAGTCGATTTTCGACAACGCCGGAGGAGGCCATATTGTCCCTGCGTTGACAGTATTCTCAAGACCGTGGGACATTTAAAACACATGTCCCTTTTAACCCCCCCGACCCCAAGCCTCCTCATCCTCCTCCTACGCGGTTGTGATGAAAATTTTCTGGCAGAGCGCCCAACCACGGATTTCTGACTTATCAGGAGATTTCGCAAGAGAGAACATGTGCAAACACTCAAGAATGAGCGAGCAAGACTCCCCTTTATAAAACAATAGATTCAACCATTATTGGGATTTTTTTTTTTTTTTTTTTTTTCATATGTTCGACCGTGTTTCTGCCACCGCCCGGTTCCTTCCCCCCAGCCCCCCCCCCCCCCCCCGTCGCTTCCTCCACTGTTTGATCCTTCTAACCAGAAAGACATGTGCAACTTGCATTGTTCTTTAGCTTTTGGACTCCAGATGGAAAAGAAGAGCCCAAAATCTCCTCTGCACAAAACTTCCATTCACTCATGGTTGCTTTAAATGTTAAACATCTGCTTGGCTCCGCGCTGATTGTCCTCCGAGCCCAGATTTTCATCACTTTTGTCTCCCTTTTTTTTTTTTTTTTTTTTTTTCCATCGCAGCTGAGTCCTATTAGTTCTTTTTGCTGCTGGCAAAGAGGATGTAATGAGTTAGCTGAGCCCTCCTCTCAATGATAGAGGATGGAAGATGTGCAATTATAGGATTAATGGCAGGTACGATGTTTATTTTTTTTCATCTTGCCTTCAAAGCCTTTGAACTGCCCCCCAAGCAATTTGGCTCCTGCAGAGAAGCGGTGGGTAGGAGGAGGTTTTTTTTTTTTTTTTTTTTTTTTTCTTTTTTTTTGGACAGATAAGGGGTTTGCTGCTCAAAAACAAGCCACCATTAATATAAATGGGGTGAATCATCACAGAGCAATGCTTGTTTTTCCCCTCATCTAAGCAGCAAATCCAAACATTTTCCCAACACAAATGACAATGAACACCCCCCCCCCCCCCACCGGAGTCCAGTTCTCTCTGTGTAAACACAAAAAAATTAGATTTTCGAGCCGTCGCCACGCAGGAATGCAGGAGGTTCCACATGGGCTCCATCCAAACAATCAATCGGCCAAGTGTCAAAACAGTCCACTTGGCTACAAAAAAGGCAGGGAAAAGGCTGAACTGGATGAACAAAAGGCCAAAGGGGGGCGAGTGAGAGAACCAACATCAACAGGCACCCACCACACCCCCTTTATCCCAGCAAAAGGGTGCCTGAGTGGAATTCCAAGTGGGAATCAGAAAAGCTCGCAAAAGACATGGAAAACGAATATACATAAAATGACATCATCCAAAAAGCATTGCACATCCGACCCGATTACTTTCCAGCACTTTACCCCACCCGACATACAATTCCCATCATTCTCCCCCCATAAGTGAAAAGGATGCAGCAACCAACCTGTTCCCGGGAGAAGCTGAAGGTAAAGAGCAGAGGCTGGGACTCCCCGAAGAGGAGAAAAAAAAAAAAAAAAAAAAAAGAAAAAAAAAAATCCAGGCGAATTTGTTTTTTCGGGGGGGGGGGATGAGGAGTGAAAAGCGGCTGCTCGGGCCTTTGGCGTAATTGGACTCGGGAGCGCTCGACAGCGGAGATCAAGCAGGTGTGCTCTGTCACAACGAGGGGAGGGGAGAGAGACACAGGGAGAAGAGAGAGAGGAGAAAGCAAGAGGAGGGAGGGCGAAGACCCGAAACAATTGGTGGAGGCCAGGCAGCGAAAACAGCTGGAAAGGGAAGAAGAAGGAGGGGAAGAAAGGGAGAGTGGAGCAGTGATTCAGCTGGCAAGCGTTGGGACATCTGGAAATGATAGGGGGGGGAACTTGAAAACTCCTTCACTTTATTCTCATTAACACACTCCTGCCTAATTTATTCCCACCTATTTAGAACTCCGATCATAAGCGATCATATGGGACCACATCATCACTGATTTGGTTCACCAATTGTGATGGAAATGTTTGTGTGTTTTGGTGACAGACCAAGGAAGATAAGCTATGGCATGAGGGTCTGCGCATTTTGAGGGTTATCCCGCCCTCAAAATGTCCAAAAACTGTCAGGGTTTTGCAAGACATTTGCTATAGAGGTATAGCATGACTTGACCCACAAAAAAAGTCTCATAAACCCTTCCCCAAAAACACTACAAGAGGTCTGCCATTTTGATCTAAAGACGTAGGTTTGGTTTAGTACCACCCTCTTGTACTTATCAAAATTCATCCTCCAAAGTAATTTTTACATAGCAATGTAAACTTTGGGAGCTGTAGCTTTCATGAGTAGAGCCACAAAAAAAAGTCTTGAGAACCCATTCCCGAAAACCGATAGGAAGTTTAAAATGGTCACTTAGGCTCATGAGCACTCTCTAGAATGATATTTTCTTCTTTTTCATTCAGCCCACAAAACCAGTTTCAAATAGCATCTGTGAGATTTGGTAGATGTCTATCATGAGTTGACCCACAAAAAAACCCCTCAAAAAGCCTTACTTTAAAAGACACAAGGAGTCCTCTAATAAATTGATTTGAATCAGCAACTTTGACTCAGCAGCACCCACTAATATATATATTTTTTTTATTCAACCCCTGAAGCCAGTTTTACATAGGAATGTGAAATTAGATTTACTGTACCAATCATAAGTAGGCCCACAAAAAAAGATTCGCCATTTCCCATTTTGGCCGCAGCGTCTCTTTTCGGTCGTTTTGATCATTTCCAGGGGACCTTCGAAAGTGGAATCTGCTTAGGTCAATCAATTTCTTCGTGGTCTTTATACACGCTTTGAGTTTGAGTTAATTTCCCAGGATTAAAAGCATCAGATAGTAAAGGAGCAGGTTTGATCCTGTCTGGTCCTTCAGTGTGGCGCCCCTTAACAACAATCAGCACACACACACACACACACACACACAAGGCAAAGGGCAGACCACACACACATGGAAGCCCCAAATGTGTTTGAAAGGCTCCATTTGAGCTCATTTGACACCAGACAATGGCCAAAGCAAAAGCCCATTTTGTCGCCTGGGTTTGAATTCAAAGCTTTAAAGTTCAGATTGAGTCCACCGGAGGGAGGAAATGAAGTATTAGAACAAGATTGTGTGGCAAATGTGAAAATAACGGTATCAGTTGAGGAAGGCTTTTTTTTTTGGGATCCGTCAATCTGTGGGCACATCATGGTAGTGGCTCAGTAGTAATAGAGAATTACGAGGAAATATAGAAGTATTTCGCTGGTTTAAATGTGTTCCTGGGAGTGTTTTTGCTAATCCATTGCCCAGACTATGAAGAACGCGGGAGATTGTTATGATGTGTAGGAAACAACCGGGACTTAATTCAGTTTCCCCCAAATTTTGGTACACTAAGCCCATTGTTAGTGCCAGTTTCACTTTGCAACAAAAACTTTGCTAAACATGTCTATCAAAATGAATTCCACCCCCAAAAAAAATCAAGAAATCATGCCTGAAAAGACACAGCGTGTCGACGGAGCAAGGTCAGCTTCACAATGTCGTGTTGAGTTCGAGTGCAAGAAAAAAAAAAAATCACAAAAAGCCATGCTTTTAAAAAAAAAAACAGGAAGCCTATCATTTTGCTTTGAAGTGGCCATTTTAAGATACTTTTGAAGAAATACGAAATAGAGGCTTTGACTAGGAGCTTAGTTGTTCAGAAATGTTGTTTGATAGAGGTGAAAGGTCAACACGAGCTCAATTTTTCCACCAAAAATCTTGTATTCGAGCGCATAAGCCGTACTGATGTGTTGACGCAGGCATTTTTTCTGACATCGCGGATTGCACCTGAAATGAAAATAAGCCGCCGGTATGAAAATCAAATTGTTTACTTCAGTCACTGTTTCCACCATTATTCCTCCATAGGCCTGGACTTTTTATTTATTTATTTTTTTTAATATTCATACTAGCGGAAATATTTCAAGAATGAGAGTTGGGAGTGTGCAAGTAAATCCCAGTCTGGGATCTTAAGTCATTTTGCAGGAGCAGGAACAAAGTTTCCCCCCATTTTTCTGACCGGCTGTATCTGGGCTAATGGAATCAACAGATCGCGCACATGCACACGCACACACACGGGGGCCCTGTGGGAAATGACCTTTGTGGGCCGATGCAAACTAATCTGGCCATTGACGCGTATTCATGTGATAATGATGCTTCACTGGAGGAAGTTTGCTTCACTGTTTGCACTGTTTTCTTTCGTAACACGCACACACACACTCACAAACACTCAGTGGTCGCTCATTAGGGCAAAGTGACGTCCATTCGCTGCAATTAGTGGCTCATTTAAAGATGTTTTATTCCCATTTGAATTTCTGACTAACACAGAAGTGCAAGTGCAGATACTTTAAGGACTGATTCGTTTCGTTTGAAAATTTGTGTGGCTTGTTTTTAGGAAGAAAGAATGACTCGTCAAAGTATTGCCGATTATCCGCTACCACGTAATCTATGCTAGTTTTGTTAGCATTGTGTGTGAGCATTAGGCTAGTGGTCTTTTTCGTAAGTTATTTAGTTGCGTTCACGATCGGCTGCCTCCATTAACTGGAGAGAAAAACGCGTCAGATTGGTTGATGAGCCGCACGCCGCTTCACCGAGACATTCGGATCAGATTCTAGCGGCTTGTTTCCATTGCGATGGCTGCTCCGGTTCACTCTCGCCGTTTAGGGAATCTCGCATCCAAGTCTGTGCCGTCTCCTGGGTAACCGGCCAAGGGAACATTTCCGTCGCGGCAAAAGAGCCGGGATATGCTAATGTCGGCAAACATAGCTGCCTGCCAGCCTGCCAGCCTGCCCTACGACTCAATTAATTGTGATTTGTTGGATTTACAAGTTATTACACCAAGGAGCTTAAGCGGCAACAGTTAGAAGAAGAATCAAATCGCAGGCCAAGCGTGGCTGTATTCATGCTAATATTACGAGCGTTGGAGCGCCGGTTTGATGTGACGACGCAGTTTTTCCAACTGGGAAGCGGGATCAAGCTCTTGATAAGAAGAAAGGCGGCGTTTCGGGGTTGGATGGAACAAATACGTGCTGAGGTCAGCACTTTGTGTTTAGAAGTCAGACAGGTAAGAGGGGGACTGTGAACGCATTCTGGAGCTAATTAAGCTCTCCGTTGGTTTGATATCGTCAATCATTTCTAGGAGGACGTGTTGAAATGTTAAAGTGTAGTGGGTTGGTGTTTCCGAGCTTGTTAAAGTGCTTGGATGAGCTCCACATCACAACGGTGGCTTTTCTTCAAAAACGGTTTATTTTTCGAATTAGAGGCCTGACAAAATACACTACATGTGTATATATATGACCACAACCACAACCAGTGATTAAACTAAGTGCCAGAGACAACCAACTTCCATATACTTACACCATGATGGGAACAAATCGTTTTTTAGTTCATTAATATGGAATTCAATGGAATAAAATTATTAAATTTTTAATAACATGGAAAATGCAAATTTAATATGTACTCTATTTTTTTTTAAAGTATGAACGAATGAAAAAAAAAAATTCAAATGTATTAAATGTCACCTAATTTTAATCTTGAATTGATATTTAAATTAAGATTTGGTAGCTTTGAATATTTATCTATTTTTGTTTTTAAACATGTAAGAAATACAATTATGATCATAATGTAAATGTATGTTTTCATTTGTTTTATTTAAAATATACACAATGATGTCCATCTAATAATATTTTTCCATTGTTTTATGTTTGAAATTTCAATATCAAATCAAGTCATGAATAAGCTCAGAATCTCATTTCAACGTTTGACTAATTGCGCTTTGGATCGTTTTTAAATATAATTCAGGGTTTACCCCACCTACTACCCGTAGATGGGCTCCATCATACCCGCGACCGTCGTGTGGATAATTATTCGGATAATGGATGGATGGATGATTATTGTTTTTGGAACATGTTAATAGCACAACAAAGAATTGATGTTCTGGGTTAGTGTACCCTAACCCTAACCCATAGCCTTAAAGCTAAATGCTTAGCATCCCAGCTATTATCCGCTACGTAGCTAGCAGCCATCTCTCTCTATACTCTTTAATATACCAAACTAAACTTAACAGAAACACTTTGTGTGTGATCTCATTCTTCTCCCATCCGTCATTCCTTTCTCGTAGCCAGAGTCCTCCGCTATAAATCTGCATTAGCAACAAGTGTTTAACGGCTACAGAGGAGCTGTAATGGATCCCATGCATCTTCCCGATTGGCCAGGCTTTCCTCTCTTTCCACGACGACTTGACTTTTGATTGGCTCGCTAGCGAGGTGAGTGGCCAAGAAGCTTTGCCAGCGACTCTCTCCTAGAATCCTTTTTGTGTGTCAGACGCCAAGATTTTAAATGAAAAAAAAAAAAAAAAAAAAAAAGCTTTCAAAGTCTTATGGACATTTTCCCCCCTCCGGCTACTCGTTAGATGTCTTCCAAACAAAATGAATCACATAGAGAGTAAAAACCACTGTACAAACCCAACAAACGGCTTGTAATAGCGTCACACTAACTCAACCGATTCGAACGCTTTTAACAGCAAAATGAACATCTTGTTCGAGACATGTGGGCTATTACTTTTCTCAACCCCAAAACAAATAGCTTTCAAAATATGGAGGAAAACTGACAATGTCGAGGCAATGTGTCATATTTGCATCCAATCAGATTTCTCCAGCGTTGCCACTCACAGTTGTCATGCGGCCGGGCATAATTGTTCAGTCAAAGTCTCCTTTTGTGTATTTTTTTTTTTTTTTTTAATGAGATTTAATTGTCGTAATTGATTGTAATTATGTTGGAAATGCTATTAAAGGGCTCGTTAGTTTAACGCGCCCTGCCTTGAAATCACACTCACGGCTAAACTTCAACAATTAGACATGATTTTCTCGCTTTGTTTTGGCATGTTGGATAATTATTTTTGTGCGCTTTACTTGTGCGTGTTCAGACGTTGAAGGCTATTAATGGAATCTGGACAATAACTTGACGGGACACATTCAGAGCCAGTCAGTGTTTTTTTTTTTTTTTTTTTTTTCTTTTACGTGGCCTGCAGGGATTGTGTATGTCAGTCAGAAACGCTCAAGTAAAGTTGATGTTTTAATCACTTGTATGTTGAGGGGCCAGACGGCATATGCATACACCATTTATTTTTCTTATTATGATTATTATTATTATTATTATATGCATGTATCTCCAGATTGTTTATTTGTATTTTATTAGGATTAGGTTTTTTTTGTTGTTTTTTTTTAATTTAGATTGTTTTTAACAACCACCAAATTTAGATTTAAATCAATACATTCATGACCATTATTCATCAACTCAAGTAAAAAAAATACGATGACAAATAAAAATACAATGAAATCAATAAACCTTTTATTTGCAAGGTCACCTTTTATCGTTCAATTTTGGTGGTAATTTTATAGGGCTTTTTTTTATTTTTTATTATATTATTATTCATTCGTAATAGAATATTCATTCACATCATTTGGATTCTGGATCCCTTGTGTTTTTCCGTCTCTCCCTGAGGCGTAGAACCACAACGGCGGCCGTTTCCCATTCGTCAGGAATGTTGTCGGGACTTGAGTTTATTTGATCTGGACTATAAAATTTGCGTGAAAGTCTTATGTGAGTATGTGTTTGCGTGTCTGCGTGTATAGGTGCGTGTGTGCCAGCTTATTGCAAGCAGATCAGCAGCATCCGCGCCATTGATTCTACTTTGGAAAAATCTTGGCCATGTTTGGCAAAAAAGCGGCAGCGGATCTGATGGAAATTTCCTTACCAAACATCTTGAAACGTTTGACAACAACATGGAAAATGTTGCCAATGGAGGTGGTGGTGTTGGTGGTGGGGGTGGGGGGAGGTAGTAGGGCGGTGGCGGAGGGTTTGGTATCCAGGCCCGGAGCAGGAACAAATCAGCCGACATCAGCACGTAGCCTGATGAAACGACTTATGACATTTTCCCACTGCTTTTACTGGAAGCTCCCGTCTGGACTTGTCCATCGCGGAAATCAGGGATTTGGCGTCCCGATGGTTTAGTCCATCATCATCATCCACACCCTTGCTAGGCCCAATCGGTCTCCGGGGCTCGTCCTGATTGAACGCAGTGATGCCGGTTATTCCGCTCGCTACACAAGAAACTTCCCGAATCCCGCTAGATGGGACAAGAGAGACGGAAACTGACAAACGGTTTCGCCCTGCCGCGACCGTATTGATCGGTCACTGTCTCGTTGGAACTTTTTGGTTTATTTATCCAGCCTCGTCGCCGGCGGTACGGAATGATGTCTTGTCTGTATGTGTTCATAAAAATCACGTTTCATTGCGCTCAGGGAATCAAAGGTACAGTCAGAACTAGTATCCGCACCTAAACGTGATTTAGTGATCGCTTGCTTCTTGTTCCTGCTGCTCTAATGTTGACCTTTTGACAAATGTACAGTCAAAGGCATCCGTGCCTCGAGCAGTTTTTGGTCCAAGGATCACACGCTCTCCTGTTGAAATGGAGCCAAACATACATTGCTGTTCCTGTTCCAGCTGTGCTAATGTTGACCTGTTCATAAGGTTTCAAATGTATAGTAAAAGTCATTTGTGGCTAAACCAGATTTTAGTACAAGGATCACACATAACCTGCCGCTCTTTTGTTGACTTGCGAGTGATGACTGTTCGACAAATCGTAGCACCTACATAGGATGGATTGGAATCTGTAGCTCATCCTGCCTGAGCATAGTGACGCCGGTTGTTCTGGAAGAGGATTTCCCTGCAGTACAAATGGCTAGTTCCTTTTCCTGCTTGCTCTAGTGTTGACTTGTGCGACAAAGCCATGCATTGTCGTAGCATAGAGGGCCAAGTCAGATCATTTGTCTCTGGATTGGCCTCCGGACTTCATCTTGATCGAACACGGTGTACTGTTTGATCTGGACCAGGATATTTCTGTAGGATGGAATGACATGGGTCCGTTCCTGCCGCTCTAATGGTCTGTTCGCGAAGCTGCGCGGTGTCGTAGCGTCTGCAGACACGACAGCTCATTTGTCTCCGCATTGGATCCTGGGGCTTATCCTCGTAGGACACAGCGGTGTTGTTCTGGAACAGGATCCCCCTGCAGTACAGAATGATGGATCGCTGACAAGTCCTCGCAGAAATCTTGCAACTCAGCAATGCTGCCACTCAAAGAATCAAATGTACAGTCAAAGGTACCAGCGCCTAAACCAGTATTCCGTGATTACGCATTCCTGTTTCTTCTTTGCTAACTTTGAATTCCAAGTGAGGACTTGTAGCATCGACAGCCAAGATTTATTCTTCTCTTAATCTGACAGGATCATTTTTTTTTTTCTTTCTGATTGGACACTGACGATGGAGTCTTTCCCAGGATGTCCCGTACAACAATTCACACTCATGACTCGTATCTCCAGGATACAAACCGGACAGTCATTGGTACAGCTTGCACAAATTAGCATATGCTCCTAAGCAACCGCGATCCTGTTCCTGCTGCTCAAATTTTTTGCAAGTACCGGAGCTGTGACGTGCAGTAGCATCCACAGGCAAGACGGCTCACTTATGTACTGCAATCAAAGTAATAACACCGTACGTTGATCCATTTAAAGCTGCTACGCGGATGTGGATCGGTCGCTGACGGCGCGCCGCCGCAAGGCCGTAAATCGAGTTTTATCACAAGCGCGTTGACTATTTCACACAACAGACTTGTGTGCGTGAAATTAAGTATTCTGCCGGTGCTCCTCATCCAAGCATCTGCTGCCGCTGTAGTATTTCATTTATTTTTTTTTACTCATTAGGTCTGTTCGACCGATGGCGTACATCTGGATTTCTCAGTGCTCAGCAGTCAATCAGTTTGTTTCCTTTGGATTATTCCCAGTTTACTCCAGCGTCTGCGCCACAAACGTCCCGTCGCCACGTCCAACTTTGTGTCATGGTTCTCCTGCTCGGTCAGACTCGGGTAGTAACGCACAGAGAGAAAGTTGAACACTTTCTCTCACGCCCAAGGATGATGTTGGACCTGAGTGGAGGAGGTTAGGACTAAAATTAGGACACATGCGGATGATGACAGCGTCAAATTTCAGACTCGACACATCATCGAGACCTCAGGGGCGATGTGGTGCCGGTCTTTTCCAAGGGTTTGGTGTCGAGACGGTGTGGAACCGACGTGTTTGTTTTGGATAGTAATTGAATTAAGTTTAGTCAAATATCCTTGCTGTCCAAAGCTACTTCTTTTCAGGAAAAAAAAAAAACATCAATAATACGTCTCCTGGTGCGATGAAGCGGCGACGTCCGCCGTATACCACGGTCGAACTCGTGAAGCGTCATCTTGGGTGTAAACGTAGCGGTTGTCACGTGGAAAGTAATAGCACGCCTCTTCCAAATGAGACGCTTATTTAGATGTCAACCCTGCGTACATTCTTTTACAAATCGGGAAGTTATTACGCGCCATTTGAACGTTTAGCACTTTTGATCGCAAAATAGCAATGAGTCATCAAAAGTGAGTTAAAGTAGCCCACAGTACGGTATGTGTGCCCAAACGTCACCCCAAATTAAAAAAAAAAAAAATGCCTGTTTGTTGTGATGATCTCACATTAGCACATAATCACATCTCCGTGTCCTCAACTCTCTGTTACAGCTGCTAAATTTTGAGGCCCCGAGCAAGACCGGCAACACTTTCTGTGTCAAATGACTCAAAATGTATTATTAGGCACTTTGCTGACTGCTGCAGTCGCCCGCACTACTTTTTCTCCACCTGTGACGTCTCAGAGAGGATAACGGCTTAGCTAACGTCTGCTCCCGCCATTGGAAAACTGCACATACGACCTTTGGTAACAATTCCATGACTTTTTGCACACTCCGGCGACGATGTTTTATTATTCGCTCGCCCGTCTAGACTGCGACTGAGGCTGGACAGGAAGCAGAAGGGCAAGCGCTTCCTGCAGTGACCTGCTTTAAATTTTGCTCCCTGAGGCCAACAGATGGCTGAGGGGAATTTTACAAGACCACCTGTGTGTGTGTGTGTGTGTGTTTGTCACCATGGGTCTGACGAGTCAACAATGGTGTCGTTAAAATCCACACCGGACGATAGCATTGAAGTATTATTCCGAAAAAAGCACATCATCAAATCTGCTCAATTGGTCCGAGCTATCACATTACACAGACGGGTCGGTATGCCATTGATGTTTAAAGACTTGTTTTTGCTCTCAGTCTGCGCTGCACCTGAAGGCTGAAACCAAGGGTGTCCCAAGAGCAGCCCAGACCTGCGGCTATACCGTACATGGAGTCGGTCGTTCTTTGCGGTGGATAAATAATATATGCCTGTGAGTATTGTGACATAATCTGTCTGCGTGTGTTGCTCCATCATTTGTATTCTATTATGTATTGCTTCAAGGATTATAAAACTGCCACACAGATGCTATTCGGTTGCACTTCTGTGGAATTTTTTGTCGATTAGGGCGGCGCCATGTGGACAACAGCATGTTTTGACAAAAGTCAACCACATTTCCCATGTGTCGTGAAATCCTGCGCTCTCGCTGGCCCGCAAGTTGGACTGAATGACATTTCTATTTCCAGTGGCTGTGTGAAAGATGAATAGCGATGAGGTAATGAATCTAATTTTGTTCAAGCAATACTTTTGTTTTTTGGTTTGTTTTGGGGCTTCTGCCATGACACCAGTAATAGCGCGTAGACTTTCTAATCGATTTCCGTCCTTATAGCGAAAGGAGGAAGTGAGTATGCCGTAAAGCAATTCAGGACATTTGTATTTTTTTTTTTGTGTGTGCCGGGGTTGCTGCCATCCTCCTCAAAGGTGCTTAGTGCCAGTAAAAACGATATAGACCCCCTCGGGGCATGACAAAAGTGCCATTCAACTACTTGTAAGTCAATGTTTGATCAAAAGAGTTGTGAAAAAAAATTATTAAGGTCGAATTCTTGCCCAGTGCTGCTTTAAGCTGTTGGACTTCAAGGCAAGCTCATGTGGTTGTTTTGAATATACAGTGTATAATTCTCTCTTTGTTGGACAGTAACCTTCAACTGTGAGTGGGAATAAACTGCTTGGAGCCTTTTTTTGTGTTGAGGAATGGTTCAAACCGCCAAACTGCTGCCTGTTGTGAAATAAGTAGAGTTGCGTCTCAAGGCACCACTGCATTTGAACTCCACCGCCTTCAACTGGACTACGCTTCCGAGCCGTTGAATGTAAATTATCACATTCTGCCAGCAGCTGCATTCTGATTATTTAGCATTCATTGTGATTCGGCAGTTTGGAAAAAAAGCGTAGAGTTCATTATTCCTCGATGTTTTATTGTTTACAGGCCACTGTAGCCGCTGCTGTTTGGACCCCCACTGGCTGTTTTGTGGAACGACTCCAGAGGGGGGGGTCGTGGCCTTACTGGAAATGTTAGAAAAAAGTGTCTTTTATGTTTTTAAAAGGCAAAATGTGATGACAGGGAACATGCCGTGGAAGGTGCTTGCGATATAGGCCGCATGCATGTGTGGTGTAGTGTGCGGAGGTCCCTCTGGCTCCCATGGTTCCCCTCCTTCCCTCGTCTCCTCTCTCGACTAGCTCAAGCGCCACCTCCTTTCCCTCGCGTGCAATCGCACTCTGCTGTGGATGCGAGGGTGCCAGTTAACCCTTCACCAGGACCCTTTTTTTCTTCTACAAATAATACATTATGTCCTTCCAGTCACCTGTGTTTGTTTGCAGTCGCCACTACAGCGAGGGAACCGTTTTAAAGCATTCCCTTTTGACTCATTTTCTCTTTAAAAAAAAAAAAAAAAAGAGGCCATTAAAGTGTTTACAAAACACCCACTTAATATTTGGCCGCACTTCCAGTCAAGATGGATGTGCTCAGAACCGCATTCTTTAAGGCTGGGAGTAAATAACAACAATGTTAGTGGCTGAATAAGTGGTTAAAACATAATTCATCTGGAAACACTCGAGTAAAGCATCGCGGCATTTTGGTTAGAAAATGACCAAAACTGAATCCCTCTTCGTAGAGTGAAATATTAAAAAAAAAAAAAAAAAAAAAACCGCTGATGATTGATTTTAACATTCTTAACTGTGCATAGTGTAAATAACAATATCCCAGGTAGTTGTGATTTGGGTCAGGGTCCTGCTGGACTGTAGGGAGGTGCTGGTGAGGCGTCTGCCCGGCCACAGCTCTTCCCTTCCCGGACACCGAGCCAACAGTGGCTGGATCCATCCTCCACCCCCCCCCCCCCTCCCATCACACCTCCCTCCTCTCTTCTTCTTCACTCCCTCCCTCCTCCTCATCGTCGTTCCCGGGGCCTTTTGTGGGTGCGGTGCCACGTCGCTGGGATTAATTTAATTACGCGGTGCCAAAACATGCATGTGCAAATGGCATTTTGCTCGTTAGCGTCTTTAGCTTCCTCGTAAAAGTCTTTGCATTTAAGATTTTGACATTTGATCCATAAGGTAAACTTCCTCCTGCATATTTTTTGCCTCCTGCCAATTTTCTTGCCTCAATGGACAGTTTTGTGCAAACTTTAGTGCAACTGTCACCGTGCAATATTCTCTCTGTACTCTACTGCCATCTAGTGGTCACTTAATAAAGCAAGTCTCTTCTCATCGGTTTTGTTGACTGAAGCAGAAACAGAACTGTGCTTTATTTATATTTGGAACGTCAGAAAATATACATCTTGACCATATGATATACCAGCACATATTTACATTTTTAAAACAAACATTTTTTGGGCGAAGTTTCGTTGGTATTTAAGAGCAAAAATGTGTCCTATTTATAGAAACACTGAGGTAGATTCAACACACAGCACAGATTATAATAAATATATCACTTTTTTTCCCCCCCGCAGAAATGTTGGTAAACATTTGCAGGACTTTATCAAAAACTATATACGATGACATAAATAAATTAAACTGTCATAGAAATCTTAATTTAGTTCAGTAGATTAATGTATAAAGTGAAATGTAATACAGTATATTATGGGCCATTCCACCCAATCGGTGCAATTTCGGTCCCAAGTTAAAAAAAAAATTCTTTTTTTTTTTTTTTTTTTAATCAAAGTCTCTAAACATTGACCTGGTTGCATATTTAATGAATATAAATTATAATCTTAATTTAGGCCTAAAATTAGACTTTACCGTGAAATGTAACCATTTAAGTCCTTTAAAAATAATCATGACGATAATACTTCAAATTCACACTGGTTGTGTCCCTACGCTCTAAAAACAGTTGGGTTAAAAATAACAATTTTGGATAAAAAATGGACCGATACACAAATTAGGTCAATTTGACCCACTTTCTTGCATTGTTTTGTACAAAACAGCCCATTTTGGTGGGGGGTTGTTTTGTCCAAAACTACCAAATTTTGGGGTTGTTTTTGCAGAAAAGTTGGGTCAAATTGACCCAAGTTGTGGCTCTGTCCATTTTTGACCCAAAATGATGTTATCTTTAACCCAACTGTTTTTAGAGTGTAAGTTTTCACTCAGTCCTTTTAAAGTAACACATTTCCCCCTCTGAAAAATCTGGAATAGTCCACAAGTCAGCAAATTGTTGAATGAGGAATTACAATAAAAATTCCCGGACACGCTTGTATCCTGACTCTTCAAGCAAAAATGAAACAAACTAATGGTGTCACAACAAAAGCAAAAATTAATCCAGATTTTTACACCAAACTAAAACAATAGATACTTGATATTTGCCCATTTTCCCGTGCTTTTGTTTCAGTAGAAATGCACAACCTGAAATCCCCTCAAGCACCTGAATGCCTTCGAGTCCAGCTTCCCCATGTCTATCAAGTTGTTTGCTAACTGCACTCGGACCAGCCGGCTGAGGCCCGAGCCGGCTTGACCCCAGCAGAAGGCGTCCCGAGGCAGCGAGCGGATTTTGTTGTGAGTGAGCGCCACCGTGTGGAGGCCCCGCGGTAGCTGCCTGGGCGCCTGCCGCAAGGCGTTGTGGCAAAGGTCCAACTGGTGCAAGGCGGGCAAACTCAAGAATGCGCCCGGGACGACTTTGGAGATCTTGTTCCGGGCTAGGCCCAAATGTTCTAAATTCTTCAAGGAGTTGAAAGCTACTCGTCTAATCGCGGAGATGAGGTTGCCCTCGAGGTTTAACGTTTTGATCGACGCGGGGAGGTGTTGGGGTACTTTTTTGAGTCGGTTGCCCTCCAGGTTGAGGCTCTCCAGGTGGGCGGCTTTGACGAGAGCGTCTTTGGGCAGCCCCTTGTTGCTCAGTCTGTTGGCGCTCAGGTCCAAAATCACCAGCTGGGATTTCCCGTCGAACGCTTTGCCGCGGAAATGCTCGATGAGGTTCCCCCTGAGGTACAACTCCTTAACGGACAGAGGCAACCCAAAGGGAACGCTCATCAGTCGGTTGTGATCCAAGTTCAAAGTCCTCAAGTGGCGCAGGGGAGACAGCACGGCATCCGGGAGGGATCCCGAACCGTCACCCAGACTGTTGTTGCCGAGGCTTAACACCAAAAGGCCAGGACAGCGAGCCCAAGAGGACTCCGACATCGTCCTCACGCGGTTGTTATCCAGGCGGAGCTCCTCAAGGGAAGCCGGGAGGTCCGTCGGGACGCTCGCCAGCAGGTTCTGATCCAGATATAAACGCTTCAGGGCCGGGACACCCTCGAACGCCCCCTCCACCGAGCCGTCAGTGAGGCGGTTTTTGCTCAGGACTAAGAACTCCATGGACGTGTATCCCCGGAGGAGGTCCAGCTGGATGCTGTTGATGTGGTTGTTCATCAGGAGGATGTAGCGTGAGCTGTAGGGGATGCCGTATGGGATCTTATCCGCCGATTTGTCCGAGCACTGGACCACCCTGGAAAACAGGCAGACGGAGGACATCAATTGCTTCTTGTTTATCTTTTTTTTTTTTTCGATGTAATTATAGAATATGTTTAAATCGGAGTATAACCATGGCGCTCTTTTTGAACTCCCGTCTTTAGCGTGACCATTTTTTCGTCGGGTTATACTGCGACACGATTGACGATAAAACTCGATTTCTAATTGAATGTCAATATGCCTTACCCTCCATAGCAGGCACAATCCGGAGGACAATAGTTATCCATGAAGTAAGGAAAATGCTCCGTCTTTTTAGTCTTCTTCTTTTCTTTTGTTTCCTTCACATTCTTTTTCCGTCCATTTCGCCGGATCGTCTTTTTGTCGCTGTCGACCTTGTGTACTTTGACTGAACTTTCGCCCACTTTATTTTGGTCATACTCGCTTTCAACGATGGCGTTTGTCATTTTTCCCTCAGGTTGGACTTCCGCATCAAAATAATGTCCTGGACTCGGCAGCACCTTGACGTCTTCCATCAGTGAGACGGACTTGTGGTCCTTGGGGGTCACAGTTGAGAAGATGCTGGAGGCTCCTGGATTGGAAAAAGCGTACGATTGAGGAGTCGGAGTTCCACCCGGCACATTATTTGATTTGTTTTGAGGGATGATCCCTGCCACCAGCATGCTTTCTTGCTCTTCTTTCAGTGCATCGCCTTTGCTCTCCTCTTTTGTTTTTGTTAACCGTTTAGTGTCCTCACGCACGTCCAAAGCATCTAGTCCTAAAATCACAAAAGTAAAAGATTTTGGAAGATTTCTATCAGCAAGGATGGGTTATCCTACCTTTTTTTTTGGGGGGTACTTACTTGGTTGTATGAAGAGTAGCAGCAGGAGTGTGAGAACTTCCATTTTATCTGTTGGCGTCAGATTAGTGCGTGAGGGTGATTAAATGTGAAATATTGAAAACAGATCATTAAAAAAGCACATTCTAAAATAATGTAGTATTTGTACGATATATTTTTTGCATTTTTTTATAACAACGTTTTTCATACTTTACTGTTTAAAGAATGCCACAATCACGCATTTTATGTATTAAACATTTATTGAATTTTGATTTTTAGAGACATAAATAGATAGTTGAAAAATAACTAAATGAATGGAAATTAGATACATTTTTATGACAATTAATGGAATAAAATGCAAGACCTGTTAAAAAAAATTGTTACTGTTAAAAAATGAATGCAACCACTTTACATACAAAATATGAATATAATGTGATTGCATTTCGCAATATTTCAGTTTTCCCTTCCTTTGCTTATTGGCAGAAAATCACATGGGTCTAAGTGCCTCAAAACGAGGCTCAGAGGCCCAAATATGGCTCATTGCATGAGAAAGACTTACACACAATTTAAGACGACACTCGAAATGAAAAGATAAGAAGTTAAAAATAACAATACCTGATGTTTAACTCCTTGTGTGCCCGAGCTCGGCTGCCGTTTGAGCTTACTATCCCCGCCTCTGTTTGTGTGTGTGTTTGCCGTGCAGAACCATAAAGGCACCACGAGTCAACCTTTGAACCGCACGCTGCCGGCATCAACCCCCCCCCCCCCCCCCCACCCCCTCCGATCCTGCAGATGACCTAAATGATCCATGTTCACACTCAAAATGCCTTCTTGGGGAAGTGGATTGTCACACGTACACTCAATCTGAGATCAATCACGGGAAATGAGGCCACAACCGAACAGGAGGTCAGAGGGGACAATTGCTTTTTTTTTTTTCTTTTTTTTTTTCTTTTGTACAGTGGCTGCTGCTTGGAAGTTAGCATCCTGGTGTGTAGATGGGCCCGGCTATGAACTTTGACCTCTGTACGCTTTCAGGAAGTGAATGGAGCAATGCTAAACATCTAAATCAAATAAATGGTTGTGTTTGACTTGAATTGATGACATTGTATGTCTAATACTTCAAATATAACTGGTGTTCGACGATTTATTATATCAATTCGATAAATCCACAAAGGTGCTGCAAATACATTTTTTTTACTCTGACGTAAAATGTTAAAAGGGCAAAATCAGGTGTTGGACCATTTTTGAGAACGAGAGCAAGAAAGAGAGAATATTAACTCATTGGGATAGAATGGGTTAATGTAAGAAGTGACACTAAAATAAAATAGAACAAAATTAAATAAATTATGATTTTTTTGGGGGGGGGGCTAAAGCCATTTGGACTAATCTTTATAACCAATCAATAACTTTTTGGAAAAACAGAAGAACATAAAAAAAATATCAAAATTAAAAAGTATTGAATGATGTAATAAACAAACCACAAGTCACACAATAATATGAAAATAAACAAGGCGTTTTAACTAATACTTTCTTTAATAAATTAGTTGAATATGAAAACAAAATACTAGGTTGCAATAAAGAATATAAATTCAATCAAACTAAATCAAATCGTTTGCTGTAATAAACAACCTGATAAATGTTTGAGAAACGACCTGAAACTACCAAGTCGCACAAATTTACTCCCTGCTCTCCTCTAGCGTAAAAAAACGGAAACTGAAGTTCCATTAAGTTCCACCAGATAGCAGCAGAGGGCTACAGAGGAGATGCACATGAATGGACTTTACATTGCATAACACTTTATGGCACAGCGTTATACATTAATGATAAATGTTCCAATTTATCCTCATTTAAAAAGTCAAAAACATTTCCTCAAAATGGCAGCTTTCACTTCTCCTTGCGTGCTTTAATGTTGAAATCGCTTTGAATGATTAGCGCTTCATCATTCACTTCCAGTGAACTGACTTCTTCATTGGAATGAACTCATCGCATGAGAAGCTACCCGAAAGGAGTGTTTCATACATTTGTCGCCACATAAAAAATAAAAATAAAAAAAAACACGAGGTCAGGGCAAGTCGGCATTAAGATGTTGGAAAATTGTAAGTACTAAATATACTGTAGTCGATTTGTGCTTCAAGAAGTATATTATTATGCTGGTCAGCAGCACATATTAATCAGAGATGGCTTTATGTATCCCCAAAATTATTTTTGACGCCTTTCAAAAAATGTCTTTACTATTTCTTCTAGCACACCAGGTTTTTGAGATATTTTCATTTTTTGTTTTGAAGTTTGACCTGTAAAATCTATAGCAATGCTAAAAAAAACTGTTGTTGAACCTAACCCTTAATAATAAATATTACTAAATATATTACTGTATGACATATTATATTATTGCTGTTATTATTATGAAAATCCTTTATGCTAGAGAAAAATGAGGGCCGAATCAGTGCAGAAGTATTCATCTAGAAATGTTTAGGTACTTGCATCTCTGATTAAAAAAAAAAAAAAAATGGGAAAAATAATTTGTTGACCAGTGTTACTGACGGTGATGTATAGAATAATGACATGACAGGGTTCTGGAAAATATGATGTTGACAAAAAAAATCAAACAGTGATTTCTGGTTAGTGCAAGTTACTGACAGGACGCCGAGGCAGGAGTTTGATTGACATTGACGCCTCCTAGCATAGCCTAGCCTAGCTTAGTCTAGGCCCTCCTTCTCCCCATCTGCTTGTCTGCTGGCTGAAGCGTCACCGGCGAGGTTAACAAGGGCGAAGGCCAAGGGTCGCAGACTGTATGCTGTGATTGATTTTGGTGGCTAAAAGCATAGCCTCCACGCGGGTGTGAGCGCACACAATAGGCTTTTTTTTTTTTTACTTTCCTGCTACCCCACATTCCAAATGAACCAAAGCTCATTTTCAGTTTTCAGCATGTTATGACATGTCCTCTTGATTCCGTTAACGCTTTTAATTGAGGTGATCTATATGCAGCACCATAACAAAAAAAACAACCAAAAAAAACGGGTGCCCAGTAAGCACATAAAGAAAAAATAAATATTTTCAAAGATTAACATACAGGGACTAGTACCTCCAAGGTGTTCTAGTCAGTCACTATTTTATTTTGGGAGTATCCTTTTCCTTGCTAGAAGAGAAAATTGTGCTTTCGTCCGAGGAACCAGCGGATGCAGTCTTTACCATGCCTGCAAATCCAAATATTATTCCGCTCGTAGTCCCGGCGAGGGAGCGGGGAATCGCCATGTTGTCTTAACCCTGCTCAGAATACTTTCCAACCAAATTAAACATGTTTTTTTTTTTTTTCCGTGTACGACAGGCATGTGGGAACACTGGGAGGGCAGAAGAGCTGGAAGTATGAATTTTTTGGAGGGTGGTGAGAAATGAAAAAAGCTTTTCAGGGCCGTTTGTTTATAGTTCTTTCTCTGGATTTCACATCACGGCCTTGCAAGCACAGGCGCTTTCTTTTTTGGTGTTAATGAAGGTTAACAACATGGTGGGTCATTGTGCCCCGATTACATGACATCCGGCCGTGGAACAGGCTGATCCAAACAAGAGAAATTGGCCAAACGGGCACAATTTGTGGAAATGGCGCATAGGCTACAGGCCAGAATATGAAGGATGTTAAAGATGGAGCTATAAATGCTCTATCATGCATGTCTAACAGTATTTTTCCTCTCGATCCGAATGGCGCATCCAATTACTTTACGCTCTCTTTTGTGACATTTTAAGGCTAGCAAGCTATATTGTGCATTTGTCGAGCTATTTGCGGTCTGCAGACACGCAACAAGTGTGAAATGCGCGTGCAGGAATAAAAATGCGTAGTATACTCGGAAGGCTTGAATTGTCTCAGGAGCAGATGGGCAAACAAAGCCGGCCTTCTGATTTAGGTCATTGAATTTGACATAAGCGCTGCATAACAACATTAAGGCAAATCCCTGCTCACTATGTAATATTTCTTCTCGAATATATGGAAAATCATAACAGAACATACAATGAAGGGCTATTTCGTTCGAATCATGCAGGGTTATAGTTGTTTTGCAACACTTCACTTGATATCGCGTCAACTTTGTAACGCGGAAGTGAGCGCAATAACCAACAAAAATATGCCACGTAGTTTGGTTGAAAAACGAGTGAAATTGTAGAACCGACAACTTTTTTAAACCACAAAATATACAACTGTGTGTTTGTGTTCGCAGCGACAGGGCTTTGTTGTGACATCCCGCTGCTTTCAATAGAACAGCTGTGCGCGTGTGTTCGTCTGAGTGTGAGTGTGCGTGTCCCGACGTGGTGTGCAGGCTGCCTGGCAACTGGCCTCCCATTGGTCCACTTTCCGACCGCCTCCGACCAATGGCGTGAGCGCCGCGATGCGGAAGTGAACGTCTGACAAAAAAAAAAAAAATAATCACCAGAGTCGGTTCATGAAGAGGAGGGCAGCAAGAAAGTTTTGGCAAAAGTAGGTTTAAAGAGTTCAAAGTGGTGAGTTTTGTTTTTGTTTTAAGTTAGAACAATGAATGTAAACATTCCAGACAACTTTGCAGAGGAGAAGTCATCAGGTGGTATATTCACCCCTCGTTCAAAGCAACTGCTCTTAGAAAGGGAACTCATCCCGTCACTTAACCCCCAAATATTTCCCTTCTAATTTTCCTTAACTCATTCAGTACCAGTCTATTTCAGACCCTCTGTGAAGTGACATATAAATACAGTATGTCATTGTGATAGAATAAGTTCAAATTAATAACAATGGCTGCCGCCTGTGACATTTTCAAAAGTCAAAAACACAAAAAAGGCTATACACAAAGCTTATTTGGCCTTGTGGATGGTTAAATGAAATAAAAGCCTCATGAACAAATTTCTTAGGGCCGTTTGGAGCAACGAACAAAGGTGATGACTTTATTTGTCACAGGCTTTTCGCCTTGGCAAGCTGAAACGTGCCGCAGCCGAACCTGCGTTTGCAACAGCTTGGAGTGGGCTTTTGTGGGATTTGAGTCTCATCTCAGGGGGATAATGGATGTTTGTTTTTACTGTGGGCCGTGACGCACGTGCTTGCGCGCTTGGGAGGCAGGAACAAGAAGGAAAATCAGGAAGGCAGGAAATCTACCCTGCTGGGCCAAGTTTTGGGGATTGTGTGCATGTTAAGTGTTGCTGGACTGACTAATTTGTCCTGTAATTTCCCCACAGTATTCCTTGGAATTGCAGGTACAGCTTTTTCTGAAACCGACGCACTCTGGATAGAGAGAAGGTGAAGAATTGCACGCATTTGTTCGCAAATGCTGGTTAACACTTCTTCTCAACATATCATAGCAAATACCAGATACTGTGAAAATGTGCCCCCTTGTGGCTGTGACCACAATGGGGATGATGTCAGGCTGTGACGTCATGGTATCACAGTTGCGGTTTGAGTCTTGCAAAGAATTATAATTAGCAATAATCATGATGATGGTAAAGATTAGAATGTTGGGATAACTGCTTCACACAGTAGGTACATGGCGACCTGGCGCAAATGCAGGTTTCACAAGTAACCCAAATAAGCACGTATTAAAGTCTACAAAAAATAATTGCATGCTCAATATTGACACTTTCCACTGCAGCAAATATTAATACCATTAAAATGATCCTTCGTGCTATAATAACATTTGCATGTAGGTCAACTGACGTGCTGACTTCACTTCTCATTGTCATTAAGGGACGTTTGTGAGATACGACTTGGCATCAGAAGTGCTGGCAAGCAAGCAGATTCTTAAATGAAAGTGCCTCACATGAGAAGCACTTCTATTAGTCGCCTGTGGCAAATCATGTTGTTTTTCTTCCCGCACGGAAGCAAAACTAAATTGAACATGCGTGTCAGAGAGGGAGCAGATTAATGAAACATCAGTTCTGTAGAGTGCCTACAAGATTTCATGGACAAATACCTCCTATATATAGGCATGCGGATTACTTTAAAAAAACAACCATTTAAAAACCATTTATTCACAAGATCACCACAGAGAACCCAAAACGGAATTAATGTTTGCTATTAGAATTTCAATTACTCGTACCAAAAATCAACAGGGGGCTTGTTTAATTCTTGAAAGTCCCCTGGTAGATCTTTTTTTTTTTTTTCCTTTTACCTTAGCTGTTGTGTCCGGTCACCAACATGGTGACCACCGGCACCAGGTAGCCCTCAAGGACCAAATGAGTAGCCTGAGGGTCTATTTCAACTATATATTACCAATGATGGGACATTGTGATTTTCTAGGAATGTTGTACAAATGATAATTTTAAAATGTACACTGGCAGAGATTAAAAAAAAAAAAGATGCTTATCTATTTTCTAATTATTGTGAGAAATCATTAACCTAATCGGTGTGTTCACATAATAATTGAATATCATTGATTAGTAATTATAAAATATAATAATATTAATAATAATAATTAGTGTAGTATAGAAGTAGGTCGATGACCCCTGCGATAGTAATTTAGGCAAATTCCCAAGTAAGAAAGGCCTGGAATTTGCCCAAATGGTTGCTTGAAGCCAGAATATCAGCCTGCTTTATATATGTATTTTATTTGTATTTTTCTATAGATAAAATCAATATAGCTTCATCGTACTCTCACTGCATTTCTCCAGACAATCTTTAATCCAGAGTCCTGTCCTGGATTATCATGTCTGCTCCACCTTCTTTTTTGTATTAAGGAAATCAGATGGGATTAAACAGATTCTGAGGGAAAAAAAATGCACAACATGGATCCCAATTTCTGTTTCCCTGACAACAACTATTACAAACGTCATTCCCGGATTATTCCGCATCGGATCAAAACAGAACATTTAGCCCGGAAGATGTCGCTATAGTGGCTGTGTTTTGCTATGACCTTTTGTCACTTTTAATTTCGCAAATGTGCTTTCGGATGAAGGCGATCCGAGCAGATGGTTCCGGGACTGTTTTTGTGAAGCGCCCCAGCAGAACTCCCATTAGCCTCATGATCTCATTTTTCTTCCGTTCTGTACTCTGCTAAAAATGTGCTGAAATGCAAAATGTGCTGTTCTTTTTTCTTTCGCAGGCGGTGATCCTCAAGGACTTTCCCAACGGTCATCTGACTCATGGAGGTCAGCATGAGAAGGAGCAACTATAGCAGGTAAGTGACTCAAGCAGACGTAAACAAAAGATCCTTTCACACTTGCCATTTGAGCGTTCAATTTCCCCATCTCCGTGTCCTATGTGAAAATGTTCCATATTTTAACATAGAACTACAAGCGCCCCTTTCAGAAAGAACCTGTCCAAGTGGGACATTGTCATGTCTGACGTGTATTCACACAGCAGATGCGACTTCTCCCCTTCAGATAATTATAATAAATACATGGCGACATCAATGTGACGGTGAGAAGTGCTTTCAACACAAAGGGGTGTGGGCAGTGAATCGCGGGTGATTACAAATATGCCATAGAAGCGACAGTATGTAGGGGGTTAGAGGTGGGTAAGGACAAGTTTTCTACCTGAGACTCACTGGCTTAGCCCTTTGTGTTGAAAGCTATTGTTGCTATCCCCGACGTTGACGTCAACACACTTTATCTGAATATGTGAAGCCACAAAGCCTCTGTGAAATGTGGTCTGGTCTTGGTAAATGGGAAATCACTTGTATAGCGCTTTTGTGCCTTTGGGACTGAAAACGCTTGGCATTGTTACCTCATTTATCTACTGATGACGCAGCATCAGGAGGCTCAGTATCTTGCTCAAGGACACTTCGGCATGGTCACAATGGCCGGGGATCCAAGGGACAACCACTCTACCACTGAGCCATGCCGCCAGGGACAAATTAAAGATTCGTAACTAAGAAATGTGTCTCTGTATAATTTTTGTGTCGTACTTATAAACAAAATTAAGGTAAGTAATGTTGCATTTTGAAGATGTTTGTGTCCAGCTGTCGTTAATTATTTACATTGTGAACAAAAGCCTTGGGTCTTATCTTTTACCCAACGAGGGTTTCGATTATATCCATCATACCAAGACATTTTAGAAAATTAACTGAGCTAATATTTATTTATTTATTTATTAACATAATAAAACACTAAAACTATGCCGAGTCTCTTGTTGAGTTGAAAGCCAAAGAATACAAATGTGTTTTACGACGAGTTTTAAAGATGGACAGAGAGGAGGCTTGCCTAACATTTAAGGTACGTGGAGGAGCTCAGAGAGGTAATTGGACTGATAAGATGGACTCGCGCTACTCCGCCATTTCTGGACTGCAAAATTGGATAATCTGTCCAATTTCAGGTAAGTTGTGCTAAAATAAAAATATGTACCATGTTATTGTGTACTTGTATCGCTAACATGAGGTGGTAGAGTGCTTATGGTGATTTATTTTTGAAGATATTTGACGAATTCGGTTTGATGCTAATTCGCTACATTCGGCCACAATGGATTTTTTTCGGCAGCAAACACGATGCTGTAGCTTGACGGCTTTCAACACTCACTCACATAGTATTTACATTCTGCCACTGTAGTTAGTATCTGTAAGAATGACAAAAAATGAACATATTGCGTTAGAATCTTAAATTCTGCTTATTTTTCCGTAGAACTAAAAAAATCAATACAAAGCCAGAAGATTTATTTGAAGTGGGGTGTAGAGGCTTTGCAGGCCACTCACTATGCAAGGTGCTCACACTCCTGGGATATCACAGGTGCGGAGAGAAGAAAGGCCATCAAGACCACCATGGAGGCGGCAGAAAGGGCCTCGAGATGGCTCTGGATCAGGAGGTCTGATCAACCCTGCCTGGCTCACCTGAGGGAGGGGGTATGATGTTGAAAGACCCAAAACCCCCGATGAAGTGTCCCATTGCATCCTAGGATGTATCTTATAATCACTCACACACATTTTATTTACAATCTGCCACTCGTTAATATCCAAGAATTACAAAAACAACATGTTTAGTTGCAAACGTTATTTCTGTTGATTATTTTTTCTGTAGAATGAAAAATGAACGCAGCATCCTCCTTATAAAAAGAGGAGCTGAGGTGGCCTTCAGACCAGGGCTCCTCCTGTGGACGGTGACAGGAGCCGTCTGAGTGATCGTGAGGACAGTGATGAGGGATACACTCCTTAACCAGTTGAAAACTACAAAGGTTTAGCTTGTTTGTGACATTTATGGATGTAACTATGTGTACACGTCGAATATATACAAATTTCTGCCCTTTTCTAAAGTAATTCATTTTTTCCTGCGTCTTTGTCCTATCTGTAAGGGCCGGGCTGTGTACACATGTGCAAAGTGCAACGTTTCAACTGTGCCTCAACAAAAACCAAAATTTGCTTTTGTGAATTCTACAAGTGAGCTGAAGTGACTTGCTCACTCGCCACACTGAGAGGCCAGTCAAATTGAGTGGGAGTAAAGGTAAGTAATTTAGTGTTTCACTTTCCTTCATAAAGTGTACATCATTTGCTATCCAAAATATGCAAAACAAACACTGTGAATATAAAATGTGAAAATCAACTTTCATCATGTAATGGGTTAGATTTTCATCAGGCTAAGCTGTTATCTCTGGTTGCTTGGTGACTAATTCACCATGAAAAAAAAAAAACCCTCAAGGGGAGGGAGATATTTGCATATGCAAAATAAAGAGCTAGGGCAACTAAACAATTGGAGGTCTGTGTCTAATAGGAGTTTTGAAATAATGAAACCACTTCAAAATATGAAATATGTATCTCATGGGTGTCTTTTCCCAAAATGCTTTGTTGTTCCCCTTTTCACAACTCACTCAAATCAGGTAACAAACGGAGCAAAGACTCGATAGTGGAGCAAAAAAGAAGGCGCGTTGGTTAACGTTAGCCCTGTGCAAACAAGGTGCAAATATGAAAGGTGCTCTGGAGAATAGATAATATTGCTGAGCAGAGCCCCCCCCCCCCCCCCCACCACCACCACCCCTCCGCCTTTGCCCTCCATTATCTAAAGGTCTCCGTAATCACACACAGGGTTCACTCAGCCCCAGAAGGGACTGAAGCATTATTATCTTTTACGGGAATAACACGGCATCTAAGCAGAGACTAATGTTCCTAAGCAACAGCTGACAGTGAATCTCGCCCAACTATATACAAGTATATATATTTTTTTTAATTAATGTTTCCCGTTCTTAGTCCTCATGAAAACATGCGTGTAAACTGTCAAATTCGCGTCAAGGTAACAGGTGGTGCTGTAACCCCATCTGTAAGGTGAAGAAAGTCATTTGTGGGAAAGACAATAGATGAAGTTCTTGTTACAGTATATCCTCATTAAAGTCTTATCTAAAAATGCAATTGGCAAACGCTAGAAAACTGCCTTTCCGAACAGCATATGTCACAAAATATACTTTTTATATTCATGTGGTCAGGTAGCAATGGTCCTTTGTATGAAAAGTATATGATTGATTCATTTTTGACATGCTTTTTCATTTTTCACCATTGCTTCATTTGCCGTTAACAATATGCATCATGTACAGCGAGGCCATCTGCCTCCTTCAGGGTGGGCAAACTCGCTCCCAAACTTAGAAAGACAATGGAAAATAAAAAGAACATGAATAATGATTCTCCTATCTGCAGTTATTTATTTATTTATGTATTCATTCATTCATTCATTTTGTCGGGTATGGTTGTCATGCGATGCCTTCTTTGACAAACATGAGCGCTTTGTGTTTGCATAACCCTCCGTGCTGTGCCACCATTTCATAACCGCCTTTCTCTCCGACATTTGCTTCTTTGCTTCCCACACAACTGATGGGGCTCAGTAACATTAGCAGATTTGTGAAAAAACTGGCTCTTGCAATCTCAAAAGTACATTATTGGATCTTGAGGACTTGTAAATAATTGGCCCTTTGGGATACATTTGCATAAATTGAACCGCAATGGTACGGGATTGTACTGTACTATTTGACCGTATCAAAAAAAAGTATTGGACTATTGGCCTTGTTCTTTTAAAAACCACATTATACAAAACCCAATGCAGGGGCTCTTTTCTTTTTCCTCAACATTAGCATAATGTTGTTTGCTAACTGACCCAATGACCTTTATTACATCTACTATGCAATATGCCCAATGGCATAAGCATACCCACCACTTGCTGTTGGGTCTTAGCCAGATTCTCATTATGTTCATCACATCTGCTTCAAAGATGGATTACATCCACACAAAACATTTTACACAAGACATTTGGGTTTCAACATTCTGACTTTTATAAATCAAGAGTCCCGCAATGTGCAGAAGTCCACTGTTCACAGGATTCTGCTTTTTTTTTTGCTTTTTTTCTTTAACCCTGATTCATCCTGAGACGTGACTATAGCTTGAGCACGCCTCATGAATCTCACCAGCTGTTAGGTCTGATCGGTCTGCCCTGAGTACCCAGGCTTTGCTGCTTAATGTCGGCACCGTGTTCCCACAAAAATTAAGTTGGCAGTTGTACGGAAAGTACTCATAGCATTACGTCAACAAGGTGTCATGGTCATGCTACGGTGATAATTTTTACCGCGGAAAAACTGAACTGGTATTTAATGATTAATCAATTAATTTTAATGCAGTTAGCAGAGCTGGGCATTTTACTCAAAATCCGTGATCTGTTTATCGCCTTCCGCCTACAGCCGGGGTACTCTTCCGCCGTCCGTTTATCCGCCATTTTGTCCGGCCGGACCGAATAGTAATCGCCTGTAGACTGGTCCAGCTATCATTTTTTAAATGGGCTTCCGTTAGCGTTGCTTGCTGCCATCTGCTCATCAGTATGTCATCCAAAACAACTAGACAACATACTGACAGGAAGCGGTGCAAAGCGGGGTGGATGTCAGCGACGCTTACAAGGCGCTGAGACTGCCTGAAAACCTTCAGCGATGACTGAGTGGGCTTGTGGATTTACTGTTGCCATGACATCTGGAATTTGCCAAAAGATCTTGCCGGCTTTTGGTGCCCGAAATGCCTGCTGACAGCACCAGTATGTCATCAGAAATCAGCCATTGTATAGCACAGCATAACACATTGTCAGGTTAGCTCACGCCATCCCGTATTGGGCATTGGCAATCAATGTATCAAAGGTGTGTGTTCATGACTCGACATAATGGATTTTAAGTTGGAGGTGTGTGGTACATGCTAAAATGTGAAGCTCGTGGTGGTCAATGCTCGCTGATGTGAGACTTGTAGACTTATCTGTAGTCATTAGCTTTGGGGTAATGGATAACTTGACTAATTCACTAGTTTTGCAATGTGTGCTCCTTGTTGCCTTCATGTTCTTCCCTTTTTCTGTGTTCAACCCCCACCCCCACCCGCCCACCAAAAAATTTTAAAAACTCCGGTACTTTTCATGACAAATCTTTCTGTCAGGTCATGAGTCAACAATGGATGTTTAGTGAAGTCATTTTTAATTTGAAGTAGAAATTGTACTTTGAACTCCTCTCTGAGCCAACATTGTGCGCGCTTGCCTTGAAGTTCCTAGTAGGAAATGAAGTTTGCTGCTGTTTGCCGTTGTGTTACTTGTCCATTGTTTGATGCAGCAAATACTGCCTGTTGCCGCTGTAATCGGCTTCTGGGTTGTTCAAGCAACTTGTATTGCGGTATCGGCAGACATTTGTGAGCGCTTGAAAATGTGCTTGGTCATGTTGCAAAGTTAAAGCTCTGCTGTTGCTACACTTTGGGGATTTTGGTGACAAAAATGTGATGACTTTGTCATTTTGGGATGGTTGTGTTTTCCCCCCCGAAAAAACAAATCTAATACCCAATATACATTTATTAAAAATATATAGATCATTTTAATGGGTCTGTTAGAATTATATACGCTGCTGAAACTTTGAGTTATCTCCCAGCAGGGTTTGTCGGAGGGATTAGTGGTGAAGCGGTATAAACAAATTGAGCTAAGTAGGCGCAAACTCCCTAAATTCGTTGTGTCAGGCATCAAACACCTTGGGATGTAAAAAAAAAAACAAAAACAAAAAAAAAAACTGAAAGGCAACAACTTGACAGAGAAGAGAAAATGCGAGTTTCACATTTTTGTTTTGACAAATAGAGCAGCCACTTGTAAACAAATTTGTTCTGAAGAAAGACTTTTTTCCTTAGTTTTTCAACAGAAATATTAAAGGGTACCAACGTACTGACCCACCCACCTAAAAATGTATTTAACGACTGAATGACTGACCAGCTACCCTCGTACCGACCAGTGATCACCATGTTGCAAATCAGTCTGAAATAAGGCACTCTGTGCTTGTAAATCCCATCCCCGCATCTGCCTCAGATGTTGCTCTAGCTATGGATGCCAAGATTCTGTTGTAATTCTCCGGTTTGATTAACCCAACCCCTTCCTTCTACTTTATCGGCAAGGCTCATCTGGTTTATGTTTATCAACAGTTATCCGCTACCGTTCCCCTTTTGTGTTCATGTTCAGCTGTCAGCTCAACCACATTCCCTTGTCGTTTCTGAGCTTCGTACAACCTTACTCCCCTGCCTTGCGATTATCTCCTTGCGCTCGCCGCCCTCTGTATAATTCCTCGTGCTTCCTCCTGGTTCCTCACTGTCCCCCGTCCCTTTGGGTTCCCGCATCCTCTTACCCACTGTACTGTCACAAACACACTCCGTCAGGGGCCCGGAGGCTCATTTGCACCTCTGTAGCAGCCTCCACTGAACCGTTGCCTGGGTCATGGCTTTGACCTTCAGAGAACCAAGCTACTATGGAAACAGAGCCTTGTCGAGTTTGCATATATGGACCATGCCGCAAATAATGTGGCAGAGTTTGTGGAAACGCAGCATGTTAATTCTGAAGACCAGCGTTGGCTTGTAAACAAAAGACCTCTTTCTTCAGTTGCACGCATTCCCTTATCATTTTTAGACAAGATAATACAGTGTTACAGTCCAAAGTCTTATCACAAATAATACCATTGAGCCCGTTCACACGTAATACATACATTAGGAGTCAAACATTATTTACCGTAATCCGTCATAGTATCCATAAAGCTATTTACTCAAATTGCCTGTCGGAGTGTCTAAGATATACATATATGTTTGCTATTGCTCTAAACTGAATGAGACATCACAGACTGTAGTTTGTTCTTGCGCAGCTGTTAAGTCTGCACAGCAGTAAAAAACACCCCTTTGTCTGCTCTTCCTGGAAAACTGCTTAATAAATGTGACAATAAATGGTGTGCTGGATCAACACCAGGTAATGTCACTGAACAAGTGAAGCTGTTGTATCACATTTGAGGTCGTTGAAACACTGCCTCTAGGTGAGGGTCACCATAGAAACACTGGATGGCATTTGTGCGTCAACTGGCCCCAGAATGAGGAAATCCTATTTGAATGAGACAAAAGTATGTTTCTTTCTGACCCGAAGGTTGTTTTAACAGTTTCCCGTGTATATTTGATACTTGCCTGAGCACAAATTTCCAAGTGAAGGACTCCTGTTATGGAACAGATACCAACGTATCATCCCAGTACTGCAGTATCAAGCTTTTCCTAGCAATTTATATATATTTATTCACTGCAACGATTAATTTTGCATCTTCCATCAACATTCTGTACTCACCTCTGGGGTGCTCGCAACAAAAACAACAAAAAACAGAAGCATCAGTGATTAATATGCTGCAGCAATTAAGGTGGATTTCAGTCAAAATATCTTGATCCTACACAAACCGGTCTTGCCATACAATTCTGGACCAGTTCCTGAGACCAAAAATTAATGTATAGAAATACACTTTCTTGTATCACGATTGACTCTTGCATGCCCTGTGCTGTAATTGTAAAGGGCAAACCCAAAGTGATACACTTGGCCTTGAGTAAACCTAAACAGAAAATATGAAGCCATCCTCATGCCGCATCCAGAAATATACTTATGCATGACATTACAATTAGCATAAACACGCGACGCCACCTCGTACTTACTGCATGCGTGGCTACAAGCACACAGAAGCATACTTTGCCCCATTTTTCTGTATAATGATGCTCCTCAGGTCCCCAAATAGAAATGTTTCCATTGTTTCTAGAATCTATCACACATGCAAATAATGGGCATGACTGTATCAAAACATGTTTGTTCTCCGAATTATTACAGTTCACCAGCGATGTACTGTTTGAGACAGTAAAAAGGGAAGAATGTGAATCTAAGTTTGTATCGTAGTCACCCCATGGTTCCTTACATCTGTCAACTTGTGAGGAACACCAAAAGTGAATTTGCCAAAGCGGGAGACCAGGAGTGTGTGTGCATAGTAACAAATCTCGCCAAGGCGCATGGGGGGTAAAGCTCAAAGACTACTGTGTGTGTGATTGTCTGATGCAGTGGATACAGTCTGCAGGGGGTCTGTTCCTTTTTCTCAACAGCTTGCCTTCAACAGCCAATCAGATAATTCGCTAGAATGACCACCCATGACCTGACAGTAACCTCGTAGAAACACACACGCACACACACACTGATGATGCCCACAAAGACACACTTCACTGCCATCTAAAGTGTAAGTGGACACATAGCAGAGGCGTTCACGACACTCTGACCTCATTTCTTCCCATGTTTATATGCCTCCATTGGGGGGGGAGGCTGAAGACAGACATGCATTAGCGATAGTGCTGAGTCTGTGGTCCCCCATGGCCAACGTAATGGCATACACTGAAAACATCGGGGGTGCAACGCTTAGAGACAATGTAGCGTGAACGCTCTGCCCTGTTGTTGACGTTTGCCCTCCTTCCTTCCTTGTTTGTCCCTCTGGAAGGAAGCCTTAATGAAATCAAGCATTAGATGTGGGGGGAATTCTGCCTTTTTCAAAGTCTGCAATATCACCGCATTCATCCATAGTTTATAGTTCTCAATTTATGATCACAGTCAGTCTTAAATCGGATCAACATAATGTTTCTTTTCTTTGATCTGTCTCAGTCGTCTAAAACCAGGAAATGGGAGAGTGAAGCAGAGTTCCTTGCTGCATTGTTGTCGGCCAATCACATGACGGTGACTATACCGCCCCTCTCAGCCCTAGACGGCCTGCACTTTAGAATCACCTCCGTGATGGTTCTGAAAAGCGGTTCCATTGTAACCGCTCGGCCCCGAAAAAGTGTAATGGAAAAGCGACCACTTGGGGCCAAGCAAGGCCGTGTCTGTGTGGAACTAGGCTAATGCAAAAGTGCCATTAGAGACAATAGGGTGGAATAACCAAAGATCTTGTCCGATACCATCGTTATGTAAAGATCACAGTAAAGACACAGGTGATAGCTTAGCTACCAGTGAAATAATGTTTGTCTAAGAAATACTGTATAAATCTATCATCTATGGATAGATTTACGTCATTAGACTTCCGAGAGGACCTAATATACTTAATACTGTACTTTGGTCGGAAATCAGTAACTCCCTGTACCGTATTGATTTTAAAGCCTTGTGTAGGTTCATGGCCCATGGTGGTAGTTTAAATTTCCATTTCAATATAATCAACAGAACAAAATCATCTGTATAAAATAGGCAGAAAAGCATACACTTGACACCTGGCCCTATAGTCAGATGGGTATGTCTGGTTTGCAGTCTTTTTTTTTCCTGACATTTTCACATTTATGCTTTCCGTCCAATTAAGTTCCCCACTGCGCAACACTCCATTTAAACTATCGGGCCTGTGAATGAGATTTAGTGAATCACTCGGCATCAAGGGCGTGTAAGAACAGCGGCGGGACAATAGACCTTGGGGTCAGATCCATTTTCATTTGACATCACATTTCATAGGTGACTCGATGCAGATAGATTGATTCAGCGCTCCAGTGCATATTAGAGGAGGTGCGACACCTTCAAGGCACATACACAGAGAGCAATACGTCTTCATAACGGGTGCATGCCAATGTAAATGTCTGCAATAGTGCCTCTCTGTTGCTTGCATATTCATGGTGATGGCTGATGAAAGATTCAAAAAGCCTAAAACACTACTTTGCTTCATTGTAAATAAATCTAAGTATGCTACTTATTGTGTTCCAGGCACAAATCTAGAATTTCCTAGCTTCACAGGTTAAGGGATTAAAACACGCTGAGTTGAGACTATTCAAATGAAGTCCAGACAGCGGCGCATTGGAGGTGTGGGCACAGTGGGGCTTAATACGGGATTGTCTTTTACAATGTGCTCACTGAATGCAGGAAAACAGCCTGACCGGCTTTGTGCCTCTTGGGATATTGTGTGAGTGAGCGTATTGCATCCATCTGCCTCATCACACCCCCCCACAAGATCCCCCTATTGCCTCCTCTATTTGCCTCATTTCATCTCCAGGTGGGCCTCCCTACAGCCCGCTCCATGCATGTATTAGTGCCTTCTTGAAGAGAAGCGACCTTCAAACGTCTAGTTTCCACAGCAGCCATCTTGATGGACGTATATTTGGTGTGCGCCTTCCCCACCAAGGCTCTGTGAATTCCAAATCTGTACAAAACATTGGCCCTACCAATTAGGAAATGGCAAAGTGCCACAAAATGGAATTAGGATTTGGAATATTTGAAGGCGTATAAAGACAGATAAAGGGAATGTTAAATACTGTAGAATGACTCCTATCGCCAGAATTTCCTGATACAGTAATGTAACAAGATCCTAAAGAAACGCAAGATGATGATCAGATGAGAGGAATTTTCCTTGTTGATTTATATGAATCAGCTTTGTTTGACCTTAGAGCATTCATTAATTTAAAACATTCTGGAGAACACTTTTGTGGAAGGATGATAGTATGGTGTTGAAGAGATGCATTCATGGAAAATGGTTTCTAGAAGCTCTCAGTTTCATTGATTTATTTTTGCAACGGGTTCCAGTTTTTAATCCCACTAAATGGGCTGCCAAGCCTGGAAAGGTGGATTAAGCAGGCTTCATGCTCATTTACTATATGAAACTGATTGAAACGAACAATGTTTGAGGTATTAATCCTGAAAACATACACAAGCTCCAACACAGACAGCAGCAGTGGACAGAAGTGTGCAGGGATTAGATGTGCGGGGAGTCCAGGATCAGACAGACTCATCAGTAGATACGGATACTGGATTAAAATACACATACACGCAGACACACACATGCGTGCTCACGCACACACACAGGGCTTCATGCACATTGACCTTCACTCTTTAAACTTGGGAGGAACTGCACGTTTAGCTGGACATTTATGTTTTAGAAATATGGAAGTCTTTGTCCAGACAATTTGAACAACATTTGATATGGTAGGGGCAACACCGCACAGGTGTCAGTTCTGTCCCTGACCAGCCTCTCGTTTGGACCCTGGTATTGGGATTTAGCATCATCAAATAAAAAAGCAAAGTCAACAAGTCAACAAAACACGTCCCCTTGATTTGTCTACCTGGCCTACCTTCACTGTCAATGCTCTTGGGTCTTAGAATATACCAACTTTGTGGCCCTTTGTTCATGACAAAATGCTGAGACATGAGGGGATGTGAACTGTGTGTTTCCTCCTTAGCCAAGGCAAGCATGTTTTCATCCAATAACAATTGCCCATTTTACCATACAGACTGAGCCAGAGGCCACTGCATGAGCGTGAATAATGCAATCATCAGCCTTCTACCACTTCAGGGTGAGAGGGACAAAATCAAGCTGCAAATGTAATATTTTTCATTTCATGATGTTAAATGTATTTTTCCACCTATGCCTATTATTTTTATCACACCCGCCTTCTACTTCCATCCTACCGAACCACAGTGATGGGTATCCCCAAAGGGAACATAGCCTTTTAAATTTGTCTCGTGAAGTTTGAGCGGGAGTGTGCGTGTACAAAGCGAAGAATCGTCAGCTGATGCAACATGTAGAAATCATCAACTACAGTCAAATACACACTCTAGGTGACTGACTGTATGTGGTTTTTAATATGTTTGAGAACGTGTGCTCTGGTGTAGCAGCGGCAGTAATGAAGCAATTACCACAGCTGCAGCCAACATCTGGGGCTTTTGTGTGGAGGCGACAAAATGGCTGCACACACGACACGTGAAAACCGAAAGATGGTTGTATCTTAGCATTAGGGACCTGTGTACTTTAACAGGTGACTTTTGATCGTCTTAATTTTCCCACAATTGCGTCCTAACTTGCGTTCTCTCACCTCCATTCCACGGCTTGTTGTTGTTTGAGGAGGAAAATAACTGCTCAGCACAGCAGATTGCATTCATTGCACAGACTTGCGTAAACTGCTCCCCTGACTCTCCTTGAGTGATTCATTGCTGCACGGACCTGCACTTGTGGGTGGCTGTGCTCATTGGCTGCTTTTATCATGTGATTATTGACAAGACAGCTACCATAAACAAAGTGATAAACAAATACTGCTAGCATCTTATCAGTAACATTCAAGAGATATTTGGGAACACAGCGATCTGTAGATTGCCATGACAGCGACCATCTCAATTCGGACAATTGTAGAAGGACCCGAGTGGTACTGTTGGAAAGTTCACCCCTAAAAATGTGGTCTTCATCCCTGTATGACTTTCTATTAAAAAGTTATTTCCGACCATAACAATCTATGGACTACCAATATGGTTAAAATTACACATCCTGAGATTGTAGAAGGATGAAGGTGGTTCTTTTGGAAAGTTCACTTGCAGAAAGTCTTCCTGGAAGAGTGGAAGTAGTCTCCATATTTTCTTCCATTTTCTCTTCCTGTTGGCAGTATGGCCACATGTTCATGGTTATGCTCATCCTTAAACAATAGACCCCTCCTCTGCTTTTCTAATGTGGTCCTCGAGCGTAAGTGATAATGTGGTGATGTATGAGGATGAGGGTGAAGAAGGTGGGGATCATGGAGGCTTATGTCATGAGGGTAGCCTAAAATGTCTGTGTGAAGACCTCCAGATAGGATTCAGGTGTCACATCTATTCAAAGCATAAAAGCCACGTGACTTCTCATTTGCGATTACGTCATTTCTTTGTGCTTCCCTCCCTCTGGGTCATTCAATTTCTGGCATGTATGCATCCCGGTCCTTCCTCATTTGTATGCAAAATTTTTTTTGCATGAAATACCACAGAGTTGATGCTGCTTTCTTGCCACATTAGCGCGCAACATGCAATGTGAGATTTACGAGAGGGAGCGAAAGTGTGGCAACCATCACTGGCATGCTGTAGCGGGGAAAAGAATAAAGGAAAAATGAGGACTCGCCCATTGCTCCTACAGCATACATGCCATTAGGATCAAATGTTGTACGGCAAACATTTATATCGGGGTAGGCGTTGACACGTGACATGGATGCTCACTATGACAAGAGCTTTTACCAATGTTCTACAGAATGATCAGCTTTTGCTTGGCTGAAGGCATACATTACACAATAACTTTCATGTGATGTTTATAAACATTTCAGTATATTTGGCTTTGATTGATACAGACTGCAGGGGTTGTTTTGAGGTTGATGCAGCGCAATGAGGCACTAACACAACATGCACATGATGAGCCCATGAATGTCTTTTTTTATTGAGGGCGACCATGTGAGCTCTCCGTGGCTCAAGATCAAAAGATAGTCATCTCAGTGATTTAGTACTTAAATGTGAGAAAATTTTGATTTGTCATGACTGACAGCTTTTTCTGTCTATATTTTTTCTACATCTTTCTGTCTATATTTTTTCTACATCCTTGAGCAAATCCTCAAATTTGCCAATAGCGAACATTGGTCCCAACACACAGAGAAACAGTTAAACAAAAGGTCGTCTATCTCTATCATAACAAGCAGAATTTTACCCCAAAACCGCCTGTGTGTGCTCAGACCGTTGCACAGTCTGAGCTGTAGGAAGTGGGTCATCTCTCCACGGGACAGCACAATAACAGCAATACATAAATATAACTCAATTTTCCCTGGCTGAGGAATGAACATCCTTCGATCACACTGTTTTTATCAAAAGCAGGGATTAGGAGACAAATGTCTTGTGAACACGTTTTGACTGTGGGGTTGAGGTTGGGGGTTGGAAGGCTGAGCTATTGTCTCGTCTTTTGTCATTGTGGCGATGTCTGTGTTCCATTTCAGACAAATGCAGGGGCTGCTACCTGACCTAGCCATTGGCTATAAGCTGTCTGCAAGCATTGTCTCAGTCATCTAATGCAGGGGTTCTTAACCTTTTTGACCTTGGAGCCCAACCCACTTACAGTTTGAAAGTCAAAACATTTGGAGAAGACTTCATTTCTTAATTCAGATGAACAATTAGGCATCAGTTCTTTTGAGAACTATCTCACCTCACGGTGATAGAGTAGCCGGAAATGATCTCCTTGCAACAAAAAAACTGCAGACTGGCATTTGTGACATCACTGGAATCGTTGAGTCCCGCCCCCTATGATCTGCCGAACGCTATCCTGTCCAAGCTGGTGTCTCTTTGTGCCGAGGTCTGGCCTTTTAGTCTAACTATTGAGTGGACCCACATGCTGGGCGTCCTCCGAGGCCTTCAGAAAGACCACAGAAGTGTCCCGCCAGGCACCTGCCCGCCCTTTTACACCTTCACAGGGCCAAACGTGGCCTGAAAGGCTCCCCTGGGTGGCGCTCGGGATTAAAACCGCGGTGTGCCGACTTGATGGATGGGGATTTTGGGACAGTTATGTTGCCTTTCAGAAGTATGCGTCAGACTTGCAAACAAATAATGCTAAGGAAATAAGGGAGTCTACCCAAAACAAAGATAACATAAATTTGACCTCATCAATGTTCTGATTCAAGACAAAAGAATTGACATGCAAACAATGAAAACCTTTTCTCTGAAAGCTATATTTTAGTGACCTAAAATACTGCAAGTGTATGAATGAAAAGCCAAAACATTTAGAAAACATTTGAAGTTTTTTTTAAGTTTGCTCATTTTTGTGGCATAAATTCACTGCTGTATGTAACTAATAGACACCATTCAACACACCTTCCCTCTCATAGTAACAAGTATCCCTCTGAGAAATGTAAAAAAATGTATAAATGACCAGCATAGGCAGGATCAGTCTATCAGAATTGTGTTTATGACTAGAGGAGCAGATCCATTTTACGTTTGGATTTGACCCAGAGGAGTTCTAGTCTGACGATGGATGCACCTCTCGCAAATTTCAGTTGCCCATGCAATGACAGAGTCATACCTCATGGCAGGGTGATGGCTCCATGAAATAAAAAACAACAGAATGAGGGATTTGGACATAAAGAGAGAACACCATTACAGAGCAAAACAAGCTATACAAAAAGCGGATGGACAGTGATGAACTTTTTAATAATTTATCTTACAACAGACTGGTGTACAGGTTCCTTGTGTACAAGGGTGTCTGTCCAATGCAGCATTAGGCCAATAGTGACAGGACAATAGAGGCTGCATGTGCATGATTTAGTTTTTGGGACAATAGGCCAGTGGGCTACAGAAGGATGGTGGGGTTTATACTGTAGGTCATGAACAAAGAAACATGAAAAGACGAAACAGACACTATTTTGAGGAACACATGTTGCTTCGGGGTGTCTTTCTGGCTGAGCATCTTTGCCCACCCTACCCCTGCTTTTTTCTCCCCCACACCCCCTCAGATAACACACAAAGGGGCGCTTGGCAATGCACGAGCCAAACAAGTGTGTGTCTTGTTGCCGGCGGTTACACACAGGGACCAGGACTTGGTTTGTTGATGGCTAGGGAGGACCCATTGGAGAACTTCTATTGGGGTATCTATGGTGATTAAAGTGAAAGAACATTTCTTCTTCATTCTGCAACGAGTGTGTTGGGGGGGGGCAGGGGGTGCGGCAAGAAGGGGCATGTTCCAAAGGCAAATGCGAGGCAGGTGTTCCTTTTTAGTCTTTTTTTTGAATGTTTTTGTTCTTTTAAGAAAAGGAGAAGAGTAAGCACTTACATCTTTCAGTCTTTTTTTCCCCAATACAGACACTTGAAAGTATTGCAGCTTCAAGCTTGAATTCAGTCATTTGTGCGCTGATTCCTGATTTAAATGGATAAAATGTTCTCCTGCACGACATCTGTTTTAGGCGGGTGTACAAATTGATACCAAATGTTGTAAGATGTGCTGTGAACACAACAAATCCATTAGCAAGTGTCCAGTGTCCACACAGGAGGAGGACATCTAATCTGTCGCCCATTAGGGATGGTAAATATAGTAAGTAATGTTCCTATTCGACAAGGTGATGCAACCATCTCTGCACAGACTAAAATCCCTTACATGGTTAGACGTCCTAGTTTGGGTTTTTTAGCAGTAATATTTTGTGTTTTTCACTTATAAGCAAGATGATTCATGTCTTCAAGGTCAAGGCTGTTTGTCTGTTGGGAGTGGGTTGTATATTGTATTAAAATTTTTTATGAGAAATAATGACGCCAATATGTAATTCTTTTTATACCAGTTTAGTTTCAATAGAGTATTGTGTCAACCTTGCACTTTTTAACCAGCAATGCCAATGCATTCATCCATAGTGTATAGTTGATTGTGATGCCCTTTCATTCTTGTGTAAATTCTTACATGTGACGTTGTGTTAGTGAGCCATTAACAGACTCAGTATTTTTCCTTTTAGTGTCATTCCATTGAGTGTATTGCTCCACTGTCATCATTGATGTATACAACTCCTTTTGCACCATTAAGCCCTAAAAAGAACACCATAAAAACTGGTACCACAAACTCTCAGCAAGTGTTGCCTGATGTTACTCAGATGCTAAGTATTGACATATGGCATTGATCTTTACTACATCAACCCTCACTTGTTCCCTGAAATACAATAAGTCCATTCAATCAGGGAGCTCAATATCATGTATGGAGATATGCAATGATTGGAAAGCACATTTGAAAAAGGAAGTAGAGGTTTAATTATGAGCTGTAACATAAGAAAAGACTTTAAAAGAAAATGGTAGTCAAAATATTTGGCTGTGTCTCATAGTAAGCCCACAGTACTTGAAAAGCTGGGTTAACACCTATGACACTCTGCTTTGTCAATAAACTGTTTATGGGTGCGGCCAAAGATTTTGCTCAGGAAGGCACCAAACTGAGTGAAATAACCTGGAGGTATCTTAACACTTTAGGTGCCAGAGTTTTTTTTCAATAAAAATATTCAGTTCTTGTATCACTATTTCAAAAGGTTGCAAGTTGAAAATGGCTAGTGTACATTTTACTTAGTGCAGTTTTGCTGCTTTCGCGCTTTAAGAGTTAAACCATCTAATACTGAAAAGAAAAGAGCCTCAATGGTCGTTTTAAATTTAGAACCATCAGACAGTAGGTAATGCTGTCCCACAATTCCTTCTAGATGCAAACAGTTCATCCTCTTTAAAGTCAAAGGCGAAATTGTCTTCCGCAGAACAATGCAAATGTGCTTACACATCAATTAAAAAAATCCATTGAGTAAGAGTCGTGTCCCTTTTACTTTGTAGAAATGATATGTAAAGCTATATAACATCCCTGTTCACTACAGTAGCAATAATCACCTGCTAAAGACCTATTTCTGTAGCAGTTTCAATAATGAAAATAGATTAAACTCACATGACATAGGACCAACACCTGTCACCTGTCCGTTCAAGTGCGGGGTTAAGGGGTTTTAGAGTGTAAATGGGCATAATCTGATACAGGATACAGATGTTGCATCACATTTTCCTTGTCTGGTTCCCGCCGCTAGCACTGTGTACAGACATGCATCATCAGGGTATATACTGGAATTATTTGTCAGGCTATTTTTGGATTTATATATGCCAGGCTAAACAGAAACATATGGACAATAACAAACTTGCCGCTTGGGATTCTGCTTCACGAGGTGATTTAGAGGAAATGTACAGTAGATCGATCGTATAGCTGTTGTGCAATGCAAGATGTCTGTTGTAATGGAATGGAATTTCCAAAAGGACCCGGATAGGCCAAATGCGTCAATGCTAAATGACTGAATTGTGATTCATAACTCAGGTCATTGCAGCAGATGAAATCAGCTCACTGACATTCACTAAACTCTTATGGAAATATGAGAGTGCTAGGACTACATAGAAAAGGGAAAGAAAAAACGTTTTTGTTTATTTAGGATAACATACTTTTTCAGGGTCAAACGTTAGTACTCTTACAAGATTAAAGCCCGATTTTTATTTTTTTAAGATAAAAGGTTGTTTGGTAATACTGGTTCAGGCACTGTGTGCATGTCTGATGTTGCTCACCGTGGTCCAAGGAATGCTCAGGGACTTTGTGTGAATGCACATGGATTATTAGAGGGAACATTGGCAAGATTGCAAGCTTTTATGAGAAAAATGTGACTGTATACTCAATTGTTTTTTTTCTTTTCTTGAAAAAAAATCAAACATGAATTTGACAACTTTAGTCTCAGTTAGTTTGCAACCTAACTCCTTGGAATATAATTTTCGTGGATGTATATCAGAAAGGGTTGTAGTCTCATTACCAGATGTCTGCTGTTAGCTTTTGGATAATACAGTATGTTGAATCTCAGTTCAGTGGGTCATATTTATACAAGTAAGGCCTCATTCGTTGTGTTCAGGAATCAGTGAGTATTCTTGTGAAAGTGTGTTTGATTGTGTGTGAACAACACCTCTAGCTGACTGGTTTCCTGTCTCCTCTTAAGATCATCCTCAAAGAGCCACACTGGCTTTGACGAGGCAATTTCCCTGAATGCACCTTTGCATTCACACATGCATGGAGTTTTACTGCTTATTGGTGTCAGCACAGCAGTACTTCATTGCAAATTATTACCTCTGCCAAGGATTTTTTTGTTGTCCCAGGATATTTTTTGGAGCACATCGGACATGGGCCAAGAAAATCTTGTTCAATATTGGTGCGGATCCAGGATTTATTATTCACACAAAACAATACGTGACAAAATCGGGAATGGGTGTGGAATTTTCCTGCTCTTGACCACAACACATCCATATTCATGCGGATGTCAAAGGTGATGCTTCCCTTTCCAAAAGGATGTTCAAATCCAAGAAAAGAGCTGATGAAAAGTGAGCTTTCTTTTTGGGCGAGAGCCATGAAAGATGGATGACAGGCGGAAGTAAAAGGACGGTGCTTCGTGGCTCTTGGGACAGTTGAGGTTGGAAAGCTTAGAAGATGGGATAAGCTTTCTGAAACTGTATATTACCACTGTCCTCCTTCTGTCAGATCATGGCCCAATAAGGACGAAGAAGGAGGAACATTTTCTTTGTTGTTATTGAGGCGCATGCGGCCATAAATGTGATTACTGGCAAACTTTTGACTCAAAGTTGGCACAGGAGTGAGAATGTAAAGAAAGTTTGGCACACAGGGGGAGATAAAGGAGGCCTAGAGGGAGGGGGCTGAGCATTGTTGACATGCAGTTTGGGTGTCTATGCCTCATTGTCTGCTCCATCTGTCTGGCTTTATCTCCTCTTACCACCCCCCTCAAGGCCTTACCGCCTCAACCTTCCTTCCCCCCAAGCGAGCTCACACCCTCCATTGTAGCATGGTCAGTCACTCCCCTGTGTGTTGGCAGACGACCAGCAAGCTTCCAACCTAAGCAACTGGTGGCTTTGTCCGCACAGTCTCGTCTAGAATGTGAGCATCTGCTAGCGAAGAAGACATGGCACAAATTGGCATCAGGGTTCATGTTGCACTCAGTTGTTGATCTGTGTGAAGCTGCGTGGTTGTGTGGTGTTTACGGAGGTAGCACATAGTTTACATCCTCTCGTCTCGTTTTGGTGATTGACTTTGTTGCAATAAGATTGTGCAATTGAGGTTTCTGTGCCCACTTCAGATATAGATTCATGATCTCAATTTCCAAACTGTGCAGTTGTTGCAGTATGCAAAACTCTAGGTTGTCAAATCAACCTATTTCTATCGTGCTTGAAGATATGTTTAATTGTATATGTATATATGAGAACAAGACACGGCATCTGAGGTGATGTTAGTGCTGATCCAAAGTATCCGTGTTGAAGGTTCACACTTCTAGCAATCTATCAAGCAAAATATGCGCCATATGAGTCATTCTCGCAATTTTCCAGAGTCAAAACTGTTGGAAGGTCCGTCAATCGATCGCTGACGACGTATGTTTTGCTGACTCTGAGTCAGATGGGGCCGGTGCTACAGCGCATAATAAATAATCAGTCGCCGCATGCAAAGGCAGAAGCCTGTCTGTGATGCGGGTTAGGTTACTTGCTTTCCGTTTAAATCAATTAATAGCTAAATAAATAGATATCTTAGTCTGGATGCGGTTGGATGAATCCCGGGACGTCTTGCGGTCGGATGAGGAAGCGGACGGCGCAGAAACGCTCGCTCACAGTCTGACTGGCAGTGGGCTTTTTAAATTTTTCTTTTTTTAATAAAGTTTGTGAATACCATTTGTACGATGGCGTATTAGGGTCACCTCGGGAGAAAAAAAGAAAATCAAGATGTATATCTATAAGCGAGTAATCTACTGTATCACTCAATAGCAATTGGGTACAAGGGACAGCCTAGTCAATGACTTGAAGTCACAGCCGTTCCTAACATGGCGCCGTGCATTAAAATTAACCGCATATTAACCGTATATTGGCAAATACAAGACTAGATACAAAAATGGGAGCACCAGATATTCATCAAACGTTACAATATTGTTCAGTTTTTGCAATGCCTCGAAATGGGCTACAGGAGGTACACTTTAAGTATAGGTAGTAATGTTTGAGTGTCTTGAGTAATTGACCTGACAGAGGGTCATGGCGGCTCATGTTTGACATTTCTGACAAAGTCATGAATGTGTATTCTGGGGCCATTTTGGCCCCGCGGGTTTATGGATGAGTTTTTAGTGGCGTGCCGCAGCTTTCATTTGTCGCCACTGCAGTACCAACACCCACGGATAAAACAGAAATATGCCAACAATGACAGAACAAGTAAACAGCATCGATGCATGAATTTTCACAGCAGAGCGAAGAGTCACAGCACTGCGACATTCCCGACCCTTAGGACAGCTTTTGCGTCCCATTGAGAGGCTCTTGTTGCTTTTTAGAGAGGTCAGCACTTCAACTGGCTTCTCACTGAAATGCTCTTATGTTGTTGTTTTTTTTCACATTTCCAAAACAACCCCGGCTGTGGTGGAGAGCCATTAAGAAGCCAAAAGTGTTGTGTGCAGCAGGGGGTTGAAAAATATGGGAAAAGCAGGAGGGAGATTATAAAAGAAGGGTTGCAGATGTTTTCCATATGAGAGGTATTATGGAGTTGTATGCAGCTACCCGCTCACTCTTAATTGTGTGCTTTCATGTTATGCACACTGGGAACTATTTGTTTAGTTGGCGTTATTTTACGCTCCGTCCATGAGTACAGGCACGTACAGAAAACATTTGTCTCCGGAGTGATGTGTACAAGTCGTAATTTACCTCGCCTCCACCTCCTTTGTCTGTTTTATGTGTGCTTCCACCCCCTCGACACAAGTAGGCCAATAACGCGAATGCGGCGCACAGGAATGCACGGCATGGGTGGAACCCACTCCGGCCACTGCCAAAAGTGGGTGGAGGTGTCGCAACACAAATAGCCCCTGCATACAGCCCCCAACCACTGACAGGTGTGAAAGAGTGCGGCTCGCACTGACTGCTGCATTGTGCGAATCGTCTAAGATGCCACATTTGTGAAATGTACTTTAGAAATGTTAAGATTCTAACGATAATCCCTGCTTTGTCTAGCCAGCCAGGGATTTGAAAACGGTGGTAGCTACGGCAACCATGTCAATATGGAACTGAGCCTCCACAGCTGTCCAGATTTTATCAGTAATGCTGTCAAAAGATGTTTAACTTAATTGGAATGAATCAAAAACAACAATCAGGAAGCCATCGAAACAACAAGAATACATTATAGCAAGTGGACCTGGCTTCTAAGATAGCTGTAGGCTTCCTGTAGTCATAAACCATAGATAGTTTTAATAGACACATTTTCAACAAGTGGTTTGGTCAATTTCTGAACAGTTGGTTTTTACAGAATAGTCTGGTTTAGCATAATAGGCTAATCAAACAAGTTTTTTAGTCATCTTGGTTACAAAATATCTCCTCTGTTACCAGTTTTTGTCAACTTCCTCATACATTCCCTGACAACTAATCAGCAGACTACCATTTCGTTCCTCCCTACCATGACTACACTGTACCAACACAAGGATGCCAAAAACCTGGTTATTTGGTACCTTTCACTGGTTCTTCACTGCATTTTTCAACCAATCCTGTGTTGTTTGTCTTTGACTGGGAAGCAATCTAATGTGTAATGAGTAACATATTAGTGCCACAGGGAAATGAGTTTGCCATGGTTAGTCATTAAGCTGACACTTGGGCCTCATGTAGGTTGTTCTGTTATCTATAGCTCACTGCCACAGTCGGAATATCTCCCCGGGACAAAACAAGGAGTTGGGAATGTGGTGTTCATGAATAAGTGGGATTAAACATTTGATTAAAACCTTCACCACTATGTTTGTACTAAAAGTTAATGAGTATGTTGACTTGTGTGTTCTTGTATGTACGTGCCTGTTTGCATGCTTTAGTAGACCAATGTACCCATTTTACAGCGGCACAGTGTGTTCCCGACCCCTTTACACCTATGTGTTTTCACTAACGTGTGTCTGCCGCAGACTGTTACATCTCAACTGTGGGTGTTTTGATAGTGTTTGACACTGTGTGTGTGTGCTCCCACAGATGTACTCATTGTGGGGAGGATGAGGCCTACATCTTCCTGTCAACTATCTTACTTCTTTTATAAACTTTCCCTTTCATGCGACCTGATCGCTCCCCCACTTCCTTTCGGCTCTTAAACACCTCTTGTCTTTCCAAATCCTCAATTCACTCCATTCCGTCGCCTCCTGCTTTTCCCCCCTCCATTGTGTCGCTGACTTGCCACCGCTGCATTGCTTCAGATCTTCACACGCAGCACAAACAAGACACAGCTGAGGTGCTGTGTTCTCTAGTCTTTATCCAGCAAAGCGAACAAACCGCGAGAGCAACGGTGCCGATCATCACATTGTTGGTTAGCGGGCTGTTTACAAGCAACAAGGTGCTTTAAATGAACACGTGTTTACAAGTAGAGCTCATGATGAACAGGCTTGCATTAGGAATTAAATGGCAACAAAACTGTATTTAGAGGATGTAAACATTTCCTGATCTCGCCCCTTGGGTATATTTCACTTATCAACTGACAGCCGCTGACACAAACAATGCCTTCAGACCTTCCAGCTTTGCCCGGCTATATGCCATAAAGTTCACATTATTGATTGTGAGGTTCTTTTCAAATGAAAGGCTCCAACTAAATAAATCCACGTCTGTGTGAGTGTGTGTGGCCCGGCTGCATGCAGAGGGCCTCTTGCTGAACCTCAAGGCCGGGCTATATTTAGGTGGCTGTTTTTCTCTGCGAGTGCTTGAAAGCCTTCTGATTGGGAGAGGTTGGCCGCAAGAATATGTTGCCGGCGTGTCTGACCGCCAACTTGCAGACCATATGTGGGAAAAGACAAACGGACGTTGACGTGGTTAGTGCCATGGCTTATCATTATCGCACTGGGCACATTGTGAACATAGTGAATGCGGGAATGAGAAATTTGTTTCATAGACAGAGAGACTTTCGGTTGGGGTAACATCGCATCCACAAATGCTTGATTTAGAGATCAAACAGTAATCCAACAAACAGTGTTGTCGTAAACAAGCAGTAACATATCACTCCGTGAGGTTCAAATGGGAAACACATGGTTTCACGCTACCTGCTATGGACTCTTGTACACACAGGCAGGCATACTAGCAGCTTTTAGTCAGTCGGTATGTCAGAAGTCACGGTTTGGTAGGTACCTTGGTTATAAGTTCACTGTTAGGCTCATATTCTATATAGAACATAATGTTAATAATATGGTATTGCGAGTTACACTCGCAGATTTGTTTGTGTCTCACCATTGTTAAAACCTCTAAACGGATCATATTCTACTGCTATTTTGGCACCCTTCCATTGGAGTTACCGTTAACTGCATTGCACTACTATGATGTCACAACTATTGCCTACCCTGTATCATTTTCATTTATGTTGGACATGTAATGACTAGTTGTCAGTTGACAGCTATTTTTGCGTGAGAGAGAGAGGAGCCAAGGTGGCGTTATGTCACAGGTCTTAAAATAACAAATAGCAACAGCGTGGATGTTTTGTACATACCGGAAAAATGTGCAATGAAGTACAATTTCTACCCAAACATCCCTTGTACATAAAACATTTTTAACCCATAAGAAGCCACGACAACATGACCCTTCACCATCTCCCTTAAACGGCCTCATCGCTAAGGGTCTAGAATCAACCCAGTGGAAATTAATTGCTGTGCAAGTGTGTGCTGACTGGTGACAGCTCGGAGAAGGGAGGAAGGGATATAGATAGGTGAAGGATGCAACAGATAGATGGTAGAGATTCAAGTTAGAGATATGGTAAGAATCTGGGAGGTATACTTAGTGTGTAGGAGCTGAAAAACAAATATTAGCTCTTGACCTGTTTACCTCCATAACAAGGCCAAACAAGAACTATCCAAAAAAGACCATATCTCTGTAGACACAGGCACCAAAACATCAGTCTTAAATTGATCTTAAAAAACTTCAACCCTGCATCCTTGGAATTTAGTGACAAACCATCCAACAAACACTCCAGCTGACCTAGTTTCAGTTCAGCTTTAATCACCGCCAAGAGTTTTGAAACAAATTCCCAATTTTATTGTCTTAAAACGTCACAACAAACTTCAAAATGATTGATGGCATTGCATCAGCATAAAACATTTGAGTGTGCAGGACTCTGACTGCTTTGTCCAGGGGAAAGGTCTATGCTGTGTTAATGGACACATGTTTGCTCAGGCACGTGTCAAAACACATACTGTATATGTGCAAGGTATATCCCCACACACACACCTGTACTTGCATGTTTGAATGAGGGCAAAGTCTCGCTTCTTTTCAGCTGCCACACCTCCACCATAACCTCACACAACCCTCCTGGCATGCTAACAATATTGAAACATGTGATTGTGGACTTATTTGTCCTCCATACTTGTCTTCCGTTAATACTCTGTTTGGACACTGCTGGGTGGGATGGATTAAGTTTGGGATGAATTGGGAGACTAGGGAGAGATGACTGGTGGAGACTCCAGGAGGCCCTGAGAAGCTTTGTGGGGAATTGGGGGTGAGGTTTGGGGGGTGTTTTGTTTGGGAATGTTTGAAAGTCAGTGATACTCAGATTTGGGACACTCAGTAGATAGACATCAATGGGCAAAAGCTCCCATTGCTACACAGAAATGTTGTAGAAAATGCAGGGTAGTGGAAGCAATTTTACTGCTCTTATGCAACCCTTAACATATTATACCACATCCATACAAATCATCCTTATGAATGTCATCTGTGTCCAGTTCTTATGGAAAATTCCAATTTGAACCACAAATAAAGACATTAGATAATGAATTAACTGGTGTGCGCAGCTGCAGCTTAGCTTTTGTCCTATGAGCAATAACACACACACACACACACATACTACAGAAGTAAGTCCTTTGTTCTAACAGCTTTCACGTGAATACAAATGCACTAATGAGATGAGAAATCTAATTTTGAGGGACTGTCACCTCAGCGTTCTCATAATTTCACGCTCATAACTCACTACGTCACATCACTAGTTTATCAAAAAAAAAGGAAGCGAGGTTTGTTTGCAGTTGTCATAACCAAGCAAAAGCCGTCAGTGCTTTCCGGCCAACATCATCTGACATGTTCCGACAGCAATCAAATATTTATTTAAAGAAGATGAGGCAAATGTTTGCAAAATATTCCAGTTAAATTTAGAGCACGTCTTGCTTGTATTCACTGTTAAACTTTCATTCCATTTGGCTATTGGCAAAATAAAAAATCTTGAGTGGCATCAAACAATTCTAGACATCTGTCTCCTGTTTAAAAATGTACATTATTGGTTGTCTTTAGAAGTTCTGTGTTTTTCACAGAGGGACAAAATGCCTTGACTGCCTTACGCTGTTAAAACGTATTTGATTGAATCTAGAATCAACGCAAACATTTAAACATGTATAAAATATTGAGAGAGTGTGTGCATTGGATAACACAAAAATATTGTACAAACATAAAAAAAAGGGTAACAACTGTAATAACACTTAAAAGAAAAAATCATCAACCTCGCGGGACCGGAAAAACTAAACTGTTACATAGTGGAAGTTTACTGTATATTATCAATATATTGTTGATTTCATGCTTATTACAACATGGAATATTTTGAAGTATTTAGTCAAAAGGCTTAAGAAGTCATAAAAATGTTCATATTATGAGCCCTGCCACGGTCCTTTCCCGTGTGTCAATGCTGTTGCCTCCTTTATGTGCTCAAATGGGCAAAGTCAGCTTCCCCGTCATGTCATTCTCGGATTTCCACGCTCTCCTGTCTTTTGATTAAAGTGGTGGAAGAACACGCTGTTGTTGAAAGGAGGCCGGTATGACTTTTTTGCGCATAAAAAAAGCAGAAAATAGTCTGCGAAACATTTCAAAGAATAAAGCAAAAACATAGAACCATAACATTTGTGCCATTAACGCTCATTTGTACACCATTTTAGGTAGGTAAGTAAACAGAAAAATATGTAGATAGGCAAACAGAAAAGTCAAAGCAGTGGAAAATACATTATTATTATTAAGAGAGAAGGAATTCTTACATGATCTCCTTCTCAGTCCTCTTGGCTCCAATGTCCCAGTCCCAGTTTCAAAACATTGAAGATGTCAGATCCCAATATGGACTAGTCTGTTTCCATTATGTACTAGATCACCCACTTTAAATAATGTAAAGTGCCTTAAATAATGTCCCAAAACAGGCAAATAATAATGACAGCTCACAAAGATGTATGATGCCAAGATAGGAAATCTTTTATTACAGAGAAAAAAACTTTTTCTTCCAAAATATAGAAATCTGTACAACTTCCGCACAATCAATTTACATGAACTGTACAAATTTACAGCAGTTCATCGCAACATACCCAAGGAAAGAAAAAAAAGATAAACACGATAACGATGACATGAGATCACAAGCTTTTTCTTCTTGGGTAAGCTCAGATTTTTTTTGTCTATTTTCGGCTTTTATATGTAAATAGAAAAAGGAAAAAAGGAAAAGAAAATTAACAAAACCGAGGATACGTCTATGATTACAGATTGTGGAAACTATTTTTTCAATTTTTTTTTTTAAAACCAAAACAACTTTGGTCCTTGCCAACACTTTCTTCAAAAATGGCTTCACTTACAAAAAGCGTTACACATGTTAAAAGATGACTTGGAAAAAGGAACACATCCAGAGGAAAAAAAGCTCAATTATTGGCACTTCCCATGTGTAATTTTATGCACTCTACCATTGCTTGTACATTTACAATACATTCTACGATATGTAAAACACCTCGAATGTGAAAGTGGCAATAATTCAACCAGTTGATGACAAAATTGACAACACCGACAAAAAAACCCCAACAAAAAACAAAATAAAACGACTGTTCCCTTTCTGTATCACGACTTAACATGTTTAACAAGCTTTTCCTAAGAGTCTTTTGTTGAATGTCCCAGGCCTGAGTTTGGCAATACATTCCAGGAGAGACTCCTTGCGTCTCCAGAAGAAAACATTTTAACATTTTAGTGCATTTAATGTGCTATTTTACCTCTGACTTAATTTTTTTATTTTTATGTTTTTCACTCAAAGCACTCTATGACAATTCTGTAAGCTATCTGCGCACAAGCTGAATGGATGCCATTGAAATCGTTCCTCCTACCGAGGACGTAAGCCATTTTTCGTTGGTGGTGGTAACGGTTGAGAAGGCGTCAAAGGGGATTTGGTTGTTTTCTCAAATTTTGGGTCTTCAAACTGATAAAACAGATTAAAAATCTTAGGAAGAGGAGGGGGGAAATCTACCAGTGTGACCATAAAATACAACTAACATAAAATGTGTCACATGAATAGGAAGGGGGAAGTGGTGGAAAGAAACTAAACCATCTCCTCTTCAGGACAACAACATAAAATCGTGCTTTTTTTTTTTTTTTTTCATGCCACACAGTGCTGACGAGTGTATCAGCAGTGAGTGAGGCAAATAGGGGGTGCAGTGCGTCAAAGGCTATAGTTCGATTACCCATGATCCTCTCAAGCCTAGGGGAGCTTAAAAACACCCAGCCTGCTGTGACAGATACAGCCCCAGAACTGGGTGTGGGTGTAGCCATCACATCCTTTCATATGCATGTAAACAATGATGCTACTCAGTAATTAAATGCAGCGCAATCCAGTGAGATGAAAACGAGACAACAAGGCTATGGTACCCTCAATTATTCATCTTCTTTCTTACGAGTTTCTCGCGAACCCCCCACCGCCCGCTTCCACGTTTGAATGTGTGTGTGTGCTGGTTTATTTGTCCGTCACTTTTGAGGGAGGGCTGAAGGCATCCGGGTGGGGTTGCTGAACAAGTTTGGAGCGGGGAGGCCCAGAGGGATTTTAGCTGCCCTGGACACGAGTCTGGCCCTGGCCCTGCCCCGCTCCTTAATCACAAAACAGTAACCCCACATCCTGGTATTCCTTCGCCAACTCCACCAGGGGTGAGGGACGGTGATATGTGTCACATTAAGTCTACCTGCACAAGTGTGGTTAGGGTGGTGGTATCAGGCTAGCAGTGCTGGCGTTGCTTTTGGCTGAAAGGGAGGTCTAAGCTGGGGGGTGATATGTGGCACTTGAGGCACTCGAAGTCGGGCGAGGGGACGGGCGAAGCTGCCAGGCTGTATATGCGTGAGGGCAGTCAAGACCACCAGGTTGTCTGGTGGTCACTTGGAAATCACTAATGGCTCATAATTATGAGAAGAGGTAAGGCAAATGCACCTCCAAAGCTTATAAAATGACTTCCCTTTTAAAAAGTAAGGGCCCTTGGAGATCACTGATACCAGTGAAGTAAAAGGCTGACAAGGCCTGGTGTTGCTTTAAAAATTCAAGTCAAAATGAACATCTGACAGTCAGTGCTCCGTGCCCCCGTCACTTAGTCCAAACCCTTTCGATTAAACCTATCAGCTTCATGAACAGTGCCACGAGAACACCACGGTTTCTCGCCTACCACCAACAGACATCCTCCATCTTCAATAAAAAGCTATGAAATGTTCACAAATACAGTGTAAAAAATGCTTTTGAAATCCAGAGTCTCGCACTCCCCACTTGATAGACAGCCGTCTATTCCAACTGGTGAGCTACAGTATGAACAACAACAGATGAGGTGGGCGGGAAAAATTTGTGTAAAAGTTGACATTCGAATGGATGGAATGCAGGTGATTTAAAAAAAAAAAAAAAAAGAAAGTACACATCCCACACAATCTAATGTCAAAGTGCATTCAATGTCAATTCTAACAGATTTGGGCAGAATTGGCCCCCCTACCTCTTTGCTACACTTTGAAATTTGGCAAAACAGGAGATCACATGGTGAAGGAAAAGAGGGCAAGCACAGGAACTTGATTGTGAATTTCAACAACATTCATTAAATTGAGAGGGAAGTGACAGGTCCTCTGGCCTCCCTCAGAAAGCTACACATAACATGGTTGGTGGGATTGCGGCAGACACACTGGTATCCATAGGTAACAGGTGTTGCAAACACTTGCACTTACGTACAGGCCAGGAGTAGGTTGAGTCACTGAGGGGGAAAGTCGAGGACGTTGGCTTCAGTCGCTTGCAGGTAAAGATTCCCTCTAGTCCAAAAGAGGATTTTAGACAAAATAGATGCTTTCATTAGAGCTGCTTTACCTCGATGGGCTAAGCCTTCAACTTCCTCCTCAATTAAACAACCTCAAACTTTGAATATCAAGGGGGATAATTCTAGGAATAAATTCCATACAATTTGGTGTTTTTTGTTTTGTTTTATGCTGTGGTGTGTTTAGCATGTACCCATAGTAACCACAAGTCAGAAAAGTGCAAAGTCAATGCTGACAGCCCCTTGAGGGATGAAGCTGATCACCATGTTTACAGTCGAGGGGGGGGTGGGCGTCCTGGTCGGGTGGTGTAGCTGCCCCAACAGTTCCATCTCCAAAAGTACTCTCCTAAGAAATGGGTACCCAGCTGATCCAATGACACAACAGAACAGATGATAATGGGGGGAACGGGTGGGTGGTGGTGGTTATATATCAAACCTACAAGGTTTCCATCACTTGGACGATAGGGCACATCCTCTGATTTTTTTCTTTTGTTTTTTTCCTTTTTCACTATTTCGTTTCATATTCTTAGCTTTTAAAAAGGCTTGCCCTGATCCGGTCAAATTCATGTTGACTAGCCAAGGTGTGACCCTGAACGACTAGTAGGCCCGGCCGAAAGTGCGCACCATTTAACTGGACACAGTCATCATGTTGTAGGCTTTGGAGGGACTGGCTCTGCCCAGCACCATCAGTTCCTCCTTGCAGCTGATGTGACTGTCCACCATAGGGCTCCCCGAGCCGCCGCTCCCCGAGGGTGAGCTGGCGACCACCGTTCCTGGCATGACCGCTGGCATAGGCTGCGACTCGTACAGGACGCAGATAGAGCCGTCCTCGCCAATACGGTAGGACACCTCAAAGGGGTCCACCCAGAGAGTGAGCTCGCTGGGCAGTAGCAGGTAGAGTTGCTGGATGGTCAAGCCAATACGCTGGCCCGCCTGCCCCACCAGAGGGTCCATCTTGTGGTTGATCCGGATGCAGCGGTACCCTGAACCTTTGCAGGGCCTGTCTGGGAACCAGTGGTGCTTGTATTGTTCTGCCGGGACACACAGAAGAGGACGATACAGGTTGAATTTAGCTGTGAGGTTATATGGTTCCTGTAATTCAGACACTATGAGCTTGTTATAATAAACGAGACAAGTGGAGTCTGGTGCAGTGCAGACTGATGGAAAGTGAATGGATTGAGGTTCACGAAATGGGAATACTCAGCACAAGTCATTAAGTCTGGGTCGCATCACAATGCTGCTGCTTTCAGAGCGAGTGTTTTCACAAGGTCATATTCTTCTGATATACAGTACAAATAATTGATGAGATTGAATTTTTATTACTACACGTCCTTGGTACTTTAGAGCTTGATAGTCTGTCTCAGGTAGTTTTTGCTTTTTGTTGTGGATGTTCAGTCTGGATCTGGCTAAGTGCAATTATTGTCAGGCAAGCCAAGAAAAACAGCAACACCTGTTAGGGTCCTGATAAGCGTCCATAAAACAGGCGGCCAAAAGTGCCCTGTGCGTACGTGACAAAAAGAGAAACTCATTGAATTGCACAATCCCTCCCCCGGCTGCCGTCAGTGTCACAAAGTCTCCCATGACTGGCTGAACAAAAACACTGAAAGTCCCAAGTCTCGGCCAGCCATCTGGGAGGCGTGGCTCCGCCCCCTCTTAAAGGGACAGGATCTTGTTTTTGTGGAAGTTTTTCCAGAGTAAGGAGTGACGCCATTACTTTCATTTCCCCTTAGGCTTTGACTGAAAGTGTTGACTGTCGCTTAGACGTGTGAGGAAGAAAAATACACAACCTTCCACGCCTCCGCGGCATTAAGAACTTGACACATACAGGCCTCTTTGGAGCTTTTCATTTACAGAGGAACACAAAAAGCCCCTCCCGTCTACTTGGATAGGGCTCATCCATATTGAATTCCCCTTGATGCAGACGCCATTGTAACCAAAGACGTAAAGTAGGCTAGTGGACAGGGCACCTTTATTCAACAACAGGGATAGTAACACAATAACAATCCCCGCCCCCCCACCACCTCACATACACCCCCCCTCCCCCCCCTCGCCTCACAGAAGCCCGTACAAGCTAATGGAAAAGCACTGGCGAATCTGCCGAGCCGAGCCACAAAAGGCATCCACTTCCAAACCCCCGGAGCAGCTGGGATCGGGATCAGCTCGGCACAGCCTATTCTTAAAAACCAGGACACGAGGAAGGGGGGATGGGAAGCGGAAGGCGGACGACGCACTGAAACCTGAAGAGTTTAACAAAAACCCTTATTTATTCACACCAGAAATGCTATAGGTGAGTTCATTTGAGCCCGTCTCGTGTAGCAAAGGTTGATAAACAATGTGGTCATTCCCCTTCACATAACACAGAAAAGAGAACTGTTGTAAATATTGAAAAAACAACCCCAATTCCCGTACATGTTGAGTCTATTTTCAGTTTACCCCCCCCTTCCTTTCCTCCTCCTCCATACCGATGACGTCGCGTCCGCCCCCGTCTTTAATGTCCTGCTATAGGCTCCATCAAAACACCTCCTCCCCCACCACGGCAGGATCCATTTTGCAGAAACTTTTGTGTGTTTACAAGCCAACTCCCCTGTTGTTTTTTTCCGCTGACAAAACATGACTAACATCTCGCTTATATGAAAGACAAAGATTGAACACTTTGCCGTCTTCATTGTTCAACTTTGCAATACTATAACACAGTCACACACATTATGCAAAGTACTACACTTTGTTGCTTTTACCCGATTCAAAGGAGTTAAGGCGTCCCGTCTCAAATTTTATTACCGGATAGGTGGGGGCCCTGACGGTGGGAATGTAGGTCATCATTTGATCTGCTGTTCCATACATGGAGTGAAGCAGATGTATAGCAGATTTACAGCAGGGTCAGGGGAAAAAGACCTTAATTCCCTAAAGTAGGACTCATTACTCTAATTCTGCTTATATGGATGAACATGCACATGATGATGTCATGAAAAGAGAATACAACTTTATTAAAAGTTTTAGCTTACGTTTTTTTTCCATGTTAAACGATAAAACACAAATTATGAAAATGTATTGATTTAGGAAACACCTAATGTTGGGACTTGTATAAGAAGTGGAATTTCGTTCTAATCAATAGCAATTAAAAACCACTATAATTACAAGGGTTCTTTTGGGGTGGTTAATTGTTCGATTAATTATAAATGACTTTGCATTACGTAATTGTGCAGCGTCTCACTGTTGCTGTCGAGCTCGGCGCACTTCCTTCTCCCCCCACCCCCGTCCCTCACTTCTTAACTCACAAAGTGACTCGCTTATAAACTCCCTGTATGGGTTCTCAACAGCAAAATATTCGATTGTGTTGATTAAATCGTCGAATCGTGCAATTTGGTCAGCCATTTCCCCCCTCATTTGTCGCCTCATTCTTGCGCAAAGCGGTGCGCTCTGGTGGCGCTGATAGTGAGACTCGGCGAGAACAAAGAAGGCTTCTTCTGACTGCCTCACGGGGCGACTGCAAGTCGAATTTGTAGCCCATTTTAGCGCCGAAGGAAAACAAAACTCGCATTTTGTAAGAGGCCTCTACAGATGTGTAGTTTGTTGAATGGGATCTGAAACTAAGAAGGGTTTTTGCTCACCTGACAAAATGTCTTGTAGACTCTGGCTGAACGTTTGGACTTGCCGATCGTTTACGTGTCCTTTTACCCGCAGAAATCTCGACAAAAATCCCACGGCGGCGTTGATCTCTGGTTTCATGGTTCCCCGGGCACAAAGGGTATGCATTGAGGAAGGCAACGGCCACGGCCTGTGTGCGCTTTTTTCTGTTCACTGCGCGCTTGTCGGTGCGTCTTTTTCTCCACTTTGAGCCCAGATCGAAGTGCGGTGGTTCCTGTGCTCATTTAGTGCTCAGTGTATCACGGTAGGCGGCTTGTTTTCCTCGCGGAAGTCCGCTGACACAGATGACAGACAGAAGCTTGTTGTTGGTAAATACCACGCAAAAGGGGGAGGTCTTCAGATGGAATCCTTCTGCTCTTTACCAGTCCTCCCTTTCCGCTGCCCTCCTCCAAAGTGAAGCTCCTCTAATGGGGTAGAGAGGTTTTATGCCGCCTCCCCCGCTCCCTCCCTCCTAGAAGCCGACGGCACAAGCTGCTACAGCAACAACAGTTCACCAATGGCAGCCCCCGCCAGCGTCTGACGAGCCACATATAGGAGGAGTGTTGCGCGCACGTCACCCGCTCTGGAAATAAACACAACCACATAGCGTGAAGCTGTGCTGCGTTTGGAGGACGTCGGTTATTCGAACTCGGGAAGAATAGTGCCAACTGTCTTTGTTTTGCTCTGAATAAGCCATACAGTTGAGTTTGTTGCTCTATTTTAAAGAGTCCAAAGTGCCTCAAAAGTTGGTTGATCTCCCAATTTTGGGGGCGGGGGGGTTGTTGCGGTTGTAGACTCCAGCATAACCGCGACCCTTGTGAGGATAAGCGGTTTGGATAATGGATGGCTGGATGGATGAAAAAAGTGTCTCATGGAAATATATTAAATCTGTTCCTGGGTCCAACTGTCACGATTGGAACAGTGTTAGTAACGTTAATGTTTAAGAAGTTAACATGTCTTAAATTTAATGACAAGTCATTTCGCAAGTTTTTGGCTTTAACTGTGTCCAGAAGATGCCACTGAGTGGTACGGATTGTAGAACTGTACACGTTTGTTTCAAAAAAAATTGTTTCATTTGTATTACAAAGGCTCCCATATTGTATTCCCCATTCTAAAAACATTTTTACCTGTATGGCAATTTTGGTGACTGTTAGAAATGGGCTCTGTAATAAATTTGGTAGCCACTTTTGATTGTGAATCATAAAAACGATATAACGTCTTAAATAAATGACATTTATTTGTAGAAAGTCATAGCGTTCCAATAAGAAATACTTGAAACATCAAGAGAAATGTAAAGCCTACCGACATAACTGATCCTTGTTGTAACACTTTTCGTTAGCCTAACAGATGCCGAGTGCAGTGGTCCAACAATACTTTGTTCGCCAGAGATGTGAACCGTTTGTGTCTATTGATCCCTGATAATATCAGTATTCATATAGAGAGTTTTACCGCGTCGGTTTTCTACTTGTTTCTTGGTTAATCAGTGAATTCCATTCTGTTGCAACTTGCAATGATGTCACAATCAAAACTCTTAGGGGCCATAATCACACAACTTCGTGGCTAGTTTTTATCTAACAAGGCCTCTACTTTACGACCATATTTTTAAGGTCAGGTCAGCCAAGTGAGACAAAAACAGGAAGAGCGGGTGCCAGTATTTACCTTATGTGAGTGACATCACACTTCCTGTACTCTGACATCGGAAGGGTCTTGAGACTCGAGACTGGCGAGGGGTCAACCAAAACGGTGTATTCAGGCATGAGAACCATGTTGTCAGGCAAAAGTAGAAAATCAGTGGAAAAGTACAACCAGAAGCTCCGCCTTGTTTGCTGCAAACAGTCATGGTGACCTGCTGAGTGCTCTCTGCAATCATCGTGCAATCAATTGCAGCACTCACTGCCTCGACCCTCATGTCCTGAAAGTCTCATGTCCTAGATGTGCAAAATGTGCACATAGGGTATAAGCACAATAGCGCATTATCTACTCAGTGACTATTACACTCTTTCATCTAAACACAATACGGGTAGTTTATAAATGTGATAAGTAGGGGCATAACACTCGTCCAACGCAATGACTCACTCACTCACTCACTGTGTTGTTAGTGACGACACTGACGACTGCTCACCTCACTGCAAGTTCACACATGTGCTCACCCCTACGCACAACAACATGTCCACAATCGCAGTTTCGCCAGAGAGTTTTGGAGAGTATGCACACCTGGAAATTTCACTTAACACTTTCAGATTGTTGTCAAACCTTCGTTGGCTCATAAATCACTTAACATGGCTTTGCTGTTTCATGCTACAGTTATATTCCACGGAGAAAGTTTATGTTGAGTTTTGATATTTTTTTGTAGCATTGTAGTGTTTTTGTATGACGTCAAGATTGTCAGTATGACTGCCCATAATGACCACATATTTTAGTCACAACGTTGACGGAGTATAAGAAACTTAACATCGCTGTGATGTTTCATGCTAGCCTGATATTCTGCCCAAATTACAAACTTTTTAAATCATAGTTTACAGAGCTGGGCATTCCGCCTATGTGATGGACTGGCCCTTCCACCGTTTATGACGGACGCCCATTTTGTAGGCGATAAACGATAGACGGGAACCTTAAAAAAATGAACCAATTAAGCAGAGTCGGAAGCCCATTTTTTTCCATCTTTGTCATCGTCTACCATCTACTGTATTTTCGTGGTGAGGCTTCAATGACCGTGGCAAGGTTTCTGTTTCCTGTTGATTAATGTTCTTTTGAACTCTGGACAGGTTCCATGACCACCTGAAAAACTTCCAGATTTTCATTTTCATTTAACATTGCTGTGATGTTTCACGCTACCCCCATAATTCCGCCCATAAGGTTCCTATTTTTTTAGCCTCTCAAGCATTTCATAGTCAAAGGTTTTCAAGGGTACCACCAAAATAACAAGCAATACTTCCCAACTTTTTGGTGTGCAGCTCCACTTAAATGTTCTAAGGAACTCTGGACATTTTCCATGCACACCTGGAAAATCTTTCTTGATATAAACAATGCATGCTCACTTCCAGATGACATTTTTACATCTAACTCCTACACAATTTAATAGAGTTGCGAAATGACGGTACCACACTCATAAACATAACTTTGGGAATCTTTCATAGCAACATCATAGTGGTCATATAATTTGAGAAACCGAACCGAAAACATCAGTGGGAGTAATTATTAAACCTGGAAAGCACCATAAGTTCCTCTTTCTTTTTTGATCTTTGGGCAGAAGTGAAGCACCAAGGTGGGTACCAGGTCGGCACTGCACAAGGGTGGGGCATCCTGCCTTTTAGCTTCGTTGCACTCATGAATGGAGGCTTTTAACTCCAAACTGCACGTGAGCGACAGAAAAGGAAAGAATGTTGGCTGCTTAATGATGGCACAGGAGGGAGAGGCGAGGTCTGACTGCTGTAGGCGAGTGTGGGCGCACTTTTTTCCCCAAATACTGGCGGTGTGGAGGTTTATACAATATGTGCATGCTGGGACACAGCTGTGGGCCACATAAAGGCTAAGCTAGCGTGCCCATTCAGATAGAAGACTAAACAAACCAGAAGCAAATGTAAACATCATGCAAACTCCTGAAGTTCTATGAGATGTCTTTGTGTTTATTTGATAAAATAGTCTCTAACACCGCTAACCACCCCATCAGTTTCCATGTCCTAAAGATTGTTTGGTCATTTGAAAAAGTTTTGTGATTGTAATTAAAGACAATTATCTCTTAAAATTCAGGAATGTAAGAAAAAACACCAACTTTCACATGTCCTTAAAATCACCACACAATTTGAACATTCAAAGAACAAATGTCTGTCCTGAAAACACAAGTGACCTCAGCCGGCTGCGAGTTCAAGGGCGTTTACTCAAACAGGAAAATAACTTTTCCTACCTTGGATTCACACGTCATCATCCACAAACATAACTATGTGTTCCCTTTTGATTCCTTCTTCAGTTTTTATTGCTTGATTCAAAAATATGAATTGTAATATGTGGTTGCTGTATAGGTAACCCTCCGTCTATGTTTGTATATTTATACCAACAACATTTGCCATGGCAAGACATCATGCCGAGCCTGGTCTAGAAAACATTTTTTGATATTCCCAACGCATGTAGGTGAAACACAGGTAGGAACTGGTAACAGTTTTTGTTGCTCCTGACCCTGAAGTTACTTTAGCTCTGTTTCCACCTAGTGTTGGCAACCACATTTGAGACAGGGGCCCTCATTTCTGATTGTTAAGACATTATTTGTGACATGGTGGTGATCTACAATTGTGCATTTGTAGTTTTCAGTTTACACCCATGCATTATGCACGTTGCCAATGATGGTTACGCAGAAACACAACATATGAGTAGATCCATCCACTAGTCCATGCGAAGACCAGCGTATCTAGATTGAAAACAGTGTGTAAATAGAGGTAATTTTTCTACATACATTTTATGTGTACCCCGAATTGTTCATAAAAAGGGACGTTCATATCTCGAGGTTCCACTGTACGTATATCGACGGACATACAGTCAACATGTACATTTTGTGCTGTCTTACACTGGTGCTAATTTTAAGGTGCAACCAGGCACAATAAAAATAAACACAGGAACTAGTTAAAATATTTCAAAGATGGCTAATGCTAATTAAAGTTGTTAGTTCTTCAGTTTGTCTGCTAGAGATTACCGCAGTGACACACCTTCCCAGTCATGCATTGACTTCCCCCAAGTGGAAAGGCAAACTTTCAGAGCCTTGCGACTAAGTCATTAGTCATCCCCACACACACTGAGATATAAATATGAAAGATTTGATTAATATTACATAGTGCTCTTCTCCCACTTTAATCTGGGACAGGCACTTGGCACATGTCACCATAAAGTGGACGACAATGTCGGCGTCGAAATGAAGGCCACATGATATGCGCAGTCCTGAGTGAATGTTTAACTCACTCGTGCTTATTTTTAGCTGGGATGAAATGGACACGCGGCCAGGGACGGTCTGAGTGGCAGCAATTCAATTATAGTCAACTTTCACCTTCTGTTATGAATGTGTTGTTGACGTTGTCTCACATTAAAAATGGAGTGAAAGGAGATTTTCAAAAAGATATCAGATCTGATCATAAAAGAGAACGATCTTTTACGCTTTATCAAGCAATTCCAGTGGCGTCATTGGAAGTCTTCACCCACCACAAGGAGTTATCAGCAAGAATTAATTACAAAATAATACCATTAGGCATTCTTGTATGTTGTCTGTTGTGACGTATTTAACCCAAAATGAAATAATATTAATAAGAAAACAAAAAGAGAATCTGTAAAAACTATGGAAGTAAGAGTAAGACATTTTTCTTTGTGTAATGCGTGTAACAAAAATAATACATGAATACAAACAAGAGAATTCAAATTTTAATAAAGTAGAATAACTCCAAACAAAATATATACCGTAGTGTATATCTTTAAGGATGTATATATTAGAATCATAAAATATATATATTTTTAATCACAAACCTAACTTATATAGCTGTATAGTCTTATTCAATTTGGACAAAATGTGCTACCTATGTGCAGAGCCAGGCATTTGTTACATTTTGTTCCCTTGGATCAAGTTTAATGATTTGATGATTATATGGAGGTTTGTGCACTCTGAGATCTCTTAACTGTCTTCTGTTCCCTGGAATTCGGTCTGCCTGCCAAATAAGTCTATATAAGAAAGTCAAGACTGATAGACGGTGAATGCTGAGCTTATCTTTTATGCAGATAAGACCGGGTTGTTATTTTTTATTTTTTTTATCAAAGGCCTCAGTCGCAATGCCGTCTTTGAACATAACATTTCTAGCTCCACCCTTTTGGAGAGAAAGATCCAGAGAGTTTTGGAACGTGCGAGTCAGTGACGGCACTCCCTCCAGTGCGTGACGCATGCTCCAAGCCGCCCTCAAAACAGTTGGGGAATCAAATCAGGCAGTCCTCGCCCACGCCAGCTGCCGTTCATAATACAAGACAAATCTGAGCAGGCATTACGTGCCCAACCTGCACATCAGCGGAAATAAATACTCTTTAGAGTCCTTGTGTGGCTTATTCGTGTTGTGCCTTCACCACCTTGAAAAGTTGTCCCTAAGACGGTAGTGTGTGTACTTATGTGGGTAGTATGAGTCACACATGAAAAATGTGTCATACAACTAGAAAACTGCTTTGTCAGCACAGTTTTGTTAAATTCTAACATAATGTTTTCCATTAAGAAGGTGCATGTTTTGGCAGCACCCAACCACAGTTGTAGGCTACCTGAAGGAGGAGACACAGAATGGTCACTTCCAGAGTGGGAAGTGCTTGTGTTACCCCTATGTAGTTAAATATTTTATTATTCTCAAGTAGTGCGCTTGTGTGTCAGTGACTTAAGACAAAAAAACATCTCCCCTCGACCAAAAAAGGGTAGTAACTATATTTACATAGTTTACCGAAAGAGCTACAGGACCTATTTAAGCTCATTTCTACAATTGCCAACAAAAACCCAAAGCAACAAACAGCCTCTCAGATTAATTAAAATGTGGAGGCCTATACTGTACAATATACCATGAGTTCCCTTAGCAGCATTAAAGGTGATCTTACCTTTTCCAGTACACTCTGAAGGGTGGTCATTTCATTGGCTAAGAGACTGAGGATTGGAATAAAAAGAGAAAATGACGTATACGCTCTCCCGGCTTTAAAGGTAGAAAGACGCAACAGCACTCCTGGCTTTAGTGGTAGAAACGCGATTATGCACTCCCGGCCTTAATGAGTTAAATTACACTTGCACTTCACTTCATTTGTTTAATGTGACAGTATTCCTCCAAAAAGGTCTTTGTACAAATAAATGCCTCACTCTAGCTAATGAATGACTCTTCCACCATCTGCATTTGAATAAATAAACTGCCACGGTTTGTATGTATGGTAAAGCCAGGCCTCACACATTCACAAACTCTCAATACAGTTTCAGAAAATTACCCTCAAAACCTTCAGTAAAAACATTCTAAATTTAGGCAAGAGGCAAGAGGCCCAAACAAAATGAGCATTTTCTGCAATCAATTGCCAAAACATCCCCTTGAACTTACAGGGGAAAGCACTGTTTGTTCTGTGTAGACACGCCAACCACTATCAAGAAGGCTGACTCATATCACGGGACATGCCTAGACTTGTCAGAGGTGCTGCGGTGGGTCCGTGTCAAGATAATGAAGCCCATAAAGCTGCAGTTTTGCTTTTTTTCCTTGCAACCATTAAAATGATAATTGGATGAAGGAGTTGAAATACGGTGTTGCTGGGTTCTTTTAAAGGAGTTGAAATACGGTATTGCTGGGTTCTTTGAGGTGTCTGCATGTGTGTGTGGGTGGAAAATGGGTGTACGTATAGCACATGTTGCCATGGTGATGTCCAAAGACATGAGCAACACTTAAAGACTGAACAGACCATGACTAAAGGCTATGTAAACATATGCGTGAAAAGTGATCGTGCTAAAACCTATACTGTCAGATAATTTTACCAAAACAGAAATCTGAGGAAAATCTTTTCAGGAGAAGGCAAAATATCAAAGTGTGGATTGATTGCAGAGTTACTCCTCCACACACACGTGACATAAAACACCACAGCTGAAATGTATAAATGTAAAAATTTGTTATTTACTATGTAATAAAAACTCTATAATGTATATAATAGATGAGAATATGAAGTTGATTGGGAATGAATTTGCCTTCCACAGTCCATGTCACTTTTAACACTGACTTGAAGTCTGCTGCTGCAATAACACAATTGTGATGTTTCTACAAGTCTGTGAAAAGTCATACCCTCGCATTCGTCTGATATTCTCACGATATGGCCTCAGAGGCTCGCAGGGCGGTGGCAAAAAAGAAAGATAATCTCTGGTTGTCAGCACAGGCCCGTGCAGAAACTGTAGAACACAGCTATCAATGTCAAGGTCTGCCACACAATTTCTTGTGGCCTGCGAAAGCAAATCATGCAAATCATGTGCATCAACTTCTGCTGACAAGATTCAACTACTGATTCTTCTCAAATCTACCAAATTTTAAATTGTCATATGTAATGAATAATAGCTGTGATATACTGCGAGCATTTTCATCGTTTCTCGAACAACAGTTGAACAAAGTATCATCCTTGACGTGATTTGACAACTGGTTAGATATCAATTTGTTGTTTGCATGTAATATGATAGGTAACTCAAACATGGTTTCACAGTCATAGCAGCACCCTGAAAGAAACTGGAACTACGTGGCCTGTGACAAAATTTAGTTTGACACCCCTGCTATAGAATGACGAACATTAACAACACACTTCTCACCCCAACTCTTAAGAACCACATTCTGACAAGCTCCGCCCACACTGCAATATCCAAACTATATAGCAGCAACAAACTACGTGGTGGATCCTCTCCTCGGTGGCGACAAATAAATTACACGTCATCGCAACATGTGACATAATGGATCAATCAGCAATCATTTCTGATGAGTGCGCGGCATGTGCTGCAAACCGATCGCCAACATGTCGCACAGCACAGCGCATCGGTCACGTGATGCAATGTGGGGCCATGTCGCCTGCGCCGACGTGGGAGTATAAAGAAGCCTTTACTGGCATCCAATTCTCTGCCCCTAGACAGAAAGTGAACAATATCAAAAGTGATCTCAGCATCTTTTGCAATGGGAAATATATCCACCCAAGAACAGGACACTTATGGGAAAATCATTAAATTATGCTTACGAGACCCCGTTATAAGATTATTTTTGTACATGCCACCCACTTGTGCACACACGGTTAGACACATTTACAGCCTCACTTTTTAAAAAAAAAACAGACAAAGCAGCCAGACGCACATTTGAGTCTAGCCTAAATCCATCGTCACCTTGCAAAAACAGTGCTTCTTGGTCATCCGTGTGTATTTATGAGCGCATAATTCCTAGCGTGACATAGTAAGTCAAGTCAGGGACAGGTTTGGAGAGACGCTCGCCCCCCCCCCCCCAAAAGCTGCACTTTGAAGATTAGCAGACTACTTTTGCTACACTGACTTGTTCTTTTTCGGGATGTTTCAGTCAGAACAAATTCCTGTGTTCCAGCACGTGTATGTGTGAAGGTTGGCTTGTGGATGATCAAAGGTTGGTCTGAGTGTAATTGTTCAAGGCATCGGTATTCAAGCGTTTCCGTGACTGAACGTCTTTGATGGTGAGAACTCAAGTGTAAAAGACCCCCTCCCGCGTCTTCCTCACTAAAGTTCATTTATTTATTTCACCCATGGCAAAATAAGACAGAAAGACTTGGATCTTCAGCACCAACATGGCTTGAGATCAGGAAGAAGACGACACGATGACAGTCATTGTGAGTCATTTAAAGTAGCATTTTCACGCACCTTTCTAATCAAGGCTTTTCAACGCTGGCCCTGAGTATGTCCTAGACGCACTTAGCTTGACGACATCTCATGGATCCCACAACATAATGATCACGCTCGGAAGCCATCTGTTTTGTCATAAACCTTCCAAATTACTGTCCGCCCCGTGAATATGAGCATTAGCCAAAGCGCAGGCTCCGAGCACCGTCAAAAAGATGCATGTTCCAGGGTCGCATTCATAATGTGTAATTTTTTGGTGCTGTGACATCGATGGATATGCCTAGAACTATGGCGCAAGGAACAGAGGAGGAAGCCACAAAGGGGAGGTGGAGAAATTACAGTAGCTTGAAGTAGAATCAAAGATTCTGAGCCTCATTTAAATAGCGGGGTGCTTCTGGAGAGGGATTATTCAGTGCGGAGAGTGCTGCCAGGAAACGAGAGAGAATGAAAGATGGAAGGGGGCTGACCTACTTCGAATGGGAATTGGAATCTAAGATGGGCAAAGAAGATGACGAGAAAAGCTTCGTGCTAGCATGTGGCTAATTGAAACCAGACCCTAATTCTGCATTTGTAAGACATACTCCGCTGGATGCTTTTAAGGCCTGACCTCAGAATGTTACAGGAATCGAGCAAAACATGGCTGAAGACCATGATATTTGACCTTTATACCTTCCCCAGTAAGAGTTACAATTTTCAACTTCCTTTATTTTTCTGTAATGCTGCATCAGTGGAATAGAGAGGCATTTGCTGTGCGACAAAATGAAGTGACCATCTGACTGGACGGCAATGCTAATCCATCCGTCCCACTAACTTCAAATTTGTTTGTCTCGTGGCCATGTTTTTCCATTTTTCCTCCCCTCATGGAATACTTAATCTATATGTAATTAAATGTCACATCTATCACACAGCGGAAGATTAATAGTTAGCAAGTGGAAACAAATATTGACCATGGGGACATGCATTGATGTAAAGCAGAGGCCTGAGGGAATGTCTATGTCTTTGTTCTGTTTGATTGATATGGCAATGAGACAGGAACACCAGGAGGGTCTTAAATCTTCAAATATGACTGCGCTCCAGCCATGTTGTGCTGGAGGAGTAGCAGCGATGCATATAAATACATCACATTAATAGACGCATTGTCTTTTTGACTGCTGGGACAGAAATCTCGTCAAGGCCAATCATGGAGTAATAAGTAAAGCAGTTTTCTACCACCATTATTATAGCATCACATTCATGAAAATATTGTCGAGGTGACAGATATGAGGATTCAACAAGCATCTTAGTGGCACACAACCTCGCCCAAAACAAAAATAACAACTGGTTGAGCTGTTTCAAATTCCTCGGATTGCAAAATGACCCCGGGGTTTACGTGAATAGAACGAAAGATGGCGGGGGAGGCTTGCCCTGAAGAGATCTTGCAGGATGATTAACACAAAAGTGTAGAAGCATAGTGAGAATACAGTTGATGGTATATAATCTACTGCTAGATCAAAGGCAGGGAACTGGAGGTTGCATGCTAGAATTAAATTTAAAACCTTTGACCTCTGCCAAGGCCAAACAATCCCAATTGGAATCATCACAACTGTGTTGGCAGCTCTGCATTTCTTGGCATTTAAAGCCAAAATACAGTGGTCCCTAAAAATGGTGTACTGTACAGTAATCTGTGTTTACAGTACGGTACAATATTGTCATAAAAAAACAACAATGCCTCCGAGCCCGCAAAAAAGCAAACATGCAAAGCTGTCTACCATGACAAAATAATACCGACCAATACTTACCAAGCCACACTATTGCTCACATTGGTTAGCATGTTGGATGTTATCCATATGCGGCTTGACTATCATCATATCAATATCAGCATTGTCTCATGTGCCGTCCTCTCCAGATAACATACTGAAAGCGGACCTTAATGCCCCCTCCTCCTGCTTCACTTTGCTTCCATCTGAGAAATAACAGACCGAGTGGAGAGCACCATGATGTCATCCCCTCGATCGATGGTGCCGTGGGGCCGCCTCGATGTGCTTTCTGCTAAATGTATTAGCGTCATACTTCAACGCGAGTCTCTTGAGTGAAAGCAAGCGCCGTGTTCGGAGATTCTAATAGAAGACACGGAGTTTGGTCCAAGTGTCAATATAGAGATTACAAGCTCCAGGTTTTAGCTAAATCAACACAGGCCCCATCTTTTTGGGGACTTCTCTGTAAATCTGTGACGTCTTCCACAACAAATTCCTCTAAGCACGCCTTTACAGACCTATGATTTGATGTTGTCTTGTCCATCCCTCAGTAGCGCCTTCCGGAGAATTAAAATATGATAGCATCCACCTGCGGTCTTTTCCGATTGACACGAAATATATGTTCATCATGGCAGTATGCAAAAATCAAACAAAAACATATGCTGCGAAAGCGCAGGGAGTATGCCATTTTGGTTTAAAGGTGCCATTACCAGTGGTCATTAGTCCAAGAGAATTCACTGGATCGCCACCAAGTCGGAACAGTGTATTCTAGACAGATGGATGTTTAATTGTTAGTTGAGAGTTTTCATCGCAGGGTGTGGGCGGACTTGGGCAGCAAACTTTGATAACTTGCCATCGAACATGAAACTCATGAACATGAAAAATAATTCAGCTCCATACGGTCAGAGCTTGACCAAATGCCTTGTTTGTTTTTAAACTGCATAGCAGGCCAGATCAGATGTGTTTTTGGGCTGTATATGGTCCATCAGCTGTAGGTTTCACAGTCCCTGCCATGAGTGTGTGATCTGCTCACGGGCACACAAAGGTTTAAGAATCTGAATGATACTAGCGCTGACCTCAGAAATCTTATAAATAAGTGATAAAGCAATCACAGGGCCAGACACCAGGGACGAGTGGGAGGATAGAATCCGAGAATGCTCACTGTTTGTAATGATGTTTGTGTTTGTAATGCTTTCTTTAAAAACAATTCGATTTTTTTTTTTTTTTTATCGCGCCAACTCGAATACTAACAACACCTGTGTCAAAACCTGCATACCAGCTGTTGAGATGAAAAAACATGGGAAGAAAATTTCAAATGTGACATGCGTTGGTGTATACGTGCACACTTGCTTTATGTAACATGATGTGGGCTTTGGATGCTGAAGCTATCACTGGAAGCGAGCCAAGGTTGAGAGAAAAAAAAAAAAAAAGAAGCCCGACAGAGATTACCGGAATGCAGAGTCTATCCGCATCTCAAAGTCACCCAGAGTGTCACGGCTAAAGGGATAACAGGGGGGGTCTGGTTCAGGGAATATAGAATTTACACTGATAGAGACAGAGGACACCCATGACCTGTCAACTGTCCTGTGTGTGTATGAGTGTGTTGCTCCTTGGACGCGTAGGGGTCATAAGGGTTTTTCCCTTTACTGGCTATAATGCAGAATGGGTCACACTTCGTTAAAGCTAATTACATGTCGGAGAGTAATTTAGAGGTGACCTTCATGATTAGTAATAAGTGTAATACGCACACCCACGCACAAAATCACCATGCAGTTGGCTTTCTGTGTGGCACTATGGGTGGAGAAGTATAGTGGTGCTGTTATTCCAGAGATGCAGACCCACCGTGATTTGCCGGAATGCCCATATGTCGATATCCGTGGAACTCCTGATGTTATGTATTAGAGGTGTGCATCTCTCCACAAAAGACGATTCGATACGGTTTTCGATATGTTAGGTGCGAAACGAATCAAGGACGGTTCGATTTTGAAAGTGGAGCGATTCGGTTCTGTTCAACTCAGTGAGATTACGATTCGATTCGATATAGTATAGCTCAGTTCGATAGTGTATGATGCAATTACTTTTTTGGTGTTATTTTACACACATTTGAATGAATTGTCAGAACTGTAAATGTGCCAATTCCTTCTAAGATATATCTCTCGAAGAAAAGATGATTCGATACCTATCTTGATACATTTCAAAGTGGAACGATTTGATTCAGTTCAATGTGATGCACTCGCACTTTTTAAATCAAAAAAGATTTTTTGGGGTTCAAACCGTTTTTTGTTACACCCCTTTTATGTATGGCATGTAAGATAGTATAGGGCTGCAATAGAGCATATGAAGATGCATGCAGATATTGAAGTGTGCTATAGATAATTTAATTAATCGATTAATTAGTCTGCGGGTAGAGGTGGCTGTGTGAAAGGGAATAGCATAAAGATGATTGAGACGTTAAACGCCCAGCACTCACTTCTCCTGCTCTCTTGTGTTGAAAACATTGGCCTGGCTAAACATTTTCCGCTAATTATCCAATCGCTAGAATCTACATTGTGTATACAGCAAGGTCCCACATTATTGGGTTCTGCGTTAAATAAATGCTGGATCTACTGTTTCGATAATTTTGCGCCAACTCCATGTGAGAGGGGACTTCAGCTATTTGTCTACATGAGCTTATGTTGGGAATTGGATCGAATGAAGTTTCCATCAGAGTGGACATCTTGGTGATGTCATGTCTCTCAGCAACCCACATACACACATCTCTTCAGGGTAGGTCAATAAGTGCGTCGGGTATGGGCAGGGGTAGAACTCAATTGACCTACATTGCAGACATAATCAACAATGGCCATTTGATGAGTGTCCACATACACTGCACACACACGCAAACACACGCGCACACACACAAGGCCTTGTCACTGCACAACAAAACGTACGACAACCCAAAATGCATCTGTCTCGCCGTCATAATAGCCAGCTTGTTATTAGCCGGCTTGCCCCGACCCCCGCCGGGCAACCCGCAGAGGCCTCAAAGGGGCCCTTTTATTTGTGTGTGGTGCCAAACAAGGCTGGCACAGACCAGGAACAGCGTGGGCGCGTGGGAAAAGCGTGGCTGCTCTCGTGATCCGACACAATGCGCTTGAAAAGCCTGCAGACACAAAAAGCAATGAGTGAAAAGTCACAGTTTGTTTTTATTGCTTTAAAAAGATGCTTGCCGAACAACGGAGGACAATTTATGATCTACTAAATAAGCGATGTCATGGCATTGCCTAAAATCTCCTAATCGTCAAATACAAATACAACTTTAATGCTCAAAGGGTGCATATGTGAATGATAACTTAGGATCCCTCTAATACTATATATGAATCAATTGGAATTTTGTCTCCTTGACAACACATTTCAGCATTCTAACACAATTTTGTTAAATTGTGTTCACTTGTCCAACTGCTAACAAACATTTGTGTCTGATTGCTCCCATCTGAAAAGATGTCTACAGCGATGTATCTGATCCGTATAAACAGCATCCTCCGGTTTTTCATTGGCCTCACTGATTAGATCTCAGTGTTCTCCAACCAGTCTCGCTGCAGAACATAACCTCTCAGCACAGCATGCGATCAGTAAATTACACAGCAGAAGTTGTTGTTTGGCTGCACAAACGACGGGCCTTTTTCACCCTGTACTAGATGCTAAAGACAAGAATACACTGACAACACGTAGTTGGCTCACTCTCCGCGGCGTGTTGAGAAAATATTAGGTTTCTGAGTATTCCTTCCTTGAAAATCAGACGTGCAATGTAATTCCTGGAAAAATTCATGGATTTTTGCTACAAAGGTATGCCAAGCTTGGGTCAATCCATAGCTAAATTATTGTCTTGTTACATTCAAGCTTCAAACAGAGAATAAATACCTTTCTAGCCTTACCTTTACCACCTGGACTTTAGCCCCACCAGCGCTGGATATCAGCACCTGCTCTTTGGAACAATACATCAATCAGGCTTAAGGGATGTCAACGCAAATAGCACTACACCATCTTTGTTCCTTGACCAATCATCAAGATGACGTTGGAAGCTCTTTATTTAATTTGTTTCTGGAGTTTCTTTTCGGGGCTCAAGCAGTAGTGATTCTTTACACCGGGGTGCCCAAGTCCAGTCTTCGGCAACCCCTATCCAGCCTGTTTGACACGTTTCCCTCCTCCAACACACCTGATTCAAATGACCAGGATCATTATCAGGCTTCTGCATAGCTTGCTGATGAGCTGATCATTTGAATCAGGTGTGTTGGAGGAGGGAAACGTCTCAAACAGGCTGCATAGGGGCTCTTGAGGACGAGACTTGGCAACCCCTGCTTTACACGATATTCTTAAAACTGGAAAATTGGATTAACGTCAAGTTAACTATCCTACTAATTTAACAGAGATACAAAACATGCCTTGCAAAAAGAGACTCGATCCTGACATCATGTCATTTGGTATTTCCTTAGTCAACATGAGCTCGTTCAGTAGCCAAGTGGGACATGGACGACGGTTGAACATAGAGCTTATTCATCCGTGTGGCCCTTACAGGGGCTTGTGATTTGGCCTTCTAACATCTGTTACACACCAGCTGACCTCTGGACGACACACACAGATATTTACAACTCCGTTTGGCTGGGCATAGAGCAACCTTGGTTCCTCAAAATCTTCAGAAACCGTGTACAAGCCTTCTGAGCAAAACAACACTTGATCGAAAGGGGAAGTTGTGCTTCCTCAATGTCACCAAACAGAAGACCTGAGCCTTGGATGTATAAGAAACTTGGTGAAATTTGATACACGTGCTATACTTAAGCAAGAAAAACGGACAAGTCAGATAGCAGAACTGAAAGATTTGTCATATTTATCTCACATCTGTGCTGCATCTTCGCTTCCCGATCCTCTCCAAATACTAATCTCAATAACAATCTGATTTCTCAACATAATTTACACCTCATCCCCAAGGACACTTTGAGGTTTTACATACATTAAGAGCTTGAATCGTCACTCAACGCATTTGCTTGTGCGATCCTTGGGGAGAGTGTATTGTGTGTGGCTTGTCGCATGCATTACACTTGCATTAGCCCCTGAAGAAAGCAGGAGGAATCCAGCTATTAATATGTATGCATGCAAATCATTCTCAAAATACTATACTAAGTAATGCCTTATACGTTTTATTTATACTTTAACCCCTTAGACTAATAATGATTGTTGCAGACTGTATCCATCAGTTCAAATGTACAACAGAAGCATTAAGGGCAGGGCTGAGCAGTATTTTTGGTAATTCACTTTAAGATGGTCGGCTAGCTATGTTTGGATCTGTACCTTTATTTGTGAGCGTACGTCAGCGTTCGTTTTATCACCCGCAAGTGAGCGGCATGCCTTTAAAGAGCAATTAACTACAACGAGATTTATGTTGAATAGGAGGCGGCAAAGTAGTGAAGACAGATGACTGCCTGCCAGGAAAGGCAGTCCCGAGGATGATCGGACATCTGTGAATAGCTCATTAGCTTTATAGCTTTAGGAAATGATGAGGTTTTCCAGGATATGTTAAAGAAAGCGAGGTTTATTTCCAAAAGCTGCTTCTTTTCTCAGCGATAGAGGGAAAGATGATCAGCAGTGGGTTAGGAGGAGTATCCCTATAGCATGAGTGATCAGAACAAATAGAACCAAACCAGACGAGCTGATAATCAGGCAGAGTTAGGTAGAGCTGGGCATTCCGTCCCAGGGACGGAATGGTTCGGGGTCGGAGGATGATTATTTTTATGAACAGGGACGGAAAGGTACCCAGGTCACGGATGGAGTACAGACTGGCAAAAAAGGGTAAAGTGGAGTTAGGACCACATTCTTAGACTGCTGATTCTGCCCAGTGCGATCATCTGACATCGGTAGTGTCGTAACACTAATCCTCCTGCAGAGGGCACCAATTATGTGCTGTTAAATACAAAGGTGACTTCTTTACTCGGTGACACCTGATAAATGCTCCCCCGCCCGAGGTGACGCAAGCCTAGGCGTGATGCCGCTTCTCCCCACAAGCATGCCAAATATGAAGTCCTTGCTTGGTCCACATATGCTTTCGAAATTTAAAAAAACTTGCATTGAATCCATCTTATAAAAATACCCACTGCTTAAAATTTAGGGGAAAATTATGAGACCTTGTCAATCCCTGATTGAGGTTTGTCTCAGTACTTTTGGCATTTCTTCTGGGAGAAGGAGAGGTTTGAACTCCTGCCAGACCTTGTTGGATAAAAGACCTGCCATCTCTGTGATTGAATGACCCTCTGAGTAACAGTCCCGCTCGCTATACTGGAGATACCCCTAGTTGCTTCCTACAATTCCTGTGCGTATACATCTAGTGTGTGTGTGTGTGTGTGAGCGTGTCATCTATCCATCCCTAGTGGACTATTTGGCAGTATAGGACGGTGAGTCAGTGGTGTAATGGGATCATCAAAAGCCATCAGGCTTCCATAAATGTGTCTGTGAGTTAAAAAAAAGAAAAAGAAAATGGAGATATATGCTTTTCATCAAATGCCACCAAGTATTGTAATGTATTGGAAATTAACTTAACCTAGCGTACGTAACCTTTGCATTCCTTAGAACCAAAACATGGTAAAATTGTCACTTTGGCAACAAAGAACAAAAAGTTTGGAATTACCATTTAGAGACCCAACAAGTCCAGTGCCCCTGCTTGAACATTATTTAACATCTCGCTGGTGAGCGTTAACAGAGATAACAGACAAAATCACAGGCTTCCCAGATAGCAAAATATGGGTGAATCAATGTTGAAATATGGTTCGGCTTAAGTGTTGGATCTACGTTGAAACCTAAAGTAGAAATTATACAGAAAGCGCAAGGTTGATAAAATGTTGGGTCAACGTTTGCTTTTCAACCATAAATCACACAACATCAATGTTGATTTCAACCATCATCTAAATGGGAATTAAAATACTGTAAATGGACTGTCACTTATGTAGTGCTTTTCTACCTTGGGTATTCAAAGCACTTTGCTCTGTACCTCATCTACCTATTGATGATGCAGCATCAGGAGCAACTGGGGGTTCAGTATCTTGCTCAAGGATACTTCGACATGGTCACCATGGCCGGGGATTGAACCCACAACCTCCGGGTTGGGAAACAAGGACTCTACCACTGAGCCATTCCACCCCACTGCAACAAAAGGGCAACCAAAAACAAAGAAAAAAGTGGTTAAAAAAATGGAGAGTGAGAGAGAGATACAGTACACACACTTTTTGTGGTTGAAAAAGGCCTGTCCCCCTCAGAATATGCCCCCTTCCCACCTCCCTCCGCTGAAGTAGAAAAATAGAGAAGGGCAAACATAGATAGATTGACCTTTCAAATTTTTTAACTCAACCAAAATACAATGTAGATTCAACAGCATCCTTGACTCACAAACTTCAATGCTGACAAAATATTGTTGACCCAACATTGATGAAACATTCTTCAACTAAAACCAAAAATCAACCTTCTCAACCCGAATTCAACATTGATTTAACATCTTTTGCTATCTGGGTTGAATACACAGTTGCACATAAATACAGTGGATACAGTGGTCAAAACATGATTTTAGATAAGAACCTCGTGTTTCTGTCTAGCACATTATAATTATCAGCCCACTGACGCACATCACTGGAGCGTGAGAATAGACAGGAAAAAAAAAAGACAGGCTTTAATGAGTAGGCATACTCAAGATAAATACAGACTTGATTATTCGGCCTGTTCGGACAGGGCTGCAGGGGTGCGTCGTCCTTGCGCTGAAAATTACTCGGACGGTTCCAGCCCAGTTGTTTGTGTTTGTGCTCTATCCATAATGAGATTTGCTCTTGATTGAATTTGGGGATTTCTCGCAGAGGCTGTCTAGGCGTAGAACCGAATGGAGCCGCTGGGAGAGGGCTTGGGTGGTAGCCAAACAGTTTCAGGTTGCAGCACAGCTCACGTAACACCTTTGTTATGAGGGGGGCAGGGGTCAGGGATGTCGTATTGTGCAAAGGAACAAACAAAGGTGTGTGCACAAGGATAAAATCACGCATAAAAGCGAAGGTCAGGCATTAGGGAACAGGTTTGACATACCCCTACAAAACATCTCGGCAATCTCCTTAAGACAAATCCACACCCACTGACACATTTTACACACACCATGTTGTTTTGCCACAAGCCACACCCCCCCCTCCTCGGCTCACCTGCTGTCAGAGGATTCTCATTGGTAAACTTAGTCTGGGATGGCAACACCCTCTAAAAGTTCAGTGACCTCCGTGTTTACGCTCAGAACCAAACTATTGACACACATGAGCACACATGAACGCTGGGGGTTTGGATTTTTCACTGATGTTGGTATTTTTTTTATTAGGGCTCAAATTTCAAAGATATCGTTGTTATCGGAATGAAAAGTCGAGACTTTCAGGCCTTGACAAATTTAAATACGGTACATATCCCAAAGCCAGTTTCACTCGGTGGCATGAAATTTGGTAGGCATGTCCATCACAAGTAGACCCACAAAAAAAGTCTCAAGAAGCCATCCCTGAAAAGACACTTTCAGTCTGCCATTTTCATTTAGAGCAAACAAAATTTCAGACCCCAAAGCCAGCGTCATGTGGCCACATGCAATTTGGTTGGCATGTCTATCATGAGAAGACCTATTAAAAATGTCTCCGAAATCGCCATTTTGGTTTGAATTGGCAGTTTTGACCGTTTTCAGGTGTTCTTCATAGATGAACTCACCCTAAAGGTTTTGTCTGATTGCTACCAGATTTGAACTATTCATACCAGACAAATTTTCACCACTAAATAGCGAACCAAGGCAGAGCATGGCGACATCATGTGCTGACCCGCCAGCAAACACAGAACTCAAGTCAGCCGACATAAACGGATCTTTCCTAGGTCCATAGGTTACCCCTACTGGCAAAAATGTACAGGTGCAGTCAAATTCAGGCATATACTGTACATTCTCAAGGTATACACTTGAGTGTTGATCCAACTTGGTAGCGAATTGCACACCTGCAGCCTTTCATGGAAGCAAAAATACACACGGGACAGCCTCACGTTTGTACAGGTACAGGAACGGGGGAAGTGCGACATACCATCACCTGCAATGTATACAGTCCACTCGTTGGACACAAATGGTAAAATAACATAAATTCTCTTAGCGGGCTTTCTTTGCATGTTTCTCCTGTGGAAAGTCAACCCAGCATTACATGCATGTTAGAGTCTGATCACGTGTATTTAAAGAGTACACCTTTATGTTTGAAATTCATAGCAGCAAGTGCTTTTGGCTTCTCAAGGTGCACGTGTTGTTGGGCAATAATTAAGGAATCTGGTCATTTAATTTATTATAATGTGACGTGGATCAAAAACAGTTACTCTTGCTTTCGCAATGACGGTTCTATTCCACTAAATCATCATGTGAGCTCAATATTGAATCTTTCATAGATTAAAGGGTGAAAATAGTTTTTTTCTCCACAAAACAGTAACCATACATAACTTTTGATGAGTGTGTTTAAACCAACACAGTGGCGCCATTAAAATGGGTCAAAACAAGTCATTCATTTGTGCCCCACGTGAACATTCGTCATAAGCCTCCCAGACTGATCGTTGGTGACATTTCCACTAGTGTACCGTGTTGCGCTAGGCTGCCCGTCTAGACTGTTGCATAATGAATGGGGGACCACTTTGGTGGTCGAGGCATGTGCTCGTCGGATTAAAACCAGTCGGGAATTACACTTTTCGGGACAAAACCGTAGCTCAAGCGCAAACAGAATATGGTGAATTACTTCAGATAAATCTGGCTGTATGTATATATATATATGTATATATATATATATATATATATATATATATATGTTTATATTTATGAATACATGCATATGTGTCTGCGTGAAGCGATCCACATGATCAGATATCGATCGGGCTGAGTGTTTGGCTGTCTGTGCTGAGGTCAGCAGGCTCTTCCCACAGATCCTACTCTGTGTAAACACAGCTGCCTCCGTCTGTGTGGGTGTGTGCGCGTGTGTGTGTGTGTGTGTTAGGGGAGGCAATTACAGGATCGGGAGCTTGGGATAGAAGGCAAGCGTATGAAGGTTATTAAGGAGGGGCTGTAAAAAGGGGGTTTTAAGTAACCCTGCTGGAAAAAAAAATGTTACTTTGTGAGGGTAAACACGAGGTTGGGGCTCGGGTTGGGGGTCCGCTATCAGATGAAGGGCAGATTAGGGGAGCAGCTACATGGATTTAAATGTAGTAAGCACCAATGTTTATGTTAGCGAAGGGAGAAAATGGATGGCAGGTGTGTTTTGGGAACCAAAACATAAAGTGAATTTTGCTGCACTAAAGTTGAAAAAGTAGAGTTAATAGAAGCACAAGCGTGAAAGGCGACTAGGGCCCTATAGAAGAAAAATGCTCCAGGGAGGAAAAAAGCAAGAGAAAAATTGTTATTATTCGTCATAAGTCATATTTGCTGGAAATTTTTATGAAATAAAATGCAATATTTTCATGAAAAATGTATTATTTCTTTCGATAAAATAAGTTTAATTTTTCAGAAAATGGTCTTGTTCTTTTGGAGAAAAAAGTATATCTATATATATATTTTTTAGGCAAACAGTCTTGTTAACAAGAGAGAAAAAGTCACAATATTCTGTAAAAATGTTGGTATTCCCCGCCCAAAAACTTTTAGGGGAAAAAATTTCACATATTCGAGAAAATGTCTTTTTGTTTATCACACTAGTCAGAATTTAAAGGGAACAAAACTCTCACAAAGCTGAATTTCAAAATTGTATTTTCCATCAATAAAAGACAATCCAGTAAGAATGAAAGCAGTGCTATTTTCAGAACATCGAAATTCAACAAGAATAAAGAGCCCTATCACTATGTGAATTGCGCAAGAAAACCGCACAAGAACAGACTTGAGTTGTTTTTTCTTAGCAGCATTAGAAGGTCGAAAAGCAAGTTGTGATCATGCGTTGCCTGCATTGCAACCTTGATGTCTTCTAAGAGCATTTTTTTGTTTTGGGAACTTCCTGTTCTAAATGCGCCCAAACACCGATGACATCACTTGTGATTTGGCGTGGCAGCTTCAAGGACAAAAGAGACTCCTCTGGCCAAAAGATGCACTACAAAAATAAAAGAAATCTGAATTAGAGGAAAGCTCATTAATCAATGATATGCAATATGATAACATGACGAGCAATAAACGGGTGATTTGTTGTGCTGAAAATAGATTTGTGTTTGGAAATGCCATTAGTTAAGAGTGGAGATGTTTGCTGGCAGGTGTGGAGGTTGTTTTGGTCCAGTTGCTCTCCAGTGGGATTAAGTTTGCCCTTCAGGTCAGAGTCCAGAGGTGAGGGTTCAAACCGCGGCTGAACTCTTGTGTGGGAGCCATCTTTGTTGAGCGGGCAGTGAGGGGGAAGAAAGAAATTCATCTTCATACGCTCGCTTTGCCCTCACGTGGCACATCATTGGAGCTTTATGCAATTGGAGATGTTCATCCATAATGCATCAGCTAGTGTGTCTTATGTAAGGCCACTAGCTCTTGCATACGTGCGATCGCTCTCGGATTCTCGGGTTAGATCAGTAATTTGGAATTTACTGGTGGTATTGCACATAAATATGCAGTAAAGTCAACATTTTTTTAAAAGATTCTCCACATTTCCCCCTCTAACTGCATCCATGTGTATATTTTCTCAAACCCAAACATATATATTGTAGTTAGGTGGGATATCTACTTAAAAAACGAGAATTTGGGTTGGAAATTGCGGTATTTGTGTTCATGAGGTACAACAGAATGACCGAAACTAAGAGATAAATGCTACTTTGGCGACCCCTTACGGTCAAATCGTAAAATGCTTTTTTTCTGCTCCATCCAACCACGCTACTTTGCTGCCATCCAGTGTCATCTCGAGGTATTACATGACAATTTCTTTTTTTAAGACAAAAGAAATTGATTCAAACCATAACAAACGTGGATAAACAAATGTGAAAGGCTTTCATTTCAAATTTTTATGTAAAAAAATGAATTTAGTAGGTGTGTCATTCATGCTTATTTGGAGCACATTTATGACTGAATGAATAAATCATTTATGATGGCACATGATTTCTTCTGTAGCTTTTTTACCACACTCTTAATAAAGCTGTGTGAAATCAAAATGATTTTATGATATGTTGTTTGTGTATCGAGTAAGGCCCAAGAGTTCCACGTTAATCATGAACCATTAAGGAAAACAATCAGCAACAATAAACCAGATTTTTTTTTTTCTTCTTTTTACATAGTTTATTAAAATCAATTTGAACCCTCCTAAAGAAAATATTTACATAGTTCACAGTGGAGTTGGTACATTTTGGTTCACGGTCAAGGCGGGTTAGCAGGCAGAGCAGACAGTGCAATAACAATGATAATAACAATAATACAAGATTAAATTTGTGACGGTATTCCAGCAGATAAGTCCCTTCTTATCAGTGAACTCCACCTGCGTGTTCCCACCGCGAGCCCTTTGGAAGATTGTCGGCGGTAAACATTCTGACAGGACGGAAAAAAAGGCGGCGCGGCTCGGATGAGGAGTGTGCGACGGGGGTCAGTCCTCCCTCCGGGGCACGCAGCCTTCCATCTCCAGGACCTCCGGCCAGCCCTCAAATTTGTTGGTGTCTGCGCTGTTTTTGATGTGCTGCAACAAACGATGGCAAACTAACCTTATTGCTCCGTAACATAATCTTTGTCACTGTCATAGCTTGTCATTCATTTCCTGGATTGTTTTTATTGTCCTTTCCTCGGGCTTCAGATTGTCTAAAGTGCTCACACACTGAGGGGTTACAGAACTTCTGTTGCTCTTGAGTTGCCATTGTTGTTGTCTTTTCCCCAGAAATGACTTTCTCCAGGCTTTTGATTGGCTAAAAAAAAATACTTAAGGGTTAGGGATTAATTACAGTGCCACCTGTTGCTTTGGTATGTATTTACATAATAGAGTATGATGTATAATTATTATTGTAAATAATTTAGTCATCTGGCACTCAATTTTCCTTTTTTGTGACCAGAATCCAACTAAACGTCCTCCTTTGCCCATCTTCGGAAAATATGGTGCACACTACCTGCTCAAATGGACTCTTGGTCTTGATCCCTTTCCCTCCGACAAAGATCCAGTTATCCCGGAATCCCAAGTTGTTGATGGCCGAGCTTCCCAGGTCTGCGATCAGCTTCCGTGCTTCATCGTTAAGCCTGGCGGAAAGTAAAAATGTTGTCAGTTAAAGGCGGGAATTCATGGGTAAGAAGACGGTCGGGGTTCCCTTACTTGGTGGAGGGATCGTCGAAGGACGCCATCATCACGACTGTCCCGTCCTCGATTCCCTTCAGGAATTGGATGAGGGGGGCCACATCTAGGATGGAATGCAGTGATATGTGACACACTGTTCTGTGCGGAGGTTTTTTTAATCTCTGAAGTGATATAATGCTCACTTCCTGCCCACATGTCGAAGTAGTCGGTTTTGTTCAGCTCTCCAGTTCTTCCTGTGTAACGACAAAGAACTGGGAGTTAAATCAGGATGTTAAATCATGAAGCGAACCACAAAGTCTAACTAGAAAGTAGCGTTTTGAGAGTAGTTAGTTATTTACTTATTTCTCCAAAACAAATAAATAAAATGGAAAACAAGCTAATATCATTTTTTTTGATTAAAAAAAAATATATAAATTGAGCTTGTTAGTGAAAAATGATGATCACTTCAAACACTTTAAAGGCGTGCCATTACCATTGACAAGGGCGATGTTGATTCCTCGTCCCACGTTATTCTTCACGGCACTCATGAGCCTAAAAAAAAAAAAAAAACAAAAAAAACAAGTCGGAGCTACAAACGTGTGTAAAAGAGGACACGCCCCCACTCTCCAGGGGCTTTATTTGCCTTGACAACACTTCCCTCTCATTCCTACACCTTGATCAAACAAAAAGACGGACGGGCACTATATTGCATTTACAATCCAAAGTCGTAAAGTCTCCTACATTTTGTCCTCCAGGCACATTTTGGGCCCAACCACGCTGGCCGCGCCACTCGCCATCTTGAAGGCAAACTGACCGATGGGACACACCTTGGAAAGTCCACATTTGTGCCCAACTGAATTGGCTGCTGGGTGAACACAGATTTCCCCATGTATTTTTGAGTGGTCAAATTGCAGGCATTCTAACCACAGGAAATATACTTACAGCCTTCTTTAACGGGAACTGATTTGCCTAGAAGACAAATGAGAAGACATAGTTGTAGTGATTTGGGCATTTTGCATCCCCAGCCTCTTTGCTCCTCATCACTCACCCAGCATGCTTCCCAGCCGGAACTCCATCCTTATCTCCAGCAGCTGGAACGCTAGATAGATGGCAAGGATGAACGCGGAGATAAGCGCTGCCATCTTCAAAATACCTGAGGAAATAACCACATTTGAAGATTAATTCATGGCCATTGTCCTTTGCTGGAACATCCCAGATGTTGTTGTTTCTAAATACACTTGGGGTTTACCTCCAGTTCGCATCATATTCAGTCAGCTTCAGCCACCCTGAAACGTCCAACAAAGAACACAACTGTTTTGAAAAGAATAATTATAGAAATATTAGTTCTATAGTTATAAATATATAGTTTTTGACGTTTTTCAAATCAGCATTTTCTGTTGGATAGCTGCCACCCAAAGTTTGGTACACAACATCTTTCCGGGTGTCACTTGAACGCTACTAATTTCATTTAAACCACACAGACAGTAAGTCTTGACAAATTTTACCATTCCGTCGTTAATACAATTCTATAAAATAATTTTTTTATATTACTAAGATTAAAGTTGATACCTTACGTCAGAATTGTCGCTACCTAGTTATGTTCTTTGCATGCACTCTCACCGGCGTCAGTAAACAGTACCATTAAAACTGAAACTGATGACAATATTTGCATCTTTTGAAAATGAAAATTACAGCTATTTGATTTGTGCTCTGATTGATTTACCTGTTAGACGAATAGAGTCTGTGACAAGCAGACGTTTCGAGTGTCGAGTCCAGAAGTGACATCTGAGCTGCTGTCGTAGAACAGAGCGCTCACAATCGACACAAACAAGAAGTGGCGATGGAAGCAGGGAAATACTAGTAGTGTGTTTATTCATTTTCAAAACAAAAACCATTCTAAACGTGATTACGGTAAATGTGGCAAGAGAACAGTTGGATTACGGGCCTGAGAGCTTTTTTGTTTTGTTTTTTGGCATAGTGAGACGTCTTTTTAATAGATGATCCTTTTCTACTTCCGGAATTGCTCTTCTTCGCTCAATCAAGAGGTCTACTACACTGTAGCGCCTTCACATGGTTCTGTACGAAATAACAAGCAAAGCTTCAAACACAAAAAGCAAAAACATTAGCCCGTTTTTCATTATATGTAGCTTACTTGTGAATTATAATTTATCAGTCATTAATATAAAAAGCAATATAAAACGAGTAGTATCAACATGTATGCCTTTTAATGTTCAAATAAAAAAAATATACAAATTAAGGCTGCAGCAAAACATTTCAAGATAATGAATTTCAATAAATAACGTTATTTCATCTTGTCACAGCTCTTCAAATCCGCTCTAGTGTCAGTCCCCAAACGGTTTTACTCCAGAAGATTTTGCTGAAAAATAGATATCATTGTCATTCAAAATCATTTTAAAATTAGAACAAAAAAAATACCCATTAAATGATGTGAGTGTTGATTACATTATCTGAGTCCTGCGGACTGCAGGCCGTTCCATTGCTGCTGTTGGCACTTTCAAGATCCCCTGTGGCTCCGTTGCGGTCATCTTGAATCTGGAGATTGGAGAAGCGATACTCTGGTGCCCTGCAGGAGGACGGTGTGAAACAACAGTCCGCCGAAATGCACCGAAAAGCCTCGGAAGTGTTCCCAATGTGCACCTGCTTTGCTCACCTGTATTGATAAACCCCTCTCCTGATGGCGACCAGAGCAGAAATGACAGCGGCTAGGACGATGATCCCTGCGCTAGCGCACACCAGTATCAGCACCATCCTCTCTCGCTGGAAACACCCAAAAAACGCTCTAAAAGTATTCAAGAAATAGTTTTTGGATGTCAAAGCTATTCACCGGTGTGTCAAAGTGTGTGACTGCTGCAGTGGAGTGGGCGGCGGGTGAATCCGGGCTGGGTTTGACACCGCAAGGTCTGATGATAGTCTGGACAGCCAACTGAGAAGAAAATCCCCCCTCACAGCGGTCACTCGGGACCTTGCGATAGCCCGCTGTTAGGAGTTCGTCCTCCTCTCCATTCAGGCACATCTCCAAGGTTTTGTTGTGCATGTCAGGCTGTCGTACACACTCTGATGTGTTCACGTGGCGCTGATAGCCGTAGTCACTGTTTCAAGGTGCAGTTTGTTTAGAATGACTGCTTAATTGATCCGTATGTGTTGATCAGCTGTTCTCACCACAAAAAATCTTCTCTGGTGCACAGACAGGGACTTTCCTTCTTTACGGTGACATAGCCGCGACCGTTCCGACACACGGCTTGTTTCTTCCGTCTCCGGTATGTCTCCTTGACACCCAGGACGCAGCCATCCCTCTCCAAAGCGCCTCCCTCTGTCGAGTGCGCCAACCACTCCTCATAATCCTGGTCATTACCTGAAAGGTTGACATCAGAATGTAGTCTCAAGTCAGGGGGAATCAGGGTACGGGTTAACTTTACATTTCCAAGCAAGAACTCACACTCTCTTGTGATGAGGCTCTGGAAGTCGATGGTGACCGCCACCCACATGGGCTGGTTGTCATCCTCAGGACGGAAGCCCCATACGCTGACGCTCATGGCCTTGGTACCCGGCTCGGAAGACAGGCCGGCGAAGAAGAAGGGCTGCTCGGTGAAGTTGTACGACTTCCAGCACTGGCCTTCGTCCGTTGAGAACCTGAGGCACAACAGGAAACGTTTATCTCAGGAGGTCTCAACAAAACACAAGAGCATCACCAGCTGGAACCTAGCTTGGGAACTTGGGGATGAACAAGGAGAAAATAAAGAGCGAAAAACAATAACAAAAGACAACAGGACACTGATTTTGGAAGCCGGGGATAAACATGGAGAAGAGAGAGAACAATAAGCAGTAACAACAACAGTTGGAACCTGATTTTGGAAGCTGCAGACAGTAAACAAGACGGAGCGCAAAAAACAACAACAACAATAAAAACCTTTTGGAACCTTGGTCAGGAGCCTGCCAACAAACAACAACAAAGCGTGTTATTTGTTCTGTACTTGATTGTCTTGACTTGTCCTTCACGCCGCGCCTCCACGGCTACGATGAGTCCGCCCGAATCCAGTATGCTGTAGTGGTGGGGACCCCTCAGCGTGCCCCTCCAGTTGTAACCCCCATCAGAGGAGACAAACACGTCTGGATACTGCCATGATGACAGGCAATCACCCACCGAGCCTAAAGCAACAGAGGATTACACACCGTAGAAAACAGCGTACAAGGAGATAAAAACAAGCGATTGTTACCATGTGCGATGACCAGACCAACAGCGGTGGGATCAGACATGAGAAGCATTGGGACAATGTGATTGATGCGACTGTGTTCTCCGTGGATATGAAGGTTGCACTGCGCAAAACAGTGATATGTTGGACAAATACGTATGCAAAAAAGGACACGTTTGAACCGCATTTAACACACATTCTTTACTTCCTCTCCACATTCCACATTCTGAGGTTTGGGAAGCTGATGCCACGTTCCGCCCCGATTGAAAGAAACAACTGATCTGATTCGTCCGTCTGAAACAGCAAATAAAAACAAATCTCTTTTCACGGTGTGTTCAACGCCACCTGGGAACAGACTAGCCTACCTTTGTCCAGTTTGTTGGTGAGGTACACGCCGCGGAGAGATGTGATGTTCCGGAAATCGCTCTTCCGTTGCCCGTCGAACAAGTGGCGCTCGAGGGATTTGGAGAAAAGGATACCACGGTCATCTGATGTATACATGGTCCCAAAATAAGTGTCTGTGGGAGTTTACATAGATATTGGAAGACTTTTGTCTGAGTGCTGGAAAACAGTCCAAAAATGAACCACTCCCTCTGACAATCTGACGTTGCAGGTTGAGTGTGTATGTCTTAATTATTATAATTGTGCGTCATAAATCTACACCCTTCGTGCTTGTACACCCTTACGTTTTGGGGATTCATTGCTATAAGTGTACCTTGACATTTGCAAAGGCGACATAATGCACCCCTGTTTACAACTATGTGGTCTACGCCTAAACATTTTATAACGATAACTAGCTTTAAAGTCATAAATCTAACCTTTATACATGTGCCACAGTTTGGGAGTCCTTGAGCTATTGCGGTGTAAATTATACCTTGACTTTTGCAAATGGGCTGCTACTGTACCCCTGTTTCCAATTGTGTAGGTCCGGCTTTAGGTATAATCCTTGAATAATAATTCGATGTCAAGTCATAAATCTGTCACGTGCAGGCCGCAACCATGAAGGACAAGGTCAGCTGAAATGAGCGACAAACACATTGGGAGTGTGTTTGTGTGTGTTCTTATGATACACCCTGATCTCCAGATATGCTTGTCAGCCTTTTGCAGCGCAACCTAAATCTCCCGCCCTCTGCAGTCGACATAAGAAAAAAGCCCCCTGTATCTCCCCGACTTATCTGAAGTCCTGTCGACTTAATCACGGGATTTTTTTTTTTTTTAAAGGAGGCAATTGCGGCTATTTATGTGACAACGATTTTAAAAAGGGTTAAAAATGCTTGATGGCAATGTCTAAAAAGTGTGAAAAGAAAGAAAACACCGTCCAGCTGGCATGGTGTGCGCAAACACAGTGAGTATGATGGAATGATTTGTCAGCAGCAGCCAGAACTTGTGAAACCAGTTCAGTCTTTGCTGTTGAGTATTTCCATTACAACAAAGAAAAAAAAAATGTGTGTTTGTGCCAAGATTTGAGCTATTTTCATCTTTGTCTTTACCTCCCGGGTTGTCCACATGCATAAAGAGCATGTCCTCGTCTCCGTCCAAGATGGAGTAAAACTGCAAACACACACGAACGAGGGTGGAGGCATGAGAACGTGTGATTGTGATGACTGATTTCATTCTCGGCCCATCTAATTTAAACGAGCGAAAAAGTGCCTTCGTGGGTGTTTTTTTTTTTTTTTTAATCGGTGTGTTGAAAAGGAAAAAAAAATCTTTGGAACCGTGGCTTCAGTTTGACCAACCGCTACAATTAGTAACATAGCTGCAATTAAAAGGTGTGCGCTTGTGTGTTAAAGGTGCTTTAGGTTAGCAAATGTTGTCAAATTGTGCTAGCTGCATTTGTAAATGTCTCAGTGTTGGCACAGTTACGAAAATTGGGCGAATTTTACCCCAAAACTGTGTGAATCAGATTTGTAGACGCACACATTTGTAGATAAATGGTTTTCATTGAACAGCGACGCTATGCGTCTCCCATTAAGCGTCTAGATTGTAAGAAAAACACCGAAGTCAAGTAGAGATCATTTAGGTTTGAAGTAGTCAAAATTTGGGTTGCAGTGTTGCCAAAATCTAAGGCTAGCTGTATCCCAAACACTGGAACAGTGAATAGCGACGTTATGCTATCCTCGGCTAATGTGAGTTGACTGCTTGCATTCCATTAGCTTCTGTCTTAGTATTATTTGTTAGCCTCTGTCTTATTATTATTATTATCATTACTCATTTATTATCCGTTGTTAGTCATCAAAAGCATTGTTAGCGGCTAGCAATGCTAGCCTTTCATGCTGAATCTGACTTTTATTTTCCTCTGTTCGGTCCATTTTCTTTTACTAACTGAAACAAGCTTATGAAATATGTTTTTTGTTGGGAAGGTTACGAAATTCTCACCTGCTCGGTCGAGGCCGATGGGAGTAATGCTCGACTGAAGGTGTCTCCTTGGTCGGACGAAAAATACATGACCCTCGGAGATCGCTGGGCGGAAAAAAACACAAATATCATCTGAAAGCATTACCGATAGCGGCATGTTCTTTGAAGGTGTTTCACCGTATCTTCCATGACTGAGAAGAAGAGAAAAGTTCCGATGTAGCCAAAACTGTAGACGTCCTCGTGGATGACGGTGAAGGTCGTGCCAAGGTCTTTGGTCCTCTTCAGCTGCAGATCGCCTCTCTCTTCTGCATCCACTGCGTCAACAGGAGGTAAAAGTCTGAATTTCTGTCAGAGATATTCGGATAATAATTTACAGCTGCCATTTTGTACTCTTACTTGTGTCTGCTTTGCTGCAACTGAAGAACAAATTGATGCCAGCTCCCCTAAAAAAAAAGAATCTGAAACTTACTCTAACAGCATTCAATCATGAATCTAAATATGGTGTCTTGCGTTTTTACAAGGTGTCTTTGAGACTGTGGTTTTATGCGTCACTTCCTGTTGATTCTCACCATGAGAAAGAATGCACTCCATCATGCACTTTTGTCCACGTGGCGCCAAAGTCCAGCGAGAGCCACAGAGCGCCCTGCAAGTCAGGAACAGGAACACACACTGGCCGTGTTTACCCACTTCTCCCAAAGGTGTGACGTGTGCTTGCGATGGCGTTGTCTGCGCTTTTAAAAAAGCAGAATAAACACGCTGTGCGTGACTCACGTCGATGCTAAGCGCCACCAGCAAGTTAGGGTTGAAGAAGTGGTAGGTGATGGGCTGAGCCAAGTGGAAGGGGAGCTGGATGAAGCGAAAGGTGGCACCGGCATCTGTTGAGGTGAAAATGATGCCGCCCGGATGGTCCACCACGGGTGTGTCAGCGGTCAATATTACCTGTTTCGACAGTTATGAGAACCATTTTTGATTTGACTCCGCAGCAATATCACATGTCAAAAATTTCGATTAAATATCATCCTGGCTGGGAACCATTTTTGGATGTCTGAACTGAAGTGGGTCCAGGCCCAAAAGTGGGCCGCGGATTAATTTTGGATGGGTTGCGAACAAGCAGGAGAAAAATTATAGGGGGTGCTTTCTTTATTATGATAACGACAAACGACACACTGCTTTTCATTAAATTGTTTTATAGTATTTTTTTTTTTTTCTATCCAACTACTGAATTTACTGTAATCGGGACATTACTACTCTGTTAGTGTGTATGTTCAAAATATGATTTATATATATTTTCAAAGTAAATTAAAAAAAAAATATTTACAAATGTCCTTTTTGTGCTTGACTTATATAAAAGTGGGTCACGACTTAGTGACGGTAGGAAAATGTGGGTCCCACGTTGACGCCAATTGAGAACAACAGCCTCTCGGCCAAGTTCCTCAACAAAAGTGAGTTGCTCTTCATCAATATCAACTGTCCAAAAAATAAATGCAATCTATGGCAGGATAAGAACCATTTTTTTTTTGTGTGTGTCTGAAGGTCCAGGTCAAAGAACCACGTGACTCACAACCAATCAAGCCAAGATGTCCAAAAAATGGTCCTTGTCCTAATATTTTAATATTAAAACAACAAATATGGTACTATTTGGAGAAGCGTGGTTTCCATAGAATAACAACACTAAGATTGCCTTGGCAAACATGCTAGCATCTACCGGTACTATCGTTCTTTTAGCGCATGGCTTCCAACTCACAGAATTTCCTGGTCCCACGCTGACTCCAAACTCCTCTTTGATGAACGTGTGGTTGATGCTGTGCGAGATGTCGTGGAAGGATTTACCGTAATCCGTACTGGAAAGGAAGATGGGAGTGGGCAACAATGTTGCTAATTAGCACGGCATATTGTTTTTATGTCGCGGCTCACCTTCGGTAAAGGCGCGAGGAGCCTCCCTCGAGGAACGTGTCTATGGGAGCACTGATAGTGGACAAGACCAGGATGACCTAGAAAGATGGAGCTGATCTTATTATGTAGTCTTTCGTGTTGTTTTATAGTGGTGATGTTTTGTTGTTTTGTAGCCACACTCACCCCAGTGTCATCGCCTACCCACGTGAGAATCACGTAGGAGCCATCGTCACCATTAAAACCTGTCTGAAAACAAAACCGCACCGAATTAGCTTTCTAATTGAATATACAAAAATAGTGCTGTCAAAGTTAAAGCATTAACTATGGAGATTAATTTAAAAGTTATAACGCACTAAAAAAAATTAACTCGGTTAACTCAGTGTTATTTACTTCCTGTAGTAGCTGACCTGTGCTCACCGTGCAGACAAACTTAAGAGGAGAGTCAATGTCGCAAAGACAGACTTTTACGTATTTTTACTTTAAAAAGTTGCTCGATGGCTCATTGGAGAAATCCAAAATAATTTGCACACTTCGCAAAGCCTAATTTAAATACCATATTAGTTGGACGTCTTTGGTGTATCATTCAATTGTTGTATTTTACAGGAAAAGAACGATATTCAAGGATCAAAGAAAGCTATTAGAACAGTCTTTGAATCGAAGTCTACCATTTTTCCCCCACATTAATTCCAAGATTTTACTCAATATTGGTTCCAAGCTTTGTAAAAAATTAGAGTTGAAAAATCAGATTAATCGCGATCAATTATGGTAAATTTTGTGATTAATCGCTTGACAGCGCTAAAAAAAAAAACCTTTACCCTATGAGCATTCTTTCATCATTACTAGCATACATTTAAAATTTTGATTGTACACAATTTTACTCGACCCAATGAAAACAATCACAGGACCACAAAATAGACCACGACCCTTAGGTTGAGAACCCTTTTTAAAATAGCGCAAGATCGTTGACTTCGGCTTCATTCACGAAAAAGAACAAGTTAAAATAACACCTCACCTCGTGGGTGTTGTCGTCCAGAACTCGATGCTCGGCGGGGGTCAGGCTGACCTGGCACGACACGAAGGCAGGACCGCTGGAAGCCCTGGAGGCGCCCGCGGAGGTAGCGGCGCCCCTCCGCGGGCGAGTGCGCGCCTCGGCCCCGATTTGGAGCAGAACGCAGAGAGCCACGACTCTCCTCCAGATCATGACCGGTGCCGGAACCGCTCGGAAGTGTCCGCGGGCGGGATGCGTGTGCTCCGAGTGGCGGGGGAGAGGCAACAGGCAGGTGTGTGGGAGAGGGGAGGGGACGGCTCATTAACATGAAAAGTGCTGCGTCCTCTGCGGTGCAGGTGTTGAAGCCCGCATCCCCCTCGCGTAGGACTTACGCTGGGGGCCATTTTGCACAGAAGGGCCCCGTTGTGACCTTACAGCACACACATGTGGGCTCCACCAGAGAGAGCATTTGACCTTTTAACAGAGCAGTAATCGTAAACAATGCACGCATTGGACAATTTTAAGCAAGTTTCAGCGGTTGCAGACACCTTTACAACTTTTATTTGCTGTAAGTGTAGTAGACGTGAGTGTCCACACGAGGGTGCTGTTATGCGTAAGTAGTGGGCAAACAGTCCTGCGATATTTGTTGCAATAATAGGGACGATTAACGTATTTATTCTTTTTTTTTCTAAATTAGGAATTGCTTAATTGTAATAAAACAAAAGTATTATTAACATTAAAATACATGTGTTTATATAACTTTAAAATGTGGCTTTTAATTACAAATATTTTCTTTAAAAAAATGTTTACATATTTTACATTAACAGTTACATTTATTATTAAAAATCACCCTGAGCACAAAATTTTGCTCACCCCTGCCTTTTATGTTTAAAATGTCGTTTTGGTGATGTCATGGTTACACTCCACAAAAGTAAGCGTTACAGATAGAATACAGCTGCCATTGGCTGATGATCCAGCTCTTTAAACACTCTTTTGTGACATGTTTATTCAAACAGTACTCATTTATATACAGTGGGAGGTCAAGTTTCTATTGAAAGGATGTTTATTTCCCAAAGGAGACAGACGATCAAAGCCAAACATTAACAAGAAGGAAAAAGCAACACAGGATTGGGAATGAAATCACCTGTTTGGCTACGCTAGTGATGGCTTTGTTGGCTTTTTATTTACATTCCAAACGTTTACCATTCATTTTATTATGTGACAATGTAGCTGTCCATATTTTTCATCACAGACATACATTTTATAGATGCACCACACAAATCAACAATTGGCAGGTTGACCAGCCTTTTAATTTGCAGTATTATTATTTTTTAATTATTATGAAACCATTACACACCAAAATATTGATCCTGAAATCATTCCCCCATGCTGCTTGCATTCACTTTATCAATTACTGTACAGTACAATTCTGTCTTTGGCTCGGCAGTTTTCAGTAGTGCTGTTCTGTCACATTTTTTGAAGCTGCCACAGTTCCACAAAGTGCATCCAGCAGACATTCTGTCTCCACTCTCATCGGTCCACGTGCAAGGTCACAGAAGACCCGCCATGATGCTTCGGCGCTGGACCTCTCTCCATCTCCAGCATCCACCGGCGGTCCTGGACGTGCATCAGGCCGCCAACCGAGTCGGCCAGGCTGAAGATGAAGGCAAAGATGGTCACAGCGGTCCCGAAGAGGTAGAGCTTCAGAACAGCTGGAACCATTGCACCAGGTGAGCAACAATAACCCTGTGTTAAGGAATATATAACTTACATGAATATATACACATACCGTATACATACAGCTGTTCTCTTACGTTTACATACCCTGGCAGAATTTGCATGATGTGTACCATTCTTGAAAGAAAAACATGAGTGATCATGCAAAACACTTTTGTTTTATTTTGATGGGATTCATATTAAATCATATGACAATTCAGAAAAGCAAAATCATTAAACAAAACATAGTAATGAAGAAAATAATGAGATGGTTTCTGTTCCGTCATATGTCACGGTCTTGTCTACAGTCTTACAGTGTATAAACTTATGAGCACAACTTTTGATGAATAAATACATTACAAATAGTCAACAGTCAAAACGTATTCACAGAAGTCACTTTAGTCGGAAGAATGGCATTAATGGTGCGTTCAATATACAGCAAATGCCAAAACTAGCACGAGGAATACACGCAATACACTTCCTGTAATAGACAATACAGTACACGTTTAAAGACGTATAGCAACTTGAATCATCGACTTAAACTCTTTTACGTTGTTTTAGTACACCACGACTTTCTTCACCTTCCCAAGAAAGAATAGACCTCGCCACTCAAGTCGTAAATGATGCTAAATCACATCGCGAGGATGAAAACGAGTCAAATTTCGACGAAAATGCCGTTCAACGCTAGCACGTGAACGCATCAGCAGCTAGACCGCACCAAATTCGCCCAACGCAGACATAAACTACAAAAAAAAAGGCAAAACGCGCGAATTCGCGTTATAATTCACGTCTTTTGTTACTTTAAAACACACAAATGTGTGCGGCGGTTTGGGAAGAACTCACTGTGGATTCTTTCTTTACATGCGTGTCGCGAAGACTGCCGACGGTTTCCAACAACAAGCCGGGACCTGCTAAGAGGTATTACATTATTACGGAATGGAATTGGTTTTGAAATTGTACTTTAAATGACAGTGTTAAACAATTAGCTGTGGTCCTCATTTTCTGCCCGCATCTCGTCGGTCCCGTAGACAGGGAAGCAGAAAAGGGGTTGTTTCCGGTTCAGGGAAAATTACCATTTGTTATTATTCTTTTTTTAAGTAATCACTGTTAGCACTTTTGTATCATTTTCTGATGTATAAAATTAATAATAAGCATCGTGAAAAAAATCTATATATCACCAACCATAATGTCCTCGCTCAGGCCTGTTTCCAATCCAGACATCCACTGTTGCGACTTGTTGGAGGGGAGCGGTTCTTCTTTCTTTCTTTCTTACGCTCATGCACGTTGTGGACTTCCCCAAAAATGTCAGCTGTGGATAATTTTCCCCCACACACAAACTGGTCATATTCCTCCTAAGGGGTAGTCACGGTGTTGTAGGGAACACTGGGCCATTCAGTTTCACTTGAATATGCCCTTTGGAAAATGAAAATGTGTAGTATAGTTTAGCCTGTGACCACTAACTCGACTAATGTGGCCTCTTCAAGGGTTTAGTTTATTCATTGTATCAACACATACGATCCAAAACACTATCTAAATTAATCTGGTCTATTGTAACATTCTGTATGTATACTCTTGTCATATTTGCACAGTTTTGTGCATGTTTTGTAATATTTTTTACACACGTTCGTCTTTTAAGGTGGCATTTTTATTTTTACATATAATTCACGGAATGTACATACAGTTAAATGCTCATGATATAGTTAAAGACATCATAAATGAAAATGTTCATTTGAGCACACTGAAAGAGTGGGTCACATTATTTGATGAGCCTTTAAAATAATCATTTAATTCAGCACAAAGGTATTACTTCAATTGCGACATTTGGGATGAAAAACACCACGGGAATGTTTCTCTCCACTCATACGGTTTCATCATAACGTCAAAAAACAAAGAGGCAGAGAAAGAAATTGCACAAGCTTGCTTTGTGAAACTCGTGCCAGACGTTTCTTCGGGGCAGCTGGAAGACAGCCATTTTCAGTCTGAACTCAAGACTGAAAATCTAAAAGAGCACAAATTAAAACCTCATGTCTTTCGTTGGAATGATACAGCAGAAGCCATGCCGTACCAAATAAACTGTATTTCAATTTGCAAGTCAGTAAAATATCCCGGGGTATCACTTTAAACTGAACTTTGTGAATTTGTGGATTTAAATACAGTATCAATAGCTTCCATAATGACTTGACAGTGCCTGTAATCAATCAATTGTTGTTTGGTGTAATGACACACAATATCCGACAGAGGGCAATGTAACAGTCCTCCACGCACGCCTGTCAAGGTCAGAGGGAGCTGACGTATTATTACGTGAATATTCATTTAATTAGCGAATAGAAAATGACGTTCAATTAGTCTAATAATAATAAAATATATATTTAAAGTTATGCTAATCTTAAATTAATCTTTATTCTGAGAGATGACTTAATGACGATTATTTGATACATATAATAATTAAATTTAGTTTAAAAAAACCAACTTCATTCTAGTTACATAAACCCGTACGTCTTTGAGGTTAAATTGAATTACTATTAATTTAATACATTACAACCACACAATAATGTTAAATTAGTGGAATACATTTTTTTAAAAATCAAAACGTTTTGACGTATCATTGAATTATGATTGGGACAAATCACATGGTTAACCATAATGACTTATACAAATAATTTCAAGTCCCCAAATACAGTTTAAAAAAGTTGCCAATGTCATCTTGTGTGCCATGTGAATAATTGTAATACAGTTGACAACTTTTAACATTTCTTGAGTTTTGAATGAGAACAGTGGGCATGTGGGGCCTACGTTTAATTAGCTTTTAAGGTTTGTCGGCATGTCTCCTCGTGACCGCGTCTACACCGCGCGCACATGACGGCCATTAGTGCAAATTTATGGCATGCGTGTGCTCGTGTCCGTACCCGCTTTCATTGAAGCCGATTCGTCCCCCATTCAGCATGTGATGTCCTGCCTTTCATGTCAGACGACCAGGCAGGTCTGATCCGTTAGCATGTGGTGAAGGGTTTTAAGAGAATTTTGTCAACGGTCACCGTCACCTGCAGGTGGTTGTTGTACGGTGTGTTGTAAAGTTAGAATAACAGACAATGTGTAGGTTTTACATGTTGGTTGTTTTTGTTGAAAAGTAGCTCCTCTCTTGGAGTGTCACGTGACTGCATATAGGCATCACTGTATAAAAAAAAAAAATGCTCATCTTCACGGGGAAATCCTCTTTGTCTGGATTACATGGCTTCACAACTCTCCTGTCCCGCTCTCTTTGCTCCAGGGCCTGGCTTTGCTTTGTCCCGCGTCCCCATTACGCCGACCCGCAACTCTGGCCGGTGACGTGGCGCTGGCTTAACATTACCACGGTGACACCCGCTCTCTGGGAGAATCTCCTTGGCGACGCCCCCCGCCGACACGCCTGTTGTCTCTTTTCAAGGCAGGTGCATCCCCCTGTGAGTCCTTGCTGCATGGGAACATCGACTGCTGCTGCCAGATAATGCATATTTGGACAACAACTTTCAAGGTTCTCACACGTGGGATTCTAAATGTAGCCTAAACTTTGCAAAGGAGTCAAACATCTAACTGGAAGCGGAGATGGACATCTACGAGGACCAACAGGTGGACCGGAGGAGGATGTCGGGAGACTCGCACAGCCGAGGGGAGCGCTATGTCCGGCACGAGACGGCGGCGCAGCGCTACAGCGCCACCCGCATCCAGGCGGGGCTGGGACCCGAAAGGTAGGACGTTCCGATCCGACGTCGAGCGGTTCCACGGCCACTCGGGTAATAGCTGCCCTAGCTTAGCGCCTGGTGCGAACAAAAACAAGACTTAGTGCAAGCTTTTAAAAATAGGGCTCTCCTGGATCACCGCGGGGTAATCCCAAGCGGGCTCGGGAAAAGGAACCAGTGAGCCGTATGGCCAATGACCCACTTCAAGCCATTCAAATCAAATCAAATCCTTCCCGGTCACCTAACCCTCACTTTTAATGCAAGAGAATGGCACTCAGCTCATCTTTGTATAACTTTGTCCTCTGTGCACCAATGCACAATTCTGCAAATGAGATTAGAAAACAGGTATAATATATATATGTCTATCTATGCAAGCGAGGTATAGTGACAGGCAGAGCAATTCAATTCTGTTCCACTAGAGGGCAGAAGATAGACTTAAACTGTGCACCTGTTGCCGTTCATACGATACAATAGTGTAGTAGCTTTTTGTCCAACTAAACAGGCCCAAATTTCACTCAGAGCAAGTCAATTTATGAGTAAATGAAGACGAGGTCATCATCATTTCAGTATATTTGACATTTTTGTTTGGTGATATGTCATTAGACATTTCTCATGTAAATTTCTGCTTTGGCCCAAATAAAGTTGGCAAGGTACTGTTTTCTGGTTAGTACATAAAAAAAAAATAAAAAAAAAATAAAAAAAACATACGTTAAATATGACATTAATTTTGTGCAGGTGCAAATTTCAATTTAATTGTCTACATATTTTTGAAGTGAATAATTGTATCTTTTAAGTATATTTTTTAAACAAAATTATGTAATTTAAAAACATTGAAAAAAATCCATTTTTTTGTGCCTATGTGGGGTCAGGTCGCGGGGCAGCATCTTTAGCAGACCCACAGCTCGTGATTATAAGTCAGGGTAGGAATGTAGATCGACAGGTAAATCGAGAGCTTCGCCTTTTGGCTCAGATCCTTCACCACGAAAGATATGGAGTCCCTATCACTGCAGACGCTGCACCGATCCACCTGTCGATTGCCCATTCCATCCTCCCCACATTCATGAACAACACCCTATCACACTTGAACTCCTCTACTTGAGGCAGGATCTCATCTCCAACCTGGAGATGACGCTCCACCCTTTTCTGACTGAGGACCATGGTCTCAGATTTTCGAGGTGCTGATTTTCATCCCAACTGCTTCATACTCTGCGAGGGCAGCAACGTTCCATCTCCACTATACACAATGTTAATGGTGCATGTATTCACCACCCACCCACCCCGAGCTATTTTATTCTTTTTTACATTTTAATTCTTGCAAAAGTGGTGGTCTGGACTTAAGGTCTCCTGACTATCCGGTCCGTCACCATAGCAGCATGTAAGATGTCCGTGACGTCACACGTGAGCGTTGTGGGTAGCACAGCAGCAGCAACAGCAGCAGCACGCGGGGAATTGAACACGCCTCCACCCGGAAAGGGGATGTAACGAGGCGGCGGCTGGTACATAATCCTGCAACCCTGCACCGTGGCACAGAGAAGCGGCAACGAATCTCCAGTTTTGCCGTGCTTTTTTTTTTTTAACTCACTTTTTGGAGCCACGGGCGACGAATCTGCTCTCATTCCTTCTTCGAGGTAAACTCGTGCCGACGTTAGCATGATTGTTATTAGCATCCTCGCTACACCTTCTCCACATTTCACTACCAAGCCGGGAGATCGCTTTGCATTTTAGGGTTAACTGAGAAGCGATCGGGACCTGGTTAAAGGAAAACACTTAGCCCTCCACTTCCAAATTTAAAAAAAAAAAAAAAAAAAAAAAAAAAAAAAAAGGGGCGAGTTGACACAAGACACTGGACATGGCGCGCGCACATTCGAGCAAGAACACTGGCATGTTGCTATGCTAATCGCTAACTCTCGCTGCACATGTATCCCTAATGGTGCGTGCACTGACAGGAGGGAAAAAAAGTTTCTTTGCGTGCACATTTAAGACCAAACGTGACGTAAAAATGACTGCCAGTGCATGTATAAAAAGATTTGAAAGCTGTGTTTGCGTTACAGCACTATTGGTATTTACATTGCTATTTATGCTATATGTAAGTTGTTTATCATTTAATCGGTGCGATCGCTTAAAATGCTAATGGAAGTTTCGCCATGTTATTGCACTTAAATGTCAGACCCATTTTCTATAACTGCCTTAAGCCTGCTTCAGCAAGTATTAACAACATTCTACATGTGTTACCAGCCTCACCCTCCACGTTGGCTAAATTACGACTCACCTTTGCGCACCAGAACACCGAACTCGCTTAGAAACTACACTAAAATAGCGTCTCCGCCTTCCCCTGTGGAGCAATTTTGCTCAATTTAAAGCTAAATACTATCGTATGTGAAATAAACAGATCTGTTCGTCAATTCGGCCTAGATATTGGAGCTATTTTTAAACGTCATCTCATGTTATGTGGCCTTTTAAAGGGCACGTTCCGGAGCAAAATGCTAATGTTTGCTCGCCTGCAATGTAGGTCACCAAGATATATATATATAAGCGTCGTTTACGTCAAGTTTGGCGTTTTTAAAAAAAAAAAAACACCTTCACATACCGCTACATAGTAATTAGCTGATGTCAACCCATGTTTTTTTCCATGTCACGTTCGGCTCTCGCGTTGCGACTGGAGGGCTGCAATGTTGCCATTTCCCGTTCTTTTATCCTCTGGTCAAAACGTGTTTATTCTATGTATGACATCATCAAGAGACTGGAGGTGCTTGGTTCTTGATAGACCTTTGCGTGCGCTTGTTACCAAATGACTGCCTGCCTCAAGATGTTTCTGCGGCTGCCCAAAAACATCTCAAAGGGGTACAGTGGGACGATTTGTTCTGAAATGAATGTTGCGTTTTCCACTTGATTGAATGTCTTGGGCAAGAATTTAGATACATAGATGTTTAGCCAATCAAAAGCTGGAACAAAGTAGTTGAGAAGGAAGTAGATGAGGGAAATGGCGCAATAGTACCACAGGCGATCAAACTAAAAACAACCACTAATAAGCAAACATGGTCTAGTTTGATACGTCAAAGAAAATAACATTTTAAATCATTACGAATGGCTTGCTTGAGCAGGGATGATGGAGCAGTACTAGTCGTAGTAAAGGGAAATGGCACAATTACAGAAAATTAAGGAGCATCGTGCCTGCTCACAAAATAAATCATCTACAATGAATTTCTTTTTTCTGTTCCAGCATGGCAGATTACTTAATCAGCGGCGGCACCAGCTACGTCCCGGAGGACGGACTCTCGGCGCAGCAGCTCTTCTCCATCGGCGACGGCCTCACATACAAGTAAGTTGTCACACCCCCTCGCTCGCTCCACCTCGCTTTGGAAAGGCACACGTTGACACGTGTGTCAGCACTTAGCGCTTTGTAATGGCCAACACGTTCTGAACCAGCAGATGTGACCAACACTCGGACGGTCAAACGGCTGAAGAGCTATGCTCTAAAGGAGATGGGTTGACTTACAAGTGAGTAGAACAAGTCAGTTTGAAACTGTATACAGAATTACAATGATTGTCCCGGTGAAGAAAAAAAGTAATTTTCCTTGAAGCCAATCATAGCGTGACAATGAATGAGAGCGCACATTTTATCAGGAATCAGTCGTCGTGGGATGAACAATGGCTTTACAGTGGAAATTTTGAAGTGGGAACAAATTGATCATCTTCGAGGAAAAATTCAAAGAAAACGATTTCCGGTGAGGTCAGCAAATCGAGCTTCACTTGAATATTCACACTGCAGAGCGTGATGCCCAATTCAAAAACAAATGCGGCTTTTAATGTGAGCACAACGCATCCGTGATGTGACACGCATGCGCACAAGCACGACGCCGACGTCAGTGTTTACGGAGGTATGGTCCTGCGTGCAGGGGCTTATTTTAGCAACTCATATTGCCAGAGTAGCGGGGCGGGATGAGGTATAAATATTTTGGAGATATGAGGCGACAGTCCTTGATCTCCTTATTTCATGGAGACGTCAACTGTTACTCAAAACAACTTTGCAGATTGACGTCCAACGTCAGTAGTCGACCGAGACCTCTCTCTATGCGTACACATCCGATTTATAACCACATACGAAAGAGGCCTGGGACGGATTTGAAAAACTGGGAATTTTTTCTGTCCTTGTCATCCCGGTGGCCATCCAATATGACTAATTTCTTTGTATTTAAAAGTCACAGTTTATGACATAAGACAAAACATTGCAATTACACCCCAAAACTACCATGTGAACTGTACATCTCTGCGCGTTCTTGAGGTGCTGATTTTTAAGGACGCGTTCCCTATTAGCGACTTAATCGCGCGCATCACGGCCTCCTCCAAGGCCGCTCACATGATGGCCTCAATTGAAATCATGTGAAGAGCAGGAGAGAACCGAGGCCGTGCTTTCAAAAAGTGCGTGACATAGTGAGGGGGCGTGAAATTCCGCTCGTCGCAGTCCAAAGTTTATTAGAAAGTGTAGCCGGCCGGCGTGCTGTTACTTGACCTCAAAATGGAGGTTCCTCTCCTAAAATGGCCTCCAGGAGAAAACACACTCAGCGCCCTCTGGACTGGAAATCCCTTGACGTGCCATAAATTGAAATATTTGTTCTTTGCGCATTTATGGATATGACTAATGACTGGCTTCTTGACTCCATGCCACACAATTTTCAGGTTTTTATGGACTTGTTGCTCCACACAGGTCACACTGCACCGTGAATTCCTAAAACGGGCAAAAATGTGACAACCTTGAGGGTAGAATTGGATAGCGGCCGCCTTGAAAATAAAATGTTGGACAATTTTGTCACTGTATAATCCAGTTTTTAGGGGGTTTTCAACTCACACATGCATACGTGTATGGAGAGTGACGATTGAGGCCATTTTGGCTCTTGGTTGGACAGTTTCTTTTACAGCCTGAAGTCACTCACAAAGCAAATATAAAACAATTAATGCAAAATATTGAATTCCTGTAATAAAGTCTGGTACAATTGAATTCTGATCAATTTTACATTTAATCCAAATTTTGTACACTTAAAAAAGATACATTTTCAAACTGTCTTAAAACTGTGTCTTGTTTTGAGGATTCATTTAATAAATTAATTTAATGCAGTAAATGGTTAAATTCAAAATGTTGTTAGTGTAATTATTTTTTAAAAAGTTAATTAATTGAATACATTATAATTAAGAAGCAATGTTAAAATTTTTTTTTTTTATATTAAAAAAATTGTTCTCTAAATCTCTTTGTTTTGAGTGTAATTTAAACTTAAAACATAAGGTGAATAGTGCTTTTATAAAGACAAGAGCGTAAAACCTCCCCCCCTTTTTTTTTTTAATTTTTTTTTTTTTTTTTAATGGTCCATATGCTTTTTCTTTTAGTCATCGCTCCCGCCTCGCTCCACCCAGTTGCTTAACGCGAAATATTTATACGTCACCATGGCTGTCATAACAGCAGAGCAAAAATCAAAACTGCGAGACATCTTACCCGCGTCGTCATTACTTCATTGGCAAACTCCTAATTTAAGCTTTTTTTGTTTTGTTTGTTTGCTGTGTCAAAGCTGAACTTTACGGCGGCGGCTAATTGCAAACAGATGCTTTTCTGGAATTCCTGCTGGTCGCCACACAAATATTTGTGGACGTGGGGTTGACAAACACAACCGTCCAGCTTTCTATTTTTGGGGACCTTGCCGCACCGAGAAAATACAAATAAATAATGTTAAGTCGATTGAAATGTGAAAAAAATATCTTTAAGTGTAGTAACATTTTAACATTGTAAACTGCCACACAAGTATAAACAGAAGTTAATGAAGATTAGACTAGAGTTTATATTAAAGTGTAAATAAATGTGAACAATGGAGAAAAAAAAATACTTTTAGGCACTCCACCTTTTTTAATGCTTTTTGAAGACATTTCTGCCAGGTCAGGTTTTTTTTGGATTTTGGATATCACTGCCGCTTCTGTTGTCTCATATTAGCCTCTGACTTTCTTTTTTGTTGTTGTCTTTCAGTGACTTCCTGATTCTGCCCGGCTTCATTGACTTCACCTCAGACGAAGTGGTGAGTATGCGAGTACGTCATGTCGGTGACTGCGCTGCCTTATTCCCCCGTCTGGACACACTTCTACGCCACTTCTCGACCTCAGACCACCAAACAGAAATAGCCTTGTTTATTATGTTTGCACGTTTGACGCCGCTCCCTTCAGCCCGCTGTCCCCGTCTGCTGCGGTTGCTCATCTGACTCACCTCTCTCAGCTGGTTGGCCATGGAGGAGATAATCGGAGGCTTTTTTTTTTTGAACAAATCCCCCCTTCCGCTGCTTTTTTCCTCTTGCAGGTTTTAGTTAATGGATATCTGTAATCTCTGTTTCCCTGCCACAAGCGCTGTTAAGAGTTCAAAGCAAACTGCCGTGGAAAATGTTTCAATTGAAACATGAGGGAAATACTTTTAAATAATGATTTAAAAAAAAAAAGATGAAATATTCATATACCACTATGATTCCTGTAGAAAATAAGTCTGTAGTAATATTTATTTTTTAAATCACCCATGATGCATCATAATTCATATGGAACTTTTTTTTTCTCCCCTGATTAAAAAATAAAGGGTGCCAAACAATGATCGGGTACCAAAGGGGCAGTGCTGCATGGTTTATTGGTAATCTTTGCTTCCGTTTTACAGTATCAACTTCCTCATCTTGTTTTTTTTTTTAGTGCCTTACTCTTCTCAGATACTTCACCTTTCTGTCATTGGTCCATTGTGACCATACAGCAGCCCTGGTCTGGTGTGTCCCACTTGGCTTCTGGACAGTGTGCCCATTCACGCTTGACAAGCAAAAACAAGTCCACATTTGGCTCTAAGTACCATCACCACAATCTGGACCGAGATGTCGCACAGGCCATGTGTGTGTGTGGACGTTGACATATTCCCATCTCCCAGCTGGAATCTCACAGCTCAGTGATTGCTCTCTAAATGGAAGTCTGAGGTGGCTTCCCCCCCAATCCTCGCCTTCACAGCGTGAGAAAAGCTGCCCACTTTGTGCTTTACTTCGTCTGATAAGAATTAACTGTTGTTATTGTCATGCGGATACATTAACCCGTGGGAGACAAGTAGGACTTTTTCAGATAAAATTAGTACTTTAACTTTAGAGAAAAGACTGATTGGCTCATTTACCTGCTGTTCCATGATGAAATGGCGCCTCCGTGTGGCTGATGTGCAAATCACTCTAGTTGAAACGAGTTTACTTTTTGTAACTACTTTTGTGCATTTTTTTACATTAAATATTCGTTTATTTTCCAGTTTTTTTTTTAAATCATTTTGGCTGTCATGGGCACTGGTTCGTCTCATTGAATGGGGTAATTTCCGATTTTGTATTATTTTAAGCATTATTTTTTTCAATCATTTGTTTGACTATTTTGCATCACTGTATTTTTTAATTCACTTTTTTTCATCATAACTTGGCTCGTGTTATTGAAGCGCCCAATTCCTTGTATTTTTCAAATAAATTTACCAATTGAGTAAGTATTTTAATAAAGAACATATTGTGCATTTATTGAGTTATTTGTTTATTAACTATCATTTTTCCCAGTTAGGACTTTCTTCCTTTATTTTTTTTCATTTTGTCTACCCATGTGTAGATTATTTTATCAATGTATTATGTGTATCATCCATTATTCATTTTAAATAAGTGTTTGAATACAACTGTTAATTTTTCTTTCTTGGTAGGATTTAACATCAGCGCTGACCAAGAAGATCACATTGAAGGCCCCCCTCATCTCCTCCCCCATGGACACCGTTACAGAGTCGGCAATGGCCATCGCAATGGCGGTAAGATGTTGATCATATGGCCGCTTTAATTATGATAATTTCATTTTTCAAGACTCTTACTGACTTCATAGCTAATGGGAGGCATTGGCTTCATCCACCACAACTGCACACCCGAATTCCAAGCCAACGAGGTCCGCAAGGTCAAGGTATGCCGCCGTTACCCCTGCCATCATCAGCCCAGTGATCTTTTATTTAGTTTTTCATTCATATTTCTAAACATGTGATTCATATTTCAGAGATTCGAGCAAGGTTTCATCACGGACCCGGTGGTGATGAGCCCGCGCCAGACGGTCGGCGATGTGCTTGAGGCCAAAATGCGTCATGGCTTCTCGGGCATCCCCGTCACCGAAACAGGCAAAATGGGCGGAAAGCTGGTGGGCATCGTCACCTCCAGGGATATCGACTTCCTGTCGGAAAAGGACCACACCAAGCCCTTGGCGGAGGTGTGTGCTGGGAATCCATACTATATATTATCCAGGGATAAATATTGCCGATGAAAATACCCGGTGTATATACTGTATAAATACTCTACTTGTGCTGTTTCAGGCAATGACCAAGAGGGAGGAGTTGGTGGTCGCTCCTGCTGGTGTCACGCTAAAAGAAGCAAACGACATTCTGCAGCGCAGCAAAAAAGGTGGGAACACCAATCTTGGGGTTGTTTGTTTTCATTTGTTGACGTTCGTGCGGCAAACCAGGCAAGCTGCCAATTGTGAACGACAACGACGAGCTGGTGGCCATCATCGCCAGGACGGATCTGAAGAAGAACCGCGACTACCCACTGGCCTCCAAAGACTCACGCAAGCAGCTGCTGTGCGGCGCGGCCATCGGCACCCGCGATGACGACAAGTACAGGCTGGACCTTCTGGTGCAGGCGGGCGTGGACGTGGTGGTGTTGGTGGGTCTTTTTACCATGCTTTTAGGCACACACCAAAACAAAAAAAAAAAACACTCGCTGTCAACAACATTAAAAATGTTTCCTTTTCAGGACTCATCGCAAGGCAACTCGGTATTTCAGATCAACATGATCAACTACATCAAGCAGAAATATCCAGACTTGCAAGTGGTGGGAGGAAACGGTCAGTCCATGGAGCCTTACCAATGATGGGTCTTAATTATCCTATTTCAAATAACCTGAAAATGACATATTGTCACCTATTCACATTTGGTTTGTTAAATTGGGGTGAAATAAAGTGTGTGTATGGTATGTTTGGAATACATTGGAAATGAATGTATAATATTTGCCTTGAAAGAAATTGTAATATAGCCCCTTGTGTTGTTACATTTTGAAAATGTTTTTCCAACTGTAAAATTTGACTGGAGGGTTAGTTAAGTCAATGTTTCATTTTAAGTGTCGGTAGGTAGATTTAGTTGGTTAACCCTTGAATATATAATTAATCCTCTGTAAAATAAATATCTAATGCTTAATTATGTAATACATAAAAAAATACCGGTGTGCTAATTTTAGTCAAATATTGTGATGGAATTAGTTCCAATTTTTAGCATTACTCAATTTACATATGCTTTCTTATTGCCTTGTTAAACATTCTGTGCAATTTTAAAATCCCACGTCAGGCCAAATAAATACTCTTGTCTTGTGGCCCACACGCCATAGGTTTCCCATCCCTCGCTTTAATCGACCTGTTTCCTTTTCAGTGGTGACAGCGGCGCAAGCCAAGAATCTGATCGATGCTGGCGTGGACGCACTGCGGGTGGGCATGGGCTGCGGCTCCATCTGCATCACGCAGGAAGGTACTCATACGGCTTTGTTCTGTGCGGCTTCTCATGGTTGCCCGTGGTAACCGCCGCCCAGAGACTCCTCTCGGTTATCTTCCCGTTCTGGGTTGCCAAGGCGACGTCTGCCGCAATTATCAGCGCGTGTCGTGTGATTCACTGCGCTGTCGGCGTTTGCAGTTATGGCGTGCGGCCGGCCTCAGGGGACCTCGGTGTACAAGGTGGCCGAGTATGCCCGGCGCTTCAGCGTGCCCGTCATCGCTGACGGCGGCATCCAAACGGTGGGACATGTTGTCAAGGCACTCTCACTGGGAGCATCCACTGGTAAGAATGTCACAAAAACAAACAAAAAATATTATTTTACCACCATTATAGAGACATTAATGACAACTATTTTTAAAAATAATCATTATGAGACAATTTTGAGGAAACAAGTCAGTTATTCCATGTCATCCTAGTATTGTTTAGAGCTCAAGTTCAAGACTCGTATGTGTCCGACAAAGCCAGGAAATAACATGAGGGAGGAAAGGAGATATTAATGAAAAGTAATATTGAAAATTTGAAAAAGAAAACAAAACATCATCCTCAATATAAATGTCAATAATTTCCCATCTTTTTCCGCCACAGTTATGATGGGCTCCCTGCTGGCCGCGACCACCGAGGCCCCCGGCGAGTACTTCTTTTCGGACGGCGTGCGACTCAAAAAGTACCGCGGCATGGGTTCCCTCGATGCCATGGAGAAGAGCACCAGCAGCCAGAAACGTTACTTCAGGTGCGCTCACGTGGTATTGCAGTACAAGTGTATGGTGGAGAGGTCATGGGTGTTTATTTATTTTTATTTTTTTTACTTTCATGACATAACAGTGAGGGCGACGCGGTGAAGGTGGCACAGGGTGTGTCAGGCTCGGTGCAGGACAAGGGCTCCATCCACAAGTTTGTACCGTACCTCATAGCCGGTATCCAACATGGCTGCCAGGACATCGGGGCCAAGAGTCTCTCGGTGCTCCGGTGAGGACAGGCTCGATTCTTATTCCATTTAGAATTCAACAACAGCTGCTAAACGCGTATTTGCTGTGTTGTCAGCTCTATGATGTACTCTGGAGAGCTCAAGTTTGAGAAGAGAACCATGTCTGCGCAGGTGGAAGGTGGCGTTCACGGACTTCACTCGTAAGTACCACTTTTTCCAACATTATCAGCTCCGAGCGCGCTTTACGCTTAACCATTTAAATCAAACAGATTTATTCATGTAACAGACCGGAATAAGCCACATTTTTAAGTTTGAGTGATTTTATTTTGTGTTAAATTGCTGGAAATTACAAGAACGTGGCAAAACAAATACACTTTGCTTTTAACAATAATTTTCAGACAGCTATGGGACAGCGCCAAATCATTCTATCATAGTTGAAAGAACAGGTGTTAAGATCAAGACCTGTAAGTGTCCATCGACAGTCTAGAAATAATGTAAACAACTGTAGGAAAAGAGGTCTGGACAGTAATTCAATATCAATATACAGTTGTGCTCATACATTAGTAAATTGAAAAGAATTGTTTATAATTTGATGTTTGATCAATTTAACGATTTTTCTCATTTTAAATGAGTAATTATCAATGGCTGAAATGAAATGCTTACATCGCCATATCGTCCAGCCCTACTAAGCACATTGTTTATAAAAAGGTGTTTATTTAGTCTTTATATTAACCAACTTATTTGACTTTTTCATAGTTGCGTTGATCACTTATTAAAAGGTTAAGGAATATGTTCAAATAACATTTCCTAAATTCAGCCTTTTTTCTCCCTATTTTGAATAGTTAAAAAAAAAAAGAAAAAAAATCAACAATTATCGTTATCAACCATTATGAAATACTTACAATACTGCCCAGCTCTAAGAGATATTAATGAAAACTGTGATGCTATTTTTGAAAATCATGAGTAGTATAAAATAAGAATGGATACTTTCAAGGAAATTTTCTTTTGTGCCAAATAATCCCAGCATGGTCGTGAGAAAATGTATAAAATTCAAGGCTCCCCTAGGTAGACAATTGGACGACCCTGTATGGATTAATAAGGACAACTTTTTGTCAAAATGTAATACAAACAATAACCAAAGTAGTTTTTTGATATTTGTCATCTCCAGGATGAAATAAGAATAAACTTGAACTCAAAAATGTGATGTTCGCGCTTAACAGCATGTCTACAAGGGAGGCCGTTAACAAAAGTAGCAGAAGACGATGAACCTCTTCCGCATGCTCACTAATAGCAACACTTTAGAGTTTAGAGCTTTAACAAAATGGCCTAATAGTCCTGCATGCGCTTGAGTGGCTTTTAATGCGGCAGCTAACCATCAAACAAAATGGATACCGCAGTTGAAATGACACATCCAGCACTAATTGTGTTTCCTTGCACCTCGACAGTTATGAGAAGCGTCTTTACTGAGCTGCGGATGGGCCAGCATACCACCTTTATTTAAAGGTTTAAAAAAAAAAAAAAAAAAAAGAAGAAAGATGGTGACCAAACGTTTAAATGACGATTAACCTCCAAGACCACACACCCGCCACGTCCGCCTGTAGCTCATCTCCACACCTGACTCTCCACCAACATCACGTGCGCAAGCCGAGGGTGTGGGAACAGCGGAGGGCGCTTTGCACGCAAGACACGGACGATCAGGGTTTGCAGACGTTCCATGACGACAAATTTGAGTCTGGCGTTGAGGTACTGCGTTTGTGGACGTGCTTTTTTTTTTTTTTTTTTTTATTTTACGGGGAGAGTTCTCTTGTTTACTTTGGAACCTCGGGCGCCGCCTACAATCAGCAAAGCTGGCTCCACTCATTCATGAGCCCAAATATCAACACGACGGGACCAAAAAAAAACCCAAAAAAAAAACGGAATATAATCAGGTATGTTTCCACGTGTGGATTTTGTAAAAGCTGTACAGTCTCTTCTGGGCTTTGGATGGAGCGATGAAGGGGTTTTGATATGCATGTTCTTTTTCCACACGCCCAACGCGGTTGAATTTATATTCCGCTTTGTTGTAACTGTATACGTACTGCCAAGTGTATTTATACGTGCTCTTTTTGGAACGTCAAAACCAAATCTAGTGCAAACAAACAAAACAACCAAGCTGTTACCTTGTGTTATGCTCATTTATGCGTATTTTTTTTTTTTTTTTTTTTTTTTTACCAGAAAATTGCCTTGACAGGTGGACAGGACCTGTTACCAAACAACTCACTGCGCTTGTATCGCTGTGTTGTATTATGTAAAGTATTTGACGTGGCCTTATGCTAAGGCCTCACAGTTTCTACCTAAAGCTAAAGTACTTCGCCCGGCACTGGGTTGGCTCGAATAACAAAGTCTTGTAATCTAAAAGAAAATGTGCACACACAAAAAAAAAAAAGAGTTGATGACAATTTATGCTTAGAGTTCCCCATATAGAGACTTTATGACGTTTGTTGTTATTTTTTTATCCTAAATGGAGAAGACTAGGTTTATGATTATTTGTTTTTTGGGAGACCACCTGTTTACCGTTTTAAAAGCACTCTGCAGAGGCAAAGCTGCTTAACTGTTCAATTTGGTGAAAAGAATAAAGAAATTAAGCTGTTGTCGTCGTCTGCTGTCTTATCGGGGAAACCAAGCCAGCCGCGAACAATAATTTGTTTTCAAATAACCTTTATTAAACTGAGTATGCATTTCGCATATATAAATTAGTAAGCAGAGGGTAGCATTTCTTGTTGAAATATTTAAGGGAATGGCCAGCAGAGGACGCTGCTTGCTTACTTGTCTCCTCAGTAGGCTGTGCTCCAGTTGAATTGAACTTCAGTAGTATAATTGCGAAGTAAGACACAAATGCGAAAACATGACCTGGTGTACAGTATTCATCATAAGATTAGATATTTATGTTGGCTATTAATCTTTATAAACACTTTTTTTTTTTTTTTTTTTTTTTACTTACTAGGCAGAAAAGTGTCAAACTTAACAAACTACCCGTTGTTTCTGGACATTTTTGGCACTTAAACCCGCATAGACATTCACTAATGACCATTTTAAGGACGCCCCTACCGAAAGTGTTATTTGGCAGCTTAGTTTACCATGCGCTTGTGAAGCTGCTGTTATAAACCCTTTGAATTCCCTTCTCATGAAGTCATTACAAATCAATGGTCTCGCTGCAGATGCTGAGCACGTCGATTTGTCTGCAAGCGCTCATAAACTCCTCCTGCACATATCGGTCGGCCTCGGATGACATATCCAGGTCCAGGCTCTCCTGCGAGGCGGCGCCCAGCGTTTGGTAGTGCCTCTGCGGGTCGCCCTGCTGCCGAGCTTGTGCTTCCGGACTTGGGCCGAGGACCAGTGATGAGTCCCCAGTGGACGCTCGATACGGGGAGCCGGACGAGGAGCTCCCCCTCCAGCGCTCGGGAGACGAGCAGCTGGAAGAGGACAGGGATGGAGACGGAGGACCCCCGACTATAATCTCCCCCGCTTTCGAAGTTATGTCTGCGCAAGATGAGGTCCGGTAAAGGCCAAGATCATCTGAGCGGGGATGGCGGAGGCTGGGAAGTGCACGGTGGTTGCTTATGGATGAGTCGCTGCTCTGCGTGGGTGTGGTTGAGTTGAAGAGGCTCATGGGAAAAAGCGCCTCGCCGAACAGGGCCTCGTCAATGCTGCGACGCAGGTCGATGGGCGATGGCGGCCTTAGGTCTGTAGTGGAGTCACTTGTGAAGGAAGAGCCACCTGACGGCTCTCCGCCACCTCCATTTGCAAGTTTCTGTGAGTCTTTAATGTCCGAATTTACTTCAAGATCTCGATAGGCCAGCGCCCGGTTGCTGTGGTATAGGAAGTCCAGCCCGTTGAGACTGCTAGACAGTCTATCGTCCATGAGAGTGTAGAGAGGAAGGCTCTCCGTCTCACCGAGGCCAACCCTGTCCACAATTGCGAGTTTCTCCTGCTGGCCTAAGCTCCACTGGCAGCTCCCTGGCAGGATGGGCGCTTTGGATGCCAGCAGTTCTGTCCAACAGCTTCCGGCGGACGGTAGCTGGTTGGAGCAGTAGACTGGTTGTGCCACTACCAGCGCCAAGGTGAGGCAAACACCCAGTTCACACAGTCTGCAGCTGAATTGAAAAGCCCACCAGCACCACGGGCGGAAGACTTCCTCTCCCCCGGCGACACCCGTAGCATTGAGCATGGCGTACAGCTGCAACCCTGCGCAGGCTAAACAAAACAGCGCCGAAAGACAAACCGTTAGAGCCGCACGCTCCCAGTCGCGGCTCTCGGCGAAGGGGCAACGGTTATATCGCTCGGCCGGGGTCGGGGAAGTGTTGTTCAGGTGGTAGATGTGCTTGGAGTCTGCTCGCACGTAGATGTAGAATACAAAATAAGCAGTGGACAGGAAGGTGGCGAGGGCGACGAAGGCTCCACGGGAGATGAGTGACAGGAAGAGGCAAAGTGGTGGTTTCTGCCGGTAGAACTTCAGCAGGGTGCCCGGACCGAAGGCGGCAGCGAAGTGCAAGGCGACCAAACAGGCCAAGAAGCAGGGTCTTTGGAAGGCCGAGTAGGAGAGCTGCATCCTGGAGCGCATGGAAAGCAGAAGGAAAACCAAGCCGAATGCCGCCGTCAGGCAAGGGAACGGTGCCTCATAGAGCATCAGCGAGGCCTCGGCGGAGGGCAAGCGGTCCTGGTGGCCGTAGGCATCATACAAGAGGGAGAAGGATCTGGTAGCCCCGGCGGCTAGTAGGAACAGGCTGACCAGAGCAAAATAGCCACAACCAGATGGACAGCGCAGAGGCAAGCACAGAAGGTTGAGTGCCGAGGCCAGCGTTAGCATCGCGAAGACGCAACCGGCGCCATACACGTGTGCCTCCCAGGCCAGTCCCCAGGCTGCCATGGCGCTATTCCAGTCCGTGTATAGCGGAACCAACATGAGAGGCGATGAGAATGCTGAAGGGTCGCTTGACTGGTTTGTGCTGGTTTTGTTTTGTGCTGGCTTCATGTCCGCTGACGTCGATTCCCAGTCGCCTGGGAAGTTGCACGACCCGGAGTGTTCTTTATTGCAGTCTGGAAGGAACGTGGCAGTGCCGCTCGCCAGGTTTGACGTCCAGGCCTCTGTTTGAAGGTTTTGCGAACCTTCTGTTGTAGTCACTATAACAAAGCAAGCACACATTGTTTTTTCTTAACTTCCAATTAAATTCGACCCTTATTCTTCCCACAAATCAGGGCTGCCCAGGTCGGTGATCAAACTCAGGTTAACACCGGGTGTGTAGAAATGAGGAAAATAATGCCCCAGAAGACATGAATATTTGGAACATGTTGAAATTGGAACCGTCTAAATCGGATGTATTATGCGGGAATTGAATCCGGACAAAAAAAAATTAGAATACGAATGAGAATAACGTCTGAGTGCTTTCAGCATTCACACAACTGCTGGTCTGATTACGACGTAGGAAGAGGGAGAGATCCGTTGCTGTCGTGTGCGGGGCTCATCTGTCAATTTGCTGCAGGCTTATCGCAGACAATCAAGAACCGGGCTCCCTTAATGGACCCCAGACCTCGAGAGTAATAACCCGACAATACAGGCAATCTCACTCTGGGCCGGTTTCGTGTTGTTTTGCAGGAATTACATCAAAATAGATGCACGGAGAATACATTAGAGATCAGATGTCAGCGTACCAGATAGTTCCACTAATTGTTTCCGATAACAGATCTCATGCGGTTTCACATCTTTTTATTGGTGATTTTTCCCAGTTGACTTATGCTGAACCTCAGTGCTGCTGTGATGTCATCTCGCCAGACCAGGGACATTAACACATAAGGGGGAAGTGCAACCAGAGGGTAAAACAAACATTGATAAGAGGCGTGGCTCAGAAACGTGTTGGTCTGTGTGTTTGCTTTCCATGGCGATTGTAGTGCCACCCTAGGGAGGCCTGGGTGGAAAACCCGACCGGTCTTTTGCACTCACGTCAGTGCATGTCTGAGCTGACGGTCTGGACCGGGTTTGGTGGACCACAGAGCAAGGACAGATTGCAGAATTTAGGTTCTGCTGCGTGCCGCTAGGTCACGTGACACATTCCTGTGGGAGCAACTCGGTCACATCTGCGGTGCGTAGTTAAAAGAAAGAAAGAAAAAAAACGATGACAGCCAGCTGTATCTCTTTCGGCGGTTTGATTCCCAGCTTTGGGAAATCCACCTGCTGAGCCTCTCGGGGCAAATAGGCCATCCATACTTTTGTGCTGTAGAAGAGTCACCTTCACACGTTGAACTTGTCAACAAGATCAGTCTCTCTAAACCAAGTGGCACGTTTAGCATCTATTTCTGGAGAAATCACTTTTGCTATTCTGGAGCGAGCAGTCCAAGGAAGTGGGTTACAGCTGCTCCTGCGAACTGGGCCACGTATTTCACCAGAGATCAATTTTCATCGTGAGCTGTACATGTCGTATCCCTTGAGGGAAATAGCAAGGCAATAATGGTATTGACAGTATTTTTTACAATTGTATATCGTTGCGTTCGATTAAACACACCCGAGCGTCTTAATTTCGAAGGTCTGACCTCCCTTTCGTTAACGGATTGGGCGCCGACTCGAGCAGTTTTAAGGGATGGGGAAGGAGCGTAACTCTTAAGCTCACCAGTTTCTCCCGGCAAAGACGTCGTCAGCGGCGATGAAACATCCGTCGTGTAAGCGTCAGGCGTCGCACCTTCCTCGTCCGCCTGATCCGCCTTAGCTGGAAAGAAACGAGCGGGCTAAGCTCTGGGTGGCTTCAGAGGGAAATGACACACACGCAGAAAATAATAGTTTAACACTACACCGCACTCGGCGTGGAAGGACTATGATTCTTAACCCAGTTCTGTCAAATGGGTCAGCCTGGCCTCCACTTTTACGCAGCCAGTCATCCATGGCGCTTGTGCGGTGCGGAGCTCCGTAGCCTAATTCCATTGATGTTTCCATGACGCGATTTCACCATTTTAGACAATATATATTTCTATATTTTTTCCACAGGGATTGGTCAGGCGAAAATTCAGCTGTCTGTAAAAATGGGTGTATGTTTACAAGTGCGTAAATAGTCCTGAATGGCTCTGGATGGAAATTAACAGCTCCCAGCTATTGTTAACTAATCTTATAAGTGATTGGGTCACGACTCCAATTTTTAGTCTTTAGTCATAGAAAATGGACCAAGGTGTCAAAATCACAACTTACAGCGTTGAGATATGTGTGGATGTACAGTAATTTATGTTGTTAACATTGGAAGTGTATACTTTTGTATGTTCATTGCATCCTCCTGTTTTGTTTTAAGAGGTGGGCGTTTTTGTTTCGTTATTGTCACCCGTCCGGTCCATCCCAAAAAACGTCAGAAAAACAGGCGTCCCCCAAACGGTCCGTCAATGACGGACTAACGGACTGTCACAAATAGACGCGATTAGTGATGATTACGCTGACGGATGAAAATCCACTTCCGTCGTTCGTCAGTCCGTCATTTTAAAAACATCATTCGTCAATCATCAGCTAAATGTGCATCCGGACCTGTCCGTCAGTTTGACGGAATGCCCACCTCTGTTTTTTTAACCACTGGGTCCACGTAGTGATTGTGTTTCAAATTGAAACGTTTAGTCTTCAGTAACCCTCAAACACCGCGTCACTTAAAGCACTGTTGTTATATGACAGTTTTTCCTGAAAGGAGTACCCTTCTCCTTGTCGAAACACTTCATCTTTCAGAGCAGCCAAGGCGGCTTAGTGGTTGTCAGGATTTGTACAAAGCTGACAAAAGGTGGAGGGGCAGGATGGGAGGAGTGGGAGCATGTTCAGCTTTGGTGAGCAGCGGCTGGCGAGCGTATGGTCCCACCGGAGCTGTGGATGGTTTTGCTGAGTGTGCGCTCAGAATACTGATACGCTGGCGTATCAGGGGTGGTCCCCCCTCCCCGCCCGCCACATTGTACACAAGCGGAACAAGTAGCGACACAGCGGTTTGGCGTTGCTCCGGCAGTATTCCATCCCACTAATGCATCCCGATGTTGTGAGTTGAAGTGTAAACAACGTCGACACTTGCTTGCAGTAAACACCTCTGGTATCTATCCCGTCTTATTTTTGGCAACACCAGTGGACAGATCGCCTGTCAATCACAGGATCTTACCCTCATCTGCTCCACCTTTTGGTTGGTGATGGAAAATAGCACCACCGGGCACTTTTATCAAATGTCCAGGGACCCCAATTTCCCCTTCCCCCACAGGCTTGGATTAATCGACTGATCAGCTAACCTCGAACCCGACATGATGGATGTGTCTGTACCTGGAGGAGGGTCATATCCTCATTATCAAGCATACAGATCCCGTCTCTGCAGGTGGGGGATGGGCTTTGGAGAGAAAGGATGTTCCCTCAATGTCACTTTGGTCTTTAAACCGTTTTCACTCTTTCTCTTTCCAAGCCACTTCTATGAAAACATTGTGATGTAGACTTCTATCTAATAGTACTTAACAGCTTTTCAACAAGGTCTTCGACATGCCAGAAACGCCCATTGATCAGCCCGACCTCTATGCAGACCTTTTGACAGCCACTTATTGAACACGCGTCTAAGTAAGATCGATCACCTCAATGAATCCCGCCACCATCGTCTTTAGCTTGCTTTACCTTCTGCTTTCGGGGCAGTGACCGTTCCGCCGGCAGCGGTGGTGGTGGTGATGGTGGCGATCGGCCCCAAACTGCTGCCCTGAGTGGTGAGACTTTCTGCCGAGTCTTGTGCTTCCTCTGAAGTGGTGTCAGGGGGAGTCAAGGGCGGGGTGTGAGTGATTCGCATTCCGAGGTTTGTTGTCGTCTCGTCGGGCTCAACGGTGATTTCTGGTGCCATTGTTGTCGACCGTTTAGGGAAAAACTCATTGTTGCCCTTCGGGAGGCGCTGCACTGTCAACGCTAGTGTCGTGGACCTAGATGGGTGTCTAAGTGTCCCATTTTGTTCCAGCGTGCTTGAGCTGGTGGGACTCTGACTATTTCTGATATGTGTTGCAGAGGTTGCAACAAGTGTGCCATTGTCACTCCTGCCGTGTGGAGAATGTGATGTTCCCGCAGGAAGACTTGCCATCCTTTTCTCAGTCACGCCGCTTAGGAACTGAGTGGAACTGGTTTGAAGTGTAGAGGCTTCGGATTTGATCCCATCCCCAGACCCGGATAGGAACTGAGTGGAACTGGTTTGAAGTGTAGAGGCTTCGGATTTGATCCCATCCCCAGACCCGGATTGATCGTTTGAATCTGACAGTTCATGGCCGGTTGCGTTCGACTCTGCGGGCTCGCTTTTAGCCCCGGCGGGATAAAAAGGCAGACGAAACGGTAGCGAAGGAAGGGACGGGAGCTTCGGCAGGCTCGGGGTCCACCAGTAAGAGCCGGATTTCTTTAGGGGCGGCGGCTTTTCTCTGGAAGGTGTTGGTCCCCAGATCCCTTCTTCGTCAGCTGAGGCCTGCTTGTGAACCAGGAGGAGACACCAGAAGCACAGGGCCAAGGTCCGGTGGAGGCGAAGCATGCTGTCGTCGGTGCCTGGTGAATCGGTTACATGTTGGGAAATGACCTAGAAAACAAGAACAGGACACGCGTGAGACGAACATTTTTCAAAGTCCAGATCAATCTATTTGCCAGTCCCTTGGAGCGACTGATGGACTTTGCAGGCTCTAAAAGCTTTCACCCGCCATAAACCACTTAAGTATTTCGGACTCCTTCAATTAGTGGGTTCCTTTTAGCTGCTAAGGTCATTATTTACGTTACGTTGCGTTACCTTCTCAGACTTCAATCATAATATAGCGGGGGGGGGGTTTGTCCAGCTGAAGTATAGGCTAAGGGACCTCCTTTTTCTTTGGCGGTTCAAAGTTACTGGACTGTTGCCTCAGTGAAAAGCTGAGGGGACCAAAGGAATTTCCCCCCTGCGAGAACAACAACCTGTCCCCCCCCCCAACCCCTTTTAAACTCCCGGCTCACCCTTTTTCTCGCTCCCACCCTGCTGGCTCTAAAGCTTTAGTGTGTTTATATCCTCGCTTGGGAGAGAAAACGCCAATATTCCACCTTAACAAAATTAATTCCCCATTAGAAGAGCTCAAAGTCTTTAATCCGGACCACAGCATGACTACCGAGGAAGGCGGGGTTGGGGGGTGGGGGTGTCAAACTCATGCTCCCCACACACTCACTACTTTTAGAATCTCCTAGATGTTTTTCGACGCATGTGCTAGCACGCAAGCAGCCCACCTACACGCTACGGATGACTTGAATGCGTGCAAAGATCACACAGATGAGCGTCTGAGGGCATCTTGCCTTTTGTGCGCCCACACACGCTGTTCTCTGGCGCGCCCACACAGACACACTTTTGGATTTATACTGGACACGATAGCGGGAAAGATGTCATTTTCGCTTGACTTTTTGGGCAAATTATCTTCTCATCGTTTATCCATTATTTACATGCTTGAGGCTATCAATTGTTTCGTTATCTCACATTTCACGCGTCAGGATCATTTTCACTCCGCGCGCCTGTGTGTGTGGTAATAGGAAACTTGCGTCAGACGTGAAATTCTTTAATTTGCAGATTTCTCAATACATGGTGGTGTTTGGGGTTATTTCCCAGTTGTGTCTCTGCACGAAATGAGCCTTCCCTTCCCAGATAGTCGGTCTCTTGCTTTCCCTTGTTGTTGTCCAACTGTCTAGTTGTTATTAATGCCGTTATTAGTTTTTTTGTCTGCTCTTTTGCATGTTGGGACTGTCCCTCGGTGTATTTTAGCTTGACAATGTTCAACAGCTAGCTGCTAACTTTTTTTCAGTCTCCTCTAACACGTTCACTAAAGAGATTTTTTTTTGTTGCTAGCTGTAACCGAAAACAGCACTGATAGATTTCCTTAATACCCGAAACAATATTTACTATTCGGTTATTCGGCCCACTTCCAGGTCATTTGCTGTCACCAACTCGGTCCAGAGTTGACTCTATTTTATTATTGCAAAATGATTTACTCTTAAAACTAATTGGTTAGCTACCCCAAAATAGCTTTGTTCTCTACTACCTCATGGTTGGTCACCTTCTAGACTTTGCGTTGTGATTTTCAAAATCATTCTAGAAGCTTGACGTGAAAGTCTTTAACTGTATTCCACATCCTTAACTCATTCACTGCCATTGACGAATTTACTCGCCTTTTCACAGTCCAGCCATTCAATCCCAGGAATTTATTTACATTTTTTTTTTTTTTAATTCTTACAAATTGTAGTAAAATACAAGAATCACTCCAAAGTAGCAGCAAGCTAAATTGGCATGCTACTAGCCACCGAGACCCCCGCAAAACAACAGCACAGTGTGCCATTATCCGGCCTTTTAACTTGTCACATCATCCAATGCTACCCCTTAAATCAAGGCATTGTCTCCCGTGACAGGCAGCGGAGCAAATGGACAGGAACCGTAAAAAAAGAGCGCAGCCGGTGAGAATTTACAGGCCTCCCTTCCATTATGGTGTAATGCTGCTCAACCGAGCAGAGCAGAAGCAGAAGGACGGCGGAGGGTTCGAGCGAGACATCATTGACATGCCGTTGTCACATTCTCAGTCCGGGAGAGTCAACTGTGCTGTAGTCCGTCTGATTGTCTACTACGTTTGCTGCCGGAGTCGCTTTCATTAAGTGTGCAAACACTCCCCCCCCCCCGGCTTTCCAACGTGTGTCTGGACTATCTAAATGAACCCTACAGCGGTCTTTCACAAAGAAACAGCACTTAGCTATGCTGATAGTAGAGTGGTGTGCAAGGCCATTACAAGAACTTGTTAACCTTCCGACAAATTTCCAATGGTCCAAAAACAATCTTGCTTGGAGTTGAGTCTAGCCCACCATCTGACCGGTTCATTGAAATGAGGTCATCTAATGAAGTTGTCGTTAGCAGTAGACCAAAAACTCCCGGGTCTACCGTTGCATTGATTTCGTTAAGGAAATTCAGTGTGAAAGATGTGAATCACTTCACTTGCGGCGTTGCGCTTCTGAGACGATGTGCGAAACCGGCAAATTCATGGGCTAACTTTAGACCGGCTATGATGCTATGTCATAACTTGGAAAATACTTGGATTGACACCGACACCACTATCCCGCCCTGATACCGCATCAGAAGCTGGCAAACATTTGTGTCGTTGCTAACCCATTCAAACCTTACACATTGGTGATTCTGAATAGTCCATTTTTGATACTGTCAGAACCTGGCAAATTCTTGGCTCAACCTCCACTTTACCGCTCTTGCGCACAGTATAGTTGGCGGGAAAAACTGCAACAGCAGCGTTGTTTGTCAACAAAATGAGCCGACGAGTTCTTTTAAAAACGGACACGATAACGAGCCGCTCAATAGTTCCATAACGACATCGAGCGCCCGGCGTTCTCGCCCTGAAATAGCCGATTCCAGTGCAATGTCATGCGTTGTCACGTTGCCGTGCGCCTCTCCTTCGGCTTAAAGAGCATTGACAGATTAATTCCCAAAGTGTTTCTAATCTGTCGCCTCCAACAGATGCCCGCACCTTCTACTACTTGCACCTCCCACCCCGCCCCCTTCCCAAAAATCCCCAAAACCTGTTGATTTCCTTCGACGCTGCCGATCGCTGCGCCGCCGCCAACAAATCCGGTGACGGCTAACACGGAACCCCCCGGTAGACACTCTCCAGACGCTGCGACAGCCCTGTGATGCTAATCCGAGGATTTGAGCACCTTTCTGCGTCTCGCTGACGCGCGCCTGAGCAGTTGCGCCGAATGCCAAGTCATTGCCATGCAACAAGCCAAACAATTTCTCCGAACAAAACGCATGGCTTACCTGCAGATGTTTGGGATAAGCTGCAAAATTCCCAAGCACCTCAGCAGCGTGTTAGTGTGTGTGTGTGTGCGCTGCAGCAGAGGCTCTGTTGCTGTGTGTCAGCGTAGGTCCGACTGCATGGACTTGTAACCTCCCTCTCTCTCGCTCTCTCTTCCTCTCTCTCTCTCTCTCTCTCTTCCTCTCTCTCGCTCTCTCCGTCCTCTGCCCTTCCCTCGCTCAGCACATCACAATGACGCTTGGTCACACCTCAGCGGGCAAATTGTTCATTTGCTGAAGGTCGTTATCGGGGAGCAAAATAATGACCAAAAAAAAATGGGTAAAAACATGCACATCTTCAGTATAGTTCTGCTCTTAAGTTGAAGGCAGAAGTTGTGGGATATTGCCATTATCTGAGAAAAACAACGGGTACTGTCTTTTTGTCTTTATTCATATATTTATTTATTAAGTTTAACACTTAAAAATAAGATTTTTTTTTTTTTTTTTTTGCCTGATGACATCTTTTTATTTTGGCCAGGTTGAACTTTGGAATATTTAAAAATAAGTCTTTTTTAAAAGTAGAAAATGACCAGATTTTTATCAGCAGCCTCTAAAATATGTACAGATTAACAATAAATAAAAGAATAGAAAAAATAAAAGTTTGAAGTTGTTTTACAATTACATTAACAAGACTTGTGTTAGTCATGGATGGTTGGAATATACGTTAGATTTACGATACAATTGTTGTTGACCATCACTTATGATTTCAGTAATTACCAAATTGCACCTGTTTACCTTCTACCTCATTCCGTTTTTTTTTTTTTAACATGAACGTTGGGCGTGAACTGTAGTAACCGCCATTTGCAGCAACGTCCCACATCCTCCGCAGACCGTGTGATCCACTGGAATGTCCCAAATATAGGAGGAATTGAAACCACACCAGGAAAGCATAATTTCCTGAGTGGGGGCTCTTTCCCCCCCTGTCCCCGCCCACCAATCAGCTCATCATGAGCTTAATAACATCTTTGACCTTGACTCTCCTTGCTATTCTTAACACTCGCACGTTTACCCTGCAAACATGCAGATTCCCTTTTTTTTTTTTTTTTTTCACCATTCCCACGTAGAAATTTGGCAATGTTATACTGTATGTAACCTTCATAGGTTTTTACGCAAAATGATTTTTCATCCATTTATATTTCGTTAAATTATTTTTTTTCAATTATTTTCTTAGTTTTAACCTTGCCAATTTCTGACTTGTCTTTTTTTGTCAGCTTTACTTGACCATTTTTTCCACATTTTTTTGTGCAATTGTTCGTGAATAATTCTGGAGTTTTAACAACAAAATCAACATCGCTGCCATTTTTTTTCCAAACATTTTACTCACATTCACAAATATGTTTATCCTATTCACAATTATTTTTTGTCACTTTTGTGATCATTGCTAAATTGTTCTTCCGCCTAAATTTTCCCAAATACTAGAATTGTAACAAAAACCCTCTTTTACCCTATGGTTTGAAAAAAATGTGAAAAAAACATAAATAAGTTCCTGCGATTGAATGGCGAGTAAATTCGTCAATGGCAGTGAATGAGTTAATCATCATCAATGTCTAACAGACTAATATAGGAATTGTATTGTCTTGCTCACTTTTGTTTACATTGCTTTTTTTTTTTTTTACTTTTTTGTACATTTCTTCATAAATTAACTAGTTTCACCATACAAATAGACGAATTTGTGTACACGCATACCATGAAATTATGGCTATAATAAGCCTTTTACAAATTGGACTTTCCAAGCATCCCGTGTGCACCTTGCCACATATTCCTGTTTTATCAGTTGACTGCTGATTTTCGGGACTTTTTGTCCTTGGTCCAGTCTGACTGGCGGCCTTAAGACATGCAATCTCTTGAGGACGAGTTTGCGTGAATGTGTGTGTGTGCGTGCATCCCGCTTTCGCGTGACAATGGAGAAAGTTTCATTGTTTTTCACTCGGCCATGGAAAGCGTGGCTCTTTTTATAGCCACATAATGGCCGCAACATATTGTGTTGTTCTTACACTAGGAAGTCCACTTCTAATAATGTTTTTGTGGTTGTAGTTTGAACTGCAAACTATTTGATTAGCTGTGCCAAACAGCTAAGCATCTGTGTGATGCAATGACCATTAAGTTCCTCGCGCCCCTCTTTACCCTCTTTCACTGGAACAATCAGGCGTCCACACAAACAATGGGCAAAAGGAAAAGCCCAGGGTGGAGTAGGTGGGTGGCGCAGCATGCGAGGGGCGAAGGGGGCAGGATCCCAGCTTCAGAAGGGGGTTCGAAAATGGAGTGCAAAGTATAGATAGAGGCCCCGTTTTTCTGTGTACATGTCATGGAAATGGACCTTCCTCATGTTTGTAATTGGCAAGTTTTAAGGTTGATAATAGCGCCCTCTGTTGCTTTGCTATGACCCTGACATGGTGTCAATGCATTTTAAATAGAATATAAAAATGTCATAAATACATTTTACCACCCTGAAAATTTAGCTCAATATATTTAATTTTTTTTATAGTTACTGATATAGATGTGTAATGCAAATAAAAGGTTGTTTTAGTCCAGTTTCAACACAGCGTCTTTATTTCCCCAATGTATTTAATATTTTTTAGATTCAATATCTACTAATATTCTCTAATTTAAAATTATAATGACCACAAATCCATAACATCTTTATTAATCCCGATTAAAATGGTTCTGTGGTTGTGACTGACGTGTCGCGATTTAGCGTTACTCTGTCGCCATCAAGTGGCCAACTGGTGTATTGCAGTCACCTGACGGCGCCGCATTCCAGCCGGTTTTTGACCTTCACGTCTCTGTATTTAGACGAAGGCTGTCACAACTTGTTCCACTGGCTTATCTCGACTATAAATAAATAGATGCAGGAGTATAAATACAGGACATGCAGGATAAAAGCGTCATCCAATTCAAATGCTGCAGACCCTATTTAACTGTGTAAGTGATCGATGGGAGTCGACGCTTGCGCAGTAGCTCTCTTTTTTTTTTTTTGGAGACCAGCGCGCAACCTAGCGTGGTAGCGGGAGCGCGCATGCGCGGAAGGGAGTCGGGGGGGTGGGGGGGGGTAGAAAGAGTCGCCGGCGCAGTTTCCATCCCGGTTGCACTCTTCCATCCATCGGCTGGACACGACGACGACAAGCCAGCAGCAGGTAGCTCTGAAGCGGACACGTCATGGGCAACCTGCCACTCACCACCGGGTAATATACTTATTTTTTTAATTTTTCTATTTAATACGGATGTAGGTATTTCGATCGTTCTGTGTACTGGCTGAAAATAGGTCATGCTGACGTTAATAGAGTGCTGCATTTGAATCCAGTCATGCGTGTTTTAATTCTGTTTTCCCAAAAGGTTGTTTACAACCGGGGCGCCCCCTCCCCAACCCGACAGCAGGTTCACCAGCCTGCCCATCAGTAGAGGCATCACCTACTACCAGGCGTGTCACCCTTCAACCAATTCCTCCGCCACCCATGACCCACTTCATGCAACTCTTATCCCATCACAAGCCTCCCCGCCTCGGCCCCTCCTCCTCTTCTTCTCGTGGCTCGGGGCCCACCCGGGGGCGGCGGCCAAGTACTTTGATCCCTTCCTGGAGCGGGGAATGGACGTGCTGCTGGTGCGGAGCGGCGTCATGCACTTCCTGTGGCCCCGCTGGGGGCTGGACTACGGGCTGCAGGTGTTGGAGGTCCTGGAGGCGCCCGGGTTAGCTGAGCGGCCCCTTCTGGTGTACGCCTCGTCCATCGGGGGCTACACCTTCACGCAGTTGCTTGTCCACGTGGCCCACGGGCACGCCAAGCACGCCACTCTGCCCCGCCGGGTCGTGGGGCACGTCTACGACAGCCTGGTAGCCGGCACCCTGGAGCACATGGCAACAGGTGAGCAAGGGCCCGCTGGAGATCAGGTTAGGTAACCCATAGGTGTTAGTGTATGACACACGGAACACTCTTCTGTACTGCTGTTGGCAAAGCCAAGACCCTGTTGATTTTTAGGTGACTTGGAGAAGAAGGCAACAGGTGAGCGAGGGCCCACCGGGGATCAGGTTACCCACTATGGTAACCCAATGCTCTACTTTGTTAGCCTAGGGCACTAAAGTACAGTCAGATTCTAAAACATCTGCTGTTGGCAAAGCAAAGGTATGACTCAAAGTGGCTCGGAGCAGGGGCAACAGGTAAGCAAGGACCTCCTGGGGATCAGGTTACTCACTATTTGTATCACTCCTGTCAGTGTGGGACACAAAAACAGTCGGAAGAGTTTTTGTTTTTTAGATTCAAGCTGTCGTTTGGCCATTTTTTTTTTTTGCCTTGACTTACAAGACTATAACTGCCTTAAAGCCTGCTAGCGTAATGCTAACACATAATGGGAAATGCTGCGGATGGGCTAGCTAGCGAATAGCATTAGTGTTGCAGTGTTATAACCCCTTCAAGCAATGGGTGCTTGAACCCAAACGGCAGACAGGCAATATAACGCTAGTCACAGGCATATATTCTTTATCATCTTTGAAGATGATCAAACATTACTGTGAAAAATATTACAAACAGAAACTGGAATGATTTTGATTGATGCACTGATTCTATGTTCCAGGCCTGGGCAGGACGCTGGCGCCCCTCCTGGAGCGTGTCATCAAGAGCACGGCCATGTTGTACTTCTGGCTCTTCAAAGGCAGCACAGCTGACGTGTACCAGCGCGCCGTCCGAGTGTTCGCCAACAGCCCCGTCACAGCCCCAGCGCTCTTCTTCTCCAGCGAGGACGACGCCCTGTGCGACGCCGACGCCCTGGACGCCATCGTGGCCGGGTGGCGGCGCAGGGGCGTGGCCGTCTACAGCAGGAAGTGGGAGGCGTCCAAGCACGCCGCGCACATGCGATGCCACCCGGTGGAGTACCAACACACGCTGAAGGGCTTCTTGGACTCGCTGCCTTTGAGCACGCCTCCTCACAGCCCAAATGTACATTAAGCAGTTTTTATTACATCATCCATCCATTTTCTATTCCGCTTACCCCTCTCTATACATGCACTATTTAGTAAAAATATGTTTGTAACTGGAATTGCTGGCATGAAACCTCCACTGTGGTTTTAGAAATAAATGTTAAAAATACGTTTTGATAGTTTATTTACAGCGGTACTTAGTTGATTTGAATAATTTTTTAATGTAAAATTTGGATGTTTAATTATTCCATTAAAATTAAATGATTTTATGTACATTTAAAAAATAAATTCATGTAACGTTTCAAATTTTCAAGACATTTTCAATTTTCATTTTAAATTGTTTAAGCTTTTAATTTTTTTTCATTTTAATGTGCATTTAGTTTTTATATAGTTAATCCTGAATAATTTTCATAATGCACACACAGACGTAAAATATAATTAATTATACATTAAAATTAATAAGCTTCATGAAATTTTAAATGGTTGCAGCTCTCAAGATGTCCACAAGAGGGCACCACACCCCCATAGATGCTTGCTCACAATTTTTTTTTTTTCCTTTGGTAGTTAAAAAAAAAAAAAAAAATCCATGAAAGAATCAAGTTTAAAACAAACGTATTCAAAAAAAGAAAAAGAACCACACTTTTCAAGGGCTGTGTGAACAAAAGTGTCCCAACTGAGGAAGTTTTTTTTTTTTTTTTCTTCCCCCTCCAGCAGTGGACCTGCAAGGTTAAATGCTCTTTATAACTAACAAATACTCACAGTTGCATTTGTTGTTGTTTTTTTTTTTACGTCGACGCTATGGTCCGGCGAAGATACTTTTTGGGGTAAGGGCTTCCTGGCTACTGTCTTAGGAACAGCAAGCCCAGACCGCAAAAAGACCCACGCAGGACAAACTTGGACCCCTCTCGCTCTTGTGGAACCTGCACAGCCGCCGCCGTGCACCTGGACAGTTGAAGCAGAGGTACATTTGAGTGGATACACACAATGTGTTGCTTTGAGCGGGGTTCGCCACATTCAGTAACATTTTTTTACTTCTGGAACCATATTTGGTAACACAAGTTACCAAGTTGGTTCTCAATCGGATTTGTGGTGGCGTAATGTCCTTTTTATATCTGAGTTTGTCGTTTATTGGACGCCGAGCCAAAATATGGTTTCAGTTCTTTATCGGCTGACAAGAACCTCGTCAATTTAGCTCTCTTACCAGGTAACCTTAATCATGTGTGGAATTATGTTTTGTAACAATCCTTTATTGCCTGTCTGATGTCGTACTTCATCAGGTATGAAACTACTTTTAGTGTAAAAGAATCTTGATCGGCTAACCTTCACCGGACGTGGAACCGAATTTGGCAATGCAATTGATTATCGCATAACAGTCCTTTTTTTTGTGTTGGGGGGGGGGGCAGAACTATGTAGTGATGTTGTAATTTATCAGCTAACATAGCTTTATTGTGCAAGGAACCATATTTGGTAACAGGTCTTCACGTACCATAGACCTTCCCAATAAATAGCCACAACTTAGCCCAGGAATTTTTTTTTTTTTTTTTTGATAGGGGTAAGGGCAAATAGTCCCTTCTCAGGTAATATAGAAATTAGACTTGGGAGGTATTTGGTAGCATATCTCTATCAATAGGTAACGGTAATGTAGCCCTTTTTGGAGGGACCTGAACCATATTTGGTTCAGTAACTTTAATTTTGGGTTGGAACCATTTAGGAACATCACTTTTGTCACACCACGTATTAAATCGTCTTGGAAACACTAGCTTTTTATTAGGCGAGTAACCGTATTTGGTAACGATCTTGTGCGTTTTTGGGCCCAAGATGTAATTTTTTTTTTTTCCCACAAATATTTTATGAATAAACACTAACCGGCCACTCCACCACCAAAAGCTGCCTTTACAAAGACTAATGAGGGCTGTTTCTAATATTATGGTTGCATAGGACAAAATATTAGGGACACCACCCGTAATAAATATACTGTGACCTAATGGCTTTAAAAAAAAACATGTGGAGGACACGATGGAGCGCCTGTCTCTGCATGTGTGACCGTGACGTCACGCCGAGGCACCCGCCACACTTACCTCACTATGTGCGTCATACGTGGGGGGGGGGGGGGGGCGAGGGGTAGTGGTGGTGGTGGTGGGGGGGGGGCTGGTGATTATAGTGCCTCATCCTAATCTTTTCAATGTATATTTATTTTTCTATTAAAATGTCGACGATCGAGAACGTTGCCGGGCGAGCTCTTCAACCTACGCGCGTGCACGCGTGACGAGCACGACCGGAGCTGTCCGCGGTGCTGAACGACGGCGGCGTCGGTGAACGCCCCGAAAACAAACATAAGACGTCCACGCGTGACAAAGACGTGGAAAATAAAACGAGTGTGTTGTGTGCACGCGCGCACGACGGTGGGTGATGAATCGGCACTTGTTGCCTTCCATGTAACGTGCACGCGCGAACGTTCACACGAATGCACCGGCGACCGCACTGAATGAAACGCAATTTTCATGCAGTTTGGACGAAAATGGTCAAGATGCTCACCCTGCGCGTGGTCACTAATGTTGCGGCGACAAAAAAAAACCCCCCAAAAAAAAAAACATCTCTGGAAGAATTTGAGCGGTACCCGTTGACGTGCAGCAGTAAGGGTGCATGCGCCCCTCCACCAACGCGACCACCACTCCTGCTTTCACACAGCCTACCGTTTGCTATCATGTTTCATCTTCTTCATCCTCCTCTTCTTCCTCGATGAAATATGAAAAAGAAAGAAAGCTCCGGACACTCAATTCCTCCAGTCTGCTGCTGCTTCTTCTTGCTGGTGACCTGCATTGACGTCATTGCGTCATTAGGTTTCCCCTGGAAACACGGGAGAGCTAAAAATAGCAACACATTAATTCAAACCCCAGGCTGAGAGAGAAAGAGAGAGAGAGTTAGGGGAGGGGGGGGGCTCTTTTTTGGAGGCTATTCTTTTATAATGTCAACGTATATTTATATATGAGTTTGATTTCTTTTGTTGTACCTTTTCTGTTCATTTCATGACTTCTTCGAGCCTAAATGCACGTTGCAGCATTATGTAAATGTTTAAAACACAAAAAGGAATGCATTTAAAATCGTGAGTTTTTTTATTTATCTATATGTCCTTCTTTATGTTTTATCCGATTTGTATGATATGTATTTTAGTTATTATATTTGGATTCTGGAGACGTGTATTTTTGATATAATGGACCATATATTTAATATTTAGTCCAAGAGCTCCCTCTTATGGCATAGAAATGTACTACCACGTCAAGGCCCCACCTTGCTGCTGATTGGTTAAAACGCCTGTCACTCTGAAAAATTACGCAGAAGTGAGTTGAACTCATTTCGTACTTGGGGGTGGGGGGAATGTCAGCTTTCAGTTAACCTAATAAGTCAAAATACCATTCGTAAATTGTCCGCTAATGTGAACAATGATTATATTCTTGTTTTAATGATTAGTTCAACAGTAATTCCCTCGGCGAAGTTAGTTGAAACTCAAACTCCCTCGTGTGGCGTAAATATGTACTGCCACTTTAAGCATCCCCAAAATTCAAGTTTAATCTTCAAACCGTCAAACAATTCGAGGAGTAATCGAAATTTAAGTGGTTGGTTGTTTTTATGATAATTTGTAAAGCTTTTCCGGACGTTTGTGCAAAACCGGTGTCACGAAAGTTTTCTGCCATTTTGTTGGCTAAATCCTATGCCACGCCCACAATCGATCCGGTAGTGAATGAGAACTACAGTGTCATCGAGTCCTATTACAATACATCTCACAAGAACGGATGTCGGTATGTAAACAAACTATCTGCATGTAATCACGTTTTATATACGGTATATGCACATGTATTGATTAATTTAAAGTGTTTATGCCCTCACGCATGACTCTAATTGTCTTTAATTGTCGGTAGGTGGACCCCGAAGCACCTCATCTCGCCCGTCGCCATTATGAGGGTAAGAGTGCCAAAATGCATTAATAACCATAATAATTGTGTCCCATGAGTGTCAGTGTTGGATAATGATGCATTTTACCTCGCTTAGTGAGATTGTTAAAGTATATATACTATGACAGCCTTTTATTATGCTTCAAAGTGTTCGTAATGACTTGTACGGTTCAAGATGCTACGTCACACGTAGCGGGAAACAGGTGTGTTTCATTACCGCCAATGAGAGAGATAAAAAAAAAAAGCGTTTTCCCCCGGTTTTTGAATAAACATTGTACTTGTTGTATGTGGCTAAGATTAGGCTATGCAGGTTGGTAATAATGGAGTGCTTGTGATGCGTTTACTGCAAATCTAGAGCGTGATTGAATCTTTTGACGTGCGCAGTGGCCTGAGGCCGCTCAGCGCTACTTCCGCCATCTGCTGGCTAAAGATGGCCACTACACATCCATTGCTGCCATTCTGCACTTTTTTTTTTTTTTTTACAATGCAGTGAGAGATTCTCAACTGGTGGCTCGGGACCCACGAGTGGACCATTTTGGGTGGTAGTAAAAAACAAACCAAAAAAAAACAGGGGGTCCTCGGTTTTTGCAGATGTATAATAGACATGTTTACTGGTTAAAAGTTTACTGTGTTTTTTTTTTCCAAACTATTTTATTTATTCTTATCTCTCTGAAAGTGAGTCATGACTTTGACTAATGAATACTTAAAAAAATATTCTAAGCGGTTTAAGTGTGTGTATCATATATGAAAAAATAATTATATGCTTTCTCCTTTCTATATCAGATGTTCAAGTATAGAACGTATACATTTACATTACCCCCGCGGTTTATTGTTCGAGTACGAGTCCTTTAAAAGTCTCGATATAAAGCTAAGCTATTATTATTATTATTATTATGATCGGTTCATGACTTCGAAAGAGTTTTTTTTGGGGGGGGGGAGTGGTCATCCTCACAGTCTTTTTCATTCCCTACATCTCAGTTTTTGCATTTATAAATAAACAATCAGCTACCCCCCCCCCCCTCCCTCCCTCCCTTCCTCGCCTCCCCTTCACTCTTCTTTGGAATTGAAATGAGGCCAAAGATCTGAGACGCCCCCCCCCCCCCCCCCCCCCCCCCCAACGAAGGCAAAGGTGGTGCAATGAGCAGAAACAGCCTTCTCTCCCCTGACTATTCATGCTTCCCTGGCACATGCGGCCCTCATCTGAAAACAACCACCAGGGGGCAAGAGTGTTCAGGAGTGTACTTATATCCCCCCCCCCCCCCATCCCCCAGTCTTCACTGTGACCGCTTGGAGACGTACAGTACACTGAAGCAGGAATGATGATTTCCTTTTGGGGGGGGGTCGAAATGATTACATCACACATTCAGCTACTTTCCTCTGACATCACACCTGCAACAATGTCTTCCAGGCAATTCATCCCTGAAAGCTAACTCTTAGCTCATGTGTTAGCGTATTTTCCAAAAGCTGCAGCGTCTTGATTTTTTATTTTTTTTATTTTTATTATTTTTTTGAAGGGGTCTTTGTAAAAAGTTTGGACCAGGACCTTGAGCTTGGGAATTGAATGCTTACAGTGCACAACTCTATCTTCAAGGCTCTCTGCCCTCCACTTTTTTTTTTTTTTTTTTTAAATCGTTAATTATTCCCCGCTAATTGCCTGGATTAGAAAAGAACGAGGGTGGAAAGGGGGGGTCCTGAAGGCCAACACGGGCACGGCGGGGAGAAGCACAAATTGAACCTAAAGGCTTGATTGTGCTTTTTGAACCGTAAAACTATTTCCATTATGTATAAAAAAAAAAAAAAAAAAAAAAAGTGGTCATAGCCCAGCGACGTCCTTGTACAATGGTTAGTGTGAAAGGTGATTGGCTTTTTTTTACCGCAGTCCCGACTCGTCCAGAAATAATATTAGTATGTATGCGCTGGCTTTCTTAGGAAGGCGTGAAACTTGTGAGGAAAAAAAAAAAAAAAAAAAGAACCACCGGAGAATCGGAAAAAAACAAGAATCGGCTAACAACCGAAATATGGGATTGTTCCGAACAAGATTCCTCTTTGGTTTCCTTAAGGTGATGGATGTACCCTTGAGCAAGGCACCCACATCACTCACCTGGCCGGGTTCCGCTTTTTAAAGCCCCACACACTCCCAAGTCACAGATACTACAGTAAAATGTGTGGATTGCGACCCCACGTGGACAAAAAGTAGCACCAGCACCTTGCATGTTATTGTGTTTAATCACACAAAATGAACTTTTATCTGATTCATTGATGCGACGATCGTTGCAGCCAAAGTTTTGTCAGTGTGTGCTATCTCAAAAAGAATATCCAAATGTTGTTCTTTTTTTGTTTGTTTTTTTTTTAAATTTATTTCAGGAAAAAATAAAACAGTTACTCGTCATGTTGGCCACGGGGCATGAAATCTGACGGCTAATCTTTTTAGTATTCCGAGCAAGTTAACATGCGTAAATGGGGCGACGCTGTTTAGTTTAAATAGTTGATGCAGCAAGACAAAAAAAAAAAAAAAGGAGTGTGCCGGTTGGTTCGGTAAGTGACATTTTTAGGTCAGGACATAAGTGTGTGCTTTGTTTACAAGCACTGGTTGCAGGGCACTGAAGCACAGATGTTAAATTGAAAAAAAATAAAAATAAATAAATGAATAAAAAAAGGGGCTTGTTGCTCAGGTTGCGCATCACTTCTCTGCATTAGCAATTGCGCGCCTCTCAGTCTCAGGCCGATTCGGCCGCAAAGTGCCCCCCCCCCCCCCCCCCGAATTTTTTTTTTTTCAAACCGCTAGGTGTTACATTAGCACTTTTAAACGGTCTCGTCCATTCGATGGCGCATACATTAAAACGCGCTCGGTGGCGGTGGGTTCGAGGGGACGGGGGAAAAAAAAAAAAAAAAAATGACAACCATTGCGGTTCCAAACATTTGCCACCCAAAGGATTACATCCAATTTATGCCTCGTGAGCGACTATGTAGGATTAGTATTATCACTCTTGTCCAATTACTCTTATCCAATTTCCATTTGCAACCCCGCTCTTTCCATCTCATTCATTTGGTGAGCAGTTACCAAATGACGTGGAGGATGGCACGGAGTCCCGTCTTCCTCTCGGCGCTTTGCTCCGGATGGAAGGCCTTCGACTAACCCCCCACCCCCACCTCCGCCCCTTTTGTCCCCCCCCCCCGCCTCTCGGCGACGATCAATATGTCTTGTTGCCGCGCTGACAACAGCTGGCGGGGTAAGCTTTAGTTACCTCAGCCAAGGAGATTCTGCTTGGTTTTGTCCAACTTCCTTTTTTTTAAAAAAAAATTTTTTTTACATTGCACTCTCGATTTTTCTAATTAATATTTGGTCATCAAAATCCATCGTGGGTGAAACTCCCTATTCATCAAATGTGGCCCTTTTTTTTTTTGTTGTCAAAGTGCGGATGGCTTTCTAAATATCACGTGTCCCTTACAATTGTGAAAAAATGAAAATACTGCCAGCTTCACCTTCGCAACAGGAAGTGGGGCCTTAGACAAGGTGGAAGGAATTACGAGCAGTTCAAAGAAGTGGTCATTGTTAGCATCGACTAAAAAAAAAAAAAAAAAAAAAAAGTCAGGAAAATCTTACTAGAATATCTGAACCTGATTTTCTTCAGATGGGACTGGGGCCGTAGATTAGATGGGTGGAATTATGAACAGTTCGAAATTGCAGCCAGTGTTTACACAAAACATTTAGGCTTTGACGAGAAAGTGGAAAAAAAACAAAAAAAAAAAAGTCAGGAAAAGCCTGGTACAACATCTGAGCTTTATTTTGTGTTGTTTGAATTACGAACAGTTCAAAAAAGTGGTCATTGTTAGCATTGTCTAAAAAGAAAACAAAAAATGTCAGGAAAAGCCTACTAGAAAATCTAGACCTAGGGTTGATTTTCTTCAGATGCGACTGGGGCTTTTGGCTATGTGGAAGGAATTATGAACAGTTTGACATCGCAGCCAGTGTTAACACAAAACATTCCGGCTTTGGCTAGAAAGCAGGAAAGCCTACTAGAACATCTGCACATTCTTTTGGGTTGTTTTTCTTCATCTGGAACTGTGTGGAAGGAATTATGAACAGTTCGTGTTAGCAAAAAAAATAAATAAATAAATAAACATTCAGGCAGACCTCAAATAAAAAAAAATAAAACATTAAATGGAGTTGTACAGGTTGTAGATCACATTAATGGTGGGAAAAAAGTTTTGAAATGATTTGTTTGTCATCTTCACAGGCTTCCATTTTACATCGTTGACGCCAATTACCATCATCCTTGGGTGACGAAATAATCGCGTGGGCTATGAAAAATGTTATTCAGCTAACTATTCAATTAAAAAAAAAAAAAAAAAAAAAAAAAAATGCTATTAGACAGAATAAACACCAGAAATGTCATAGTTGGCTCTTAATATATTCAAATAAAAATAATTAGCAATTAGGTCCTGTGTTTTTGGAAGGAATAAACAAGATGTTATTGGGGGAAAAAAAAAAAAAAAAAAACACCCCAAAAAATATGTCATGGGTCGTTTAGCTACACACTTGAAAGGGAAGTCGTTCCAATTCGTGAATGTTGCGTTTGTGGAACGTGAAGTTAAGCGGCGAAACCGTCTCAGCGGGGCGGCCATTTTGTCCCTCGCAAATTGCGCGGGGCTCAGATGACGAGCAATCACGGCTCACCTGTTTTCTGAAACGTAGCCGTGATTAAACAAGGAACACAAGAGCGCTTTAGGAGAATACCACGAGTTATAAAAAAAAAAAAAAAAAACGACCAAATAACTGCCTTAAAAAAAATTCCCACAACACTTCTTACTTCTCTTTTTTCCCCGAGTGGAGTTCATCATCCATTTTATTGATTTTTGCACATTCTTAAAATTGTTGTCGTGTTCATCCTTAAGGTATTGATGCATGGTATCGGATCCTTTTTTTTTATAAGCGTATCATTTGTGTTTTGGCGTTTTGGTCCAAACGGGCTCAAAATTCATCTTTTTAATCTCCCGTGTGTGGGAAAATAGCGTCTATTAATCGTTTTACTTTTCGTTTTAATATTTGGGGGGGGGGTGGTGTTCGTTGGAGGTATTTGTTCAAAAATTCTCACAAGCTAGCATCTTTCTCCCCCCCAAAAATCGCACCTCTTTTTTTTTTTTTGATCAAATCACGGCGAGGGAGGCGGTTACATGGGCGCGTTTCCATCCTTGATCTTCCAGCGGGGGAGGAGGAGAGAGCGCCGGATCGCGAGGGGGGGCGGGGGGTTGGGCATGGGGGGTGAAATCCTCTGCATTGCAGCAGGGAGGCAGACTCCGATAGACGCAATGCACTTGCCGGGGAAACGTTCATCGAGCGTACTTTTAGCGAGGCAAAAATTGCTCATCGCGCGGTTGATTCACGCGCGCGACACCTGCGGCTAAAGTCGAAAGACAAAAGTACTCAGCAAATCTTTGGGGGCGGTAGCTCGAGCAATTAAACAATTACCTATCGCAGTATATATATATATATATATATATATATATAGCAAATATAACCCTACCCACTGGCATATATTCTTGATCAACTGCAAAGAATGACTACTATTACTGGAGATGTACTGTATTATACTTGCTGGATTTTCTACAGAGACTTCACAGATATTAGTGGAAAAATGCGATATTTTATCTTGGTAAAATTCAAAAGTTTACATTCCCCCCCACCCCCAAGTACAAGAAAAAAAGAATTGAATGAAAAATGGAATGAATCGTTTTCTGACTTGCACTGAATGTTGCATTTTTTTGAGCTTCGTGCAGCTCGTTCGGCTACTTTGCAGTCTTTCTCATATTGTCAACCTGGATTTGACTAGATGAGGAATTTAGGCCCACGCAGTCCGACGCGCGCGCGAGCGCGAGCACGGTTGGGTTCATGTACCTTTCCCGCTCCCTCTTCCGCCTCTAACACTTTCGCCTCGGAGACCTTTTCCCAGCCCTGTCTTCTTCTTTTGCCGTCATTACTCTCCTCCCTGATACCTTTTGCCAGGCCGGAGCCCTCCCGCCTCTCCTTGCCGCCTCCCCCCCCCCTCCCGAGGCTGCGTCTCCACCGTCGGGGATCAGAGGCCGCTACCGGTCGATATCTCCCACCTTGTCAGGCGGCCGTCCGAGGCCCCTTTCATTGATCCCCCCCCCCCCCCCCCCAACACCCCCCCCAGCCGGCGTCGAAGCCAACTGACATTTTGTTTGTGTGCGTTTGTCGAGTCCGCGACAAAAATCGATAAGGTGCGATCATCGCTCGCGCGCCCACGAGTCGCCGCCCTGCTGGTTAGCTTGTGACATTCTTTTGGTCGTACGTTCAACTGATAGTCATTTATATTGATGACTTAAAAAAAAAAAAAGAATGTGCAGCCAATCCATGCATACGTGCGGTTGTTGGTTTTCCCACTCATTTTTTGGTGTTTTTAAATATTTCTTTGGGGTTCAATCAGGGCTGCTCGATTATGAACACAATCTCAATCACGATCATTTATTTTTGGGTTCAAAACAAGAAAATGTTTAAAACGTTAAAAAAAATATAAAGGCAAATAAATGTCTTTGAAACACTATGTAAGTTCCTTTTGGGCCAAACAAAATTGATTCAATTAATTATAAAATAGAAAATAAGTGCAAATGGATGAATTCAAGTATGATTTCCTTGCGTTTCGATTTTTACGATTATGCCAATTTTGTCATCGTGGAGTGTGATAATCGTATTTGTAATTGAATTTCGATTAATTGACCAGCCCTAGATTAAATAATTTTTTTCCCCAATGCATTTTATTGGGCGTCAACAATTTTTTTTTTTTATATATATGCAGTTCACCTTTTTGTTCGCCGTCCGTAACAAATGTGATCCAAACCGTGGTCTTAAAACCAAGGTGTAGGGATGTAACGATGAATCGAAAATCTATTTAAAATCGATTCGCCCCGATTCATTGAATCGATGAATCGAAAATCTATTTAAAATCGATTCGCCACGGTTCATTGAATCGATTAATCGAAAACCGAGCTGGTTAACTCAATTAGTCAAAATGATAAAAATGTCAGATGCCATCTGGCCCATGTTTGTGTATGATTTTGCCCCTCCCAGGTGAAAGTTGAAATGGTAGCTCGGGACAAAAATTCTGTAACGTAACAACCACGCCCCGTCGCGTCACGCACTGCAGCAATCATCCGCCGTCGAAGAAAGCCCTCACCCTTCGCTTTGAATTACGACTTTAAGCATCTTTTTTTTTTTTTTTTTTTGCGCCGTTGCTTACTTTAACCTCAAGGTTATTTGGGAGCAACTTGATTTATTTACCATTAGCTTGTTTCTCCGTCCCGCGTCCTCTCGCCCGTCTCCTGTCTGCCCTTAATGCTTTCAAGGCCGCTGAGTCGGCATGAATCCGCGACACTTTTAGCACAACTTCCCGTGACGCTGCTTGTACATTGTGTGTGTGTGTGTGTGTGTGCGTGCGTTGACCTAAGCTGTCCACGTACGAAGCAGGCGAGGCGCGACGCCGGCCATTTGGCTGCAGGCTTCCGCTTGATGCGCGTTGTCATTGTCAAGACTCCTCAGTGGACACAAACGCGCACACGAAGCCGAGTGCGTGGACAAAAGTGTCGGTGCGGTGCATTTGGGCCGCACCAGCCCGCAAACCCCTCCCAGACCCCCCCCACCCCCACCCCGATGCATCCGAAGTGCAAAGAGAAAGGGGATGTTCTGACACAACGCATTTGCGAGATGACTCCCAGAGTCTCCTTGAAGGACCTTCTCGTCGTCTCCGTGCGCCGTCAAACCGCGGACGCGCGTGCGTGCGCAACCGTCGCTTTGCTTCCTTTGTGTAATGTTACTTAACTCGGTCACTGACCGATAATTTCCGACCCTCTTTTACCCTAAGGTTGGAAAAAAAAAAATAGAAAAGAAAAAAATATATAAGTTCCCGGGATCGAATGACTTGACCGTGAAATTCGTCTTTGGCAGTGAATGAGTTGAGGACACAACATGGACTAAAAATACTAGCACCTCTGAATATATTTAAAATAAATAATATAGAACCCTTTTTTTTTTTTTCCTTAAGACATTACAATTTTTTTTTTTTTTTGAACAAATGAATAGCATTTCTATTTCCAAAATTAAGCAAATACTAATTTGCGTTATTTTTCCCAAACAGTCCATTTTTTTTATATGCTAAACTGTTTTAATTGAAATTGATTTTGGAATATATTTTCGCAAATAAATTGATTTCATATATCGGTATATCGTATGTATATTTATTCATTTATTTATTTTTCTTTCCGCAGGACATTTCAGCCCAGTCGTCACGGGCAGACATTTTGAAAGCCGCCTTGAGTTCCTAACGACGGTAAGCCTCAAATATACATGACATCATTGTACCCGGGAAAAAAAAAAGAAAAAATTCCAAAAGAAGCATTGTCTAAAAATGTGAGTCATGAATGCAAAGAGGGCCGTCGGTTGCGCAACGTTCCCGCAACGGTGCGTGCGCAATCCATTCTTTGTGTGCCACCTTCCTGCCTCGGGGGTTGTGCTCCTTTTCACGGGGAAGAGGGGTCAGTCTCAATTCTCCCATCATGCCGTCTCCTCACTTCAATAAATAAATACATTTGTCAGCCGTCACCCCGTCGCCGCAGCAGCGCTCGCCCCGGACGTTCTCTCGGCCGCGGAAAAGCTATTCGGAAATTCCCATCAAACTTGATGGCGGCGGCAACCTCTCCCTCGGCATCAAAGTTTGAAGGCTAAAGGGATCGCGCGCATCCTCTGCTTCGCGTGTTTTGGCGCCGAGCGGATGTTTACCCAGAGCTCGCGTTCATGTGAAAATGAAACAAGTTTCCAAAATGGGAGATAGCGACGATATGTTTATTGATCAATTTTTCAGATTTGCGTAATGTTGAATTTTTTTTTTTAATTTATTATTTTTTTTCCAATCATTGTACGCTACACACTTGAAAGGGAAGTCATTTAAAGTTCACAGAAAATTTAAATAAATACTTCCTTGAAGTTAACACTTTTTAAAATTGATTTACTATCGGCCATCAGATTTTTTAAAAAAGCCCGATACCGATATTCGTCAAAATACTGAATATCGGCGCCGATAATCGGCCCGGCTGATAAACAAAAAACACACTAGTGCACAGAGACAAGCATGGTAGCAATTTGAAAAAAAACCCCACCATTAATCGATCCGATTAATCGAAAGGGGGGAAAAAAATCACGATTAATCGTTCCGATTAATCGAAAATTCGATTCGATGACATAAAAGCACACTAGAGCTAATGCTCGACTCGCTCTCCTCATTACAGTCCCGAAACATTTGCTCACACCACAAGCGAAGGTGTGCTGCATATTTGGCTTCCGAAGAGACTTCTAATCGGGCTCTTTCCATGACTCAGCGCTACATGGCGACCCTTAATTAGCCAAACGCTAATTAAGCCCAATTAGGGGATCCGTGAACATGCCGGGTGAGCGTGGGGGGGGGGCGGGAGAGACCTCCCGCTCGCTTCGACTACCCGCCGGCGTTTCGGTGTGAGACTTTGTCGAAAAGTGCGGATTCTTTGAAACAATCTCAATCTCATCTCCGTCACTCAGCTGCGGGGCGGGCCGGCTCGCGCGGGGGCGCCGCGAGCGCCCCAAATAATAACACGGGCTCCCTCGGCGCGGCTCGCCGGCCTTGTAAAACAAAGTCGCGCGGCTTAAAACATTACGAGGGCTGCGGCGCACGGCGGCGAGGCGCTTTACGGCGCAAGCCGGCCGAGCCGGCTTGAAGGAAACGCGCGGCTCTCGCTATTGCCGAGGGGCGTCAACAAAACACCCCCGGGGGCCCGCCCGTAAATATTCCGAGATGCGTTGGAATATGCTCGAGAGCGACGAAGAATCGAGGATTGCGTCTTTGCCACGAGGCGGATGAAATCGTCATCAGGAAGCTCCCGTTGTCTCAATAGTTCTAGTCGGAATTTCTGTTCAATTCGACTTTAATCGAAATTCAATTGCAAATACGATATTACACTCCGCGATTACAAAATTGGCATAATCGTGAAAAAACGATTATTAATATTCATTTATATCCAACGCCCTATGTTTGATGACATAAGGAAACACACTTGAATTTATACATTTGCACCTTTTTAATTTTTTTTTTTTTTTTTGAATAACAAATTTTATCAATTTTATTTGGTCCAAAAGGAACTTACTTACTCTACTATAATCGAGCAGCCCTAGTGACGATTTTATTTATTTATATATTTATTTTTTACTCACGGAGATCACTACTTTGCTTTGGGGGCTCGTTTATGAGGCTCCTAAAATTGAGGTAGAAAATGTGAATTTTTGAGTACGTTGAGAAGTAGGGATGGAACGATGAATCGAAAATCGATTTAAAATCGACTCGCCCCGATTAATCGAAAAATCGAGTTGCTTAAATCCAGATGCATTGCACATTTTCAATGTGTAGCTCAAATGATGCTTTTTGCGCCAAATGACTGCGTGTTGCGTTTGTGGATGGCTGCAGAACCACACTCGTGCACACAGACAAGCATGGTAGCCATTTAAAAAAAAATCGAATCGAATCGAAAATCGGGAAGTGAAAATCGAATCGAATCGGGGCTTGAGTGTATCGTTACGTCCCTATCGAGAAGTCAAAAGAAGATGATTCATTTGCGACACTAATTCTAATAACTCAAAGAAGGAACTTAGCCTTTTATGTTTAATAACTGCTTCGGTCATTTTTAACTGTTACGATATCAATGCAAAATTATTACTATTATTATTCTTTTTTTTTCGAATAAGAATAAAAAGCAATCCCAATACTAAAATGTTCTTCAGCTCTGCACTGACGTCGGCAAGTCCCTTTGCGTTTTTTTTTATTTATTTATTTTTTTTACACCGCTCGGCGTTCTTGCGACTCTGACCTTGCTTCGTTTATACAAGCGTCCTCGGCGCTTTTGACAAAGAAATCCTCATTTATATTCCGCATTTGCCGACACGCCGCATACTCCTGACAAGCTTGTGCGAGCCCGGCGCACCCGCGCGCAGCAGGGAGCCATCACCCATGGGCGGGCTATACTGCAGCAGCGCGAAGGGGGGGGGGTGTAATGCGGGATACAACATGAAAATAAGAATTTGCAGTCAGGAGCCGTTGATTGCCGCATCCCCGTGTTTCAGTGCTCTCCGGCCTTGATCAATATTTTAGCGGACGCGTTACGCAACTGCGCTAATGTGTCTGCGTAAGTGTGCAAATGTGGGCCCCGTGCTTGACATTTGGCGGAAATGTCTTTCATGCACCCCCACCCCCCCACCCCGCCCCATCGCCCCTGGAGACCGTCCCGCATCAGTGCGCGCTAGCTAACGCTGGACGTCGCGAGGGGGCAGGGGGTCTTCCACGCTGGTGGAGCGCGTCCGTCAGTCTCGGTGCCACAGGTGAGTCACTTGGCTGCAGGACGTGCTGCGCAATCGCTGCACGCGCTTCACCAATGATTTTTCGATTACTGCCTTTAAAAAAAAAAAAGAAAACATAAGTGACGCAAGAAGTCGGCCATTTTGGTTTAGAGCAGCCGCATGTACTAGAATGTAACGATTCACTCAAACCCCCATTCGATTTTCTGTTCCCCATTTTCGATTCGATTCGATTTTTAAAAAAAAAAACTAGTGTGGTTCTGCAGCCATCCACAAACGCAACACTCAATGATGTTCGGCGCAAAAGCACCATTTGATCTACACATTCCAAATGTGCTATGCATCTGGAATGGAAAAAAAAATTAGTCATAATTTTTTAGACGAATTCAAGCAACTCGATTTTCGATTAATCGGGGCAAACTGATTTGAAATCGATTTTCAATTAATTGATTAACGGGGGCGAATTGATTTAAAATGAATTGTCGATTAACCGATCAATCGGGGCCAATTGATTTCAAATCGATTTTCGATTAATCGTTACATCCCTGCTCCAAATGCGGTTTGAGTTCACACCATTTTGCGTGGCGGTTAAGTTCCACCAATACTTCTTGTCTGTCAGTTTGACCTGGATTAATGTCAGCGTTGTTTGTCTCAAGCGTTGCCTCTCTTCGATACCGGAGAGTTCAAATCCCCCACCGGCTCTCAATTTTCTCCAGGCCCGAGGATAATGAATGTAGCCTGTAGCCCGCGTACTGCCAAGCAATTAGTAAATAATGAACTTGCTTGCTTCCTTTCCCACTTAATTAAGTCCCCCCCCCCACCCCCCCTCGCCTGACAAACAGCCTCGGCAAACCTCTTGATCAACTCCCCTGCCATGCACGCACGGGCCACCCTGAGGTTCCTCCGCTTGAGGCCGCGCGGTCTCGGCGGACCCCCCCGCCCCCACACACACACACACACACACACACACACCCCGCGCCCCCACCCCCCTCCAGGCAGTGCATTACTGTGCCCTTAATTGTTAGCATCGCGCTAATCCGAGCCGGAGAGCCTTGTAGTCAATAAGCAGTCGGCGCCAAGGAAACTTCAAGAGTGCGGCGGCCTGTATTTACGCGTCCGGCTGGGCGGCGGCCATCTTGGCTTGCTCTTTCTGTCGAGTCAACAAGTCGGGGACGGGAGCTTTTTGGGCTACCCGAGTTCGTCTCCGACAGGATGGCATCGCCCCTTTTTTTTTTTTTTTTTTACATTCTGCAGTTTGAAAATAATTCGATTTCTAGCCACGAGTAATCCATTTTTGATCAATTTGTTAATTGAAATGTCATTGGTCTCCTTTGACGGGTTGCAGGAGAAATCAAACGTTTGGGGTGCTGCGGTTTTGAGCTTAAAAAATGTTGGAAATAACCAAGCTCTTCATTTTCGAGCATGGCAATATTTTCCGATTAAAAGTGTTGCGGAAGACGTCAAAGGAAGGGTTTGCTGTGCTAGCGTTTTGAAATATTTGGGTACAACGCAGTTTTCTGCCTCGACGGGTAGCAGTCAGGGAAAAGGTTCGGTCGCCTTTCGAGCTAAAGAACAACAAAGTGAAGTTGTGACGATTGCGAAAAGGAGTTGTAAAAAAAAAACTCCGGGCGTTTGGCTCCGGGGGAGTTGCTAATTGCGGCGCCGAATCGAGTCCAGGCCAGATGGAGGGAAGATAGCGCAAATGGATTCCCCCGCATTCGTCTTCATTAAGACTCCCCCCCCCCCCCCCCCCCCCGGAGGGGGCCGCTCGGAGACTTCTGACAATGTAAGAATCTTCCAAAGTCTCGCGGGATGGGACGCCAATTGCGCGTCAAAAACGCCAAAAGGCTAACGCCGCCTTTGCAGCGCGCAGCCCGCCAGTTCTCTGCCACTTTCAATTACAGGTTTTTCGAGGCTGGCGCTAACAAGGCCCGGAAGGTGCGCCGCGCCCTAGTAGTGCGCTAATTGCAAGACTCTCTTTTACCGTTTGGAAAAAAAAATGGCTGCAGAACCACATGAGTGCACAGACACGAGCCTGGTAGCAATTTTTTAAAAAGTCGAATTGAAAATCGGTAACTGAAAATCGACTCGAAATGGATTCGCCCCGATCAATTGACTCGATTAATCGAAAATGGCCTCGATTGAATTCATCCAGAAAATGATGCCTTGAAGCCTTTTTTTCATTATGCACAGCACATTTTGACTGTGCCGATCAAACGATGCAATCGATCAATTTTTTTATTTTGTATTTTTTTCAAATCGTCTCGAGTTATCGGGGCTTGAGTGAATCGCTGGAATGCCGCCGTGTAAGCGGCGTGTTTACCTTGCCATGCTTAGCCCAAGCATTTATATATTTAAATGACTCAAGTGCTCGTTGATATGGGGAAAGCGGTAACATGAGTTAGGGCTGTGCAATGAATCGAAATTCAATTGCAATTACGATTATTGCCCGCTACGATTACAAAATTGGCATCGCCGTACAAAACGATTATTCATGTTAATTTATATCCAACAGACGGTTTGTTTACACAAGGAAATCATAGTTGAATTTATACATTTGCACCTTTTCAAAAGTCATTTTATTTTGTTTTAAACATTTAGACATTTAGTTTTGTACCCCCCCAAAAAAATCGTTTGAACAATCAATGATTACCAAAATAATCACGATTGCTATTTTTTTTTTTTCCATAATCGAGCATTCTTAACATGAGCGACAAAATGTGCACATTTTTCAAGCTTGGGTTTAAATGGTTGCAAGCTAGTTGGGGCTCGTATCAATTGCGCCCTCTGCCGTCCATGCAAACTTGCCGCCAGTCCTCGGAGATGTCTCGGCCACAACAACATTTGGACGCGAGAGGTGTATCGGAAAAGTCCTCAGGGGACACCAGTCCCGGAACCGATCCGACACACTTTTGTGCATTTCGATCCAAACGTTTTCGATTGAGACGGCGTCCCATTTAGGCAGCAATCCCGAAATGTTACTTGAAAGCCGATTATGACGCAACTCCATATTAGCAATTCCCTTTGCTAGCTTGTCTTTTGTCCTCTTTTCCTGCCTGGAGCCGGTTGCGTGTATGCTAAAGCTAGGCCTTGGGGCGTGGATGTATAGCTCCTGCGTTTGCATTTTTAATTCCATCTGATGTGGAGCCAGAGAGGGGGGGCGGGGAGTTGGGGGGGGGTAATTTGGCAAGCTCCTCTATGCTTCTCGTGCTTGTATATTTGGAGTTGACCTTAGCGCGTCTTCGCAGCCGCCGATTTGCCTCCGGGCGGCGGCGGCGGCGGCGAGAGCCACCTGAACACGTAGCATGAAATGCTAAGCATGCAGTGATGTCATGTTTGGCGTTTCCCCGTTGCCGTTCACTCCCATTGTGTCGCCGCGCTGTTTCGATTTCTCCATTTTCATCGGCCTTGCTGTTATTGCGACCGACAGATTTGCCGCCAGGCCACCGCGGAGCACCGCTTGACGCGGATATTAGATCTGTCAATCACAGCCTCCCAAGTAATTCTTTATTGGTTTCTGCCGATTCCTCAAGCGGTGCATGGTGGTGCCCTTTGACCTCGGAGGCGTGCAGCAACTTGTCGACGTAATAAGGTTTGCTATTTGCCATTCGCTAGCTCGGTGCATACTTTTGAGCCTTGGCTCTCTGCTTCCTGACAGTTTTCTCGCCGTAGCTCGAGCAGTTGCAGTTATCGAGTTTTGTCCTCAGGATGAGATCGGAAAGAATTCCCATCCAGGCCCTCGGTCTTTAGAGCCCAAACAATAGAAAGCCTCAATACTAGGGTTGTAACGATTCACTCAAGCCCCGATTCGATTCGATTTTCAGTTGCCGATTTTCGATTCGATTCGATTAAAAAAAAATGGCTACCATGCTTGTGCCTGTGCACTAGTGTGGTTCTGCAGCCATCCACAAAGGCAAAAGCATCATTTGATCGACACGTTCAAAATGTGTCTAGAATGAAAAAAAGGTTTCAAGACATCAATTCCTAGATGAATTGAATGAATTTAATCAAAATCGATTTTTCAAATCATCAAATCCATTCATCGGGATGAATCGACTTTAAATCGGTTTTCGATGAATCGTTACATCCCTACTCAGTACAGATCCTCACTTTGGCCTTTGTCAGGGTGTTGTTGCTTCGTCTCTAGACTTTGACGGATCAGGTCTCCGTGTTGAAGCAACACTGTGTCATGTGTCAGTTTTTGCCGATTATGGCGGCGCCGTGTGGACAAAAGCGGAAGTGTTTTGACAAAATTCAACCACATTTCCCGTGTGTCGTGAAATGCCGAGCTCTCGCTGGCCTGCAAGTTGGACTGAATGACATTTCTATTTCCTGTGGATGAATAGCGATGAGGTCATGAATTTTAATTTTGTTCAAATGGGGGGGGGGGGGGGGCTACTGCCATGACACCAATAATAGCGCGTTATAATAATAATAATAGTCCCATTCGACTACTTGTAAGTCAATGTTTCATCAAAAGAGTTGTGAAGCATTTTTAATCAAAGTCGAATTCTTGCCCAGTGCTGCTTTAAATTTAAAAAAACCCGTTGGTTTTAGGTCACACTTCTCATAAGCAGGAAGTATGCCGGCGCCCCTTTTTTTCGCCCATTGACATTATGGAAAAAGCACTTACCGATGTCTCTCCCCCCCAAGTCTCGCCGGCATTTCGTAAGCCCTCCAAAGCGAGGCAGAAGGCGAATCCGCCCGATAAAATCGATAAAGCTGGAAAAGGCCAGCGGTGCGAAATGAGCGCGTTTTCGCCTGACGCCCACAAAGGCTCCTTCGTCCTCCGCCGCCGCGCTATCTCCGCTCGCCCGTTGCCATTTCCTTTTCCCGCCGCTTGTCAAAACACACCCGGGCGCCACAATGCGGGACAATGTGGATTAAAGGAACACGCGATCGGGCAAAAGAGCCGAGGAGAGTGGATTAGCGGGCTATATTTATCAAAGACGGCGCAACGCTCCGTGGATGGGAGATTAAAAAGGCGACAATGTACTTTGTGATATCTGATTTATTCATCCAGGTGACTGCCGATCCGCTAATCCCCCAAACGCTTCGCCAGCTTCGTCGGTGCGTCCCCGCCCCGCTTTGGGCGCACAAACCGCGCCCACCGAGCGCATCATCCTTCTCGTTCCATTTGTATGAACTTTTTTTTTTGGGGGGGGGAAATGGACGCCGGGGTGAACTTTTCCGGGTCGCTAACTCTATTAAGGAACTTGTGATGTCTTTTTTGCGCGTGGCTTGGATGATCGGCGCCTCGTCTTCCCGCTGATGAATGTCCGGCGTGATCGCAAGTGCGAGGAGGCTGAGGCCAAAGTGCAAAGAGAGCCCCGGCCGGCATGGCGTAATGGCGGCCATTTGTCGCTGCCACGTTGGCCCGGGAATTGAATGGAATAAATTCCATCAATTGGGAAGAGAAATCTTGAGTCACGGTTATGCTCTTATGGACTAATCCGACAAAAGCAAATTCATTATGTAATAGTTTGTGAGTTGTAGTGTTTTAGGCGAGTTTAGATCATTGCTACTTTGCTTGAAAGCTCAACGCACACTAGGGGTGTAACGATTCACTCAAGCCCCCGATTCGATTTTCGATTTCCAGCTGCCGATTTTCGATTCCATTTAAAAAAAAAAAAAAAAAAAAAAAAAAAATCGCCACCGCGCTCGCCTCTGTGCGCTAGCGTGGTTCTGCAGCCATCCACCAACGCGATGATGTTTGGCGCAGGCGCCTCATTTGATCTGAAATGATTTTTCCAGATGAATTTAACCAACTCCATTTTCGATTAATCGAAATCGATCAATCGGGCCGCACCGATTTTAAATCCATTTTCGATTAGGGAGATAATGACGCCGGTGTCTGCTGTAAACACTGTCAATCGATATTCCCAGCAAGCTTCGCTTATTTAACCCCCCCCCCCCCGGCCTAGATGCTTGACCTTCACCAATCGGGACACCCCCCACGCAAACACGCGCCAAGTGAATGCGCTGATGGGCTGCATGCTTGAGGGAGTCATGAATTTATGGCCTCAGTGAAGTGCCGCCACTATGACCAGTTAGCCCGCTTTATGATTGCTTAATCGGGTCTGTTGCTTTGAATCCCAATGCCCCTTTCTGTTGGCGGCACTCGAAAATGAAATGCTTGAAGATGGATGAAATGGGCCTGTAAGTTTTAATACATATTTAAAGCAGCACCGGGCAAGAATTCGGCCTTCATATATTTTTTTTTTTTCCCCCACATCTCTTTTGATGAAACATTGACTTACAAGTAGTCGAATGGGACTTTTGTCATGCCCTGGGGGTGGGGTCTGTATCGGGTTTTTTTTTTACTGGCACTAAGCAACTTTGAGGAGGATGGGCGCAACCCTGGCGCACCAAAAAAAAAAAAAAAAAATATCCTGAAATATCATGACCTCATCGCTATTCATCCACTGGAAATAGAAATGTCATTCCGTCCAACTTGCAGGCCGGCGAGAGCTCGGAATTTCACGCCATGGGTAAATGTGGTTGACGTTTGCCCAAACACTACCGCTTTTGCCCACACGGCGCCGCCATCATCAACAAAAACTGACAGATGACACAGTCTTGCTTCAACCGTATCTTACTTTTCCATTTTATGGCAATCACATCCATCCTTTCATTTGGCCCAAATCCACAACTGCAATGCACAGAATTAGAATCGAATATGATTGGCTCGTTCAACTTAATGCGCTTTGTACCGCTTACTCACACCATTCATCTTTGATCAATTTCCAATCACTTTAAGAGGGCAAAAGATGTATTTATTGAGCGAAACCGCCCCAAAAAAAATCAATCGCAGAAGTGGCTAGTAGTGCGCCCGAGCAGCCTTGTACTTAAAGCCTGTGAACGCACAATTCACTTTAATGGCGGCTTGAACGAGTTTTAGAGCCTGGCGAATGGCTGCGATGATTCCATAGGTAAATGCTGTGTTTTTTATTTTTTTATTTTATTTTTTTAAACCACCTGTTATATCCAATAAATAGTTAATTAAAAAAAAAAAAAATGGACAAATTCGTCGCCCACTCGTATCGAGTTGAGTGTGAGTCTTTTCCATCCGTGCGCTCCTTCAACCTGACATTTTAGTGAAAATTCTGAAGGCTTTGGTCACCGTCCGCCGAACGGCAACAACCTTCTCAAGGCTCTCGCCGTCTCATGCGGAGCTTTTATCATCTTCAACATCCGCGGCGGGGGGTTATAAATAACATGTCGGAAGGTTTTAGAACCTACTTCTTCCTCTCATCTCCCCGGAAGCATTTGTCCTTTACCGCGTCATCGTTTTGCATTAGGACACATTTCGGGAGGCCTTATGCAAGCCGTCGTCCATTTTTCAAAAAAGGTATCTGATTTGCACAGGATGGCTACATGTGACAAAAGGAAGGTCCCCCCCCCCCGCAACTTATTCGCCACTAATGTAAAAAGGAAGGCGAAATCTCCCGCCGCGCCGTTGTACATGTGCGAATGTGCGATCTGAATCGACCCGCTTGCTTTCGAAGCGGCGTTTTGGAAAGAATTTAGTTACCAAATCTTGGCCAAGAAATCCAAGCACAATCCACGTATAATCATCCACAATGTGGTTTGACTTTTGTAAAGAATGGGGACGGAACGATTCGCCGAAGCTCCGATTCGATTTTCAGTTACCGATTTTCGATTCGATTCGATTTTTTTTTTTTTAAATCACTACCGTCCTTGCCTCTGTGCGCTAGTGTGGTGCTGCAGCCATCCACAAGCGCCAAGCGCGTAATTTCATCTACACATTCAAAATGCGCTATGCATCTGGAATAGAAAAAAAAATGAAAGATATCATTTTTTTTAGCACTATAAATTAGTATGTTCTATTTCTGACCCAGCTGTGTTGCCTTTTGTTAGCTGCTGCTGTAAAGTGGCTTGTGAGTGCTGAGATGTCAAAGTTCGATTCGTCTCGATCCAAATCGATTATTCGATTGATCGGCTCAAATCCCTTTTGAATCGATTTTCGATTAATCCTTACGCCCCTACTAAATGCGGCAGTAGCGATCGAATGAAATTAGCAGGCGATTCAAACCGATTAATCGATTAGAATTTATTTTTAATCAATGTTCGATTCATCGTTACATCCCTCGTAAGGAATATTAGTTATATATTATTTTATGAATAAAAACGTTTCAATTCCGGTTAGATTTTTGTTCTGAATCCTACTTAATTTCCAATTGGATCATAATGCCAAAGAAGGGCACATGCGGGAGGCTCGGGAGCCAACGGAGAGCAAGGACGCAGGCTGTAATTACACCGCTGACTGTCTGTTCCCTAATGCAGGGAACACCGTTGTTCCAGGGAGAATAGTGTGTAGACAGCCATGCTTGCGTGTGTGTTATGTGAAGGCTTCCAGATAAAACAAATTGCGGTGTGTGCCGAGGCACTGAAGGATAGACTGTCCATTTGCAGAAGGAATCGCGCGAGTCATTTCGGCGTTCGCCGTCACAATCCCTCCTGTTTGTGCAAACGGATCATATTCCGCATGCAGAGTGAGTTGTTTGCCCTCGTACGAGTCGTGCGCCTTTTGGGTGCCTCGTGGGAATAAAACACAATGACACTTCATAACATCGGCGGTGAGATAAGCACTAGGAGGCACTCAGTGGTCTCTGCAGCACTTGGTAAATCCTGCGGGCGAGTCTTTAAGATCATTTAGGGCTGTCAAAATGAAAGCATTAACTATGGAGTTTAATTTCAATTTCATAACGCACTAAAAAAAAAATTAACTCAGTTAACTCCGTTTTATTTAGCAGCTGACCTCTGTCACAAGTCACTGTTGCAAAGACGGCGGGCTTTGACATAGTTTTACTTTAAAAAGTTGCTTGACTGGTGCTCATTGGAGAAATCCAAAATAATTTGCACGCTTTGCACGGACAAATTCAAATGCCGTATTAGTTGGACGTCTTTGGTGTATCGTTCAACTGTTGCATTTTACAGGAAAAGAATCGTATTCGAGGATCAAAGAAAGCTATTGGAATAGTCTTTGAATCGGAATATAATTTTTTAATTTTTTTTTAGATTTTACTCAAGTTCGTAAAAAATTGTAGTTAAAAAATAGGATTAATTGCGATTAATTTTGGAACATTTCGCGATTAATTAATTAAAAAAAAAATGTAATCGTTTGACAGCACTAATTAACACTAGTTCAATCACAACTTAATCGAAAGCGCGCATTTCTGAGCTTTAGTCCGTTGTCAACCATTCATTCTCTTTAATGCGGTTTGGAATTGTTGCAGCATGTGTTCTGAACCAAGCTAGCTAAGAAATAGAAAAGCCCCCGGAACAAATCGAGTCATTTCCCCATTGTTAGCTTGTCGGGTCAACTGTAAAAGGGATATCGCTGAAAAGCAGTCGAGCTTTTCATTTGATCGCCATCTATCTAGAACAAATGAAAACGGGGTTAATTATTTTGAGCACGTTCCCGGTCAAACCGTTGCGGCCGTTTTCATCACACGGCTAGGATTTGTCTCCATTTTCCATCGCGTGTGACATTTTTGTTTGTTTCTGGTATCGATTCATCATGCACCGCAGGCGGCCCCGCCCCCTCCACCGGTTCACGATTGATGCATTCATCTGCGGCCATATTACATTCATGACATTTAAGGCATGTGATCTCTGTGAGCGTTATCAAATTTCCACGCCAACATTTGCTCCGGTTTGTTTATCAATACGCAACAGTCACTCCCGCCAAAAACTGAAGGTGTTCTTTTTTCACTACTGAGAATTTTTTGGGGGGGGGTGGATTTCTGTGCTCCCCTTTTTCCTAAATAGTGGCCACTTCCATCTTGGGAATACGGCACATTTGCTGCCTGTAATGACTATCGATTGCTGTTGGACCTGAATTAGTCTTGAGTTGCGGCAGGCTTGTCCCGCCTCAGGATGCGAGGCCCCACGTCGTTTTAATGACATCAGGACGGAATCGAATCGAAGCGGGCGCGGCGTCACACCTGCTGAACCAGGCGATTGCAATTATCTGCGCGGCTCCGTCGGCGCGTGGATGTTCCGGTGTTGTCGGCTTCTTGGCTGCCCGCAGGAAGAGCTCGTTCAATTAGCGGCGGATGTTCAAACTGTGGTTTTAACACGAGTCCTGCTGCGCGAGGCTACACCGCCTGCGGCTACCTTGTAAGTCACCGCAAAGTTCGGTTCAAAGTTCGCATACGGGCTTTGGTTGTGCTCCGACTTTGACATGCTGGTGTCTGTCAGTTTTGCTCGCTTTGTTTTGAGTTTGTTTATGCACTTATTAGCGCTTATTATCCCCGTGATTGTATGTCACGGCGGCTGCCAGGTTTGCACACCCGGGTGGCAAAGTGAGCATGAAAGCTCCCGAAAAGAATGGAGACTCGCCTGAGGATGATTGATGGCTCGATGGTGAACGGGGGATGTGGGACGGAATAATGACGAGACGGTTGACTAATATTTGACGCTCTAAAGTTTCCACGTTCGGCCCTCGCCGTAGAACTTTGCGAGGAAGATGGACTGGCGAGAATGGTGTTATGTAATCTCCGAAATCAAAATCGTTTTCACTCCGCGCCCTTGAAGTTAGGGCGAGGAGATTAACATGGGTGCTTCCATAACACTGGTTACGGTTTGAATTTATTTCCCATCATATTCCAGCAAATAATGCTTCAATCGGTAATCTGGAATGTTTGGAATCGAGAAAGATATGCAAAAGGCCTTGGAGTAGTGAGCTTCTGTCCATTTTCTTCTGCTTATCGGGGTGAGGTTGCGAAGGCAGCATCTTAAGTAGGGAAGCCCATGGGTCATCCCTGAGGCATCTGCCCAGTGCGACTTCCTTAGAACCAGAGGTGGCTAATCCAGGTCCAGAAAGTAAAAACCCTGCCACAGTTTGGCTTTAGCCACAGATGCTTCGACTCAACCGGCAGGTAAACGAGCTCAGTTGATTCGAACTCCGGCAGGGTTTTTACTTTCTGGATCTGGATTACCCACCTCTGCTTAGAACACCTCACCCGGGAGGTGTCCGGGAGGCGTGGTGGCTCAACTCTGAGACCCTCATGGATAATCGAGCTTCTCAGCCCTTCTCTGAAGGAGAGCCCGGACACCCTGCGACGGGAAGTCATTTTGCCCACTTGTATCTATGATCTTGGTCTTTCCGTTTTGATCAGCAGTGAGGGCGGGGAAATAGATCGTCCCGCTCCATTCTTCCTGCCTTTATTTGCCTCGGAATACATACCGTGCTTTCCCATAGCCTCCAGACAAAATGACTTTTTGCTTTCATCATTCCAATACGATCCGCCATCAGCTTGATCTCCTAAAACCTGAAAGTTCACCCTGATGTTTTGTATACATCGCAGACCGGTTGAATTGCCTACTGATGTTTTGCCGAACAAATGGAGTGCAAAAGCTTCTCATATATCTGGAGGACAGAGGTAAACCCGTGGCAAGATAACCGTAGCCCGGTAAGTGCAGGATGCCGCCAATAAATCAGCCGATGTAACCCCGCGGTTCAAACGATTGAGGCTTGCCTCGTCGACCGTAGCACTAGAAAGCGATTGTGATGCGCGTTATGACGACAAGGAGACTATTTGATGCCATACCCACCACCGGCCCCTCACAATCATACGCCCAACCATCAATAATATAACCTCTGCCTGAGGTGTGTCGAAGACATGATGGAAGCATTTGCTCTCGCCGTTTCAACCAACGTGTCCTGTTTCTTGTCATTTTGTCCCATGTTTATGGCCCTTGGGGTTGTGGATGCAGCAGACTTTGCCCACAATACAATACGTCTTTAATCCATGTATCGAGAACCATCAGCTGTTAATATTCACATCATTCCATGTGCCGGTGAGATACAACAGAATAAGCCGGCGGTAGAAGAAATAAAACGGGAGATAGGGAGTGGCGGGGTGAAGCCAAATAACATTTCCATCAGCGGGACTGCTCATAAATATTCTAATTGTGTGGTTATAGAAAAAGGAGCGTTGCCGCTGGTGGTGGTCTCGCTCAGTGATTGACTTTGAGCGCGAACGCCGCCTCACCTTTTGAGTGAACCGAACACCGATGACATGAAGTAATAACGCCATTCGTCGGTTCAACATGGAATTCAGCGGATTCCTCCAGGCTGTTTGGCCCCCAAAAAAGACTCCCCAAATACCTGCGCTCATATTACCAATTGTAACTATCGGAGAGAAAGCTGAGAGTCCAGTCGCTAGGTAGGTAGTCTTGACTTTTAAATGTTGGCTTTCATTTGCGCAGAGAGCCCCTCAAGTGTTGGGGAGCCTCGGGCGTAAGTGATTCTTTAAATGAAGCACCGATCACCTAATAGCCTCCCAATTCCCGCCACTCAGCGTGCTATCGGCCCAATCAAGACCCCGCTGAGATGGAGACGCTTGACTTTGCGGGCTACCCTTGCCCGGCTTGAATAGTTTACTGCTTCCCTCAGCCAGAAAGGGTTTAAAACATGTTTTTTTTTTGTTTTTTTTTTTTCATGGCTCAGTCGCCATTGACAGCTTTTTCCGGCTCACCAAGCGGGTCAAATTGGTGAAACTGAAGTCTTTAGGTCGATTTAACTGAAGCAAACGAATTGAGATTAGTGCCGGGCAGGTAGATGATGAGCAGATTTTACAGATAAAATACGATCTTAAAGAGCAGAGGAGACAAACATATTAAAAGTCAGGCTGAACTTGGAGAAAGAAAAAGCACTTAAAAAGCAGCAGGCGTTTCTGTCTGACTGACTTCTCCATGTGATTCTTGATGCCCTTTGAAATGTTCTATCCATATTTAAATTTCCCCACATTCTGAAGGGTTGGGTCTCAAGGCTTCAACCCAATGACTTTTCATCGGCGATGTCGCAAAGCAACCTTTGTTTGCATACGTTGGCAAATTTAGCATCCAATTAGGTGCCGATTTTATGCCTTTAAATACATCTTTAGAAATCATGTTTGGATGCAGCGATTGCTTTCTCATTGTTTGAGATCTCTTCAGGCCCGACCGTCCCATCATTTCTGTACGATGACAAGGAGTCGTGATGATATAAATCTATTCTACGCGCATCGGTTTGACGCATATAGTGTCTATATACAGATTTCATATTCATGACTGCGGGTTTGAAGAAATCCTCATGTCTGCATCTTGCATGACAATTACAGCCTTACATAAGCAAGCCCACTTTTTTTCCATTCGACATTTTGAAACCTGCCGAAACCTTGCGCGACCCACCGTCGGGTCAGCAGGGCCTCAAATTGCCGCCACGGAAATAACCGTCCGATTAATCAACTGCAATGTCAAAAGACTTCAATCAAAACTATCATCATGGAGGGGGCAAGGGGGTGGCTCGGGATTTATTGCAACACTCTTGTAATGTATTGAGTGAGAAATGCCCACAAACCTCGACGTAAAACAAAGAGAGCGGGCGTCGTTACGTTCTGCAGGGATTTTTCAGGGACATGTGAGTTAAATTCCTTAACCCATTAAGGCCTAAAGCGCAGATGTAAAAATAACGTCAGTGCAAGAGAAGCACTATTTTAATTTTTTTTTTTTAAATCGAGTGGTAATTACCATCCTCTATTCTGTTACAAAGACGTCAATATCGTCATTGTCTACAAACCATATCATATCACGTTCGACCGGTTCCACTTACTTACTTTAATCAGGGCTCCCGACGATCGACAGCCTCCGCCATTAGCCCACGGCTCGAAAAAATTCCACGACATCCTCCGCCGTCTCGCGACACCGTCACGTGTATATTCTGATGCATTAAGGTGGCTAAGAGACAGAGAATTGGATTAAATAAGGACAGTGACGTATCCGCTCTCACGGTTTGAAAGTTAGAAAAACGCAACAGCGCTTCTAGTGGTAGAAACGCGGTTATGCGCTCCCGGCCTTAATGGGTTAATTGAAGTTATGTTTTCACTTCCTTGTATCACTTTCAGTGAAGTACCTTTTATGTGGTTGAAGTGTGAGGGAATTTTTCTCGAGACCGTTTTTTTTTTTTTTCCTCCCCATTTCTTGTTTTAACATTTGAAGTTGAATGCTTAAGTGACCCTGTCAGGATGGAAAAATCATTTCTTTCAAGTTGGACTTTAATCCCTGGAAGGTTGAAGATTGGGTGCGATCCAAGATTGGGTGCGATCCGCTGCTCGCACTACTGCCGCAAACATGTTGGGTTTAGTGTCCTCTAAAGGCAGTTGGGATTTACAGCATTTGCAAGAACCTTTAACCAGAGATTCCCAGACACTAAAAATTAAATGGTGATCTGGTATGCCCCCTAAAAATCTTAATTATTTTCGTAAAAATAACGAGGGCTAAAATGGATCTCATATATTGCCACTTGGGCTGTCTTCTACATTGTAAAATCAACGTAGCGAATTTCCACACGCACTTTTTAGTAATATAGTGAAACACGATTCTAAAAGGTGTTGTTTTTTTAAGGTGCGTGTGGAGGAGAGGGGATGCCCCAACTGATATCGGCAAATCCCATCACGGAAAATGCCTTCATTTGCTGTGAAAAAACTGCGGCTTAATGATAGACATTAATTTTGCAGGCTCCATCCTCAACTTTGCCTTATATCGACATGCTAACTTGTCCTTCCGAAGGCTCATAAAAATCCAATCATTGCTGCGGCTGCCGAAGTATAGCAATCGTATGCATCTACCACTAAAGCAACATTTGGAAATTGATGTTTCAAACCAAGCAGGTCCTTTCTTATTCAAGCGCTCGCATTATCTAATCGGCGCTTGATTTGCGGGGGGCATATCTAAGTGGAATCAAATAATCTTTGCCGCTCCCGCAATACCTCAAATATTAGGATTCTGCAAGCGGATGGCTGAGCGGACTGCTAATGTGCCGGCAATTGAGATCTTAAGTGTCCTTTCACACTTTAATCAAATTGATAAGGCGGTCCGACTGCAAGGGCAATCTTGGCTGTCCTCTGCACGAAGAAATCCTCAGCTGCGGACTGTCGGTGTCGCCCCTCCATTCTGTCGAGGTAAATCAATTACACTTTAATTGCTTCGATGGATTGTAGCCTTTGGCGGTGAGGCAACCGTACAATTAAACTTAATGACCTCATGATATTTCGACACGACAGCCATCGGTACGGTATTTGCATTGTGTCCCAAAATCGCATGGCGACTGCGGGAATGCGTCTCAAATTCGTTCGCCTTCCATTTCAGGGACGTGTCTTGGGACGTTTCGGCTGTGTCCTACCTGAACTCGGAGTTGAAAAGTGTAGTTATTGGTTTGAAGAGGCTTGGTTATTGGACGAATAATTTAGAAGATTTGGTTCTGAAAACAGGTGCCGGACCACCGTATACATCCGTTTGCAGAACATTTGAATGCTTGCTTAGAACATACAGTATGATCCTCTAACGTCCGGGGCATGTGTTTTGATGAAGAATTTGAATTTGAATTTATTTGGACAGGATGATTCAGAGGTGTCTTATACAGTATTTCACAGTCTCTAAAAGTTTCCTACTGTCTGGAGATGACACATTTTTACTATCAACATTTGGTCCCAGCCCACCCTTTCTGCTATCTTTCTATCCCCGTCTGGATTCCATCTGAGGTGCTGCAAGCCTCTGATCATACGTCTCTGGCTGCTGTTTGCCGCGATAAAGCCGCCAGAGATCAAAGCCAGAGTTTACGTAATGACGAGGGAGAAGAAGATGAGGAGGTACAGGAGAGGGAAAGGCACTGTGGATTTGGTTAAATGAAATGTTGACACTTTACCTGAACCCTCGTTTTCTTCCGTCGGAGACTCTCTTATACACCCGCCCAACCTGGATCAAGTAAACAAGACTTGAAGATGTTGCTCTGCTCAAACATTGCTGGAAGTGCACTCGCCGGACACTTGGGAGCCAAACTAAGATCTGCATCAAAGGTTCTCTCTTATTGTGGTTGCGTTCCAATATTCTGTCCCTCTCAAACAATGAAGGACAGCAATGCAACACGCCCCATAATATGACGGATGATTGCTCATTTCCTTCCGCGGAGGGGTTTATTTTGTCTTTCTCTTTAGTTTTTGTCTCTTCCGGTGCTAAAACTCCCCAGGTGAACGTCAGGCAGCCCGCTGAGACTCATTGAAGCTCAGCCAATGGTGTGTACAGAGAGAGAAGAAGAAAACTATCTCTGGCTCGTACACAAATGGAGTTTGACAGAATAAAAAGAAGCGACCTCCAGATGCCTCATCTAAATGAGCGCAAAGCTTGGAGGAATTGACATTTTTCGCTGATTGTGTTGCAGCATCCAGACAGGTTTATGTGAAAGGAACGAATTGCTGAGGCCATACTGTAACTCTGGCAATTCCCTCTCTCACCATCGCTTATCCGCCTTTTCTCCTCAGTCCAGCCTCTCATCTGTTCCCCTTTCTTTCACCGTCTCTTGTGTTCATTCTTATGCTTTTTTTTATTGTCCATTTCCTCAATGACAGCGGTTTAATGAGCTTTTCCGACACTGTCTCTCTAAACCCAATCTCTTTACCTCCATCTCGGTGGGCTTTTCTTCCAAAGCACCGATGTAACTGCTGCCGCATTTGCCCTATTACAGGATGTTAACCCCTGTGGAACTCATCACTTGTTTCACTTTTGTTTGGCAGCTTTTGTTGGCACACTTTGTGTACCAGCTGTAATGTGTTTAATGGACATGGGTGCAGAGAGGCAACTTGGACAACAATACGGAAACCTTCGGGGTGCGTTGGGGGGCTGCACTTAGTTGTCACAGGCGTCTGTCGTGGTGCGAAAGTGGCACCTTTCTGCCAATGCGTACCACGTTAACTCATTCACTGCCATATATTGAAAGTAAAAAAAACCCTCAAAGCCTTGTCATTGTTTTGTACATCATCAAAGAAGGCGTGCAAATCCCTCAGCATCATGACCCTTTCCCTCGTTTTGACATCGCCAGCGTCTAAGGGTATTCTCTTTACAAATACTCTCTTCTGTTGCATCGGTCTGATTGGGAAAACAGCTTTCACCCGTATTGCAACAGGTAGGTGGCTGGCAAGCGAGCGATGGGTGTCGCTCCAAATCTGATTAGCGTGTTCACCTTTTCGATTTGATAAGATCGCTCGCTTGTTTATCCACCTCTCCCTCCCGGAGGCATTGATAAGAGGATCTATTATTTACAAGAGGCCTGTTTTAACAAGCAAGCCCATTTGGGTTTCACAGTCTAACAGGGATCAGATGGGTGGGGCGGAGTCTCATTGATGCTAATCTAAGCTTTGCAGCTGCTTTCTGTGGATCCGAAAGGATGTGTTGGATTTGATGGCCGGCTTTAACCATCCTCTGGTTTTTGGGGCGCTGGCTTCCGATGCCACCCCGTCGTTAATTGATTTTCTCTTTTGGTGTCGCTTGTGCCCCCAACTTTGGAATCATGGTGGTGCTTGACCAAGTTGTGGCAGGTCCTGCAAAGCTAATAGTACTTTATTTTAAAGGTATTTTTATCCAGATCTGGCGTCAAGCTTCACATGTTTTTGTGGGCGAAACGCTCACGGTCATGGGGAGTACATGCTAACAAACTCACAAGGCACTCCCCGAAGTTGGTGGTTTAAAGTGGGTGGAATCAAACCTGAGACCACTCATCCTAGACAGCACCATGTTGCATGGATGTGACAGTGACTTCAGATGAAGGTATAAACCAAATGTTTTGGATGTTTTTTTTTTTTTTTTGCAGGGAATGTCGGCTTGTTTCCTCAGGGAGAAGGTTGTGTCATTATAAGTCAGTCAGGGGAAGCAGTCGCTTGATCCATCAACACGCGAGTGGGCGGCAAGTACAAGTGCATGTGCTTGTATGTGTCATAGCGTGTGCGACTCCCGCATCGGCAGTGCAGTGTGAATTTTGACAGTAACAATGTCGAAGCCTTGCAAACTGCCAGACGGCGAAAGTGAGGAGAAAAATGTTGATCTCTGCAAAACTGCAGTAACTCAATCATGTCCTCTGCCGTTGTTCCATGTTTGCCTTTTGTCTCCCTTTCCCAGCTGCCTCTCCTCCTCTTGTCAGTCTTCTCGGTCCAGGGTCAGCGTGTGATGTTTAACACAACAGCAGGTTAGCTAGGTTCACACTCATCCAGGAGAAGGAGTTCGCCGGTCTTTTAACCTGCCGCAGGCAGACGGCCCACACCCAAAATGGAAAGCATTCATGCCATTATGCACGAGGTTTCTCTCGCCGTCGTTCTACAAGTGGTGGATTGCGGCCATTAATTCAAGCGCTGCATTAGGAAAACATTTTCTTTTCTTTCCATCCTTCGTAGAATAAGGAAGGTGCCACACTGGCATGTTCATTGTTGTCAAGGTGCTTCGGTTTAATGGAAAATTTTACACAATGGCACTGTTGACTTGACTGAGATTAATAGGCGACCCGGTGTCGGCAGTGGAGTGACTTTACCATAACAATGGCCACTATCCATCAGCGACGCAGTCCAATTGCATGTTACTATGAAATAATCCATTACAGGCAACAAAAGGATCGCGGCGGCACGCTGTCATCCCGAAGCGTATTGTGTCCCCCGGGAGATCTAACTACCTCTCCTCCTGCACTAAGATTGAACCACGTCACACGCAAGGACAGCGGCGTTTCTCGGAATTGCTCGCCGCACGCTGGCAGATTACAGCACCGGGTCCATGAATGTAATGGATTAGCTCGTCCTAGCGTATTGGCAGGATCGCGCGTGACCTCAGAAGCTCGTTGCTTTTAGCATTAGTGTGAACACGAGCAACATTTGGCTGGTGAGCCAATAGTAACTGCTCTTTTTTTTCTTTCAAAATGATTCTGCTGTTCCAGTGAATAGGTTTGTTGACGGTAGATTTATTAGAGTAGTCTTTGTAGGGTTGTAAAGACTAGAGTCATAAGCATCTTTCACACTCCTAGCTAAGCCTGCTTTTTTTCTCAGCCCGTTGTCCCGGTACTGAGTGTAGAGCTGAAATCAACCTGCTGATTTGTTTGCTTCTGTCATAGTATCAGTGGCGTAACCGATGCCGATAGCAGAAAGCCTCAACCAGAGTTTGAAGTTTAACACCTGCGATGCATTATCCGCACCCCTTAGTGTTAAATCTGAATGTGAAAAGCCGCAACGGCCGTGTCAAGGATCGCTGGAATTCTCTTAATGACGTTAGGTTCAGGCTTAAATTCGGGTTCGCAAAAAGAGCAAAAAGATACTGACGACATACCAAAGTAGCAGATACGCATAAATATGAGTGCCCGCATCTTCTGCCAGACAAGCCAAAGCAAGACTCCACAACATCCCCGCTTCCTCCAAATAATTGCTTTCTGCCTCTTTTATGCGTTTGTATCTAAAACAGGAAAACTGACTCTTTTATAGTCCGACAAATCTCCCCAGTCCTTTTCCATTTTGGTCTCTTCTCCTCATATCTCTCACCAGCTTCCTTCAAACAGCTCCCATTCTGTCGACGTCTATCTGTGTTCACTTCTGTGTTCAGCATCTATCCTATAATCTTTTTGCTTTGTAGCCATTTCACAAGCATGCAAATGTAGAAGGCCTTTTTAAAGGGAAAAACAAAAAGCACCCGAATCTCCGGGGATCCTTTGCGTTTGTTGCCTGCGCATCCATCTCGCTAAACGCGGATGCCCAACGTAATTAGAATGTTGCTGGAACAAGTGAAGTCCTTGAACCTACACCTTTCCATCTTCCTTCTCCCTGTTGCCATGGCGCTCCAGGCAACCGGTACAACATGTGGCGAGCCACCCCTCCGCTGCGCTCCATTACAGCTTGAGAGCTGTCGCTTTTTGCTCCCTCTCCCATTTTGCTCTTGAGAAAGTGTGTCATGATTTTCCCCTCCTTGACATCAAACCCTGCAGCAACACTTGTGCCAGCGGTTGTCTTAACCGCATCAGGGGGTGAAAGGTAACCTCTGCATTTTGAGCTGGGGATCTCAATCCACTTAACTGTGAACAGAATAGAGATGTTTCACAGGGAAATCTTTAAGGGCTTCTAGGCAGACAGCCACATTGGTATTTGCTGGATTATTTTGATTTTGTTTTAATGAGCTCCACTAAATGAAAGGAATCTCAATTAACTCATATATTTACAAAGAAAAAAACAATACAATCTGGCATTGACCCGAGTTGGGTCTGTGGAGATTTTTCTGAAAAGAGCTAATTAGTTTTTAATGCTGATGATAGTCTTCTTGGCGATGGGGGGTTCAAACTCTTTGCAACTCTTACCTCCAACTTACTTATCTACTGGGCATTTGTCAACTTGTTGGTAAACTGCGTGCCAATAGTCTCATCTTCTGCTATGTTTCTGGTGAGACCGACAGGCACTGCTTACCTTGACAGGGTCCAACGACTTTGCAGAGGTTGTACTAATGAACCGGATGTCAGCGATCAGTCAGCATACAGTTGAATAAGAGATCCTGGTCCGACCACCCTTAAGATAAGAGACACTACTGTGTTTCTCCTGCTATCTACTTTGACCGTGTGGTTGTCATCCTCTCCAAAGTGGCATGCTTTCTGGCAGTAACCTTTAATGCTCACAGCCCAGGTCAGGCTTTCCACTCCAGTAATTTGGGCCTGTTCCTGGCCGTATTTTACGGCTGAGGCTTGGACTCTCCATCACAGGCTGGAGGCTGTTGAGAAACCTGCCAAAGTTCCTGCATATGACGCCCAGACCAGGGAATCTGGGCACAAGGCTCCAGTTGGCACGAGGTAACTGAGAGCGCTAAGCACTTTGGACATTTCTCTCTCTCCCTGCAGTAAGAGCCTCAAATGGAAGCATTAGAGTGGAGAGATTTTCAAAATGTATTAAGTACCATTTTCTCAATTGGGAGTTTTCTTTTGGATGCTATCAACTATTCTATGCCAGTGCCGAAAACCGCGACGATTTGCTGCCACTGCTTGATGGCTGAATGGTTGGAGACCCGTCGAGGATGAAAACAAACGATTTGAAGTTCCTAAATCAAACCAGCTGACATGAGTAGCATTTGGCTATCAGACATTTTGGACAGTTGTCTGCATCTAGCTTTGTGGGAACAGTTTTGGCTAAGTTCTTGTGTACAGTGCCTCAGACCCATTCCAAAATCTTAGAGCAAGTCTTCCCAGAAAAGTGAACGCTGTTATAAGTGGAGACTAACTCCATATTTCTTTCCATTTTCACTTGTTGTGGGTGTAATGCCTTTGTCCATAAAAAGTCAGCCAAAGGGAGGTTAACAAAGGTGGTGAAAATCGCTGCTGGTGTGCATGCCTCATTAAATTCCAAATGTTTCTTTTATTGCTCAAAGAGAGCTCTAAACACCAAGGCTTTTTTGGCGGCACCATCCAATCACAGGCCTCACTGCGCTCTCATGCAGCAGCCAGGTGTGGGCGATCCATCTGACGAAGGAGAGGTCAAAGGTTTGACACAAGCACGTCGTCCTCGGCATCTCCATTTACTCACTCCCCCACATGTTTAAATCACCGCTCCCGCTGTGGTATCCCTTGATACAGACGCCAATCATTGCAGCCGGAATGTCTGCAGATGCTGGGCAGATATAGTCATTGTTATTGGACAGATCTGTTAAATTGACATGGATAGCTTCTGCTGGCCCATTCCTGGAGGGCGGGTAAACTGTAAAAGACGAGACCGAATTCAATTCTGATAATCAAATCTGTGCGGCGTCTGTAATTTTTATTCATTGGACCAGCATGAGAATATTTTTTATTCCCAGAAAGAGAAAGAGACTTTATTCCCTCACAAAAAAAAAAAAAAAAAGCTGGTTTCCGGCCCAGATACAGTCATCTCACCGCTGCTTCCTCTGGCACTTTAGCTCTCAGTGCACTGCGGTCATAAACCTCACTCTCCCAATTTACTTTCCCTTTATGAGCCATTACCATGTCACGTTAGCTTTAGGCGAAGGAAAAAGAAAAGTTTTTGCTTCTTTGCTCCAGCAGTATCTGACACAAATCAAATATCTGACTTACCCAGCCTCTCTTATCTGTGCCTTAAGTAAAGACTGCTCGCCTTATATGTTAAAACAGCGGCCTACGTAAAAGTAAGGCACTGTACACTTTTATTTCCGGAAAGAAGCATAGTGGGGACGTGTACAAAGTGCCCTGAAGTGACACATGCAGGCTGCCATTTTGGTTGCAAGTGGACATTTTGAGGATATTTTGAATAGTTCCAGTCCTTCAAAGTGAAACCGACGTTGATAAAAATAATGATTGCGAAATAAGGCAATGTTATGAACGTCTTGCACTTCCCTGGACGGAACGCCCAGCTCTGCTTTTCGTCATGTGAAACATACCAGCCCTACCACTGACTGTTCCATCCAACATTGATTTAATTGTATTCAAACAGGTAGGGGAGCTTGCCGGTGACTAATCATAGTCAACTTGATTAATGATGTTTGTGTAGCGGCTGGCTGAAATTAGCCAGAAAAACAAGCGCTTGGTATGTGCGCGCGTGCGGAGTTTACTTCAGGCTTTGTGTTTGAGAACTGGGTGCCCTCCAGTTGGGTGCACAGGGATAAACTTACCCACCCCAATCGCCGCGCAATCTGTTTGCATCACTGATCTCTGGAAAAACAGCCTATGAATCATCATTAGTTATGATGATAATTATTCACATTGCAGCTCTCCCACCGCCACCACTGCAATCCTCCACAGGGTGTCAAAAGTGTTGCGGATCATGTTTGTTTGCTGTCATATAACAAAATGGCAGCACAGAGTCTATTGAATTCATTGCAGACCCTTTAACCTTCACTGTTTGTATTCAATTTGTCTTAAAACCACATTACACTGACATGCAAATGAGTGTCTGATGCGTACAAGCCCCCGACAAATAAGTTCACCGTCTTGATTAAGCCCATCAGAGGCATGCAAATGAGGGGAATGCAATGCCGACTATGGGCCAAGCTGGAAAAAGGGAGCTTGAGCAACCAGAACGATGCTGTTCCTCTCAGTTCCATGAGGGGGAGGGACATACATGGAACTGGATTTTTCGAAACAAGTGAACATCATGTTTATCTTAACGCTCTACTCTTGCGTTTTGTAAGCAATCCTCTTCAAACGTCATGTGATTGTTTCTCTTTGTCAAGGCAAGAACACACTCGTGGTAACTGGTGTCGGATCAGATAATGGATGGGTGGATGGAAATATGTATACTAAAAGGCAAATTTAGTACTGTCCTACCCCAGTTGCCTTTGTGCAACAAACCCAACCAAGAGCACATCCATAAAATCGGCTACGAAGCAGATTTCCTTTCAATCCACCTCGTCATGCGCAAATTAATGTATGTATACGCAAACTAGGCCAATGCAATTCAGCACTTGAGTCAGGAGAGGCAAGACAACTTTCTTGGTACAGCGCAGCTGCTGCTATTGCCGGATCAACACAATGCGGTACGGCTCAAATTGCAAACAAGACACTAAATACTGTATAGTCAGAATCGGGTCACAATAGCATAGCAAAGCTTCTTAGTACTTTGCCTGCACTATGGGATGTGAAGGGGATTCATTATTCATGTTCCGCATGTCTTTACATGTGTGCTTGTATCTGCTAGCATGCAGTCATCTTACAGCATGTCGTTGGCACGAAAAAAATAAACAGGCCATACTGCGATCAGAAGCCTTTTGTAAACATGTATTGCTGCAGCGTATGCTCGGCAAGCTGTATGGATGAGTGTGGCGTCGGTGGAGCGGGAATTAGCAGTGGTTGCTCAAATGATCCCTCCCAGAGAGAGGGCGACACATGCCATCTTCGTCTCCCACGCTGAGATAAGGAGATGCCATTTTCCCCCCTAATGTTCCACCTATTAGTTATTAATGGAGGCTGAGTGAAAGTGAGCTTGTGAGTCCAGGGATTGGCTGCCATGTCCCAGCCACTCAAAGCAGTCAAAAGACATGAAATCTATGTTCCTGCATCCTTCATAAGTGGTTATACTGTAGAATACTTGTAACGCTTGGCGAAGACAGGATCGGCCATGCAAAGCAGCCCTTTTGTCTCCTCATCCCAAGAGCCCGCCATCACTGAACAATGTTATGAATGAAGCCTGCTCGTGGTGCCACGATGGACCGCCATATCTGTGCACCACCCGCCTCATCTGCTCGCCTTCGCTAAGCATTCTCTTATCGGACTCGCTCACACCTACGGTGGTCTGCTCGCCAACGTCAAAAGGCCCCAGACGGACAGGATGGATGCAGATAACCTTTAAATAGAAAAAGACGGAAAAAAATACGGTTGGACCAAAGAGGGGAACAGTGACTGCTGGGGATTGTGGTGATGAGTTGGCAGACCTGGCATTTTGTATTACAAAAGGAATGTAGACATCTGGGTTTTTTTTATAGGTGCTATACCTCATTGATCCTAAAGGGATTTTTTTTCAGGGTTAGGAATGGTAGGTGAGTTGTGGAGAGGTGACATATTGTCCACGTCACTGGTGAATCAAAATAGGAACAAACAGGGCGTAGGGTTTTGTCTGGCAGGTGAATTGTGGCGATGGCACAAAAGGGGCAAAAGTGTCCGAGGTACCCCATAACACTGTATGAGGCACCCTGTAGAAGTCAATAGACCATGTCTTCTGGAAAACACCGAAAGGTGTCAGAATGCACCTGGCCAAGGATGTTGTATGACTAAAGGGTTTTTCGTTGAGACATGATCTCATCAAAATTGGAACTTTGTCATCTGTCTTTTTAAAGTAGACGGTACAAAGGAGGCTTGATTATTTAAAGGTGAGTCAGAAGGCATTGAGAGCAAAAGAGCAAAAGGAGATTTTTTAAAAAAAAATGTAATGGCCGGCGTGGCTGCGCCCTTTTGGCCTCTGCAGCAGGAGGTGCAGACAGAGCATCATAAATTCTCATAGAAGAGGTTGCCGCGCCAACAGCCCTGGGGCGAAACGTTCAATCGAAACAACAGCACGCCATGTTTTTGCCGCTGCCGTTACTCATCCCCCTCGCCTCTGAAAATCTCACACAACAAATGCAGATGCACATTTGAACTTTTCAACCAGTCATTTATCAAGCCCTCCGGAAGAAAAAGATCTATACACCACTGCTCTTTTTCAACTTGGAAATAGACAAATAGATCAAGGAGTGTAAAGGATGTAATCATATGTTAACTGCAACAAAGGTTTGTTTTGAGAGAATTGCGTCCATTTATAGCTGGACTAGTACCACCCAAGGCTACTTTAGTTAAAATAATAATAAAGTTCAAATAAATGAAGACTAGGCCACACTTTTCAAGTCGGCATCGTACAGTATGCAAATTCTACAAATATGTTCAGAAGGGACTTATATAATTTGCCTGTTTTTTAAATTACCTGGCCTCTATAAACTAATACCCCAATAACTCCCTCAGGCACAGCACTGTCACGTCCCAGACTGCAATGCTTCTTCATTAGTACTCAGGCCACCACCCAGAAGCAGCGAGTAGTACTGAGCCACAGCACGTGGCGAGCGTGGCCGGCAGGTGATTCCGAGAAGCTAATGAGGTCAATGTGTAGAACCTTGTAGCAAACTTGTCAAGTGGCTGCTAGGCTCAAAGGAGGTAGGGAGCACAGCGGGCCGCTGTCAACTGCTGCTGCTGGAGGGAAGCGATGAAAGCGTCCGGGAGGCAGCGAGCGAAGACTTTGAGTTCAAGTGCTAATGAACCAATGGAGATGCCGAGTGGAAGAGCGGGAACGCGTCACTGTGCCGCTGTGCATGGCTTGTGAACGCATCATTAGCATCCATGACTCATTTCAAAAAGAGAAACTGAACATGTGCATATGAATGCTTCAGTTTGACCTTGGACAAGGTGTATGAACTGCGGTCACCTGGTCATCAAATGACAAACTGACCAGGAAGGATTTGACTTGCTTCTATTTAAGGATAAAACAGCACGGCCTGAGTCGTTTTGCTTATCCACAGCGGCAATAACGCTATCTCCTTTCTGTAACATAGCGGATTAAGGCAAAGTCGCTCGGCGGACTCAAGCGGCTCACACAAGCGAGCCTTTGGTGCCGGCGGAGAAGGCCGCACACGCTGCCAACGCTCCCAACATGTGATATGTGGATGATTTAAACACAAGAAGAAGCTGCTTTTGCCCAATTGATTTACTTGACAATATCTGATGCCAAAAAAAAAAGCTTGTTTGCAGAGAGCAACCTGGACGCTTGACAAACCATTTAGTCGATTTCCAGCCTTGTTTTGCCTCAAAGACTCTTGTTTTCCGCACCGCAACTCCATTTCCTGGCAATCGCCACTGAATTAAGAGGAATCAAAGATGCGGGCGCCAATATAATATCATCGCTCATGGGATTAATTTGCAACTGATCGTGTCGCTCACTTGGCAAAGGGTCAGCCAATTTTCAAACTTCCAAATAAACAAGAAACATAATTGACTTTGCCGACTTGGCAGCAGACAACCAAGTTGGAGCGGATGCATTTAAAAGACGGCGCGGACTGTAGTAAAACAGTCAACGATTAACCGGGAATAAAATGGCAAACAGATGGTGCTTGTCAACCCGCAGTGACCACCATTAAGAGAGGCTGTCATGTGCGAGCGAAACGCACATGCTCACTAAAAGTCCATATTAATTCTCATATTTGCTCAATGAACCGGTCCACTGCAGACACGCCTCCACCAATATCACTTTTACCTCACCCTCGAGGCGCCACTCTCGCCGTATTGGACATTAACGATGCCTACACCTGTGCGGGTGGCAGATTCCCGCTCTGGGCCGGCGCCATCGCTCATCATGGTGCTGGCACGCCGACCGCCGCACGGAACGGCAGACTCGACCAGCCGGCATCTGTTTAGGGTTAGCTCGGGCCGTGACTCCGAAGGGCCCGGCTGCCTGCGGCGATTTATTACCGGGCACGAGTCGTTTCCTTCCCGCTGCACTTCTTCCCCCGCTGCGGAAGACGTCGACTGTGCATGCCGGGTGCAGGCTTAATCAGAGTTGACATGCTGGGTGCCCTTGGAGGAGGGATGTGGTCCCTTTAAGTGTATGTTGTGTTGTCTGTAGGAGAGTGAAAGGCCTGCATACTAGGGCAGGAATGCTCGGGAAATGACAGGAAGTTGACACAAACAAGCCATTTGGGTAGTTTCCTACCAATGCCATCGTTGCATCTGCACTTTTACCACGAAGCTCCTCCCTGGACGAAATCCAGCACCTGGCTGCGTTAACTTGACCTTCCCCTTAGTGCTTGAGGACTTTCTCTCATTGCCGCTCTCTTTATCGCACTAAAACATCATCATTTCTGCGGGAGTCCATCTGTTATTCTTTCGAGCCATTACAATAATGAATTGGCCATTTATTAATAGTAAAAGTATCCACACTGGGTCCAGGTGGGATTGTGGTTTTACCGCCTATAATCTGTCCGCATATCTGATGCCAACGTTTGCGGTTAGCCTTGCCCTTTGAGTTTTTACTCAGCGCCTCTACCAACTCCAGTCTTCAATGTGGCTTTCAGGCCTGGATGTGACATCATTCCTGACGTAGTCGTGAAACGATGCGAACAGTTTACCACAGCTTACGTATCTGTTAGCAGGCAAAAAAGGTGAACACTGTCAGAAGTACGAGAACAGGACATGGCTCACATGCTCGAGCCAAGTGACCACTTCAACTCATGCACAGAACACAAAAATAGATGTTTTTGGACCTTGTCCAGTTGGATGACATTTATGGCTGCGTCGCGTCTCATTGTGTGCTTGGTGATGTTTTTGAGCTTTGTCAGCTTGCCATGAGGATTCAAAGGTCTCAAGTTAGACGTGCTTGCTTTGCTTTCCTGCATGCATTGTTCCAGATGTTTTTCCTTCCATGTTCTTCTTGCCAACTTCCCCAGTACCTTTACCTCTCTTACTCTCAAGTTGTTTCCTACTTCCCGCTCTCCTTCAATGGAAGATTACGCTGAATTTTGCTGATGTGGCGCACAGTGAGTCCTGCCAAGACTCTAGGGCATCACTTTCCAATGCAGCTCTATCACGCTCATCCAACCTTCTTCTCTGCCAAGACTGGACTGAGTGGACCCGGCACGTGGGATGCTGGAGAAATTTGATATAAAATGTTGAACGCTCCCGCTATTCTCTGGCGGTTATCTCCACCTGCCCGGAACGCAGCATTTAAGATAAAAGATGGCCTGCCCTCCTCCCTCATTAAGATGGATCAGCCCTCACTGGAAGGTCATTCCGACGGCTGTTTGCTCTCTGACTCTGGAGGAAGAGAAAGATGCCTTAAAACCAAGACCATGTCCCCAGAAACATGGGTGTTTCTGGCATTTAAGCCACTTGAGCTACAGCCAGAGTGAACGTTTTCTAGAACTGTAAAATAGGAGTCTCCTTTACCAAGTTACTTCATTTTGTTACTCAAAGAATTCTTTAAAAATGTACAGTGTAAGTCCCCTTTACCTATATTTTCCATTTTATTGTGCCTTTTTCAGAAAGGACTATCTTCACGCTTCTGAGTTACACTCTCGAAAGAGTTGGGTTAAAAATAACACCATTTTGGATCAAAAATGGACCAATCGACTACTTGGGTCAAATTGACCCAACTTTCTGTGTTGTTTTTGCAGAAAACGACCCCAAAAATGGGTAGTTTTGTACAAAACAACCTGAGAAATTGGGCTGTTTTGTACAAATTGACCCAATTCGTGGATCAGTCCATTTTTTACCCCAAATTGTGTTATTTTTAACCCAACTGTTTTTAGAGTGTATGGTTTGGTGCCCTGTCCAGGGTGTACCCCGCCTCTCGCCCCAAATCAGCTGGGATAGGCTCCAGCTTACCTGCAACAATAATGAGGATAGGCAACACCAAAAATGGATAGATTGATGGTTCATAGCACTGCCATTTCCTCTGGCGGGCCGTTGACAGTGTAAAAGTGCATTTTCATGCAAATGACGTATTTTGGGGACTTGGAGGACTCTTTTAAAAGTATTTTCAAAAAAGTATCCGTGTACATATGGACACAGTACCATTCAAGGAGGTGAGAAAGGCGTGGGCGATGGCGTCGCTTGTGAAGTGTGGTCATTAACACAAAGTTCACGTGTGAGCACACTGGTCCTGACGAGATGGGTGTCAAAGTGAGGGACGCTAATTGGCTCCCTCACCAGCCTCCCACCTCATGATGGACCAGGACCCAAAATCTACACACTCACTGACATGGTTAGCATCTCACAGGATGCTCATACTTGTTTTGCGTTTGGCGCAAGTGTAGATTTGTATTGAATGTGTGTTTACCCTACTCTACAAATTTACAGCACTGGGCCGTCCTCCATTAATTAGAAAAGTGCATCAACGAGATTGATGCCACCAATAATGGAGTTGAGCTGATAAGGGAGGCAACATGCAACTCGGGCGGATAGATGGTTATTACCGCCACGGAGATTTAAAGACGCCAGCCATAACAAATCCATGCGATTCTCGCTTTGTGTTACAGCATGTGGCGAGTACAGTCACCATCTGTGTGCGTGCGTGTGTGTGTGTGTGTGTGTGTGTGTGTGTGCGTCATCCTGGCACAATATGAGCCAGGATACACCAACTGGAGCAGGAACAAGCACAGATGAGCTTTGGAAGGTTTTTGGAAAGCCGAGATCCATCCCTCTGCAAGATATTTGATACTGCCTCAATGGCACTTTTCTTTATTTGAGATGAATGTTAAAACAAAATTCATTTACTTCTTTGCCATTTTCCCGCCAGCAGTGCTTAGCAACGATTGAAGATTACCTGTCAACATAATTCTGTGCTGATAATTGCGATTGTTGCACTCATTCCTCTGTTGTATGCTTTCAACAGTAATTTGATCCAATCCAAAACATTTTTTTCCCTTTGGAGTGTACAAAGTAATTAGTGTGGGTGCTCGGGAGCGTGTCATGGCTCATACATATTTGAATCTATCTGTGTGCACAGATGAGCTGAGTGCACATTTTATAATCTGCATCTTACCCCCGGCTAACCAACGAAAATAACCGTTTGTTGTGAACGATTCCTAGCTGTCAGGACTAGCTTACTTAACTAAACACTTAAGATGCCAGGTTAGTCAGCACATTTTAAAAGGTGACTTCATTTCTCTAAACACATAACTTAATGGTGGTTAGTCCTTGTTTCATCTCCTCACCCTGGTTTAGTGTCTTTCAATTTGGCAATCCAGACTTTGCTGTGATACCCAAATAAGTTTCTTGACTCCTACCCAGCTGCCATCTTCCCTTAGCGGCGTCCAAGATGCTCGAATTTAGAAAGACAATCATGCCACAAAGAAGTCTCTCTACTTTCCTACTAAAAAAGTTCCTGTTTCCGTTCCCATGCCCTTTACTCCTCTGCTTTACATGCAAATGCTCACGTTATCCCGGTAGCCTCTTATGCAGTGGCGCAGAACCTTCATCGACATTGATCTTGCCGCTTTATCTGCACTGTGCTCCGTCCTTCCCCCTCTCATGCCGCTTAATGAACTCACCAGCTCCTGATGCAGCTGAACAGACCCCCTCCACGCTCATACCAATGAGCGTCAGCCCACGGCGCTGCCATTACCTTTTGATGTAGTCAACCTAAGGTATGCACTGTTAGAGGCTGGGATAAAGGTGTCTCAAGGCGGCGTGATTGGCAGACAAATTTAAAGCCGCTTATTAAGTTCATATCAGCTTGATGGGGACAGCTTAGCCGGGGCTCCATTCTGGGGGATTCAGTAACCCTCCGTGAAGGGAATATTTCATCAGACTAGCCGATTTTCTCCTGAAATTGAGAATGCAAAATGTATGTCGTCTCCTGTGTGGCGATGCGACTTGTGTCCATCACTGATCTGCCAACCTTAGTTGCTAATGGGCTAGTTAGCCACAATTAGCCTCTATTCGACGTTGCGTTATGAGGACTCTCTTCCAATAATCTGAATGCTGCCCTGATTGCCAGGCATGTGGCAATCTAAAGGTAAAAACCCTAATGGAGTACATCTGAGCTGACTTTGGGTGAGAGGTCAGGTAAATCCAGGACTGGTTGAAAAGTCTTTGTTTGACCAACCAAGCATGGCTTAGGAATGTTTGGAGGAAGCTTCAGTTACCAGAGAATATACACACAGAAGGGCCAAGTTCAGACTTGATCCCAGACTTAAACCCAGAACCCCATGGAAGTTGCTCAGCTTTTGAATTCCCTGCTTGCTGCAAGATGTTGGGGGCATCCACACAATTTCCTTGCTCTTTTTAGTCTGCTTTTGCTGGTGGTTCCCTTTCAGTTCATCCCCCAGCAGGTAGCATTGTCATGGCACTAGCGGATGCTAGCCATTTGGAGACTGCTCACTGGAGAGTAAACCTGATCCTAGCGGGCCAGGGGGTACTCCCTGGGGAAAGAGGATCAAGTGGACTTAGCAGATTTAGCCTCAAATGGAGTCCGAATCTGAGAGAGATGTCCATGACCTTCACCTTGATGATTTGAGCCAGCAGAGGGTGATGGGTATAATTGAGGCCAGTGGGCAGGAGGTGAGTGAGACCTCATCGCTAAGCTAGTGACACACGCTAATAACTATACATCTGTACTATCCTCCCTACCCCCTCTCGCTGACACAAAGGCGATGTCCATTTGCCGGAGTCTGTCAGATCCCTAGATACATATCATTACATTGCCGTTTACTATTGCTGACATACTGCAATTCGCTGCCACAGGGCCGATGGCACATGCAGATGGTGGAGGCCGCTTTGTTACCACAACCCATTCGCCTGATCGTGCAAACAATTGATTCGTGTCCACAAACACACTGGCAGAGACACAAATAACGCACTGACTGCGCTGTCAGTCTTTGGGCCGTAACTCTTCTGCATGTTTTTTCCGCTCAAACCTTTCCCGCCTCCTGGCTTTTCCATTTTTATCTCCCTCCAAGTCCACCTCATCAATCCATCTCTGACCTTCCTTCTCTCTGTCCTCTACTCTGTCACCTTCCTTTTTGAAGTCCAAGCGTCGGTGGAATGGAAAAGCCCTTGATAACAGAAGGGAGGTTCATTTGTGTACTTTTGTGCGAGAGGATTATTTACCTTCTTCCTTTTACTTTCGATTGCTTCATTATAAAAGTTCTCTGACTTTACGGGTGAATGACAAAGGCTTTGAAAGAGGACCTAATACTCTGACTCCTCGGACTACAAATGACTGAGATTCTCATCAGTGTGGCTTAGTGGCAGTTAAACCAGTCAGCTCAGCCTTTTTTGACCTCCAAAATGCATAGGCCAGACAGAGTCAAATTAAAAAATGTTGAAATGAACCACTTTTTAGTCAAATGAAGCATATATTTTGTTTCAGATGGAGGCGCTTGAACTATCGTTACAGGCTTTCTGTGCAATTGTATTCTTTGTGTTAGGCTTTTACACAAACAATGGTATCGCCGGGTAGCATTTTTCGGCTGCATATTTCATGCCCCCTGTTTGCTGAGCTCTTTAATTCCCATCCCTGTCGTATCTATTGCTTCTGTGATAAGGATCCAATCTTCCCCGCAGGGATCATTAGGGTTTCATCTAATCTCATCAAATACAGCAGTTTAGAAACAAGGTATTTAGTCCTACACGCCTGCGGGCTCATCAAATGTTTTCCAATTGTAATAGGCAACGTGAATAAATACCATAAGAGCAGCGTGTGTAACTGTTTGGCCAATCGAGGATGGCAAACATTGTTTCCCATTGTCGCCATCAATTCCGAAAACCACCCCGCCCTCCCACTCTCTGACTCTCTCGTTTTCGCACAAAGTAAAAGCCATTCTACCACCCAGAAGCCGGAATGGGAGAAAGGCAAGGCACCGTGTTGGAATGCCGGGCAGCATGAGCGATAACCGGTGGATAAAAGTCTAGCCGAAAGTGATGCAGGACGTACACAAAGGGAGAGTGATAGAAACATATATAGTTAGCAGAGTGAGGCAAAGATAAGACGGGAGATTGATGCCGAGTGTGAAGAAGGCGACGAGGAACAAAGGCGGGCGCGTGGATCAGGCAATCGAAAAAGAAGGGTGCAGGAGAGGGACGGCGGTCGGTTCAGGCAGCGGTGGGGAGTTAGCTGCTGATTTATAGCTAGGCGGCCGGCCGCTCGCAGTCAAGAAGCTTTATTCATTCCTTTCCTAATCTGGCGCATGCCAACCAGACTCGCTTAAAGTAATGGGCACAGCTCAGTGCCATAACGGTGCAAATGCAGTCAGGCGAGGCTGCGTTTTCATGGGACTGGGAGAAGTGGTAAGTCCAGAGACTGTATGTACAGATGAGAAGCGAGCAGATACTTACTGACAGCGGGTAGCAGGGTAAGGTGACGGTAGTCGACAATTGGCAACCTATGCGACTTTTTGGGTTGACTTCAAAACCTTCTTTCCAGTTCAGGCATCTTCCCTGCTGTTCCCGCTCTGCTTTCACTTAGGGTATTTTGCCAGTTGCTAAGCTACAGTACGGCGTAGAGAAAAGGCACCTGCTTTGCTGCTGAGGCCTGAAATAAGGCGAGGGAACACCATCCAACATCAAAGTGACTGTAATCACGCAGTGAGGGAGGACCTTTAACATAAACTCTACTCGCGTGATGTTACTTGCCGCACTCTGAGTGAGTGAACCATTCCACATGAAGTTCCACCTGTAGGTGGCTAGCGGTAGCGTCCTCCTGTACGCTATAAAGCTAAGGGGTTGGGACAAAACTTGAATCTTGTTCTGGAATCGGCCTTCAAACCAGCTTAGCCAGCTACCACATAGCAAGGAAAAACTAAAAAAAAAAAAACCATCTGGGGAAAAGTGAGAAACCTTGAGAAGGGGCCACAGATAGGGGAATCCCCCTTCCAGGATGATCAGGTTGCAATGGATGCCGAGTGGGCAACATTGAACACACATTATAGTACTATACGGTGTTTGTTAAAGTGATGTGAAAGTTAATCAAATGAAGTGCTGCCGGAAGATGACATCGGGCCCCAATGGTCAATGTAGAAATCTCCATAGCAGCGCCTCCGAGGATGCGGTCAGCCTCCGATCTTGTAGCGGTCAGTTGCCGTCGGAATCGAAACAGCACCCTCCAATTCGGTAGTCGTCACCTAATTTCCCAAGCCTGGCCTTCCAAAATGTCTTATGATCGGCTGAACCGGATCGCGGTAAACCAGATCCAACCTGTCAACATGATCTTGTCCAATCTTCGGACGTTTTATCCGCAGAAGCTGGATTACTCTTAAAGTACATCCAAACCATTTTGTGTTGTTATCCTTGCGTCAAGAGTGCATACAGTTGATCAATGACCACTCTGGATGATGGAGCTTTAAACGGCAGAAGAATAGCGCGAGTAGAGCGATCGCAGCTGAGACGCGAGAGAAATGTGAAAGGATGGCAGATAACCACGGTGGAGCTGGAGCCATGATGGGAGGGGAAAGAGAAACTTGGGAGATGAAAGGAGAATTAGTGGTAGGAGTGTTTGGACTCTGAAGCGCTGCCTTGGACTAGTCGACAGCATGTTCAGTTCACCTTGTATACCAGGAAACCTCACAAATTGTGTCTGTTATTCTCCTCTTGCCTCATTTGTCCTGCTGTGCCTTTGAGTGCTACCCTGTCATGAGTGGTGAGCAAATTCCAGCGGATGACAAATGGACGTCATTGCCGGCCTGTCATGACACCTGCCATTGCCACAAGGAGGAACAGAAACTTTAGCGTCTGTGTGGTTCGACTTTTCCAAAGATGCCTGGAGAGTCAACCAATAAACAACACCACATTGAGCTCTGGCTTAACGGAAAATGGTTCAACGCCAAGGCAGCGGATCCTTAGGCGCCGTGCTAAACCTGTTTTGAGCACTACCGGCAGCCCATTGAGGCATCAAACTAGTTTAGTTATTGCTGGTGACCAGACGACATAACCATTTTCATTTGTAATGATTACTAGGGATGTAACGATTAATCGCAAAGCGATTTGAAATGGATTACTTCGATTAATCGATTCGATTCATCGAAAAATCGAGTTGAATTGTGAATGTTTAGATCAAATGAGGCTTTTGCGCCAAACGTGATTGCGTGTTGCCCTTGTGGATGGCTGCAGAACCACACTAGTGCACAGAAACAAGCATGCTAGCAATTTTTTAAAAAACTAATCGAAAATCGAATCGAATCGTTACTCAATACATAAATTAAGCATAAGCAATTTAATTTTTTGGATTTCATCAGCAATGCCCTTGCTATCGGAGCAGCCTTTGGGAAACAGTCATGACTTGTAAGTTTTGGGCTGACAGCTAATCGTCGCCGTGGCTTCTAGATGAGCCAGAACGCTACCGCTGTGTGAGTGTTTTATTATTTTTTTAATTACTATTATTGTAGAGCAGCTCATTATACGCTACATTTTGGGCCTCTATTGTCTTCCTAATTACGGTGTAACACAACGAGCGGAAATTGCTCGCGGTGCCGCTGCGTTGTTCACATTTTTGCCGGTTCGATGCTACGCGAGACCATTTCTCCCTGTTGTACATTATCCAAAAGCGCACGTCGACATTGATGTACGGGATTAAACCAGAGAGATTGTCTTTGCAATCGTCTGGTCTAAATAGGGACGCGACATACCAACAGCACAATCTAAGTATTTTATGTTAAGATTTAGAGGAATTCTTCTTAGCGGGACCCAGGGCCCTTCTTTATCGTAGTAAGCTGTTCTCGATCTTGAATCGAATGTACGTTCATGTGCTCATTCTTCCCACGTGGTCATTGTCCCGGCGGACTGTTTTTCCCGCCTCGTTTGTCAGCCTCCGCCGGAATCCTTTGTATCATTTCTAAATTGCACCTCGAGTATCTCGTGCCCGCCGAGAAGCTCGGTAATGAGCGGGAATTCCTCTCCGAGGCGGCGGCGCTGCTAATGAATCTTAGTTGCGTTCGTGTTAACAATGGATTTGAGGACGGGGAAACAAAGCGAGAAGTAAACAGCGGCGCCAGTATTTTCCCTCGTTTAATTTTTTTTCGGGGAGGGGATGATGATGGTATAACTTGACCTTAAGCACATCAAACACATTTGGGATGGCGACAATCGTCACAGATGCACTCCTGTGTTTCCGCGAGAGTGGGAGCGACAAAAGCGACTGGTCCATTTTCTGCACGTTGAGCGCTAAATGTCATCTCATCTTGGGGGGGTAGCCGCCCCTAAATGGCACCGTGGCATCGTTTGCATCCTCCGCAAGAGATGAGCGTGCTTATTTTTAGCCGCCCGCATTTGGATGCTCCGTGTGTTTACTGTAGCGGCGGCTCCTCTTTTTCTGGGTCAGAGATGAAATATGATGCTTGTCAATTAAAACTTAGCCCCTTTAATAGAATAGAGTGATGCAGCAGTAGGGGTGGGAATCTACGGGTGCCTCAAGATTCGATCCCATTCCGATTTAGAGGCTCATGACTCGATTTAATTCCGATTCGACTCGATTCGATTGCGATTCCGACGCATCACAACATTGGCTTACATTTTATAGTTAGCTTTTTTAAAACCAAAAACTCAAGGAAGAGCAAAGATTTCACGCTTTGACTTCGCTGCGCTCGTGTGAGGTTTTGCTTGTTCCGCCATCTTGTCACGGGTTAGCTTAGCCTAGCACAGACGTCTGACGTACAAACGCACGTAATTGTAATATAATTTGTCATTTTAAATTTTCTATAATTAAAAAAAAAAAAATTGCTAGCATGCTTGTCTCTGTGCACTAGTGTGGTTCTGCAGCCGTCCACAAACGCAACACGCAATCATGTTTGGCGCAAAAGCATCATTTGATCTACACGTGCAAATTGTGCTGTGCATTTGAAATGAAAAAAAAAAGTTTCAAGACATCATTTTCTAGTTGAATTTAACCAACTAGATTTTCGATGAATCGAATCGAATAATCGGGACTGTTTTAAATCGATTTTCGATCCCTAATCAGCGGTGCGGGTTTGTTAGCGTCATGGTCTCGATTTATGGTGTACCTAATAATTTGGCCCTCTCCTGATTTAAGATTTTTTTTTTTCTTTAACGCACAAATCGCACAAATCAGAAACATCAAGGATCGCCATGGTTACAAGCTGCGGTGATGCACCGCGGACAATTGTCGGGAATACTTTGAATATTATTACCATCGTGGGGACCTCACTAAAAGAGGGGTGGGGGCAGCCATTTAGTTCCCCGGGCACCGCCACCAACACGGTTGCACCTCCTCCTGCAGCGCGCCCGTGCGCCGTATCGTCGCTATCGCCCGTCTCATCCGTTACACTCTGCTCCCATTCAATCAGGAGCCCGCCGCCGCCTCCGAGGGGGCCGCGGATAAAATTCTCATTATCTTAGCGCGCAGAATTAAAGGGACGGTGGCGGAAAGGGTTGGGTGCCAAGTATGCACTCGCACGGGGGAGCTCATGAAGATGTTTCCAAACTGTTACCGTGGGAACAGTTTCCATCCCTCTGAAGGGCAGCGCGAATTCAAAATAGGTCTCGGAGCAGCGTGCAACAGCGCTTGCGTTTGCTAATTATCTCTACCAGGTGAAGGAAAAAAAAAAAAATAACAAGGCTATGTTTCGACCATTAGCACAGCGAGAATACATAACATTTGAAATTCCTCGTTTATTTTGGTCGTTCCATTTCGTCGGCCTAGATGATGGATCTTCGACTTCTATAATCTGTACTATCCCCACTTACAGGACTGGAATGGGACAATATGTCCCGACAAGTCCCGATAATTCCATCAAGACGCGTCAGTGGGACATTTTTCAACCTTGGCGGAGGTCTAGTGCCCTTTGTTTTCGGAGTTTTCTATCTCCGCGAGGTCGCCAGGGGAAATTGTCCATTTTCCATTCATAGCCTCCTGAATTGAAGCGTGTGCATCCTTGAAGTCTCCCGCCTCTTGTGTCCAACCAACGGCGAAGGAAGTTCCTCCAGGCCTCCTCCGGTCACTGGCGTCCAATAGCCATCGTTCATTTAGATCACAAATGATCTGGAGACGGGAATCGATGTCATACCTGCCGTTAGTCTCTTCCCGCCTGTCCTCCAGTTGCCACCTTTTTTTTTTTTTTTTGCTTCGCCCCACAACCTGCTATTGACCGCGTCCATTTACGAGCCTATCGACGCCTCGCTTTCCACTGTCCCCATCCCGCGTCCCCTTTTATTTGTCAATATGCGCCACGCCGAGCCCTCCTTTCCACGCTGTTTCCCCCCCACCCCCCCCCCCCCCCCTTCCCCACTTGAGCGTTCAATCAATGGCTGACGGCTGCGGCCATCAGCAGCCCGGCGGCGCCTTAAGGAGGTGTTAGGCGATGAAAATGTTCATCGGAATACCATCACGCGATTAGGCTTAGCGAACCTGGGCGGAATGAAAAACGACGCGCTTGTGATGGACGCCGGCTCTGCCCTGTGCTGGGAAAGAATCGAATAAATCAGCCTAATTTAAAAGCATTGGCTCCCCACCCGCAGCCATGCCGAGGACTCTAAAATATTTTGCGGCCCAGGCGCAAGGACAAACGCTTTCTTTGGCCCTCCTCCCCGCGCCTCTATTCATTAAAACACAAGTAGGTCACCTACAAAATGGCCGCCCCTTGGCCACCCTCGCCGTCCCACCCCCCCTATTCCTGTCAGCATATGTTCCTCTCGGGCCTCCGCCAACAAGAGGCTCGGTGATATTACGCTCCGGTCGAGGTACCCCCGAAGACAGGCAGCCGGGCGGGAGATTTATTGCCCGTGTCTTTGAGGCTGCCTTTGATAGCGGTCCATTTTCTTTGGGCGCCGATTTTAATTACCCTAATCAGATCCTGGGAAGAGTGGAGGGAGAGCGTCGCTAAAGTGAAAGATACATAATGACAGCAAAGAAAAAGAAAAAAACAAACAAAAAAGGACTCCAGGGAGTCTCCTCCGCTTGTTTGGTCCATGCTCACAATTTGTCCAATTTGTTTTGTTTTGTTGCGAGGGTGACTCAGTGAGTGTGCCACTGTACGCGGGCATGTGTGTGTTTGGGATATCCTGAAGCATTAACCCAATTGGCGGGCTCCAAGTGGGGCAAACATGGCGCGTTTTTGTTGTCGCTTTGTTATTCCGCACTTTTGGAGCGCCTTGCTCGTTCGTCATACTGTCACGCAGTCATCAATACGGATTGGCAGGCTTGCCGTACACCAAAGTGTGACAAAAATCAGGGCAACTGAAATGGTGAAAAGCAGTTTTATGCTACATCGCCATATATGAAAAGACGTCATTTTCTCGATTGGTTTTGAATCGATTTTCGATTGGTTGGGGTCGAATCGATTTTCGATTGATTTTCGATGAATCGCTGCATCCCTAGTGCTCAGTCTTGGCACGTTCCCGCAATTATCTTCAAACATGTAGCCTCTAATGTATTTAGAAACACATTTCTAAATTCACTCGACAGGGTTGGCTTTAACAGTGTCGGCATTTGTGTGGTTGGCGTAGGAGTGTAGCGTGTTAGCGTAGCATCCCCACAGCGACAACAAAGGCAATGACGAAGCTTACAAGAATCCACTCGTCTGCACTTCACCTGCACGATGTCAAGAGAAAATCTAGTAGTAGTTCCGGGCATAAAGACGGCGTTTGATTTAACATTAATCTTCCTCCCGGGAAAAAAAAAAAAAAAGCTCGTTCACGCGCCCGTGCATAATCCCCGCGTGCGTATGCTCAACATTAACGCCGAGATTTAGCGTAGCCCCCAGCCTGGTCGCCGACAAGTACCTCGCCACGTTCCTCCCTCCTTCGCAGATGCACAAACATGCGTATGGATAAGATGGCGTCGCGGCTCATTTGCATAAAAGGTGATGGCAACGGTGCGGCAGAGGCGTGATTTGTGATGCGCGGGATGCGTGCGTGCTTGGTCTTCACCACGCGCCATAGCTCTCATTCTCTTGTCCTGCTGCCTCTAATTAAGCTGCGAGACGCGAGTTCACGCTAAACTCGGGCTTTCAGCTCAATTAGCCGTACGGCCTCCGAATCAATACTTTTATCTCTTCCGAAATATCCTACTTTGGTAAATAAAGGGTGACGCCATGGAATTGTTTGGCCGCCTTACTCGCCATCTTATTTCTTGTCTTTGAGCCATTTCCAATCATTTGCCCAACTCGCATCGCAACACAAGTCAAAATATTAGGGACGGCCCTCACTATGTTGCGCAACACAATCGGACTTGATTGTGTGCGGCTATGCGGAGGGATGCTTTCCCTTCCCTCGTCTTTAGAGACTGAGCGGCTGAAGTGTGTGTGCGCGCGGGGGGTGCGGTGTCACACAGTGGCGGGGTTTGATTTCTACTTTGGATGTATTGATTTTGTCAGCGTTCCAATGGCACATCTCACCTCAGCACCTCCGCAGAGGAATACGAATCTTGTACTCTCCACCCCCTTTCTGGCAACCAGAATGTCTGCCATCATACACACTTAGCGCAATGGTCATTTAGCACTTTTATTTAGCACTTGGTGTGTTCCATGTGGCCGAATACCAAAATGAAATATTTAAAGCAGCACTGGGCAAGAATTTGACCTTAATAAAAAAAATTTCACAACTCTTTTGATTGACTTACAAGTAGTTGAATGGGATTTTTGTCATGCCCCGGGAGGGTCCGTATCATTTTTATTGGCACTAAGCAACTTTGAGGAGGATGGGAGCAACCCTGGCACACCCAAAAAATACAAATGTCCTGAATTGCTTTCCGGCATACTCACTTCCTCGTTTCGCTATAAGGGCGGGAGTCGATTCGAACGTCTACTCGCTATTATTGGTGTCATGGCAGAAGCCCTAAAACAAAAAAACAAAAAGTATTGTTTAAACAAAATTAGATTTGTTACCTCATCGCTAGTCATCTTTCACACAGCCACTGGGAATAGAAATGTCATTCAGTCCAACTTGCAGGCCAGAGCTCATGGGAAATGTGGTTGACTTTTGTCAAAACACTACCGCTTTTGTCCACATGGCGCCGCCATAATCAACGAAAACTGACTTTTGACACAGTGTTGCGTTAAGTATAGATTTTAGTTTCTGCATTGCCTTACCAAATCTCCAGCTTTTTTGCGCAATGTAGTTCTAAGAGGATATGAGGTTTTTTGACAAAGTAGCTAAAGGCTAAATTAGTTTTGGGATGATGGCTAAATGTGAAGTTCTGTGGAATGTCTTTCTTTCGGCGGCATGGTAAAATTGTGGATCGCAAATATGCCTTACAGGTAGGCGATCCGGGTTCCGGGTCTGTGCGGAGTTTCCTACAGGTAAAAGACCTTAACCTCATAATGCAGATTAAAAAAATAAATAAATAAATAAAATTGCCTATTAGTTCACAAATGTCCAAGGATGTTTCAATTATGTCCAAACTGATGATTAATGGCTGTTTACGTCCGTCGACCGTTCCGCTTTCTACCCACTCTACGGGAACCCGCCGAACGCCGTTCCGCGCATATTCGATTGCCAGCCCCACCCTGCTTCCCATCGCTCGAGCTAATTGGGCACCTGGGAAGACGCACGGCCGTGCAAGAGGATGAGGAATGCGAATTGAGCGGTACCAAGCGCCGACAGGTCATTCCGTAAAGATGGTGTCAGTATAATTGCCCATTTGAGGCTTACGGGAGCTGGGATAGGCAGACACTTTATTAGGTACACCTATATCTCGGCTACCTCTGCAAACTACAACCCCCATAATAAACACGCCGTGTTGTATATTTGATAACGCTCTCGCATCGCACGTGGTTAGCATAGCAAACGTATCGCTTTGCAGGCAAGTACCCGCACGGCAAGCTGGAATTTACCCAAGATCAATAGTACTCCTTGGCCGTGCGCTTCGGCTACCTTTTGGCCTTTACGTCTGTTTAAACTTTGCGGTGGATTCATGCATGAGGTGCACTGCGACTCGCCAACTCACTCCGGAGACGCGCTCTTCATCTGTCGGCCCGCTCCATAATTTATAACGCTCGTCACGGCGACGGGCGTCCGACATGAGGTCCGCCGAGGATCGATAGCCGGCGACCGTAGAAGTCGGGCCGGAGCGCCGGCGCGCAGGTCATGTGGGAAATAGCAGAGGCAAATAAAGTTTGTCAGGGTGCTTTCATCAAAATGTCATCTCCGCTCTGTCCACGGTAAAAATCGTACGATTACGGCCGTATATGTCACCGACCTTTAGGTACGTTTAAAGACAAATCCGGACCCTTGGAAGGAAAGGAACCCGGCGTCCCTTTTTGTGCGCCTTATTCAAGCGGCAGGATTTGGGAATTGCAGCCGCACTGCTGCGGCTTTCCGGCTCCCCAGGAGAACGGGTACCTCGCAGCTACAAGTCCTCCTGCACATCACCGCTGTTGCTTTGTAGACACACTCGTATGTTAATCCACATTTAGCTTTGTTCCTCCACTCGGAATATGGAGATGGAAGCTGTTCAGAGAGGTTTTTGTTTCGCCAGTGTCTCTTGTGAGATCCATCGCCACGCCGGCGGGGGATGTCCCAACGGGGGCGGGGATACAGTTTGTGTACTGTAACTCTTCAAAGCTTGGCTCCGCTCGCCGAGGTGTTTGCGCAGGCACGGTGTTGAAAAATGCATGAAAAAGCTCAAGTACCGGCATCGTATTTCTTTTGTTTACTGTTTGGAGGTAAAACGCATGTCAACGCTGCAGCAGTGGACGGATTTAATGATCGTGAGATCACGTTAGAAACGAAAGCATTTGCCGTAAATGCCTTCTCGCGTCATAACAGATGCCTTTTGTTTATCGATGGAATTTTTTTTTTTTTTTAGGGCTTCCTGTGACTGTTACCTGCCATGTCTCAAGCCCCTTTTGCCTAAAAAGTAGAAAAAAACATTTCATGTCTGGTAGCATCGCAGGCGTAATCTTAACATTTTCCCTTCGGGACAAATTACAAACAAACCACGTTCACATTGGCCACATACACACCATTACACGTAAATGGCGGGATGTACTAATGAATTTGTTTTGCTGTGATGGTCTTGGTAATCCCTTGCTCAGGTGTTGAGCCCTCTTGCTGGATTCTCCTCGATTAACCACTGCCTATCATCTAGTCTGCCAAATATGCGAGTCTGAATTACGTTTCTCCTCCATTGCTTAAGAATATAGAAACTATATAACCCTCTCATTGGGAAGCTTTTCTACCTTTGTAAACCACATGATTGACGGTATTCTTAACCGTCAATAATTGATGAATGTCTTCTTCATAATGCCAGACATTCCAAACGTTCTGCGCGACCGCGGCGTTGAAATGTAGAACTTCATTGGCGGAAAAGTGGTTTGTGGCTGATAGGGATGTTGCTGATATCCTGTCTTTTTTCATTCCTCTTGCGACTAATTAGTTCATTTATCAGCGCATGGATTGATTCCATGGGCAGGTTTGCCTTTAATTGACAGTGATCGCTCAAACGGGGCGCCGGAGGGAGGCGGGAGGACATGCATCAGTGGTCACCTGACATTTTTGAACCATGTCTCAGTTTCTTGGTCTTCTCTTGTGAGAATGAACCCATGTCTTGTTTTACACAAGTGGGGCCCTGCTCCCTCTCTCTCTCTCTCTTGTTAGCTTGCCGCCGTCTTGCTAAGATTGACCAGCCCTCTTGCCATGCCTGAGTAGCTCCCTGCATCCCCACTTGCTCGATCAGCCTGCTTTGTCTCGACCTGACTTGGCATCAGAGGTGGAATTCCTTTGGTGTCACCTGTTAGCATGTCATAGTTCCGAGAACCCTTGTTCTCAAAGCTGTCCGCCCGGCAAAGCAAAGATTTGCTGCAAGCTAACAGTAATCCCGAAAAGGTGCCTTGCGACTAAATGGCGATCGGCCCAGGGCATACCTGGCCGGTTGTTTGCGAAACGCTCCAGGATAAGCCGTAGGAAATATGGAGTGCCAAATGGTTGGATTCTTACCTCTGCCAACTGAGGAATTTTGTGATGGTTGGTTAGTTAGTCAGGATAAAACAACATAACGGATTTCCATGCAACTTGGTAGCCTCAGACCAAAGAATCCATTTTTGTTTTTTTGTTCTTTTTTACATTTGACCCCAGCATGTAAATGTATTCCTAACCACTCATACCCTTCCTGCTTCATAGTGAGTCGCTTCCGCGACGTCACAGGATTTTTGTGGGGACATGGTCCGTGGAAAGCGGAACCCATTTTACTGCGGAAAATACATACATAGTCTATACAGGCATTTATTTTCCCAGCCTGAAGAACCACAGCAATCTTACCACCATGAACATTTCTCATTTTCAGCAGAGCTTTTCCGAGGACCTACCACTTGCTTTTCAGCTCTTATGACCAGAGACTGTGTTGTAATCGGTGTAGCGATGCACCCCTCACCTGTCCCAGAGTGTAAGCTTAACAGGCTTGCCGACCTCGCTGTAACAGCAGCGGTCTGCTGGCGCCAGTCCGGAAAGATCTTCGTCTAACGCCGCCCTTCGTCTGACCTTGTCTCGGCACCCGCGGTGCTCATGCCATCTCGCCGCACTCGACTCCCCTTGACCCGCTAAATCCGCGGAGGAAGCGCCGACACAGCTTGAAGGACTCTGATGTCTTCACACTCTTCCACGGGAGAGGATCCATGCCCGTGTGGCGCAACTGTTCGCATGCCGAGTACATCTACCGCATCTGGAAAATGGTCCATTAACATGAGAAATCCCGCTCACGTGAATGATCCCTGTGTAACGCAAAGGCCTACTTGTGTGATTTCAGTTTACAGTCTCTGTCATGTTGTGACAATGCCACTATTACTCCCTACCCATTATCGGAATGCCGCCACCCAAAAAAAAAAAAAAAAAACCCTTAAAACGATGAACCAGAGAATTTCTCTCTTTGTTCATTACGCTCATGCTGGAAAAAAAATATATTTCATGCATGGCAAGCCCCTGCAACTGATGTTATGTTTATATTTCATCTGTTGGTGACATGTGCGTGGATCATAATGACGAATAGCTCCTTACAAATCCGCGGCTCGCCTCTTTTCCTGGCTAAGTAAGGGATTTTTTTCCCCCCCCTCCATCTGCAAGTGTCAGTGTGCTGGCTTTGATTGGGGCCTAACAGGCTGGAGATGTGGAGATGGGGAGTTTTGTTTGTTACAACGGCAAACTCACGTTGACGGTTTGTTTACTGCTGTCTGAAACGACGGCGGCGTGAAGGCGTTGGCTTTATGGAAATCATGAGAGCTCACAGTACGGCGGGTTGTTTGCAACAAGATGACGTGTCACGTCATGTAAAGTCGAGTCACTTGGATACCAAGTTCCAAGTCAAGTCAGGTTGTTCCCAAGTTTTTGGCAAGATAGTCACAAATCCTAAAATTAGACAGAAGGGATCTGACGGTAAAGGTCCACTGTCCCTTATCTAAAATATTCCACGAAAATCTGACAATTTACACCCCTATTACACAATGGCATTTATTTTTGACCTCTTGGTAGAAAAAGCTGCTTATAGGAGAGTTATCAGCGCATATCATTTCAATCCACTTGATTTGCTGAGCTCACTTCAATGAAAGCTGTTTCAAATTTGCCATATTAAACATGTAGCAAACCTCCCTTGGTGATTTAAAACACTTAACCTTCACTGGTCAGTAAAGAGTGTGAAGGGCTGTAAGGGTCCGGTCCATTTCCAGTGGGAAAACCAACAATACACGCCGGCTAGGCCACGCTGATGCTTCTTCCACCGTCCCCGCGTTCCCAAAGGAGGGGGCGGGGGCTGTCCATTAAGTGAACAGGTGGATCTCATTAATATCGCCGGGGGTCAATGAAGTGTACGCTTTGTGACTCTAATGATGCCACATATCATCTGCATTGCGGTAAATTATGGCAGCCTTCAGACGGGCTTGGATTGACGCCTTTGCCCGTATGCCTCGCTTGTATTTGTCATGTATTTATTAATAAGCACTTATGCCGATGAATCACGTTGGCTTGATGAGAAAGTAATTGCACTGCATGCTTTTCATCCATTCACCCTCAAATGCAAACGATAGAGTTAAATAAGAAATATCACGTCACTGCGTGCATATATGCGACAACGGACGCTTTAGGAGTATTCATGTGGCCATGACACCATCATGCTTCTTTGTTTGTGCGAGAGCCTTTATATTGATCTCGGGTCACCAAAGAGACATTGGGGCAACGCCCCCAAAAGATGAGATATGAGATATGAACCCCGTCACAAGGGTCACAATTAGCTGTGCAAAATTTCCAGTGATTTATCTTGTCGTACCATAACACATAACTCAGTCCGCCAACATTTCCAAGATCAGATATCACTTTTTACATGAGAGTCCATCAGGCCTGGCCCGCTCCAAATAGATATCCAAGCTAATCTCCCCGCAGGTGTCATCTCGTTTTGTCTGTTCTCGCCCTCACGCCGTGCTGTTTATCTGACCTCAGACCTCCGCGGTGCCATTTACGCGGCGGTAGGCGCTTATCGACCGGCAAAGTGATTCCAAAAAGACACTCGGCTTGTTCATTAAAAGTTTCCTCGGACTCCTCCGTCTGTCTGGGAGGAGGGACGAGAGGGAGAAGGTGAAGAAGAACGTGTTGTAGGGGAAGCGGTTTTAGGGGGCGGGGGTATATATTATCACTGTATCCGAGTCCTGGCGGTGTTCCGTTTGATTGCATTTCCTTTGACACTCCTCCGCCGGTTCCTCTTTGGATCCCGACGGTCCAAGATTTGTTTCCCACCCGCTCGCATTGGCGGGTTATTTGATCAGCTTTGTTAACTCACATCAAATAACGTCTGTGAATGTTAAAAGGCTGCCAGTGGCCTACATAGGCGCTTCTGCCAGTAATTTGCTGCGGTAGACCAGAGCTGTGTTTTTATTTCATTTTTTCCCAAAATTTGACAGTCAGAACTTTTGAGTTTTAAGGACATTCTTTTGCACCAATTTGCTGGAAATCAACCGTGTTAGCTTTTGATTCCAGTGAAGCGAGACGTCAAAGAAGAATCAGTCTGAATTTAAAGAGGTCCTGGTCCAATGACGTTTTCAAGGCCGCCATCAAATCCTGTTTTTAAACTCGATAGATGTGAAGAAAACAATCCATTAAATTGGTTTACAGTGCCATGACCTCCGGTAACCCGAAGTTCAGTATACTCTGACATCTTTTATGGCCTCCAGATGCTGTCAAATTGTCGCTTCCACACTAGCAGTACTTCAAACCACCTCTCGAGATTAGCGCACAGATAAGACTAAGGATGTGAGATGTGTGGAATTTATCAACGAAGCTGTCGGGCTTCTATTAACCTGGCCGGGTGTGCTCCGGCATTAATCAGCCCCCCCCCCCCCCCCCCGGGCATCGATCTGGGACTCCGGAGATGCCGGTCGACGTGTTGACCGGAGCGAGGCTGGCCAAACTCTGGCCTGAACAAGACACAAAGCTCATCCACACATCATCCTGAGAGCTGACCAGAGAGGAGAATGGATGTCGTCCTGGAGTGGAGGGACTTTCTGTCATGGTCTCTGTGTGCCCTGGCTACTGGTAATTATGGATAGTGGTTCGGGCCATCCGTCAGGGACAAGCGGCGGACAGATTGATACCGGCGAAGAAGCCCAGTCCTGTTATTTTCATCCCCTCTCCTGCACTTAAGCTCCTCAGGATGTGATTTGGGAAATGACTCATCCATCAATTTCTCGCTTGTTTGGTTCCCAGTGGAAAGTAGCATCGCAACCCTGCACGTGTGCGTCCGGGTGCCAAAATCCTAAAGGCCCTTTCTCACACAGACCCAACAGTCGAGCTGGCATTGATTCACCTGTTTCTTTTGCGCCGAACCCAGCGCATCGAGACTTTGCCGCGTCTGTGCGTGTGCCTCGGCATCTTGCAGTTCGATAATTGGATTCTTGGCGACATCCGCCTGGGGGAATGAAACGCGTTACCGATACACTGTCGCTGTGACCGTTTCAAATTTGAATTTTCGTTACGGCCGTATTTAGTCTCCCGTTGAGTCATATTTGTCTTTGGGCCTCTCCTATCCGTCGTCTGTTGCATCAAAAGGAACAATCTGTACCTGTAGTCCGCACCAGCGCGTTTACTGGTCGACTTTCAGCAAGAACCAAAACCAAAATTCCAGGCAGTCTGAAATCGGCCTAGGAGTTGAACAACAGCCTTTGTGACGGACATTTAAAATGTAGATTAAAGGGAAAGGTTGTCGCCGATGATGATGCAAGAGAAGCGTGGGCGGTGAATAATGACTGCGGTTTAATTGGAAAATAATAACCGCTCGCAATTTCCGGAACTTGATTACAATCAGCACGCTGGCACGTTAATGACTTCCTCTATCTCTCATCGGGTGGCTTTAGCTTGAGTTGACATCTGTCCGCTGCGTTAAGCCTCTTACCTGTCAAAAACCTGAGAAGCAAATTGAAAAGTCTCAAGTCGGAGTCTCGGCCACAAGCACGCAGCTTTGGCAAGCATTTTGAACGAGCAAATGGGAGCTCCGCCCCATCTGCTGACGGCCGCCCCGACACAGCTGTTTGGGCGCTCAACAGTCGCCACGGCAACAGGTTGCCGCAAAGATGCAACGCCGACGTGAGGGCGGGTGTTTGCGGAGCGGGATTAGTCTAATCTTCTGATTCCAAGTTATTTTCAGTTTTGATGAGATGCTTGTTTACCTAATTTACGAGGCATGTTTCGTCCCAGAGTATTAATTGCCGTGACGCTTTCCTGGCACAGGCCTCGCCGCGGCTCACTGTGCTCTTTTCCTCCGTTGAGTGTCCTTTCTGTCCTTGTCAGGGCCGCCCGATTGATGACGACGACAATTACACGCGCCGGTCAATCAGCGGCTCGAGCCGAGCCGAGATGCATCTCATGAATATTGAACGTGCTTTTCCGCCACGGCGTTAAAGCTGCTCTGCACCAATATCGCGCGGCTGAATCGTCGTGACACCGTATGTCATTTGTCGCACCCGTGTGGTATTTGGCTTTTTGACATCTCTTCTTCATTCATGAATCCGCAGCACTACCAAGGGAGGTAAAAATAAACCCCAAATGTATTATGAATGAGTATTGGCTTCTGAATTTAGGACCGTTTGATGGACAAGGGTGGACTGCGGTTCATACTTGCATGCGGCCTGCTGCCTGTATCGATTCAGTAATGATTACCTCTGCCAAGGACATCAACATTTGTCCATGAACAAGACATCACAAAATGTTTCTCGGGGAAAACCTGTACAAAGGTGGATTCGGGATCGGATTTTCATGTCAGGCAGGCGCCGCAAGCATTTCAAATCAATGGCTAGGATTTGCTATAGGTGAGGAAGATCAGATTTGACGCCCTGCTACAAGTATGCCAAATCCGTACTCGTCGATATGTGATGTTATAGTGGGCCGCAGCAAAATGTCATTTTCAACCGCACCGTACGATACCCGTAGATTTCATATGCTGGTCGTAGGACGGGAAAATACCCAAATATGCCAGCCGTACCAAACTGTACAAGTTGACTTGATTTGCTTTTCGTTGCAAAACAAATAAATGAAATCTCCGACAATGTCAACTCACACCCGTTGATTTGATACGCTTATTGTCAGACGCGGTCTTAGAAAATGACTTCTCCGTCATACTCGGCAATTTGGCCTGCTATCGGACATTGATCGCTATTGGAAAGTGTGATGAATTCTAATCATCTAATCCAAAAGCTGCGCTGTTTTCAAGTCCAAAGACGTTCGGCTCGACTCGCGTAGCATTAGTATGTAGGCGCACTCTCTCTGTAAAGCGCTGTCAGCGAAGTGAAGGAATGCCTTGGAGCACTTGAGTGGAAAAAAAATCAAATGCGTTTATGTCGCGATACCCCCTCGCATTTTTCATTCCATTTAGCACCTCACTCACTCACTCAAATGTGCGCTCACAGAAGCGGCGCTATGTATCAATACAAGACTGGTCATCTCACCTGCAAAGAAGCTAAATAGAACCGAAGGGCTTATTTTTTATTTCATTTTTTTTTTATTGAGTTGAGGTTATTTCCCGCCAGCTCTTTTTTTTTTTTCCCAGCGCATCCAGCCAGTGCAGGGATCCGCTTCATGAAATCTGCATTTAGATTGAACACCAGTAGAATCCTCCCTGTAAGCTCTCAAACGCTGGTCTTGTGCTGCTAAACTGCATCCTTGATGATGTTTGGCTGCTCGAGCGCCAAATGAGGGAAGTCGGATGATGATGTCAGGTGTAGGCAGAGAGTCCGCAGAGGCGAGCGGTGGTGTTGGATGCGCCGGTCAGCAAAAGTGGCTTTTAATAGGCCTGACCAAGGAAAACCTGCTCTTCCAATAGCAGTGAGTTCTTTAACTCATTCGCTGCCGTTGACGTATTTATTCGTCTTTTCGCAGTCCAGCCACTCAATCCCAGGAATTTATTTATGGGGTTTTTTCACTTTTTTTCAAATGTTAGGGTAAAAGTGGGTCTGGCTGAGTCAAATTTGCCAACATGGCACTTTAACTGCAAAAACCAGCTCATGTTTTCTGAAGCTGAAGAGATTACGCAAAAAAACGCCTTTTGATACTGTCATCGTGGAATATTAGTGTAATAAGTCCATTTCCCAATTCTGTTCAATACCACCACCAGTTGCGGAATAACGGCAATTCACCTCATCTTTTTGTGCTTGTGAGTGTTCCATTGGTCCAAGTTTTCCCAAGCCAGTAACTTGAGCCTTATAAATTATGGACTTCCTCCTTCCCACCCTTCACGCGTTGAGAGTTTGTTCCCAGAGTCGACTTACGCAAGCGGCGTTCCGCTGACTGACTAATGATGCATTATAAAGCAGCGCCACAATCGCTACGACTAGTGTCTGTCGCTCTTGCCCGATTAATAAAAGAAAAACAAGCACGCGCTGGGAATGAATGTATAGGAACCATTTTGGTTTTGATTATGCAAATCCGCCGCGAGCGCCGGTGATGAAATTACAAGCGTGTCGTTTAAGTGCCGCTAATCAATAACGCAGGCGCGGCCGTCGGAATCCGCCCGCGCGCCGCTCCAGACGTCGCACGGCAAAGTGGTCTGTCATTCATTTTCATTAAGTTCAATAAGCGCCGCCGACATCTGCTGTATTTAAAAATGTAATTATCTGAATACATAAATATGTAATTGCCGCCACCTGCATAATTGATGCGCGCTAATGCAAAACGTGGAAGGTATGAACCTCCACTTAGCAGGCGCATGCCACATGAACAATAGGTGGGCTCCGGAGTGATAATTGAGCCGGCATGTGATTCCCGGGCTTGGGAAAATGTTAATCACACAAGACTGATCCTTCATTAGCCGCCTCATCCATAAAAAGCGCCGTTCGACGAGCCGGGGAGAGAGCGACGCTATAGGTGAGGGATAGCCCCGCCACGGCTATCACGTCCTCCCTGTCGCGGGGATTTGAGAGGGATGACCTCACCCGGGAAGCGTAATGGGGACGCAGACACACACCGGGCTAAAAATCCAATTCGCTTTATGGTGAGGAATGCGTTAGCCGCCGCGCGACGCCATGTGGCCGCGTGTCTTGCTAGCCGATAGCCAGCTGCCTTTCAACGAATCATCCCTTTCGTCCGATGGATCTCACGCCACACGCGTGGGATGGAAGCAAGGAGTCGGGGAAGCGCGCAGGTTTGAGTACGCCATAGGAGGCCATCTTTCAGCCGTTGGACCGTTTCCTGTCCTTCACCGCCGTCGGGTTTTCCGGCACAATCAGTGCAGGCAGTCGGCAGGCCAGCGAGCTCCCGCGTTATTCCCCCCCCCCCTCAAAAAAAAAAAAACTTCCCCATCCATCCCCAAGGCTGAGCTGTATCAGGAGCGCGCGGCGTCGGGAGCCTGTCGCCGAGAAAGCCTCATTTTTCATCAGGTGACACATCACCACCGCCGTTCGTAAAAGCTCCATGCAGCCCGGCGCCGCTGCTACGTTTGCTCCGAATCCTATTCGTGCGCTCGGGCGTGCAGCAAAATATTGATATGGCGATATATATATATATATATATATATATATATATATATATATATATATATATATATATATTGCGCCGTTATCAGATTATTGCTCCCGCCGCTGTCTGTTTGCGCAGCGAATGACAAGTCAAACCGGATGTCAACTCTCCGTGTTTTGTCAATACGCATATGAAAAACGATCAACGCAAACGTGTTTAATTTGGTTGTTTTGAACGTTCGGGTGCCGAGGCGCCGGCAAGAAAGCAGAAACTCTTTTCCACAATTTACGGCTTTTCTTTCCCGTTTTTTTTTTTTTTTCAGATGGATTATCACCGAGTGATATTTCTGCAAGTTAAAACTATTGGACTGCTATCATAATAACTTGGATTTATATCATGCCTTCTCTAATGTCTAGCTGCAATAAAAACTGCTTCAACGGGTTTTCCCATACCCAGTTTTAGATCTTGCAACGTATACTCAATTGATTCACACACAATCCCTGTAACTGTGATCAAAATATAACCATAGTGAGCTTCTTTCCCATTCTTCTTCCCCCCTTGCACATGACATTCTACTTGCCCCTTCCACTTTTCCCCACCCAAACCCTGCGGGACACCATTGTTGGGGGGGTATGTTTCACACACTCACCCAATTATCTCCGTGTCTTAATTAGGCCATCCCTGGAGTTGCTTTTCGGAGTCCATCCTCACTCGCAATTGGATGTTCTGTCAGACTATCAAATTACTAGCTAGCACGCATGCATATATAAATATATATATAATTATACACATAAATATGTAATTATACATATGTATATATAGACACACACTGTATGTGTGCGCAGTGTCCCATTGTAGCTCAGCACATCAATACGGATCAGTGTGCTGCCAGCGCACTTGGCCACACTCGATGATTTCTTATTTTTGAGCGCATCGATCGCCCTGATGAAAGCGATGTCTGCGCTACATGCAAGTTTATTAGCCGGCGAGGGTGTGTACGCGTGTACATGCGGTTCTCTCCGGGGCGTCTGACTGACAGCTAGCCGCCTCCCGAGGCAGGAAAATCCATGGCCTCACTTGCCCCCACCTTTACTCTGACCGCCGTCTTCCCCACACTTGATTTTATTGTCATGCTAATTTCCTCGCTGTGGCGTTATCAGCCTCCGAGAGGGTCAGCGCCGGCAGCCATCTTTGACCAGTCCCGGTGTTGGACTGATACGCGAAAGCCTCGAGGTCTTGAGATGGCCGCACTTTTCCATTTCCCGGCAATCGGATTCAAGTTGGAAGCTCAAGACTTTTTTTCAGTTCGCAACAATCGTATTTCCATAGGGATTCAGGTTTTCAGTAGGGATGTAATGAGCAATCCAAAATCGATTTTAAATCGATTCGCCCCGATTAATCGATTAACTGATTCGATGAATAGAAAATCGAGGTGATTAAATTCATCTAGAAAAAGATGTCTTGAAACCTTTTTTTCATTCCAGATGCGTTGCTCATTTTGAACGTGTCGATCAAATGAAGCTTTAGCGCCAAACACGACTGCGCGTTGCGTTAGCGTTTTGCTGCAGAAACCCACACTAGCGCACAGAGACAAGCATGGTAAAAAAAAAAAAAAAAAAATCGAAAATCGGGAACTGAATTGGGGCTTGAGTGAACCGTCGCATCGCTAGCTTCCAGTCATGTCACAGATCGTTAACTGCGCTAACTGTAGTCACGCAAGGAGATCGCCTTTGGGGATACGTGAAAAGGCAGATAAGTGTATATGTCGGGCTACTGGAAAGCCGCAAACCTGACCACGGGCGCGAAGCAATGATGTACGTCGGGGTCGCTTTTCGATAAGAGCACCGACGCTTTGAAGAGCAGAGTCTATGAGGCACTCCCTCTCTCGCCCTCTCTCTCGCTCGTCGTCTTCCCTTGTGTCAGTCTTGCAGCAGGTCTGATATGCGCGCGGCTGACACATGACAATCTCATTTCCATCCAGGCGCGCCTTCTCTTGCTATCAGGCGATTGCTATAAGCGTCGCATTAAATCCCAGCCGGCGAGGCGGGAACGGCAGAATGACAGCGCGACCCATTCACCGGCGTCATTATCTCCACGGTCGACACCCTCAGATAGAAACGCCGCCGCCGCCGTTAAGTTTTAGCTAGCCCGCCATCCCCCCCGGGCGTCCCCCAAAACCACCGGCGGGATCCGCCCCGGCGACTCTGATTAATCGAGTCAAAATGACGATGAGTCTGACTGCGGTGCGGCCGATCGATACCGGCGATATCAGACCTCGGGGTCTGACCCATCACAAACAAGCCAATTACGTTGAAATGTCACATCTCAAATAAGCTGAACTCGAATCCATTTTTTTGGTTTCACATCCGAACAAAGTGGCACCGCAAAACCGTCGACGTTTTGAAACGCTGAAAGTAGTCGTGGAATCCCATCACTCGTGTAAACGTGGTTTTGTCCCTCGTCTTTTCATATAAAAACCTTTGCGCCGCCATTTGGTGTCTTTACGACTTTTAAAAAAAAAATTTTTTTTGCATATTTTTTTTTTGCCCGTATTGGTCATGTTCAACCCCCGGAATGGAGGAATTCTCCATCCAGCATCTTCTGAACGTAAAGATCCCACCTCTTCCCAAACCACACCCAGAGGAGAGCGCGCCCCCCCCCCCCCCACCCCCCTTCCATTTTGCGTTTAGCCGATGAGATTTTGGCGGGATGCCAGGAAATAACAAGAAAGCTCCCTCGTCCAATTACGGCACGGCTGAATGGCTTCTGGAGGGCCTCGCCATGGCGACGCCGGCGCGACGGCTTGTTTGAATGGAAGTGCTGGCAGAAAGCGGGAAAATGAATTATTGATTGTAATTACACAGGTCTGTGATTCCATTCACTGCCGAGAGCGTGCGCGCGTGTCTGTCACCTGTTTATGGGATGTGCGTCGCTCATGCCTGAAGTTGTTAACACGGACTATTTAGTTTGCGCCACAGCTCGGGATTTTGGGAATAAAAAGCCTTAATAGGACACTGAAATACTAAATAGCCTTAAGGTAGTTTAGAGTGAAATAGGAGAGAATGTTCCGCACAACCTCAGCTAGCTTAAATATCTCGAGGAGAATCCAGAGCACAAACTTGTGCGAAAAGCCTGAACGTAATACATGTGGCGAGATCTTCAAAGCGTTTTTTAAAAAAAAAACAAAAAACGGAGGAACTGTAATGAAATAGGAGGGAAGGCAATGTTTGGAATTGTCCTGAGCTCATTTGTGTCAAAGAACAATTTGGGTTTTGTGGGGACATTAGAGCCATACATCTCTAAAAAGTTTCAAAACCACTTGAGAATGCCAAAATAATTGCCCCCTTTTCCCCTCCGAAACTTCTTTAAAGCGGAAACAATCTCTTCCCCTCACTTCTGTGGTCCCGTCGTCATATGTGGCACAATGTCATGAATATTTCACTCGAGCGGTCCGCAGACACAATTCCCATTCCGACATTCCCCCCCCCCCCCCCCCCGCCCCCGTCGTTCGAGAATGCAGTCATTATAACGCTGAATGGGTCGAGCCCATTTCGCCCCAAAAAAGTTCCCGCTGACAAACTTGCCAAATGTTACACAATCTTCCATCTGAAATTATAATTGCGTTAAAAATGCGAGACAAAGACTCCCCGGAATTGCGTTTCGAGAGCACACGTTTAACTACCATCGTTAAAAACACACATTTAAAAAGAAAAAAAAACAGGACACTCTCGCTGTGAATACTGATGAGACGTGGTGCACATTCCGGGGAATGCTACGTAGCCTTTTACAGCTACACTAAGTCCATCTTTTGGGACCTGCTCGTGGAACCGGGATATAAACAAGTGCCTTTGAGACTTCCTCACTTCACCCCCACTGAAAAGTGGAGATTTTCCATTGAACCCACACTTTTAACTTCAAGCAGACAGTCTCCTGACATTGGCGGACATTTTTGGCTAATGTTAGCATTTGTTGCTAGCTGACTGTGTGCCGGTTCGCAGATGTAGTTTTGGAATTTCTGAGGGGGTTTAATTGCGATTGATGTTTCACGGTGACAGGGCGGACATATTTATTCTGCAACCATCCACCGTTTCAGCCTCCATTTAAGAAAGAAAAAAAATGCTGCTGTCAAGGCACTGAATCGGGCCGATACCGATTATTAGTAGTCGAGGAGGCGGCTCACCGATATTTGGAGCCGATATTCATTTTCAGTAAAAAGGAAAATACTGGCATCAAAATCGGAAGAAAAATGTACTCGTAACTTTGTTGCAACCTCTTTAAGCATGTTTATTGAACAATGTTTCAGGTTTGCATAATGTCGATTTAAAAAAAATATATATATATATTATTTGAAGACATTTTTGACAATATTTGTTGTAAAATTCTAACAAAAAGTTCAGGGAGCACCCGGTTGTCAGCATGTCTTAAAAAGGATAAATGAAAACTTAAACGATAGCTCCATGTAGTTTTCTACAGTAAATGAACATTTCAACTATCTTTGTTTAGATTTCCACAGTTTTAAATTGATTTATTATCGGCCAGCAGAGTTTTAAAAAGGCTGATGCCGATATTGGTCAAAAAGCCAAATATCGGTGCCGATAATCGGCCCGGCCGGTAATCGGTCTATCTATCAACTTGTTTTATCCCCCCCCCCAAAAAAAAAATAAAAAATAACACAACTTGCTGTAGACAGTAGAACCATGAAAAACAAAAAGAATGAATGCAGTGTGTTTGACTCAACAAAATCGCATACATCCAATTAAAAGAAATAAATAAAAATAAGAGCGATACTATTCCCCTGCTATGTGTGCATTGTTTGGCCTTTTATAACAAGGCCGCAGAATTTTTATTGTTCTGCTACATTTTCATGACGACCGTGATTCTGATGAGCACACCAAAGGCATTTTACCGTGATATTGACCCGACTACAAAAACACCTGTTGGAACTTGGTTGGAGATCCTGCGAGATAAACAACAAAAGCAGCAACACCTGTTGGAACTTGGTTGGAGATCCTGCGAGATAAAAAACAAAAGCAGCAACACCTGTTGGGCCGCCTCAGAGGAAAAAAAGAGAGCGCAAAAACCAAACAATAGAGGACAACAAAAACATCTGTCGGGGAATCTGGTGATAAACAAGAAGAGGGCAAAAAAGCAATCAAAAAAAACAACACCTTCTAGAATCTTTCGGGGGGGGACACAAGAGAAACTTCTATATGAATTTAATCAACGCGATTCGATTGATCGGGCTAAATCGCTTTTGGGTCGATTTTCGATTAATTGTTACATCCCTGCTGGAAACCTGAATTCCGATGGAAATACGATTACGAACCGAAAAGATCGGGCGAATCGATTTTGGGTCGAATTTTCGATTAATTGTTACATCCCTGCTGGAAACCTGAATTCCTGTGGAAATACGATTACGAACCAAAAAGATCGGGCGAATCAATTTTGGGTCGAATTTTCGATTGATTGTTACATCCCTGCTGGAAACCTGAATTCCTGTGGAAATACGATTACGAACCCAAAAAGACAACAACACCTGTTTTGGGATACGTTGCAATATCGAAAAGGCCGTCAAAAATAGCCAAAGAATCACGTGTGGCATTGGTGCCAGATGCATCGTGTTATAAAGCACGGCCGATAGCGGATGTGATGTGGCCCATATTTACTGTGCCGCAGTAATAATGTTGCATTCCCCGAGAAGATGAGGAGGGAGGCGGCCATTATTTTTCCATGGAGCACATGTTGAATTTTGCCGAATAGGCTTTATGTTGTCAGATTGAACGCCTCCTTATTGTTTCTCCATCATCTTTTAGACACCTCGATTCCCCATAGAGAGATTGCGTGTTGTATTAAAAGAAGATAAAGCCCCCGCTCCCAGCACACACACACACACAATCCAAGCAGTGCGCTCACATGGACACATGCCTCCCCGAACCTTGTCTTTCCAACTCCTCCCCCCTAAAATTCAATCTTGGTCACTGGCAGACAGCAGCCATTTTTTTTTTTTTTTGCAGTGGAATTTATTAACCGTCAGGATGGCTGCTATCTGTCCCAGTTTCGCGTTATTGACGGATTTGCCGCTTTTATTTGTCTGTTTTGTCTGTTTCTACTCATGTGACAATAACAGCTGGGTGATGGACTCCACCAGGCCTGTTTGAGCGATGGTGACGACGGGCTTGGGAAAATGGATTTGAAAGTTCTCACGCGTGCTCGGGATTATTAGAAATGTTTGAATGTAAGATTCTTTTGAAATTAATTCAGTTTTCCACCTCAAGTAAGTCACCAACCCGTGCATAGAAATCGGTTTCTGTCCGACAAAAAGCATCAAAATTTGGTGATTTTAAAAAAAATATATATTATTATTATTATTATTATTATTGTTTTCACTTGCTTTAATACGGTATTTTTGGGGGTATATAAATAAAAACCTTTTTAATGAACCAATGAAAAAAGCTACCAATGAAAAAAGGGCATTTTTCTTTTGGAGAGAAAACTAACAAACTAACTAAAAAAACAAAAAGTTGTTGAAAAAAACCCTTTGGGGGATAAGATTTTAAAATTCTCTAAAACACTCCCGCCGCCCCAAATTATATTTTGGATTTTTATGTTTTTTGGGTGGGTTTTTTTGTGCTCACAATTAATACATTTTTTAAATCGAAAAAGAAATCCTATAAATGAAGAAATTGCAAAATGTACAGTTTTAGTTTTGGTTAAAACTAAACAGGAAAGAGATAGAAAAAAAAAAAAAAAATTGTGAGTTGTTTTTAATTAAAAAAATATCTAAAAAAAAAACCCCCAAAAAAAACGTTGAACCTATATTTAAATTTAAAAACACATTTTTCACATACATTCAAAAATACTAAAAAAGACAAATCTTTGACAAAGCAAAATGATTATTCTTTACATATTTTGTCCAATAAATGAGTATATTTTTGAAGTCAGTTCGCCAGAAACTGAAAGACGATTCCATTTATGTGTAATTAACAAACGTCACCATCTACTCATTCGCCGTCCAATCGACAACACCGGGCCCATATGTGCAGATTGACTTGTTAGGTAAACAAGCGTCCCCGCAGATGTTTGAAATTAAAAGCCACTCATGTCCTCTGAGGGCCCAACATCTGCGGAGAAAAAAAAAAAAAGCGCTCAAATCCGTTTGGCAGCTGTGTAACGTCGATTAAGAAAAGTATCATGAAAAGGCTGGATGGAGCCTCTCCGGCTGCACTCGCCGCAAGTGTCGTCGGGGAAGCGGGACGTACGTGCGAATGAACGGGTCACTTGTGTGTAGGCGGCGGGGCACGGAGGGATGAAAACGAGGCGCGGAGAATTGAATGAGGGTCCGATGAAAAGAAGCCGGCTGATTGTGTAAAGTCGCTGGAAAACATGCGCAAAAAAAAAAAATGATGAATGAGATGGATGGAGAGGAACGATATCGAAGAAGCTCCGCCAATCGTTTCCCCGCGGGCGCGTCACCTCCACCGGCGCTAATGGGAATTCCCCAAAGATCCTTTCATCCTAGCAGACCAAAATCTGGGGAAATATCCCGACGTCTAAATACGCCGTGTCGTCCATCATACCGAATATCACATCGTTATCGTTCAAGAAAAATATTGTGATCAAATTGCACCGTTGCGCCTGTGTTGTTATGGCGAGGCTTCCAAAGTAGCTTTTCAAACCAGGGATATTTTTTCAAATTCGGGTTTCAAGTCAGGCTTGAGGTTCCATGTCACGGTTTGTAGTCTGTGTCAGAGGTTCAAGCAAAGGCTAGGTTTTCAAATTATGGTTACGTAGTTTCAAAGTTGGGGTTCGAGACATGCTCAGCGTTTCGAGTTTGTGTTTCAAACCCGGCTCAAAGGTTAAGGTTTTTCAATTAGGGGTTCAAGACATGGTTTGGGTTTCAAGTTACGGTTAAAACCTGGTCCAGGGAGTTCATGACATGGTTAGGTTTTCACCCCATGGTTGGGGTTCCAAATTAGGGTGTCATGCCATAGTTAAGATTAGGGATGTAACGATTCACTCAAGCACCTATTCGATTCGATTTTCAGTTCCCGATTTTCGATTCGATTTTTCTATCCACAAACGCAACGCGCAAATGACGTTTGGCGCAATGGTTTATGACTAGATTAGGGTTTTAAAGTATGGTTTCAGGCTAGGTTAAGGTTTCAGAGAATGCTTTCGCAAGAAAATGAAAATGGGATTATCAATCAAAGGAAAAGCGGTTGAGAAGTTTTGAGAAGAGTTGACAAAGATCAAAATTGAAACTTGGTAAAGTTGTGGCAAAAGGTTGTCAGATTTCTCCCCCCCCCCGACAGTTTGCAGTCGTCATTATCATCACGATGCAGCCTATCAAGCATCTTTTTTGGTCCTCTCACTTTTCCCGTCATGGAGTTGTCATGGAGATGCGCTAAGCGCCCCTGTCATCTCTGCTGTTGCCGTGGCGGCCGAACCGCTCGATTGACACGCCGGCGTCATGGCCGACATGACGGGACGAGTGACGGATGACACTGATCGCGCGCACGCCCGCGCTCAAGTGCAGCTCATCACGCAAGAGCGTTTTCCCGAAGCCGCCGTTTTTCCATGGCCCATTTGCTCCCGCCTCTCTCCGGGAGCGGCGACAAGGGCGGGTTTTTTCTTCAAGGCGAACGGCAGACAAGCTCTGGCGCAAAATTGGGTTGTAACGATATCAGCCTTGACTCGCTCTCGGAAGAGCTCTGACATTTGGAGCGTGTCTGGCGGGGTACTCGGTGCAGAGCTGAGTCACGCCCGTATTTGGACGTGCCCCAAACCGCTCCCTCCCCCGAGTGAGTGTGCGCTGACGCAGCTCGTGGACGTCATTTTTTCTTTGAAATGAAGTCCGAGGGGTTCAGGACGTGGTGAGGGTTTCAAACCCGGTTCAGAGTTTCGAGCGAAAAAATGTGGCGGCGGTCCACACCTGGCCCCCAGGCCTCAAGTTTGACACCGGAACTCGCCCAAACATGACACCCAGGCGAGTTCAACCGGGCTAATTTCTCCCGTCTCGTGCGATCTCCTTTTTCCGGGGGTTCAATTATGGATGGCATCGCCAACCCTGGCCCTTCCGCCGCCGCCCTTGACACCTCACCCGCGTCACCTCCTCCGCATGAATATTAATCCCAAAGGTCTCGTTGAAAAGTGACAGCAAGTTCACCGCCGATAGATTGCGGCTTCATAGAGGAGAGCGCGCAGCCATCTGTTAGCGACAGTAGCGTGTAACATTTATTGTTTGGTTGGGCGAGTGGCAAACTGCTGGTGTGTGTGCTTCAACTGCAGGCTAGTGTGACAGAATGTTGGCTTATTTATTCATAAATTGACACAGTATGCCAAGAGTGCGCCCTATTTCCCCCCCCCCCCTCCCTCCTGCTTGACTTGATTCCTTAATGCGAGCATATGGCATCATGACATGCAGGCATGGCAGTATTTGGAATCAATAAGCAAGCGTGAGCTACAGCTTACTATGTAGCAGGGATGTAACGATGAATCGAAAATCGATCCCGAAATCGATTCGCGCCCCCGATTAATCGGTTAAGCGATTCTACTAATCGGCTAATCTATTAGATTAATCGATCCAATTAATCGGTTAGTCGATTCGATTAATCGGATTCATCCATTAATATGTTCCAGCCCTCCACCCAAAAGCAATTTTTTTGGGGGGGGGGTAATCAGTCAAGAAAATAGCACCCTATATGTATTTTCCAAAACATGAAGTAATAATGTAATAGAATGTAAAGAATTCAACGGTTTGAGCGTCATGCTTAATTCATTGCAACTCCTTCTGGTGTGTGTGTGTGTGTGTGTGTGTGTGTGTGTGAGTGACTTGGCCACCCGGGTGCAGTATAATACATTTATGAAGACAAACGAAGAAGGCTGCTCTAAGTGACTCGTTGAACTGCTGTAATATTCGTCGATTTTCACAGAGGATAAAGAAAATGTGCAAAATATAATCATCAAATTCAAATACATTGTGAAGTATTCAAATAAATAAGTGGCCCAGAATCAAGTCGACTCAACCGGCAAATTCTAAATTGAGTCATTATTCCTGCCAGTCCAACTCGAATCTGCCGGGCGGGCGTCGAATCCACGTTGGTTCAACCCCATCATGTGACACACTGCTCCGAATCCCCCAAAGGTGCTGCAGCTCTTTTCTATATCATACAACTATTAAAGCGCAAGAACGTCTGAATTATTTACCGACTTTTATGCGATGCTCCGGGGCGGCGGAGGTCTTTTATATCACCGCTGTTGTATTTTTGAATTCATTTTTTTTTTTTTTTGTCCTTGCGCAGCACATCTCGCCCCGTGCCGTGTAATATGAACGCCATACGCCATAGACTCTATTTGTCTTAATCTACATTGTTAGCGCAAACCTAATTATATCTCAGGAAGTAGATGTCGACGCGGATGCTAATGGCTTTTCCGTACTTGTTGTCTTTGCTTGCTGACAGGTGTAAGATGTGAGTCATTATCGCAGTTAATCACCCCGCCCCCCCCCCCCCCCCAAAAAATATATCAGTCATCGGTATCCGCCCTTACCCGAGGGCTGCTGATGTGTGAACATTTTTTAATGGACGCGGAATTACAGGCTCGCGAGTATGACGTCTTTTGCGGTTTTAGCCCGAGGAGCTCGGCGGCAGGAATTCTTCGCGGCTATCTCAAACGAGTGACCACGAAAGCGACAGAAAAAGCAGCGGCGCTTCATCGGCAGCATGGAAATGAGAGGCAAATTTATTCAACCCGATCTGTATTCATGTCCTCATTTGCATATCCCCCAATGATTCCCCCCCGCCCCCCCCATGCTGTTTGTTTTATCGCATCGGAGCGACGGCAAATTTGACTCTTCCTTGTTGGAAACTGGAAAGTGATCAAGTTTCATCTCTCCAGGTAGCCTTGGCAGGAGAATAAGCCTTAATTAAGTCCCTCAATGGGTAAATAGTAAAGTAAGCAGCCATACTAGTCAGCAGCATTGTATTGTAAAAAAAAAAAAAAAAAAGGATTGGGTAAACAGTCAAGCATGAAATAAACAGCAGAAATATTTGTCTTGAGTCAATAATATATAAAGTTTTACTGCCGTGAAGTCTGACTTAGTCGACAAAAAAAAAAATTTTTTGTAATCGTCCTTTAGATAACTTCAATATCTTTCGAAAAAAAAAGAAAAATCGCTAAGGCCTTTGCTGAATGTAAATCAATAAATGTAAATGAAACCCTGCGACCCGAGTCAAATGCGAATAAAAACATCAGCGGTGCAGCGGGACGCGTGTCAGAAAGAAAAGTTGGACTTGCTTTTGTGCGGCTTTTCTTGATCTCCCGGCCGTGAAATATTTCCACTTTCTAAAGCCGCCCAGAGGTTCAATTATGAAGTCGCGAAGAAGCGCTTTGACAAATTTGTCCTTGAAAGTATTTATCCGCTATGTCGTTTCCTTTTTTTTTTTGGGGGGTTTTTTTCTTCCCCTCTTCGACGCGAGGCACGATTCAGCCGAGTCCTCAATGCGCCATTGATTGTCCGCGCGGATCCTCTTTTTTCACGGCTGATGAGAACGAGTACGGCTCTTCAAGTGAAAGTTCCAACCTCGAGACCGGTTTGTTTGACACCGTCCCCTCGTCGTGAATCAATAGACGTTGAGCCAAATGTCAACGTTGGTTAGCAGGATAGCGGCGGGCGCAGGAGATAAGGCCGCATTGATTCCTTATATAAGGCGCACGGTGACATTACGCTTCTTTATCTTTGGACGGAGAAGTCTCAGGGGGGGGAAAAAAGGGCATTCCGATTGGTTTACCTTTTACCAGACAACTTTGGGGAGTGCTCCGCCTCCCTTTGTAACTTCCCGGCCTTATCCTGCGTCCCCCGGCTCCGGGTTGATCGACGGCTCCGCCAGATCGGAGCAGTGCTTACGGGCGGCGGCGTGCTCGCTTTGATCGTCCGTTAAGGAGATCATCTTTTCACGTGTTCCGCCTCGTGCTTTAGGACGGGTCTTAGCGCTTATCCCTGTAACCACTCGCCGCTTTGAGCTCGGCCATTCCGCTTTGGCTCCCCGGAGCTTCGTAGCATATGAGCCGCATCCCAACCCGGTAGATTTTCAAAGGGGCTTTCCGACCAAAACGAGCCGAGCCGATTTTCCGTCATGTCATTTTTCAACGGACTGATCTTTGTCCACACTTGCAGCAAGAATCTCGATCGTTGGACGTTGATATCCGTCGACCCAAGATTTAGCGGAGATGAACTCCATATTAGCAGTTTTCTCACCGGGACGGCCATTATTGTCCTGTGAGCTGAACCCGAACCCTGAAGGGGATTTCATTGTTCAGTTCCCAACCAATCGCAGTCTTGTCTTCGGGGTTCGGCAAAAATGCCAGAGCCCCACCTTCAGAACTCCTTCCTGAGATGAATCAGACTCTGGTCACTTTGTCGTCAGTGGTACCCGCTTTTAACTGCTCCTTGTCTATAATGAAAGCCCCGACCCTTATTTGACACGAGATTCAGGTGACATTTTTCAAATCCGTCCGGGATTTATGTCCGGTGAACTTGTGCTGATTTTCAAGCATACCCGTCGTGACCGTCGTTTTCAAAGCCAATGTTAGTCCATTTTTTTTGGGGGGGCAGTGATTTCTTGTTAAGTTTCAAAAGAGGACAATCCTATCTGCATCATATTCACGATTCGGGAATTTTTTTTTTTTGGTATTTGGTACTGTTGCTACCGTTCGCATGCACCCTCCACCTTTTGGTAGTTCTAACCCTCTGAGGAGGGCTCCCCCTAGGGGTCCTAATAAATTGAAAGAGTAGTCGCTTGCGGGTCAAACACAGCAGCTGGTCGTTGAAGTCGGCCTTCACGTTGATGTTCCTAGCTCGAGTCACAATGCTACGTTTTAACCCTTAATATTTCGGCTGAGCTTTTTTTCCGCGACATCACATGTTGCAAGCCACGCTGAATTGACATGTCACATGTTCATATCTTGAAGGACATGACTTAAAAAGACACAATGACTCCTTGCACGTGTCACTGCCCCCCTTTAAGAATGTTCCACAGCTGACGTCATCGGTTGTGGGTCCGTACTGGTGTCGTTCTCTCTCGTGCAGCCGCTACGCGACTTACAGTACACTTGCAGGCAAAAATAGTTCCGGTCAGTCGCATCCCTCTCAGATGAATTGACTCAATTGCGCAATCCCAGCGAGAAACATATCGAGGTCGCCACCCGCTTTGATCAGTAATGTTGGTAAGGCAGGAAGGTCATCTCCCTGTTTTTGTCCAGCAGCTCTCTTGACCGCTCAGCCAACTGTGACTGGAGCTTATCCTGCTGGCCATGGAGGCGTTTCATTTCCCCCTGAATATGCGATAGCTCATCCTGCAAACTAAAGACAAACCAACAAAAACACACACAAAATCAATACCTTCGGTAGTGTAAACCACTGGTTCTGAAACTTAAGTCTGCAAAACTAGCCTGGTTTAAACACTCATGTTAGATGGAATTAGTACCTGGAATTTTCTATCTTGAGAACATTGTAATTTGATTTATAGGTTTCACACTTGCGCTGAAGATCAGCCAGCATGTGCTGAAGCTCCATCCCAGGACCGTCCAACCCAGGCATCCCTGTCCCAGCTACTGTTGGCAGGTTGGAAGGGTCCATCTTGTCCCAACTGATAGTAAATCCCTTAGCATACAACGTTATGTGTAAGGAAAGCTCCTAGCATGGCTTGTGTCCAGAAATCAAAGCCCAGGTTAAATAACATGACACAGGATCAGAGGGCTGATGTCATAAACAGTGCTGCATTTTAATGCCTTCTTCCATATGGGAATTCTCCGTTTTGTACTTAATAAGTTGCAAGTGCAAGACATTAAAACGTAACCAATAATAATAACAACAACAACAATAATAATGTGGTTGACTAGAGTCATAGAGTTTGGCATTTCACAATTCTATTTACGTTTTCTTCCAGTTGGGAGTCGAAGATGTTAAGCTTTTGAACGCTCTTGAACGCAGCACTCACTTACTGGTGCTAAGCTAGCTGTTCATTTTCGCCGTTAACTCTCAAATAGTCATTGACAAGCACCAAATCGATAATCATAGACAAATTTCTGCACAGTTAAAATAAATTAAGTATCAGACCGTAGCGTTTCATCGTTGCTTGCTAATAAGTCATTTTATGTCTATATTTCTGACACATTTGAGTGAAAACTACATATTAAAATTGAAAGTGAAATGGCCTAAACTCATAAATGTTCCACTAAAATACAATTACCTGACCAGCTCTATGAACATCTGTTCACTAATTTCTCTCATCGAATACTGAAATATTAAGGAACTACTCACCCAATTGAAACATTTATTCCTTGTGCTATTGCAACAATTCTATTCTGTATTAGTAACTTTGTTCCCTTATTTAAAAAAAATGCTACAATGATCAAAAACAAAATATAAATACCAAAATAGGTTTAATGGGAAAAAAAAGACAATGACAATGCTGAAACAAAATGTACACAACAGCAACTTGCGCTTCCCAACTGATGCTCTTGCGCTTCTGAGGAAAATCAAGCGCCTAAGATGATTCGACAACAACAACAGCAACCTCCGAGTTCAAGTCTCCAAACAGAGAAGTAAACACATACACATGAATTGAAATGCAGTACATTGCATAAATTGATCTATGTATACAAAAAAATCTGTAGTTCATTAAGCTGTAAAAACAACTCTCGGTACTCTTGTATGTACCCCAAAAAATGTAGCATAAAAATAATGCATGTCATTAATAATAATAATAAAAAAACTGAAGCGTATTAGTCTTTTACCAAAAAATACTGAAGTGAAGCTATGAATGACAATAGTTTCTTTTTAAAAATATATCAACAGGATATTTAAATACATAAATTATCAAAACTAGATGATTAAATATTACAATATTAAATAGTAAAAAATGCACTGGTATGTATGGCTTGATTGCCAGAGTGCAGTCTTATTAGTCGCTCAGATTCAGCTGGAGCTGTAAAAGAGAGAAGGACATTTAATCAACAAAACCAAAAATGGAACACAAGAAAGCCTGTGTGTGTTTTGCTCGCTCACCTGTCGGCAGCGTCGAAGTCATCCGCGGCGCCGCCGTCTACCTTGGATCCGGCTCGCATTTTAAAACCATCTGAAAAGAACACAAACAAGGTGTTGGACTCGGATGGAAAGGCTTGATGGCCGTTTTCAATTCCCTCGACCTTGAATCCAGCGGATCTGCGTCGCCGGGCCATAGCCCTGCTCGCTCTTGGCCGCGATGCGGAAGACGAGCGCCGGCCGGTTGGCGGACCAGGAGATGGCGACAGCGTAGCGCCTGAAGACGATATCGTCGACTGTATTGTAACCTGGAGAAAAGTGTTGGTTTCCTCTGTTAAAGCAATGAAATAATAATATCAGAAATAATTTTAGAAAATGGTAATCATAAACTCATGAAACAGGCCTGGACAAAAATGGTGGTACTCAGAGAAAGATTGAAAATAATCTGACCATATGGACATGTTCAAGCAATGTGTCGTTGAATTAGCATCACGGATGTCTTCCGACTTGTAAGCAGTCAGTTGGCCAACATTTTCGGGCATACATACTCCACTACAACCATGCGGAAAGACCAACATTCTGACCTGGATGATGAAGGATCCAACAGTGTGATGACGTACGCATATGCTCCACTACCCAAATAAATAAATAAATCAATAAATACATTTTAATAAATAAGTATGTATGTATGCATGTATGTACGTATGCATGCTTTCATGGATGACTAGGGAAATCATAATGTATTAATTCACATTTGACTGTAAATCAGAGGATTTTAACTATTTGTTTGATTTATTTATTTATAAAAATGCCAACCACTCCGTACTGGCGTGTGGTTCACTTTCATATTTGTGGCATGAAATTGAGGCACTAATTTACACGCTAAACCAAAGGCGTCATCGTGACAGCTCGGTCACAGGGTGGCGCTAGTGCGCATAGCGCCGTTGAACAGGCAAACGAAGAAGAGTGGCGGACGCGGACCGCGCCACCTATTTTCAGGTAAGTGAGCACGAGAGCAAATGTTTGTCGTTTGTTGGACACGACAGCGTTTGACGTTTGAGCACAGCGCGTCACAATTCACTTCTTTGCACGATTTAGCAGCGCCGTTGAACGAGATGAAGAAAAGGGTCAATTGGCGACAGGTGTGCACGACGGGAATCATCGCCTACGGTCCGCAGGTGAGGCAAGATGGCGGCCGTGAACATACGAGCAAATGTTTGTCATTTCTTTCACTGGCATTTTGCTTGTTGCAGGATTTTTTGTACACTTGAGGGACGCAACGGCGGTTGAGGTTTGAACTCGGCACGTCACAATTCGCATGTCTTTGCATGATTTAGCAGCGCCATTGAACAGGCAAAAGAAGAAAATGGCTTGGACTGGTGCACATGACGGCAGGCCTGCAAGTCAATTGGCGACAGGCGTGCACGAGAGGAATCACGCGCAGCCGAGCGCGTAGCATTTTGCAGCTAAGGTGAGCACACGAGCAAATGTTTGTCGTTTGTTGCCGTTTCTCACGATGACATTTTGCTTGTTGCGGGATTTTCACACTTGGGGGAAGCAACAGCGTTTGAGTACAGCACGTCGCAATTCGCTTTATTTTGTTTGATTTCGCACATTGTGGTCTTGAATTATTGTTACAATTCCACATGTTTTTGTTTTGTTTGTTTTAAAGCTGGCCAGCTTTTTTCTATTTTTTTTTTTTAATGACACCTAATGGCTTTGTACTTAATTGAACTGTCAGTTTTTTTGTTTTGACTCATTTTGTGTGTTGAATATGGTGTATTTTATTTCAGGGGGTATACAACCGTTTTTTTCCCTGGTCTTACGAAGTTTACTGTCTGGGTCTAAAATGCTTTTTTGTGGGTTTTTTTTTCTTTTGGGAGAGGGGGGTCTATTTGTTAATCCCGCCCCTCACCCCCCATGTGTTTGTATTAATGTGGTGGGTTATTTACCAATGTTCAATGTACTTTCTTTGTGTGTTTGTTGTTTTGCAACACTTGTGAATGTGGTTTTGTCTAACGATGCCGATTGTCAGGAATTGCATTTAAACCCCTTCCGCTCCAAATAGTCCAAAATCGCAACTATATTCTAATACTGCTGGTTTAAAATAATAAAATAAAAAAAGACAGACGCACTCCGCCAAACTTTTTGCAAGCATTCGTTTCTCTGGTTTCAGGTCGGAGGGGACATATTGAATATGGTGTATTTTTATTTCAGGGGGTATCCAACTGTTTTTTTTCCTGGTCTCATGAAGTTTACTGTCAGGGTCTGAAATGTTTTTTTTTTTTTGTTTTTGTTTTTTTTTGAAGGGGGGGGGGCGTCACTGCCTAATCTGGGGTAGATGTGCAATGTACTTTCTTTGGGTGTTTTGCAACATTTGTGAGTGTGTTTTTGTCTAACAAAGCCGATTGTCACGAATTGCATTTAAACCCTTTCCTCTCCAAACACTCCAAAATCGCAATTATATTCTAATACTGCCGGTTATAAAATAAAATAAAAAAAGACCGAAGCAATCCGCCAAACCTTTTGCAGACATTCTTTTCTCTGGTTTCCGGTCGGAGGGGACACTTCATCCTATTTGGACGACTAAGCGACGCCTCTCGCTACGCTGCCATTTTTGGACTGAAACTTGGATTATCTGTCCACGTTAAGGTAAATTATGCTAAAATGAAAATATGAATGCTCTTATGTATGTGTATAACTAACATGAGGCAGAGTGCCAATAAGTATTTTTCAAGATATTTCACGGATTCTGTTTAATGCTACTTCAACCACAACGGTGTAGTTCCAACAGCGGCTTTAAACACTCGCATGCTTTTTTTTTTTTTTGTCAGAAACTGCCACTCTATTTGCTATCTGTAATTACAAAAATATCATGTTGAGTTCTAAACGTAATTTCTGTCTATTATTTGTAGAACTAAAAACGAATGCAGGATCCTTAAATGCAAAGCAAGCAGGAGGACCTCAGACCAGGTAAAAATAAGTGTACACTTTGAGCTCATTTGGCATTTATGGATGCAACTGTGTACACGTTGAGTCCATCTTGTCTACACTGATTTCTTTTTTTTTTTGTCTTAGTTCAATTGGAAGGGCCAGACTGTACAAATGTGCAACGTTTGTTTTGTGAATTCCACAAGCGAGCCGAAGTGACATGCTCACTGTCCACACTGAAAAGTTGCTCAAACTGAGTGGGAGGAAAGGTAAGTACATGATTTATTTTTTTGCTCACAAGAAGCTGTGTGCAGTGGAGGGGTTTTTGGGTGGTCTCAGTCGGTGATCAACACAAATACCCAATGGGCACTTGTCTTTCATACGTTTTGTTGTTAGTCTGTTTTAATGACCTTTTTCCTGTGTTGATGACTCTGCGGGTTGTTGTATGGCGGTGGAGCGGGATGGTCCGGCAGCCCCCGAGAACCGTCGGACGGCGGGAAAGGCCGGGCGAGGGAAGCCGACAAAGGCGACCCTCCAATCAAATCGGTGACAGCCCGTGTGATGCTTTTGCTGTGCGGGTTCTGCAGCGAGCGAGCGGGACAAGATGGGAGGTGAACCGCCTCCCCGGGGGGCGTCGCCGTTTCGGATTCTGCGTTGATTGACAGGGCCAGGTGGTGAGGATCATGAAATGGAGTCTCGTGTAGTTTTGTTGACATTGTTTAGCGCGGCGTTGTGTGCAATGTTGCCCCACTCAGCCTCCGTAGCGGCCTGCTCATCCTGGAAGCCGATTGGTCCCTCAATCTCTGGTCCCTTCTCCAGGTTTCTTCTGCAAAGCCCGCCCGAATGGAGTTTGGAGTGTTTTTTTTTTTGTTGTCTTGCCTGGTTTGGTGTTTGCATTTCGTCAGCTGTTGAAACTCTTTTGTGAATGAAGGGCTATACAAATACAAATGACTTATTGCAGGTTGGCAAAGGGAAGGCTGGACAAGCTCACAACACGCACGGAGATTGAACATTGTACTCCACTTGTATGTTGATTTATTTATTTATTTTTCAAAATGTCTGTTTTGTGTGAAATTGTACTGTCCCTCGTGTTTGACGTTGCCAAGTGGAGTGGGTCCACCAGACCAGGGTAATGAAAGCAGCAAAGACACCATTGAAATCAAAGAGAAAAATGCTAGCAGTCCACTCGTCGTCGTTGCAGTGTCAAGAGGCCGCTTGGGACACAAAGTCGAACCAGGAAAAAGTAGAAATGCACAAAAGCAGTCACTGTGGTGTCTTTTGTTGAGTGGAGGAGGAGCCTGATGACTGGAAAGGCGGGTGGAGGTAACAAAACGCATGGAAAATTCATATACAAGGGACACTAACTACAAATGTTTATTTTTTGGTTGCAGGGCTCGGATGGAGCTGGCCAACTCTTACAGGGAGAGTATGTTTTTCTTCTCCACTTGGTGTGTTTGTCTCCTCTCTGTCACTAACTCACTGGGTGTGCACTGACTAACACTGACAGCGTTTTGTACCGATTCGTGGGTCAAGGCAGGTTGGAATAACGTGAAATATTGTTTTGACAGGTTTGTATTTTATTTTGTCCGAAGCGACATGTAAAGCTTCCTTTTGTATGTTCCAAATGTGTACAAACTCTGTACTTGAATTAAAATTGAACTGTAAAATGGTTTCAAGTTGTTTTTTTTCAACATTGTTCCCTGCAGGCCCAAAAGTTGAAACAGGACATTTGGATTAATTTTGCGTTTATGGAATATAAATTAAGCTGCAAAAAGCACTCATTTTTAGCCATCTCTCGGTGCGGCCATTTTGTCTTCTGTCGACTGAAAATGGCATCACGACTGCTGACAACGGCCTATCACGGCTGACCTGTTCTCTGAATCTGAGCCGCGATTGATCGTTGTCAGCATATGTTTGGGTTTACTTCTGCTTTAATGTTGGGGAGGTAGTATTTGTAACCATGTTGAATAAAAATGCCTGTGCAGAGTGGCTTTTTACTAAACATTCTGTAAGGCATTGTTAAAAAAAAATGCCAAAGTTGCAACATGACTAAAAAATAGTCAAACAATGGTTTAGTATTTATAGGTCATATGCAAGGTCATTAATTTTTTTAATTGATTCAGGACATTTACAGTAAAACAGAATTATCCTGAACCCAAAAAGTGTAGATGGCAAGTGAAGCGCTGAACAAAAATTACCCCGTTTTGCATATTAAAATGACTGTAAAGCTTAATAAAGGAGAAATAAAAGCAAGCAAACCTATATAGCAATTTTAAATGTAGTTATTTCGGTCTTCCTGGCATTATTCGTTTCTGAGCTTAAAAAAATATATATTTGCTTATGTACATGCAAAAAGCCAACAGGAAATGTTATGCTGTTAAAGGAGAGAAAGTTAGTTTCCACGTGTTAATTGCATTGGAAGGAATTTCAGCGTTAGGATTAGTAACAGACAATGCACATTTCAATGGTTAGGGTTGGTTTCATACATAGAACGGTTAGGGTTAGGTACATACATTGCACAGATATTTATACATGACGCGGTATGGCGGGGCTCGTACCCTGGACCTCAGGTGTACGAACCCCAGACGAAATCCTCTCGACTACCGAGGACCTGAGGACCACCGCCGCTCCTCGTCTATTCATCCTCAATTATTGAACGCGGGCGCCACTTGGAGCTCGACAAAGGTAAAAGTGTGCAGCGACCGGTCAACCGCCACGACCAACGTGGTCGAGTGGTTGATGTTACAGTGCGGTAAAGCCTCGGACCCTGGTGCGAATCCCCGTGCCTCCAGAACAAACTGCGAGGCCGAAGACTTTGACCTTCATCCACATATGTGGATATTAAGTATTGGAAAATTGTCCAAGTGATAAAGTTGTTATTTTTTTGGGTTAGTTAGAATGATGTGGGCGTGACCTCAACCAGTACCGCCCACCTGGGGCCCCGCCCACTTGGGGCCCCGCCCACCTGGCGCCAAAAAAACCCACTACCCTGCTATAGTCTTTCTAAAACACAATAATGATGATAATAGATCTCAAGAGAATAATAATAACACTAGTAGGGTAGGGGGCCGGCCTACCCTACCAGCGCCTCCCTGATTGACAGTAATTAATGATGATAATAGATCTCAAGAGAATAATAATAACACTAGTAGGGTAGGGGGCCGGCCGAAGGCCGGCCCCCTACCCTAATAGTGTCTATTGTTGTTATTATTGTCAACAAGAAAGACACTAGTAGGGTAGGGGGCCGGCCAAAGGCCGGCCCCCTACCCTAATAGTGTCTATTGTTGTTATTATTGTCAACAAGAAAGACACTAGTAGGGTAGGGGGCCGGCCAAAGGCCGGCCCCCTACCCTAATAGTGTCTATTGTTGTTATTATTGTCAACAAGAAAGACACTGGTAGGGTAGGGGGCCGGCCGAAGGCCGGCCCCCTACCCTACTAGTGTCTTTCTACACTAGTAGGGTAGGGGGCCGGCCTTCGGCCGGCCCCCACCCTACTAGTGTCTCTCTATTGTTATTGTTATTATTACTGTCAATCAGGGAGGCGCTGGTAGGGTAGGCTGGCCCCCTACCCTACTAGTGTTATTATTATTCTCTTGAGATCTATTATCATCATTATTGTGTTTTAGAAAGACTATAGCAGGGTAGTGGGTTTTTTTGGCGCCAGGTGGGCGGGGCGCCAGGTGGGCGGCACTGGTTGAGGTCACGCCCACATCATTCTAACTAACCCAAAAAAATAACAACTTTATCACTTGGACAATTTTCCAACACTTAACATCCACATATGTGGATGAAGGTCAAAGTCTTCGGCCTCGCAGTTTGTTCTGGAGGCACGGGGATTCGCACCAGGGTCCGAGGCTTTACCGCACTGTAACATCAACCACTCGACCACGTTGGTTGTGGCGGTTGACCGGTCGCTGCACACTTTTACCTTTGTCGAGCTCCAAGTGGCGCCCGCGTTCAATAATTGAGGATGAATAGACGAGGAGCGGCGGTGGTCCTCAGGTCCTCGGTAGTCGAGAGGATTTCGTCTGGGGTTCGTACACCTGAGGTCCAGGGTACGAGCCCCGCCATACCGCGTCATGTATAAATGTCTGTGCAATGCATGTACCTAAAAATAACCCTAACCCTAACCTGCGATGTGTGTGACCAACTCTATGATACTTACAATGTCTGCTACTAATCCTAACGCTGAAATTCCGTCCAATGCAATTAGCATGTTGTAACTAACTGTCTCTTATTTAACAGTGTAACTTTTCCTGCTTGCTGTTTGCATGTACATAATCAAATAAACCTTTTTTTTTTTAAGCTCAGGCACACACAATAAGAAGTAACTACATTTAAAAATGCTATATAGGTTTGCTTGCTTTGCGCAGCAGGTATGCGGATTTGAGCTCTCGTCCAACATAATCGCAATCAGTGTCACTAAGCACCCGACCACGGCGGAAACGGGACAATGCGACCCCCGTCACACTTCTGACTTGACGAGCCGAATGTAGCGAGCGCAGCTCGAGACGTTCGCCTGTCGATGATGAACGGACGGGAGGCGGTAAACACAGCAGAGCCCCGCAGTAACCGTAACGTGTCAGGCAACCGAACCGAACCGCCTGTCTCTCTCCAACGTGTGTACTGTGTATATACAGTATATTTTGACAGTGCAATAATCGGAGGTTGGTCTGTGCGGGATGTGTTCATTTCTTTTTTTTGCCATCACTACCCCTTAACTGGGAAAACAATTATCAGTATTATTGTCCAGTGTGAATTGCACTTTGCAATGCACATAATTGTACGCAGCGTAATGAGGAATAACTTTTTCAACAAAATAATTTTTCAGGGTTTCCGCAGGTAACAAGAAATCAAATTGAATGCACTTCAGTATTAATGTACAGTACTAGTCACCCCCCCACACCTAATTCCACCTAAGTTAGGGGGTTATTTTTCCTGAAAACGGCTCCGCCGGCACCATACTGGAAATAGTCGGGTGGCTTAATTCAGAAACAAAATCTCTACGTCCCACCCCGTTTCAGACGATGGAGGACATTGACAGCAGAGTTGTATTGTTCCAACTACACGCGCACAATTTTGAAAAAAACTCTCTAAAAATCCTAACTGAGGCTACAGAATGAATTAAGGTGACAAACTTAGTTGTATAAAATGTCCATGTTAAGAATGCGTGTTAAGCCTCGAGTTGGGCAATAAGCTGACGTATATCGCAACGTTTAGTAACATTGCCTGCCCAATCCTAGAGGGCCTACTAAATGAGCCGTCCGCCATTTTGTCTCCAGCGCCATAGTGTGTGGATGTTAAAAAAAAAAAATGCAGGATTTGAGCAACTCTGGTCCAGCCAAATATGATTACGAGGGAAACGAAGCTGGTCATCATCAAAAGGTCGGAGAAAGGCAAGATGCAGACGAATATTGGCTATTTTGGAATTTTGATGGTATTAAAGGGTTCATTCGGCCTTCTGCGGAAATTCGGGCAACGTCACCTACGTAGCAACGGATCTCGTTCACAACCCGACGATCTCTTAATAAACGGACCACTCAAAACCACTACAATTTTAATTCAAGCACAAAGAGACATTTGGAAGATACAAAAGGAAGCGTTACATGTCGCTCCAGACAAAATAAAATACAAACATGTCAAAACAATATTTTTGCAGCATTGTGGCCTGAACGCACAGCTCGGTCCAAAAATCCCCATGAAGCAGTTAGTGCACACCCAGTGAATTAGTGACAGAGGAGACACACGCACACCAAGTGGAAGAAGAAAGAAATATACTCTCCCTGTTACGTTGACCCTTTGCTCTCCAAGCGCCGTCGGCTCCTCCTCCACGCTGCTGCTGCTGCTGCAACAACATCAAAAATAGAATATTTTGTTCAGGCAGGGAAGAACGGACGACGACGTGACACGACTCATGACGGGCGAAGATCTCACGAAGGTTGACGTCGACTGCGGGCTCACTCGCGGCCACGCTGGTGATCGGTGGCCATGTGCTTTGGGACCCGGGTCTGGCTCCTCGTCCACCCTGGAACAACAAGTCAAGTGCATTCGTGGAGCCCTTGGAGGAAAAGCCACCACCGTGGACAAAAATTAGCCACACCCCCCTCAACAGCACCCCGTGAAGTGAACGCAGACAACGGAAGGAACCCGTTCCCGGATGAGCGGGCGCCAACATTTAACACAAATGTCAACTACGAGCAACATGAGACTATTTCACAAGTTGAACACAACAGGCAGACTTCTTCTTCTTCCTGGTCCGGCCGTTCTCGATGCCTCTTGGCCCAACCCACTCCACGGCCGCCCTGTAACACAGCCGGCAAGTCAATCAACCAGAGATGAAAATGGAGGAAACATGAACCGTACAGCAGTCGTAGGCGGCGACTCAGCCGGACAAGGGATGTGCGCAGGTCCAGTTCCTCTTGCTACTGCTCGTCCGGTCTGGTGCCTCGGCAACCCTGAAACACAGAGCGACGGTTTGTGTTTGACATCTGTTCATGAGCCTCATCTGGGGGATTTTGGTGCCTCTCGCCCATCCCACTCCACCTGGCAACATCAAACACGGGGGACAGTACAATTTCACACAAAACAGACATTTTGAAAAATAAATAAATAAATCAACATACAAGTGGAGTACAATGTTCAATCTCCGTGCGTGTTGTGAGCTTGTCCAGCCTTCCCTTTGCCAACCTGCAATAAGTCATTTGTATTTGTATAGCCCTTCATTCACAAAAGAGTCTCAACAGCTGACAAAATGCAAACACCAAACCAGGCAAGACAACAAAAAAAAAAACACTCCAAACTCCATTCGGGCGGGCTTTGCAGAAGAAACCTGGAGAAGGGACCAGAGATTGAGGGACCAATCGGCTTCCAGGATGAGCAGGCCGCTACGGAGGCTGAGTGGGGCAACATTGCACACAACGCCGCGCTAAACAATGTCAACAAAACTACACGAGACTCCATTTCATGATCCTCACCACCTGGCCCTGTCAATCAACGCAGAATCCGAAACGGCGACGCCCCCCGGGGAGGCGGTTCACCTGCCACCTTGTCCCGCTCGCTCGCTGCAGAACCCGCACAGCAAAAGCATCACACGGGGTGTCACCGATTTGATTGGAGGGTCGCCTTTGTCGGCTTCCCTCGCCCGGCCTTTCCCGCCGTCCGACGGTTCTCGGGGGCTGCCGGACCATCCCACTCCACCGCCATACAACAACCCGCAGAGTCATCAACACAGGAAAAAGGTCATTAAAACAGACTAACAACAAAACGTATGAAAGACAAGTGCCCATTGGGTATTTGTGTTGATCACCGACTGAGACCACCCAAAAACCCCTCCACTGCACACAGCTTCTTGTGAGCAAAAAAAATAAATCATGTACTTACCTTTCCTTCCATTCAGTTTGAGCAACTTTTCAGTGTGGACAGTGAGCATGTCACTTCAGCTCACTTGTGGAATTCACAAAACAAACGTTGCACATTTGTACAGTCTGGCCCTTCCAATTGAACTAAGACAAAAAAAAAAAAGAAATCAGTGTAGACAAGATGGACTCAACGTGTACACAGTTGCATCCATAAATGCCAAATGAGCTCAAAGTGTACACTTATTTTTACCTGATCCGAGGTCCTCCTGCTTGCTTTGCATTTAAGGATCCTGCATTCGTTTTTAGTTCTACAAATAATAGACAGAAATTACGTTTAGAACTCAACATGATATTTTTGTAATAATTACTGATAGCAAATAGAGTGGCAGTTTCTGACAAAAAAAAAAAAAAGCATGCGAGTGTTTAAAGCCGCTGTTGGAACTACACCGTTGTGGTTGAAGTAGCATTAAACAGAATCCGTGAAATTTCTTGAAAAATACTTATTGGCACTCTGCCTCATGTTAGTTATACACATACATAAGAGCATTCATATTTTCATTTTAGCATAATTTACCTTCACGTGGACAGATAATCCAAGTTTCAGTCCAAAAATGGCAGCGTAGCGAGAGGCGTCGCTTAGTCGTCCAAATAGGATGAAGTGTCCCCTCCGACCGGAAACCAGAGAAAAGAATGTCTGCAAAAGGTTTGGCGGAGTGCGTCGGTCTTTTTTTATTTTATTATTTTAAACCGGCAGTATTAGAATATAATTGCGATTTTGGAGTGTTTGGAGAGGAAAGGGTTTAAATGCAATTCGTGACAATCGGCTTTGTAAGACAAAAACGCACTCAAAAATGTTGCAAAACACCCAAAGAAAGTACATTGCACATTGGTGAATAACCCACCACATTAATACAAACACATATGGGGAGGGGGTTCCAAATAGGCCTACCCCAGATTAGGCAGTGACCCCCTCCCTTCAAAAAAAAAAAAAAAAAAAAAGCATTTCAGACCCTGGCAGTAAACTTCATAAGACCAGGAAAAAAACAGTTGGATACCCCCTGAAATAAAAATACACCATATTCAAAAAACTCACAAAATTAGTCAAACAAAAAAAACTGACAGTTCAATTGCCAAGTACAAAGCCATTAGATGTCATTAAAAAAAAAGAAAAAAGCTGGCCAGCTTTAAAACAAACAAAACATGTGAAATTGTAACAGAATAAATTCAAACAAAATAAAGCGGATTGCGACGTGCTGTGCTCAAACGCTGTTGCTTCCCTCAAGTGTGCAAATCCTGTAACAAACAAAATGTCATTGTGAGAAATCCACGACAAACATTTGCTCGTCTGTTCACTGCGGTTGCGTCCCTCAAGTGTACAAAAATCTTGCAACGAGCAAAATGCCAGCGAAAGAAATGACGACAAACATTTGCTCGTGCGTTCACTTGCCCGGTCGGTCGGCCGCCATCTTGCCATACCTGTGCACTGCGTGCACTGATTCAACTCGTGCACACCCGCCGCCAAATCACCGGTAGGCCTGACGTCACGTCCGCCAATCCAAGCCTATGTTTTTTTTATTTTTTATTTTTTTGCTTATTCAACTGCGCTTTGCACACCAGCGCCACCCAGTGGCACGTCATGATGACTGCTTTGGCTTACCGTGGAAATTGTTGAAATAGCCTGCACCAGCAGAGAACCCTTTGATACATTTAATAATTTAATTTAATAATACATTTTATTCCACCTGTAAAGTTATGAAGCAAGTCGGCTGGAGGCCCAAATGTCAAAGCGGAAGTGACGCGAGGCCTCACCGGCATACCGCGGCAGAAGCGGAAGTGACGCAGCGTTGCCCCGACACATGTCGTTGCCGCAAAAATGCGTTATGTTGAAGCCTTGGCGGAGGTCGGCGCCCTCTTCATGGCAATGTTTGTTGTTGTTTCAGACCAGGAGCTGTTCTCCGGCATGTACATCGACTTCATGGGCACGGACGCGGCCATCTTCCGCAGCCTGACCAAGAGAAACGCCGTGCGCACCGACCAGCACAATTCCAAGTGGCTTAGCGGTACGCCGGGCGGGACACCTTGCAATCTGAAGATTGTCTTTTCATTGGTTTCTCTGTGCCATTGTTTGAATCAGAGCCCATCTTCGCGGACGCCCATCTGATCCCGGATGGGACGGACCCCAACGACGGCAAACTGTACTTCTTCTTCCGCGAGAGGCTGACGGACAACAGCGGCAACACCAGGAACATCCACAGCATGGTGGCGCGCGTCTGTCCAGTAAGTGGCGCCACGGAGTTTCTTCTCCATAGATTTATCCGATGAAACACTTCTTCTTCTGGTTCAACTGCAGAGCGACATCGGAGGCCAGCGGAGTTTGGTCAACAAGTGGACCACCTTCCTCAAGGCGCGGATGGTTTGCTCCGTTCTGGAGGAGGACGGCACAGAGACGCACTTTGACGAGCTGGGTGAGGAATCAAATCAAGAAATGAGACAAACATTTATGCAGACATGATAGCATAATTGCCTAAATTGCCTGTTACTAAATCAAAAAAACAATACTCGCTGCTTACTTATTTTCCGAAATGTTCAAACATGACTAAGGTACTAGACGAACTATTTATTTGCAGTAATATTTTGTGTTCTATACATTTAATTTTTGATTATTTATTTTTTTCTTGAATACTGAATTTATAGTGTAGACTTTTTTTTAATTTAGTCAAAAACGTGGTAAGGGTATAGTAAGGCGTTTTTAGTCAAAAACGTGGTAAGGGTATAGTAAGGCGTTTTTTGTCAAAAACGTGGTAAGGGTATAGTAAGGCGTTTTTTGTCAATAACGCGGTAAGGGTATATATAGTAAGGCGTTTTTTGTCAAAAATGTGTTAAGGGTATAAAGGCGTTTTTTTCGTCAAAAACCGTGGTAAGGGTATAGTAAGGCGTTTTTAGTCAAAAACGTGGTAAGGGTATAGTAAGGCATTTTTTTCGTCAAAAACCGTGGTAAGGGTATAGTAAGGCGTTTTTAGTCAAAAACGTGGTAAGGGTATAGTAAGGCATTTTTTTCGTCAAAAACCGTGGTAAGGGTATAGTAAGGCGTTTTTTTTTGTCAAAAAACGAGGTAAGGGTATAGTAAGGCGTTTTTAGTCAAAAAGGTGGTAAGGGTATAGTAAGGCGTTTTTAGTCAAAAACGTGGTAAGGGTATAGTAAGGCGTTTTTTGTCAAAAACGTGGTAAGGGTATAGTAAGGCGTGTTTTGTCAAAAACGTGGTAAGAGAATGTCAAAAACGTGGTAAGGGTATAGTAAGGCGTTTTTTGTAAAAAAAAACGTGGTAAGAGTATAATAGGGCGTTTTTTGTCAAAAACGTGGTAAGGGTATAGTAAGGCGTTTTTTGTAAAAAAAAAACGTGGTAAGGGTATAGTAAGGCATTTTTTGTCAAAAACGTGGTAAGGGTATAGTAAGGCGTGTTTTGTCAAAAACGTGGTAAGGGTATAGTAAGGCGTTTTTTGTCTAAAACGTGGTAAGGGTATAGTAAGGCGTGTTTTGTCAAAAACGTGGTAAGGGTATAGTAAGGCGTTTTTTGTCTAAAACGTGGTAAGGGTATAGTAAGGCGTGTTTTGTCAAAAACGTGGTAAGGGTATAGTAAGGCGTTTTTTGTCTAAAACGTGGTAAGGGTATAGTAAGGCGTGTTTTGTCAAAAACGTAAGAGGATGTCAAAAACGTGGTAAGGGTATAGTAAGGCGTTTTTGTCAAAAACGTGGTAAGGGTATAGTAAGGCATTTTTAGTCAAAAAGGTGGTAAGGGTATAGTAAGGCGTTTTTTGTCAAAAACGTGGTAAGGGTATAGTAAGGCGTGTTTTGTCAAAAACGTAAGAGGATGTCAAAAACGTGGTAAGGGTATAGTAGGGCGTTTTTGTCAAAAACGTGGTAAGGGTATAGTAAGGCGTTTTTAGTCAAAAACGTGGTAAGGGTATAGTAAGGCGTGTTTTGTCTAAAACGTGGTCAGAGGATGTCAAAAACGTGGTAAGGGTATATAGTAAGGCGTTTATTGTCAAAAACGTGGTAAGGGTATAGTAAGGCGTTTATTGTCAAAAACGTGGTAAGGGTATAGTAAGGCGTTTTATACAACATGGTGTATAGTCTGACTTCATTACATTAATTAGTATAAAGTTGGACATGTCTCATATCACGATACACCATGAGACTTAAAGCAACATGAAAAGTAACACCCTGCTTAACATAACATGATCTTTAAGACTTAATTGAAAATATGATGTACATTTGGGGACAAAATTTTCAGCCTCCCTACAAAAATGTCATCGTGTTTAAAGTATTTCCAAGTACTTTTAAACAGAGCAACACATTTTTAACATTTTGAAATTTTGGATGCTTCCATTATTTTAGTCCGCACACAGAAATGAAAATATTCCACAAAAACTACCAAGATCAATTATTAGCCGCCTCACTTTGGTTTTCTGTCAATAGAGGTTGAGATTCGGATGTTTTGGATTGTTGTCATGCCGGAAGATTGACTTCATTTACTTTAATATACTTTATTTATTCACCAGAATGCCTTGTTCAACTAGTGGGCTTGCATAGAACATATTCTTGGGAAAAAATATGTTTGTCTCCCCCGTTAAACAATTCTGTTTTGGTGTAAGTAATTTGTGCCTTCTAAGTAGTTTGTTCACAAAAGCTATGTTGAAAAAGGGTACTTGGGAAAAATCTTGAAGAAACTTTGAATTTCATAGGGGCTCTAATAATTTTGTCTTCAACTGGATAGCACGACAAAATGTCAAACATGTTTCATATAGCTTGCGGAATAGTATACATTTTTCATGAGTCAAAATGCTATGTATAGAAAACATTTTCATTATGGAATGACATATTTCAGGTTTACGTTGACTACATAATATGACAATGTTTCTTGACATGATGCATAGTACGACTTGATGCTAAGAATCACTTGACATATATTGGTATGATTTATTGTAAAACGTAATTTGCAATCTCTTCTTTTTTGGGATCCGAGCGTCAGGCCAGGCCAGTGGGCAGATGTGATCTGGGCGGACAGAGCTGGAAGCGAGCCCGTGTTTTCGAGTTAAAAGGGCAGGGTGCGCATAATGCTGGCGCGCCGCGCTATCAGGGTCTATAATCTCTCGCGCAGCACCGTCATCATGGCCGGGTCACAGTCCACTCTGCGGAAGGAGAGCCGAGCTGACAGATCTGACGCCGTCGGGCCAGGCTCGGTCGGGCTTCGGGCCAGACGGGCACAAGGACAAATGACATATTGCAGCACAGCATTAGCATTTTGACTCTGGCTGCCCAATTTTCGATAACTGTCAAACTGCGTGTCCTACTATAGCCATAAGGTCACATGTATAGTATAGCGTTGACTAAACATGCCGCTAGCGCCGCCTAAAAACGGCAAAATCGGAATCGCACTGCTCCGATTAATGGACCCGCAGTAGGGTCGTCTCGTTTTACATTTACATATCAAATTCATCATTAGTTTTTAATTAAAGCCAGTAAACAGTCTTTGTTCAAATATTTAATTCATTCTAAAATGGGCGTCGGTAACCCTTTTAGCAGGAAGTTGCTAATTTGCTTTCACGGGGTCACGTAAAATATGACCAGACCAGATCTTGCCCTTGGGCTTATGAGCTTGATACTTGTAACAAAATGGCCGCCTTCCTGCCTTCTTATAGAATGTCAACCAAAACGTTTATGTCATGTTGCTAAAGTGGGCCTTCTGTTATCTTGCTTCTCAGCTCACCATCATGCTGCGGGCTAACTTCGTAATCCCCCAGGTGGCGCTGAAGCATCCTCCGGCGGTGATGGCGCCGGAACCGTGGACAACCTCAACTGGACCAAGCTCTTGAAGCGGATCTTCATCAAGGTTTGACTTGTTGTTGCAGGTGGTGAACACGTGCCATGTCATGCTCAGCCCCCCCCGAGAGATGATGTAAGCTACAAACACGTTTCCAAGTGTCCCGCGCGCGGGGTGGCTAGCTCGCTAGCTAACTCCAAATGCTAACAGTAATTGAACCAGGGGTCTTCAATCCCGTTCCCAGAGGGCCAACTCAAGCAAAGCTTCGGAGTATCTCTCCAGCATGTGCTCTTTTCCCCAAAAAAATCACCTGGCCCATAATGTGTTTGTAGCGTACATCATCTCTCAGGAAGCTGATCATGACGGCAGGGGCATCTGAGGCCGGTCCTCGTGAGCCCCTAGCCTGGCCTGTTCCAACACACCTGATACCAATGATCAGGCTTGTGTAAAGCTTGATCATTGGAATCAGGTGTGTTGGAACGGGGGGCTCATTGGGGGGAGGGGGGGCGCTCATGAGGCGCCCCCGTGCTGGGTTGATGACTTCACCGGGACATGACACTTAGACTATGAATGATACACTGTGTTGACTTCAAAATGCTTTATTTTTGAGCGAATAACATGTTTGTTCTCCCGAAGGTGGTCATCTTCCTGGCAGTGTGCGCTCGGCTCTCCACCCACCGGCCGATGACTCCGCAGACGGTCCGCGATGGGCCATTCAGTGCCAAAGCACCCCAATAAATTGAAACCTTTAACCAAGTGGCTTTTGATTGTGATGAAATGTGCTGTACTTAGTCGTAGTGATGGCGCAGCTCTAAGTCTCAAATTGTTAGGTCAAATCCGAGCAGAGGTTTGAGCGCTGCGGCCCAACGAATTTTAATGAGTTCTGCCAAAAGGGGCGTGGCTATCTTCCTTTGAACCCTTTTAACTCAGCAACTGCAGGGTCAATCTCCACAAAACGGGTATTGTTGAAAAGACATTTCAACAAAGACTCCGAATTTGCAATCATTGAAAAGATTGGCGCATATTTTACATTTTGACTAAATTTGAGCTTGTGTGTCACATGACCTTAACAAAGGTTTTTCATGAGATGTAATCACTCATGTTAAAACAAAAAAGGTGCAGAGATGTAAACGTTTTTGATTAGGAGCAAACATATCCATACCCTCAGATTTGAAATGAATATTTGAGTTATGTATACTTTGACTCCTTATTGTTGCTAAACAAAAAAAAATGGACATCTCTGAAACTTGTGTTTAAAGGGGAAGTCAACCCAAACATGTTTTTTTCACAAATATGTTTTATGCAGGACCACTAGTTGAAACACAGCATTTTGATTAATACCGCCTTTGTGGAATATTAGTAGCAACTTTGTCACTTCTGTCGACTGAAAATGACATCACAACTGCTCAGGTAACGACCAATTACGGCTCAGCTTCAAAAGAGCGGTCAGCCGTGATCGGTCGAGCCCTGAGCAGTTGTGATGTCGACAGGAGTGACAAAATGGCCGCCCTTAGAGATGGCTGAAACAGGTGGATTAATAACTCTTGTTCCACAAACGCAATATTTATCAGAATGCCTTGTTTTAACTAGTGGGCTTGCATAGAACATATTCTGGAAAAAAAAATACGTTTGGGTTGACTTCCACTTTAAACACAATTTTCAGATATGTACTTTTTTTTAAATTTAGCAACAATGAGGAGTCAAAGTATACATACCTCAAATATTCATTGCAAATCTGAGGGTATGGTTACGTTGACTCGTAATGTTTACATCCCTGAAACTTTTTTGTTTTAGAGAGTGATTACATCTCGCGAAATTTTTTGGGGACCCACAAGCTCAAATTAAATGTCAACATGTAAGATGACTAAAATACGCACCAATCTTTTCAAAGATTGCACATTTGGATTCCTTGTTAAAATACTTTTTCAACAAAACCTGTTTAGTGAAGTCTGACCCAGTAGTTGCCGAGATGAGGGCTCAAAAGGAAGATGGCCCCGCCCCTTTTGTTGCTGAACTCATTCAAATTCGGTGGGTTGTGGCTCCCAAACCTCTGCTCCGATTGACCTAAAATTTGAACAAAAAAAGTAAACATTTAGTGCTGAGCCATCACCATCAACAAGTACAGCAAGTTGCATTCAAATCAAACTCCTCTTGGTTAAATCCTTGGGGTGATTTGGCACGGAATGACCCTGATGTCTTGAGTCGGCCACTTAAGTACCCTGCAACAGAAATAAAAAAAAAAAAATGATTACAATCAAACACTTGTTGTCCTTCATTCTTTCAACACATAGAAAATGGATGGATTTCCAACTTATTAGCAATAGCACACTTGAGGGCGCAAACAAACGGCGCCTAATTCACTGACACCAGCGCTAATAGCCACGCGCAGTTTGAGTGAAGCCAATAACAGCTTTAGGAAGCTGGCGTCAACTCGGCCCCTCCTCCAACACGGCGCCCTCTACTTGAAAAAAAAAAAAGTACACAAACCTGTCCAGGAGCAGGTTGCCATCTTCGCACTGATCTGCCGACGCCCCAAAATCTTCGCCTGTCGGCTGCATGAGCGCCTCAAGCCTCCCCGATCCTGTCATGCAAACAAAAACATTAAATAGACAATACATTTCTCATTTTATTGACAGGTGTTCCAATCAATACATTTTTAATTGGAAAATATGCATTCATAGTCTCGTGAGCGATTCATCTCCTCACCTTCATTAGGCCGCCCGGTCCTCGCCGTTGTTGGATGACGTCATCGGATCGCGGGGAGATGAGAAGCTGCTTCCTTTGGAACGTAGGAAAGGACAGCATTGGTTCAAATTTCGCCTACATTTAGGTCATCGCGCTAAGTATTGCTGACCTAAGTCTGGCTCGTGGACTAATAACATCAAATGTATGTTTTAAAATAAGGTAGTGGAACATTCAAAAGCATCCGCTGTAAAACACACATGCGGTCTGAATCTGTCGCACATTTTACATCCGCGTTGCCATCTGTTTTGTGTTTTGACTCCTTTCACTTACTGGCTTATGGACAACATGGCGCTTAATCCCCCGAGCTGAGACGCGCCATCGTATTTAATCCTAATGCCTCCAAGGTGACCTCGGACACACATTGGCCGGGCGCATGGAGAGATTTTTTATTTATTTATTTTTTTATGTAACTTAAGTTATATTTATCGCGACATTGTGTTGCGGCGCAGGAAGTGTGGAAACAGATCGATACACCTGCAGCAGCTGCGCGGCGTGAACGCCGTCATCAATCACGGGGGAAGAATACATTCAAAGTGGATTCCGCTAATGTGGTTTGCCGGGGTAACAATCACCATCATCTCAATGGTCGCCGCGGCCGTCCGCCGGAAAGGCGATTGATTAGCCGCAAGAGGTCGAGCTTTGATGCGGAACGTCGCCATGGTGGCCTTTTGTGGGCCATCGATTGATTTGGGAGCGGGACGGCATTTTCATGAGCGACTCCTGATTGTCTATCGCATGTACGCCACGCTCGCCCGCTGCACTACTACACACATCCAAAAATCGTATTTTTCCTATTTGTCTTCACTAATTGTAGCGTTAAAAACAAAAACAAGGTGGCAGGCCGTCATGGGCATGCCAAAGCTGTAGGGGGCGCCATTACCCCCAAATCGCAAGTGCCTATCAGGCAACTCGAAGCATGAACAAGTCATTGAATAGTATTTAATCGAAACGAATTTGACGTATCTATTTCCGTGAAAGAGCGCAATGTAAAAAAAAAAAAAAAAGAGTCTCACGAAAGGAGATTGTGGTACGATAGCTATAATAATAATAATTCAAATAAAAAACATATAAAATTTTAAATTAATAAAGCACAGTAACTTTAGTCTTTTCTCGGACCAAATTTCATCCAAAAATTGGCTTAGCATGCCCTAAAACCTAAGAAAAATGTACAGAACATTAAAAAAATATATATATATATATAAGTTTTTTTGGGCAACTTTGCAATAAAAAATAATACAAATGATTTAGCTTAGTGACGCGAGTAAATGCGCAAGCTCTCATCTCCACGGCAGCGCAGCGATTAAGACGACACGCGTGATGATGTATTCATTCTCGCACGGCGACATGGCAATTTGTCGAGTTAAACGCGGCGGGCCAACGATGACGCTTTGGCGGCTTTTGTGAGCGAGTCAAAGAGTGCTAACGAGCTGGCTTTTTGCCGCCAACAACCGGCGCTCTAATCGGACCACTTTTCCAAACAAAAATGCTGCGTTCAATCATCGGATTTGCGTACTTTGACCCCTCAATGGCGGGATAATTAACCCAAATTACCCGTTTGAGGGCTTAAAACGTTTTTCTTAAAATATTCCGATTTTTACCTTGAACGTCATCATTCGTCTTTGCCAACATTCCTAAACGTGCATTTATTTTCCTTTCAGTTATTCCATTTATACTCTATTCGTAATGTAAATCGAGTCACTCATTTTAATAACATTTGAATTCAAACCACTAAAAATGTAATAACGCTAAGCGCTAGAAGCCGCTAACGCTAACAGTCATCGCGCTACCAGTGATGGATGAACTCGCCATGTTGTTCCTGCCACCCACATTTCGCCAGTAGCCGAGATTGTTGTGATTAAAGACAATCGAGGTAGAATAATAGCGCTAATTTTGCAACAATATGTTAAGTGGGTCGGAATTTAAGCTAGCTTTGATTAACGTTGGAAATGGGAGCAATTGATATACCGTGTTATTACCCACGCAGGTCCTGCTGTGATTTTATTCGAATGAAAAATAATTGCCGATTGACGCCACCAGATGGCGGTAAAGCACAACCTTTCTATTACTGTACTTTATTCTCCACACAAATGAATTCCCCCGCTCACTTCAACTTAGTTCTTTGACACCAGGGTGCTACTGACGTTTTTCAGCAAATAAAAGCGGGCACACATTAACTTAAAGGTTTCATTCCCGTCCGACAAAAAAAAGCCAATTTGCTTTATTCATTTATTTATTTATTCCCCCCCCCACGCCCTCAGGAGCATTTCATTAATTACTATTACTGCCATCTGTGTGTTTAAAGAAGGGGTGAGCGGAGGGCGACTTCATATATGTGCAGGTAGTTTGCTGGTTGCCGTGGCAACCACCGTACTGAGCGCGCTTTGTTAGTATTTCCAGCCTGTGGGCGAGCCACAAATGAACTATGCAGTGTCAGCCATTCGCCTTCATTTACATTCAAATACATACGAATATGGTGGTGTATTGTGTCGTATACAGGAAGCGGCCGCCACCTCCCCGCACTAACCCTCAGCTGCACTTGCAAAAGGTCAACTCCCTGAAACTGGGGCAGAGCCTAGTATGGCAGCATCTGTCATACTCCAGCACCATTTTTTTTTTTTTTTTTTTTACCTTTTTATGGACATGTTGGCATCCCGGCCACGGTGCTTCGTGCCTCAGAAGCGCTCGGTCGCATCCAACAAGGCTAAGAAGACCTTGACGAGGGATACAGACAAAAAAAAAAAAAAGAAAAAAAAAGATGAATTCAATTGAATGAAAACAACAACAATCAAAAATGAGCGAAAATGTTAACCAATCGAGTTAGTTGAATGATTGCGATTTGGTGCAGAACTTAAAAAAAAAAAAAAAACAGTCTAAAGTCCTCCAAATGTGGTACTTGGGTGAATTTTAGCATCTCATCATAGATATTCAAAATCAACAGGATCAGACTTTGAAAAAGCTGGATTCATAGGCTCCGCCCCTACCCGCCAACATCTGTTCGCATCCTTCCTTCCGATTACCACAAATAAAAACGCGATAATGACACGGCAGCGTTTTCCCACTTTAACAGGAAGCCTTGCGGAAAGTCATAAATGTTAACAGTGGGTGGGGAGTTTGAGTCTAATTGTGAAGGAGAAGCAAGAAATGTTGCCATTAACTTCACGTGGTTTCCTCGTACACTTGGTTCAAACTTAATTTTATCCAAAACTGCGTTTTATTTGCGCGCTCGGGGGAAAAAAAACGTAGGTGGCAAAGAGAAGAACTCATTTGCTCAACACATTAAAACCCGACGTGGGTGTCTACATTTAATAAAAGAAAATCATTGGAAAAAAAATCCATTAACCGTGCATTTTGTATGTTTTAGATTAAAAAAAAAAAACAACAACAAAAAAAAACAAATATATTTTGGGCCTAACTAACAGAATGGCTGGCCTAAGCGCTTGTTCTACCCCCCGACCGCCATGACAACAACAAACGCATCCGAGCAAGCCCCCCCACAACCCCCCCCCCCCCCCCCGCCCTGAGGCAACAACACATTTGATTTGCAAACAATATTCAACGCTCAATGTACACCATGGCGCCGCCGTGCTCGCTCTCGGGCGCTTCCAGCTCAGACATCTGCTGCCAGCGTGGAGGAACAGATTTCGGGGGGGGGGGGGGGTGGCTGAGGCGGGGCGCTTTTACACTCGCCAGGGTCGTCATCTTCATCCCTATGGAGAAAGGGGGGGGGGGAAATAAATCAATAAAGCTTGCGTGACATCAGCTTAAAACAAGAACCCCCACGACTGCTGCGGCTTCATCTGGCCCGGGAGGACGCCTCGCGCGTGTCTTGCGTGTGTGTGTGTGTGTGTGTGTGTGTGTGCGTGCGTGTGTGACCGGCGCGTCCCACCTAGTGTCTCACCGACACGCGCGCGCACACACACACGCACGTGCTGACACGGACAGTTGTGCCCGCTGTGCACAAGCCGAGGGCCAAATTCGCATGCTAGCTGGTGGCGCCCGGTCACGTGGCGGTCAAGTGTGTTGCAAAAAAAAACGCCGACGGAATATGCGTGCGTGCGTGTAAGCACAATGCACCCAAGCAGGGGTTATAAAACAAACAAGTAAAAACATCACAGCAAGTGTTATAAAAAAAAAAAAGGCCCAAAAATATAACCCACTGTCATGGTTTTTTTTTTCCCCTTGCACAGTAGTGCCTTGAGATATGAGTTTGATTCAATCCGTGACTCGGCTTGCCTCTAAAATGAGCCAGTTTTTAAGATTTTGCAAATACTAAGTCACAATATCAATCTCAGACATGTTTTATTTTAGGTCTTTTTTTTTTTTTTGTACTGAAAGCGTTCAGGACTTTTAAGCAAAAAAAAATCTGCTAATATATAAACTATACTATCAATGTGCAGAATGATTAAAAAAATCTATTTTTCATTTAACTCTGACCGCTACACCCCCATTTTGCATTGTTAGCATTAAGCTAAACCAATCGTTAAGGCAAAGCTACCGGTATACAATTATTATTTTTTTAATAGTATATAATTCTCTTTGTTTGATGTTTAGTTTGACACTTTTCACAGCCCAGCTATTCAATCCCAGGAATGAATTGACATTTTTTTTTCCAAATCTTTTCAAACGTTACGGTAAAAGAGGGTTCGAAAACGTCTGGCAGTGAATGCGTGCCTGCGACCCCGATGAGGATACGTAGTATGGAAAATGGCCGCTCTGAAACATGCAAATGACTTTTTCGCAAAAGGAATGAAAAGTCCTTCGACATTATTATTTTTCCAAGCATTGAACTTTGAATGAATGTCAAGTTGGTGCTACCGGGGGATTTCGCCTTTGTCAACAACGCCCCCTCCGGGGAGGGCGTGTCCGCATTTCATTTGTTTGAGCTGGAGAGATGACAAGTCACATTTAATTACGGCGCTCTGGTGTCAGCCGCAGAGACGTGCCTAACGAATACTAAATGGACCTGATGTGGGTGTCCCGCCATACTAACATTTTTCATGGCAGGGCGGGCAACATTCCAGCCCATTTATGAGGTTAGCGTGATGGCCACTGAAATTCAATAGGGGGCTTGCATCGACACTTTGTATGTCAACAGTGAAGACGGAGAAGTTGAAAATTGTAACTGGCAAAGCGAATCTGGCACTCGCGTGGATAAAGTGCGCTAAACGGACGTGACGTGGTTGGCAGCTGCTTTGTTCGGTTGAAATGGTGCCAAAGCAAGTCCCCAAATACACATGGGCAAGAAAAAAAAAAAAAAAAAAAAAAAAAATCGAAGGGATCATATGTTTAAAAATAAATATCAATCGGAAAACGTTCACGCGGAAAATAACGCAAAAGTGAAGTGAAATAGAAATTCAGGTTTTTTACAGTCAACTAACAAACGTATCCAATTTGGGTTTCCCAAAATGTTCAGCAACTCATTTTAGAAACATCCTAATCGGAGGAGCTTTCCAGCCAATCGGAAGCCTGAACAAAGTAAAAAAAAAAATGTCATTCGCGACAATGCACCGACCAATATCGTCGGCCATTTTGTTGACCGGCTAGTACGGCGGCGAGCAAACCTGACGCAGTGAAACCCGCGTTCAATCTTCACTATCATCGCGCTTTGCAGTCAACACTGTCCAATGCTAACAAGTCGTCTGGCCGCACAGGGTCCTGTCCAGCAAAGGCGTCTGCACAAACGCCTGATTAAAAAAAGACGCTTCCTAATTGGCTGCGAACAGAATGTCAGACAGGAAACCGCGCGGGCCGGCCGCCTGGCTAAATGGCGTCTGTTCGTTTGTCGGGAACATTTTGCCCAGTTAATGGTCTTGGCGGGCCCGGCCACTAATTAGCGGCGGCAGATGAGAACACGGCCAGCTCGTGTCCGCAATCTTACGACCGGTCGCTGACAACTTGGAACTTTTAAACGCACTCACCGAGCTTCTGTCCGACGTGTCAAACGGCTACTTAGCCCCCAGGGAACGGTGGGAAAAAAAGTGGCGGGCGTGTCCTCGGACAATCTCGTGGCGTGATAAAGGACAGGATGGACTATCTCCACGGCAACCGAGGTGCCCGCCGTTCATTTAGCTGTGACGCGCCGGCGACATTTGATTTTGTTCTATTGATTTCGAGTCGGTGGAGACGTCAAATTAGCCACATTCAGACAGCAAAGACGGTCGCCATAAGAACTGAACAGAAAGAAAAAAAAAAAAAAAAAAAAAAAAAAAAAGCATGGAACATATCTAACAGCTCCAGCGTCACCACGGCAACGTGAGGCTGAACTCTTTGTACCAGACAGCGCGAGAACACACGTCGCCCATTCCTGCCTGAGGAGATGGTGTGATCCATGAACTTGCCACAACCTTCCTGGAATTTCCCCTCACAAAGCGCACGCCAGACATGTTGTAGCATTGTAGCCTTTTTTTTTAATTTACTGCAGACTACAAATATCTAAAAAAATAAATGAATAAATATCTTAAATGCACGCTTCCAACACAAGGACGTTAATAAGTGTAATTTTGAATCCACAACAAAGTTTCGCATCTTACGATAACAGCTGACTTGTCCTATACTGCCCGCTGTCGGCTAAATTAAAAACCTGCGATGTTGCAACAGTTGGCTTTTTAAAATGAGTATCAATGCCAAACTAAAATTTTAATGATACAATTAGCAAAAAAAAAAAAAAAAAAGAAAACCTATTCCTTGTCAAAACTCTCCAGTCGCCATTTTCAAACTAGTGTTCGAATTCGCTATGGATTTTCTTTGAGCTAGCACACCATTATTTGTATTTTTAATTTTTAAATCAAGAGTTGAAGATGTCTAAAGTCATCATTTTGTTTGCGTGTTGCCCCAGGCCACGACGGCTCAGTGTCTCATTAAAGTGTTGACGTTAACTTTGCAGGATTTTGTGCTTTAATGAGCTAGCAACATCACCGCTAATCGATATGTATTAATTACAGCCGGGAGGGTAAAAACTCCTCGGAAGAGGAACAACTGCCTCTCGTGTTGGATCGGCTGCGGCAAAGTCGGACTTGTTGGATTAAATCTTGCTTCGATTTGTTATTTTGATTCACCTTTCAGACAAAATGTTCAAATAGGCACAAGCTAATGCCACATCTTGAGCTTTTTTGGGTTATTTTATACGTCTGACACGTCTGATAAATCTACATAAGATAGCCTCGCTCATTCCTATGCATCTTAGCGCAGATGTTACACGTCTTTAGCTATCAACCCCCCCCCGCAGTGGTCATAAACAGCGCTTCCCGTTTGAACAGGAAACACAATTAGCGGCACTTAAAAGTGGTTAAAAGCGCTAAGCCCGTGTTTACCGCCAGCGCAGCTTTGTACACACGATAGCCACCCTCATTTGCATACGTTAATGCTAGCTAATTAGCTACGCTCTGCCGGGCATTCCCCATTTGCCCTCATTTGGGTTTTTTCTCTCTTTTCTTTTTTCTTTTTCTTGGACAGGAAGAGCAAGAATTCAATCAATCATGTAAAGGCTAATACATGCGTGACAAATGGCAAGGGGACAACTTTTAATGCCACGATAAGACCCCCGCCACCGGTTTGCATTGTGGGAAGGCCGCCGAGCCCCCCCCCGCCCCGCACACATTAGCGCTGCCGTTGACCACCAAACCAAGGTAAGTGTCGTAGGACCCTCAGGCGGCTATTTGACTTTAACGTGCGTCTGGAGAGTACAACAAGCCCATCAACTTGCCTCGTTATCCTGTTAGCGGGAAAATCAAACTTGGTGTGGGGGAGGCGGGGGGGGGGGGGCCCGCTGTATTTTCATTTGTGTTTTAGGAATCGTTGTGTGTCTGAAGTACACACAAATCCACTTAGAATTGTTCATTTAATATTTCTGCGTGGGTTGCCGGGGAAACAGACAAGCTGCAAAGGGGCGGGGCACGTGGGCATGCCAACGTGCACCTGTCGCCATGGCGATTGACAATTCAAAGCAGTGGCTGGAGACGATGTGGTGGCTGCTGCACCTTTTCGATGTCAATACCCCAAAACAAATTTCATAATAAATTTTGGATGCTTTAACAACAATTTTGTAGGAATTCGGAGTGAGAGTTAGGCACTGTAAACGGTGAAAAATGAATATATACAATTATAACAATTACAATTAGTGGAAAATAAATTTATAATTAAACAATTTCAGTTGTATTTATAGCATTTATTAATAACTAATTGCATCCTTTTGACATATCGTCAAGTATTAATTCATACAAAAAAAAAATATTTTTTTTATCAAATAATGTATGTAATAAGTATATATTTATTCAATTGTTTAATATAAGCAATAGAGTTAGAAATAGTATGAACTGATTGGTGCCAAGCAGGTCCCAAAAATACACCGTACATGGACTGGGTTCCGTTTTAAAAATTAAATGAAGAAATAAAAATTAACCAATCAGAAAGATGAAGAAAGTACCTTCTGGAAAAGATGCAACAGTAACAGTGTAGAAAAATCCCAAATAAAGTGAAAGTGAAATGGAGGTTTTGCCAAACCACTTGCTAAAAATAACGAATATTTTTTCCAGGAAAGTGCATTTTAACGTTGGATGAGTAATTGTGGGGCCATTTTCCATACTACACTTACTGCATTTGACTATTAAGTCACTTGAACTCGTTTTAAGGATGCGGAGGCAATAATTAGTGAGACGGAGGGTTTTTTTGGTTTTTTTTTTTTTAGACTAACTTGCTGAGATGTTAATGCGCACCAGACAGACATTTTCCTTGCGCCGCTTTAAGTTATATTGCAAAAGTGAATTAAATGAAGTGACTTTTTGAAGGAGTGGGTGTCTCACACAGAGTGGGAGAAAGTGTGAAAATCAATTTAGTTTTTTCACAGTTACACTTGGTTTCATCTTTTTGACTGTCGCGCAAAAAAAAAAAAAAATACAAGGAGATGATTCACTGCTCCATTTTTTTTTTTTCATGTGTCAGTTACGATCCAGCCCTGTCAATTCTGCCTAGCGACAAGTAGTTGGGCAAATGTGAGGTGACCAGGAAAAGGAGCCTAATCTATGCTGTCGATCTATGTTGCTCCGATCCCATTAAAAACGTGACATCACGATTTCTCAACTTACACATTAGAATGGCGCCATCTTTGATTTGGGCATCTCTTGCCGGCACCTGGAAAGAAAAGAGCATCAGGGTGGGATGCTAACATGCTAATCAGATATAGCTTTGTTTTAGTTCACGTACCTGTAGACGTGTGGGAGGGCCGCCTGCGCTGACACCTGGTCGCCCAGCAGCAGCAGCGATAGTTTAGCATAACCGACGTACATAAATCGGAAACAAGGTAGCGACAATGCCATTGGCCCTTGGCATAAGTGTATTTAAAAAAAAAAAAAAAAGCAGCGTTGAGTTGAACGCACTCGTCGCAATATACTCAGCAGCACCGGATTATAAATCAGATTTTAGGGGAAATTTATTTGACAAAAACAGATTCCAAGAACAGCAGAGCTCCTCCTGGTATCCTTAATCCCCTTTCCCTAATTGTGGTGACAGAAGCGAACGAGTTAATCATAACGAGAGTTAATCAACGTGGATCATGAATTGAAATGGGCCCTTGTGAATCGAATCGATTTTGGAAATCAGAATCGATAGCAGCCCTAAAAGAGACCAAAATGATCACAAAAAAAAAAATTGAATTAAAGACAGAATAAATAAAAATTCATATAATATAGCAATAAAGTGTAATAATAAGTAATAAATCGGTGAGAAAATATATTAACACTCGTAGTAACGACACAAAAGACCGATAAAATTAGCAACACCGTACATTAAAAAGGCAAAATGAAAACAGGAATAAACAGCGTTACGATAAGGCTGCGGCATCTCGCTTTTACTCGCGGGCTATTTTAAGGCCAAACCGTTGTAAACATGCCACGGCAGCCGCTCACTGATGTAGTGCTCCGCATAAACCCTTGATGGCGAGTGAGCCTGATTGGTGCGTTTAGCGCGTCCGCCCGTCTGCCTCCTCGTCATCATCGCGGCATTCATGAATTATGCCGTTAAGCGAGCCGCTTTACGCCAACCGGGCTTAACATTCATTTCATGTGAAACGGCGCATTTACTTCTACGGGGGCTCGTATTAAAATGTTTATGAGTGCCTCGTGCACGGCCGGGTTTTTTTTTTTTTTTTTTTTTTTTTTTTGGGGTCTGTAATGATTATTCACAGTGTTTACGCTGCTACATTTACACGCAATCGCTTTTTTAAATAAAAGGGGAAAAAAAACATCAAAAAAAGGGGGGGGGGAAGGGGTCACACTTAGTTGATTTTATTGAGCTTTTTAATAGAAGTGAGGAGACAAATGTGAGACAGAAAAAGATGGCTAGCCCGCCAACGTCGCTAAAGAATGGAAACTTTACAGACGAAGAGAGAAAACGGGAGAAATCCGCCGCGCGGCGTGACACTTGACGACAAAAAGCCGGCAAAACGTCGCCGTTGCACACGATTTACACTCAAAGACAGGCGCCCTTTTTGTCCTTGGTTCGTCGCTAAATTCACTTTAAACAAGGTTCATTAGGGGAAACGAAGTTTGTCGTTACTGCAAAAAAAATAAAAATAAAAAAGTAAAAATAAACGGAACATTTGTCCTTGAAGAAAAGCAGTGACTGGAGGAGAGGCCGTCGCTCAAAAGCCTCGGAATTATCCAATTGGCGCTAAACGGCGCTAGCATGCCTTTTTTTTCCCCCATGATGTTCACAATTTAAAAACAAAGAGAGAGCGTTTTTTTTTTTTTTTGGGGGTGTTTTCCTTTTTTTTTTTTTTTTAGTTTGAATTCATTTGTCCAGTCAGTCACTCCCCCCCCCCCCCCATCCCCCGCTGTTGCCCGCTCCACCCCCACCCCCGTATATCCAAGTTGGTCTTTGGAATGGCGTTGATTGGATGGTCGTTTTTTGTTTTGTTTTGTTTTTTTTTTGTGAAAATTCTTTTCCCCGTATCGATGTTAGCGCCTGTAGCCAAATTCGTCGGCGTCGTCGGCGCGGAAGTCTCCGTAGCGCCAAATGTTGAGCTGGTGAAAAACAACACAAAGTCAACGTTTCATTTGACCCTTTCGTCGACCGACACACGCCAAATTACGACAGCTATTCGAGGAATTTGGAAAGCTAGCTTGGGTACTTCTCTCTCTGTGTGTACGTTACATTTTTTTCAAGCTGCCAGAACCTACTTGGCTGTTAACGCCATGATTCATAGCTAATTAGAGCCTGCGCTAATTAGCGCCAGTTATTAGACGAGGAATCAATGAGCCATTTGTAGCGTGCATGTCTTCCCCCCCCCCCTTTTTTTAAGTCCCCCCCCCCACTCCCCGCAGATAGTCTAGCGCTCCACGCCACGCTAAGCGACACCCCGAACCAAAGAGGGCAGGCGCTCCGCCTCCAGACGTCGGGACGGCGCCAGGAGGAGGCGGCAGTGAGACTTTGGAAATTAACCAAAGAATACATACACTACATAATGGCAGCATGTTATAAGGAAGTAGTAGTCTGTTCCAAGCACTTTTAACGTAGGCTATTTTACTTGCATTTATTATATATATATATATATATATTTTTTTACTTTAATATTATATCCTAAATATGTCTAATTCATTCAATTGTTTTATTGCGGGATAACATTTAAAAAATACGTCAGAATTACTGAGCTTTCCTGCTTATTTGAGTAATAATTGTGTATTTTTCATGATTATTTTCAATAAATACAAATAATACGGTTGACGTCATTACCTATTAGCACTAAAGAAATATTTTCTTATAACCTATAAATATTATAGGGAGATTTTGGTCTGTTCCAATCAAATTGAATGCATGCGTATTAAAAAAACAATATTACATATTTTTTAAAATTATTTTATTTTTTAAAAAAAATAATTGTCACAAGGTGAGACATCATGGGTAGTTATTGCTGTTTCAAGTACATTTGACTTGTATTGTTGTGTTTTTCATTTGACAAACCCACCTATTGTCGTTTTTTCAATTCCCATTATTTTACAATTAAGATCTACTTTTAGAGTCACATCTGCTGCTAAAATAGGTCTTCAGGACCGACCGCATGCTTCATGGTCAGGAACATATGTGCTAAATGTGCACGCGAGACGGGTGAATTTCGGATTTTTGCCACGCGTTCAAACAAAAGCGTTTGACTGCATTCTACATTGTGTTTCCTCTTCCCCCAGGAACACTATGTCACCTTGTGTTGCTTGTTCCCGTTTCTATCTCTGGCATGCACATTGCCACACTACGGACCTGCGCTGACTGCTCGCAACAACCCATAGGGGGCTGTGTCGTATAGTAACGGGGGGGGGGGGGGGAAAGGCTGTTTGTGTGTGACAGTAATTAGCATTAGCATATTAATGTTGCCACAACTCTAACGCCGATGCACGCAAGCAGGCTGCACTCACCCTGGCGCTCTTGGCGGATTCCTGACTGTTCAGGTATTCCTTTACCTGCGGGACGACAAAAGAGAACCATCAGTTGACTCACCAAATGACATTTGCATCGGAAACAAGACTTCGCAACACATGAGATTCTTTCATTCTAAAGTCCAACGGGTGTCGCGTTTGATTGATTACACGATGGAGCGTCGCAGTCGCGATCAAACACTCGCATTAGAACCGTGGCTGTTATCCACAACTTCGCCGGTTGCCGTTAGCGACACCAACAGAGCCGAGGTGCCTTCAAAGGAGCGTGACAAAATACAAACATTTAATTTATTTTTCTTGTTTTCTTTTTTTTTTTAATAACTCCTGCGTGTACGCGAGGGCTCTCTGAATATTTCTAATTACGTGCACGGCGGGAGCGCGGCGTTCCCGTGCCGCTGTCGCCGCAACCGTTTAGCGTGAAAGGAATTGTTTGCGAGAGAGGGAATAAAAGAAGAAGATAAAGAAGATGAAGCAGTGTGGAGCATATTGACTGCTTCTGCTAGAGCAGCCTTTTAGCCTCGCTCAATGAAGCGCTCATGAGTAATAGGGAGGAAAAATAAAGGGGGGGGGGTTAGCGACTTAGCCTTTGAGCAGACGTGTCCTTCATCACGACGAGGCAGACTTGTAAAGAACACAACACGTCACGCGGCCGTGGTTTGTTGTACGCCATGTCGCACGATAACGTTGAAAACAGGGCTGTTCTAAGTTTCCTGCTTTTTGACGAGCCGTCCAAATTTGCTATCATGCTCCACCCACCCACAAACGACAAAAACAAAAATCCCTTGCAATTTAGCTTGGCCCATCTGTTTAGTATACACACTTCAAATTTGGTTGGGCAAAATTTCAAGGAGGCGTTTCGTCTTTTAATGAAATGGTCAAAACAAGCCTAAAATGGCTGCTTCAAAACCAAAATGGCAGACCTCCCGTGTCTTTTCCAGACTTTGTAGAGTTGTCCCGAGCAGATGGCTGAAAAAGATCGGATTTTGGAATTTTCTTAACTTAGGAAGTCGAGGATAAAATCGAGACTCGGAATCGGCAGAACAAATAACTCAGACTCAGGTGCAAAAAAAAAAAACATCTGAAGGCAGACTTCCTGTGTCTTTTCCAGTGTGGACTTTTTGTCTACTTCCTTCATAATGTCTTTACTAGGGATGTAACGATTCATCTAAAATCGATTAATCGAAAATCGAGCTGATTAACTTAATCTAGAACATGATGTCTTGAAACGAATGAATGTGTAGATCACATGATGCCTTTGCGCCAAACATCATTACGTGTTGCGTTACGGCTGCAGAACCACGCTAGTGCACAGAGACAAGCATGGTAGCAATTGTTCAAAACAAATCGAAAACTGAAAATCGAAACTCGAATCGGGGCTTGAGAGAATCCTTACATCCCCAGTATTTACTTATGTGTTTGTTTGTTGTGAGGAGGACATACTTCCCGGCTGAGAAGACCTGATTGGACGAACTAACCCCACAATGAAAGAATTCCTGCCCGAGCTTAATGGAGGCGTTGTGTGTCTTATTATAGCAGCAGATGCGCTGGCATAGGCGCCGCACACCCGACACGGCGGTAACATCTGGCACTCTACTTCTCGGACTCGAGTGTTGCAGCGGCTGCGCGAGTCATCCGTCAAAGCTGAGTAAAAGAGATTTGGGGCGGGGGGCCAGATGTCGCCGTAAAAGAAAAAGAGCGATGCAAGCACAATAAGGGCTGATGATCCCGCCACCGTCTTTCTCGGCGCTCCCATCCACCGACGTCAAGGACGGCCTTCCAGTTGCCGACAGCTCCGAGAACCCCGCGGCGGACCTTTTATTATTATTTATTTTTTTTTCCCTTTCAACATTTTTCTAAAGCTGGCAAAATTGACAAAAACGCTACAGAAAGAAGGGCTCGTGGAAATGACGTACATGGGAATGTTTAGTGCCCTTTTGTGACTGTCAAAGGGCCTTCAGACGGAACTCAGCAAGCAGAACACAACAATAATGCACAAAAGCATGCGAACAAAGATCCAACTCAGTGGAAGGTTGACATGGTACAACGATGACCATTGGTTGACGACGGACAGTAAATTGTGGAAAATGTGCATTGAATTAACCCATTAAGGCCGGAAGCGGATAACCGTGTTCCTACCACGAAAGCCGGGTGAGCGTTTACCTCATTTTCTTTTTTAAAATCCAATTCTTGGTCTCTTAACCAATGATATGCATCATAATATACACGTGACGGTGTCGTGAGCCCGCGGAGGACGTTGCGGAATTCTTTCGGGTCATAATGGCGGGCGTCGTCGATCGCGGGAGTGATATAGACGACGCGCTTGTGGACGTGATATATGGTTCGGATATATGTTGACATCTTTGCAAAAGAATAGAGGATAGTAATTCCCACTCAATTTTTTAAAATGAAAAATAGTGCTTCTTAACGTTCGATCGCTAATTAAGGGTGCTAAAAAAAAAATCACGTAATTACGCTGAAACGAGCATTCAAAGTAGCGATTCAAAGATGTCTTTTTCCTGTGTCGCTGTTCCGTGTTAAAAAACAAACAAAAAAAAAAATAGACGTAGAAGTCGCAAATTACATCTCAGATTTTGCGGAAACTAACGAACGAGACTTAAATCGCTTAGTCGCAGTGTAGTTAATGAGGCCAAAGGTGGATATTATCTCAAAGAAAATTCAAAGTAGCCTAGTGCATCTACTAGCTTTAAATTTCTTCGGCATCTCCAGAAGTGTCAGGCAAAACTTTTCGTACTTTTTGGACACGTAGAACTACTTGGCGGAGGTGCGATCATTCCTGCGAGGCGAGTGACAGATGCTGCAATCATGAGAGAAAGTGAGAGAGAGAGAGAGAGAGAGAGAGAGAGAGAGAGAGCGCCAAGCTAGCTGTTCGCCGAGCTTGCTGGCCGCTGCGCGCCGCGTCCAGGTGGCGTTCCGATGACTGACAAATCGGCGGCGGCTTTCTGACAGGTTGCGGCGCTATCTGGTGCGTAGGATTCGCCCCGGCCCGCTTGAAAAACATCACAGCGAAAAAGAAAAACACTATGCGAAAGCAGATTTTGTTAGTGACTAATCAGAGTCGCGGCACTTCGAAGCCACTCGGCCGCGAAGGCGACAATGTCGCATGTCGGGCCCCGCTCATTAACAGCGATGATGATGATCGGACGCTCCGGCTGCCAGACATGAGCAGTCGATCTCCGACCAACCGGATCAAACTAAACCCCGCCGCTGCTATCTCCCTTCCCCGCTCTTTTCTTTGCCGCTCTCCATTGTTGTCCAGGTCCGCCCGACAACGCCTGTAGATGAAATGGTTTGGGGTTGGCGGCGTTGTCGGCGCTCCCTGGGAGAGGGCCTGTCATTCAAAATGGCAGCCGCATTAAAACTCCGCGGCCCGCGGCGGGGATTTTGGGCAGAGGAGCAGGCCTCCTCGGGCGAATACTTTAATATCAGCTGACCACAGCAATGTGTTAGAACCTCCATTTTAATAGACAGCCAAGCAAGCCAGGCTGCCATTTTACATCACAAACAACTCCCATTTTTTTTTTTTTTTTTAACTGTAGTGTTTGAGGTGCCCTGACGGGGCCTCGGCGTTCCTCCCAGCGAGGCTGTTGGGGGGGATCAGGCGCTCTGCTGGGAATGTGCCATGACAAGCCCACCAGCATGTGCTCACACGAAGGAGGAGGACGAGGGGGGTGGGGCCAAATGAGAGGGAACATTCTGGACTAGCCCCCCCACCTCAAGGGCACTGTGAAAATAAAAACGCACAAATATGGAAGGCAGACATTTTATATGCCACTGTGTCCATATTTTTATTTTTTTTTTTAAATTTTTTTTTTTTTGCTTCTACAAGGTCATGAAAATAGAGAAAGCTGTACGCCAGGGGTGTCCAAAGTACAACCCGGGAGCCATTTGCATTCGTTTTTCGCAAGTAAAGTGCAAGGCGCCCACTTACTTCCATATTTCTGTAGTAAAAAAAAAAATCATAGCTGAAACTGGTTTTCATGTGCATTGGTCGCTTTCTTTCAGGCATTCTCTATCGGAAGAAGCACTTTTTCCCTCCACAAATAGAAAAAAAGTTGTATCCCCTCAACCATGTGTGTGAAAAGAGTGACAAAGGTCAGGGAGGACATGTCCGAAGGGTCTTCGGGGACAGAGTGGGACTGTGTGCAGTCAATAGCAGGCAAGCAGAAAATGTCCATTAAAAGGGCCCCCGCATCTCTAACTCGGGCTTGTAAATTAGGTATTGAGCCATTGGTGGAAAGCGGTCATGGTGTCCGACATCCATGACACTCTGTGTTTTTGTTGACGGGAGTGGTGGTGGGGGTGGGAGGGGATGGGGGCTTGATGGGCTGTGACAGGCACTAGGGTTGAACAGCGAGGGCAGCGACCTGAAAGCCTGTCAATTGGTGTTCCGGAAACAGCTAAAAGCCATTTATAGATGACATGGTGGGGTGTGTGTCGGTCGGGAGGGGCAGCGGTGGCAGCCATGATCCGCGTAAGCCTTGAATTTAACTCAAAAGCGCGCAACTTTTTCACTAGGTTATTCCAACATTAGGGTCAACAAGGCGGTTAAGTGCATGCCAAAGCAACAGGTGGCGCTACAAGCTCTAAGCTAAAGGCCAGTTTAGCCAAGGCCCAAAGCAATTCATTTCTGCAATAGGAACCCTAACAAAGGGGAGGAAACAAAGCAATTTTGCAAAACTCCCCAGATGTGACATAGCTTTCATGTCGAATTCCTCAAAATCAATCCTGAATTACAAGCGTAAGCAAGCAAAATGAGGCAGAGATCAAAAAGTCCGGGCCACGTCTCCATAAAATGAGTGGAATGAAAAAAAAAAATTCCTTCAGCTCACATAATTCATCTGGGCAAAGCGTACATGCCTTATAAAAATATCCAAATCCCCATGTGACAAGCAGCCCATTCCAACTGTGATTAATGGAACGCGGCATCCCTGGAGGCATCCTGGCGTACGCACACCCCCTTTTCCTCTCATTTCCTGTATGGATTCCACATGTGCTTCACACCTCCCACCACCACCACCACCATCTCTCTCCCCAGACTGTCATTCCATCCTGCCACCGGCCATTAGTGCAATTAGGCCGCCCCGGGACCTCCATGATACGCTGGCGACTCAAAGGAGGGCGGCGGAATGGAAGTCGGAGAGCCGGGAAGGATGGGACGCCCTTTCTGACCCCTCAAAGCTATTCACACAAATAGCGGAACGCGAGGCCGAGTGCGAATATGTGACATTTCCCAAGGCGCCACTCGATAATGCTATGCCAACTATCAGCGTTCTTAATCGACATCTTCACACATTTGGATGACTTGTCTATTAATATGAGCTACATGCTATATACGTTCACTCTGGAATCATCCCGATCAATGCGGCAGGCCCCTTTGTTCAACATGATGTATGATAATTGACAGAAGGACCGCTGCGTCTTTGTATCGGATTAGCAATTAGCTGGGAGAGAATCATTAGCTTGTAGCGCTAATGAACTTTTGTTTGTGCTAGCAGCGGTCAACGGAGTCAAGAGATGGGATTTGTTACGACGTTTACGAGGAGCTAAAAGAATTTGCGTGGCTGCTCGGTACAATATTCGCAATAAAAGTAATTACATATAAAATGGCATACACAAATAAAATCTAACCAAGCAGATGCTAGCGGATATAGCATGCGCTACGACTAGCAAGGGAACGACAAGGGAGGCTTGCCAACAAATGGCACGTTTTTACTGCCCATTATGTGTCTATTTCCCTTTATTTGAGCTTTCTTCTACTTTTATTCTCCAGTGTTTGACTTCTCTTTCCTCTTAGATGAAAATATTACATTGCTGATAACTATGACTAAAGTGCCCTACATGCATTTTTTCTATTCTAGCCGTGTCTAGTGTCAACAGTGCCAAGACAATTTACGGATAGCTCAGTGTATCCACTCTGCCAGAGTGAGTGGATTCATTATGTCTGTCTCAGGTCGGGTTAAAAAAAAGAGGAAAAAAAAAAAGACGGACGGATTTAACAACTCCACTTGCCAAGTTGACTTCGCATACTCAAAAAGTAGAAAAGTTTTTCTCATTTGGCTTATCGAGTTTGGGTCACCGCGGATTTTTTGCGGCGATGCTCTTACACCCTGGAGAAAAATCAATGCATACGTACCACACTTGGAATTTAATCTACAGCAACAAAATAGCATTTTAGACATAAAAATAGCAGATACCACAGGAGTGAGTCAATCAATTACATGCCTAACGTAGCTCCAAATCTACTAGATAATCACAAATGTGGATTATGGTGTCAATCAATAGCAAAGTTGCTTTAAAAACTATCAAACCTAATTAACTTAGTGAACGGATTGATTAAGTGAGGTTCCCCAAAATGGCTAACTTATTGCTTTACTACATGTAGGTTACAAGATTGTTTCCGCACATCGGTCGCCACTCGGCAAGATGACTTTTTTTTTTTTTCAAAGTGCATTTGAAACTCGCTCCGATTGCCAAATTAGCCCATATCTGCCGTAGGTGTGGCGACGATATTGATCGACAATGCAATTTAGTTTTCAATCGTGTGTATTCACAAGTACTGGATTGATGTTCCCTAGGTTGGCTAAATTAGCGCATCAACATGTCGATTACAAGTCTGTTTCCAAGGGTTGACATCACCAGGCTAGATTGATTTTTTTTTTTTTTTTTTTTTTGGGGGGGCAGCGCATTTGACTGTGAAGAGATTAACTCTGAGCCTCAGGTTACCAATTTAGCCCAAATATGCCAGCTGCGAATACGATACAGATTGATTACGTATTTTGTTTTCTTATGAGGCGTTTTCACTTAGGGTAGGCTAAATTAGCATGTCAATACATGTGGCTTGCTAAATTGTTCGCACACGCTGACATCATTAGGCTACATTGTTTTTTGTTTTTTTTGGGGGGCCGCGCATTTGAAGAGGTTAAGTTCTGAGCTCCGGTAATGGACTCAGATGATGAGTGGTAGCCTCTCGTACAAAGCGGCTGGCGTTACAAGATGCGGCGCGTCGGCCGCTGCGCTGCTGATGCACCAAAACAAGCAGGAGCGATCCAGGTGTAATGTGCGCTGCGTCAAGCAGCGTGACCACGGCATAAAAAGGGAATAGCGTCCATCTGCTCGCAGTGCCGCGCGGCAGGTGCACACCGACGACGCACGCTGCGCTCCAGATGCGGGCGGGATTAATCTTTACATTAGGACGGCCTGCATCTGCTATACAGCGCGTGAACGCTAATCACACGTGTGGGACATGAGCGCTATCGACTGTACACGCTGATTCCTGATTTTGTAGGACAGCGCCGCATTTATACGTTAATCCCGCGGTTTATGGGGCGCGCACACCTCCGGGTCGCACGCCAGGAACATGATGCCCGCTAGGGCACGGTTCATTTCAGAACAGGACTGTTTATCCTTCGCTTTCGGAGAGCGTCTGACGTACTTATCCATATGGCGGACAAGCGGCGTTAACCTTGGGCGCGGCCGCGCCCCGACTGGCGAGCGGCGTTCGGGCGCAACGGCAAAACGCCGGCCCATCTGTTACGCAATGTTTAGCACGACGTATTACGACGTCGCCGTGCTTCGGGTAATGAGCGAAGACGAGGGGCAAATGACAAAAGTCACCCGAGATGAGTCTCGAGAGAGGCCGGAGAGAGCTTGTGGCGAGTATGGGCAATGTAAACTTGGATAGCATGAAAAGCGGCAAAAACTTACTTTTAGGGATGTTCCGATCAGGTTTTATGACACCGATACCGATCATGCGTGAGTGAGATCGGCCGATACCGATTCCGATCACATGGAATATCTGCATATTTTTTCATTTATTTATGGTGACTGCTATTACGCAATATTATCATATTAGAATATTCTGGAAAAAAAAAAAACAGCCATATTATTGCCGTAATTTTGACAAAAATCTATATATATTTTCAAAAGCATGAAGAAATACAAAACCGTTGCTGGCACAATACAACAATTACTCAGTCACAAAGATAACTGAAAAACTTACATTTACCAGCTTTTAGTAACACAGCTTTTAACAGATCAAAAAAAAATCAGCAGTCTCAAAAGACTTAATGATGCAAAAAGTCAAATAAATAACATGCCACCTAACCATTGCATGGCTCAGAATATAATCAAAAAGTCAAATAAATAACATGCCACCTAACCATTGCATGGCTCAGAATATAATCAAAGTAGAAAAAAATAGTCACATGCAGGCTTCACTCGAATAAACTATTCAACGAGAACTTTATTGTCTTGTGCATGGACAAACTATCTTGTGCATTTGTCAACGAGAAAAAAAGTCACTGTTAACCTTTGAATCTCCCTGTGGCAAGAATGACTTGACTTTAATATTCCATCAAAGCCTTTTTATTGCCGATCAAAACATCCGATCACCCGCAGCTCATTCCCATTTTTACGTCATTTTTCACGAAAATCGGCCGATCGTGATCGGAGCCCGATCGATCGGAGCGTCCCTAGTTATTTTTTGTCTCGAATTATTGGCCCATATTTATGTACTGTTAGCACCAACGTAAATAGGACATTCATTCTGCATTAAGCATACTTTTATCCTGTATTGTCTTTATTTAAATTATATAATTATTACTAACCAGAATCGTCATGTCATATTGTTTTGCCATTGCTACTTGCAGTCCGTCTATGTACAATCTGCCCCCTTGATTCATACCGACGGTAAGGGTGAAAATACAGCCGATTATTGCCACTGTACAAGGAGCAGAGCAAATAAACAAACCTTATCAGAGCGTTTTTATTAACTTCCACTCTCGTGGGAGTCGGCGATGGCCGGCGGGTGCTGTACATCATCTGTGGGATTGACTCGTACTACATTTAAAGCTTTCAAGTGGCATCATCATCATTTTTTTTTTTTTTTTGCGGGCGTACAAAATGAGCGAGATCTGTTTTTTTTTTTTTTTTTTGGGGGGGGGGGGGGGGAGCCGGGAAGCAAGGCGGAATTACGAGCGGGGCGGCTTACTTGTAAGCACGTCGGCGACACTGCGCCTTGTTAAAGCTTTCTCCAGATCGGAATACGGTTGGGGGGGAACGAGGGGGGGAGGGGGGGGGGGGGGGCTGCAGACACTGATGCGGAATACTAAAAAGAAACCATAAGATGCAACCAAAGCAAGCGGCTAAGCTTATTAGGCCGATCGCTGGGAGGTTTCCGTCCTTTGTCTATGAAGTCCAGTACCTCCAGACCACATCACGATCCTCCGGCACCTCTCCCGAGTCAAGATGTCCAAACAAATGATTCAAAGGGTCGGAGTGATCAGAAATATCAAACGTCAGAACCGCGCGCGTTTGCGAGCATTTACGAGCAATCGAGACGCCCGCGGCCGTATTTCTCTGTAAGCTCGCCCGTTTACATTTCTCACTAGGTGGCAGAGTGACTAACATCGGAGGCCATTCGCCGGCTGTAATTGTAATTTTTCTTTACCTTGATATACAGGAGTGGGTCCACGGGGTGGGGGGGGGGGGGGGGGAATTATCTTAATGACCAGAAAATTCAATGAGCCATGCGGCGGCGCTGTGAGGAAAATGTCTGTGACAAGCCTTTTTTTGATGTGTAATAACAACGACGTGGATGCAAATGTGCTCATTAGTCGCTCGGTGTTTTTCAAATGCCAAACGGGGCAAATTCACACGGGGGGGGGGGGGGGGGGGGGGGGAACGAGAGCGCGAGCATGCGACACTGACCATCTTCTGCAAGTGCTTCTCCTTGCGCACGTCCACCATGACCAGGCCCTCCTTGACCAGGCCGAGGCCCACGTCGTCCTTGGTGTCGCCGAACTGTATTGTGACGTGCGGGCAGGTGGCGCCGGAGTACTCCACGTTGAGCAGGCACTGGCTGTTGTGGATGTCGCGCACCACGCAGTCCACCACGTCGGCGCGGGCGTCCTCCTACGGGAAAGGGACGAGTCAGCGCAAACTCCCCCAAAAGTGCAACCGTGCGGAGTTCATTCGCAAATGGCATTTTAGCTAGCAGATGCTAACGTAAGTCGCACCGACAAGCACATGAAATCACCAGAGAACTTCTTCAAAGGGCGGGCAGTTTTACTTAACTTTAGTTTTAGCACATTGTAATGCATATTTTTGGGGGCTAATCATGCTAACTAACCAATGATAGCTAAATGAAGACAATAATGACACCGGAAACAACAACAACAACAAAAATAATAATCAGTGCCATTGCCACTTTTAGCCCATCCGTCTCCTCCCTCCCCTCCTGCCCTGGTCTTGTCTCCATGGCAACCCCCTTCCAGCGAACTGCCCTTGGATGTGTGTGTGTGTGTGTGTGTGTGGGGTTGGGGGGTGGTGGGGGGGGTTAAGGTTGTTCAAGAGGGGCCATTTCTGAATGTGCACTCACTTAGACATTTGATTAGGTACAGCGCCCCACTAAAGTGTGTGAATGTTTCAATGTCAATCAAAATGGCCTCATTGATGTATACCTAATCAATTGTCCAAGGTGATAAGATTTTTTTTCAAATTTTATTTTATTTATTTTTTGGGCAAAGCAGGTTTATTGCACCTTTTTTGAGCTCAATTGGCTGCAGTGCGCTGGAGGAAAGCCCAATTTGCTCAAATGGAAGCCGACTGATCAACAACTTGAGAGTCAAAGGGATTTTTGAGACTTTTCTCCAAATTCAGATTTTACTCGTCATAAGCCAGCCCCGGAAAGCTTTTAACATTTTTGTTTTTTTGTACAAACAAAATGGACCACGTAAGAGTTTGCGGACACACTGCAAATGTTGCCAAATGTAGTAATGCTTTACATACCCATTTTCACTTTGTGTTTATTTGGTTACTACAAAATTCTCTTTAGCTCTTTAACACAAATGTTATGGTTTAACGTTTCAGAAAAACAAATGATGAAGGAGTCAAAAAAAAGCTCTTTTGGAGGTTGAATTCTATACTTGATTAATTGTTTTACTCCGATTTCGAGTATGCAAATACCACTTGAGTATGAAATTCCTCTTTCCTGTCAACGGTGGAATGTCGCGAGCGCACTCCAATCGATCGAGTTCTCATTAAAGCGCTTCTCGATGCTTGACGGATTCAGGCGGTCTAATAAATGTGTAAATAACATTTAAAGTGCTCCAGTTGAAAAGCCTCTTAAAAGCCAGAATGTCGCCGACTTTAATCACTAATTAATTCACTTTTGGTGGTTGTTGTATAACCTTCATTTCATTTGATTTATGTATGAACTCAACGTGACGAAAGCGGCTTTGACAAGGCGTTTTTTTTTTGTTTTTTTTAATTTAAAAAAAAGAATAACTGATTTTGTTGTGCATCACCTTTACAAGTGTTTATTTGCAGCGTGGCGTGAACAATCCGCACCCAGGAAATAGCCGCGTCCGTGTTTGGCTTTGCGGAGGTGAGGGTCACACAAAAAGATAAGGTGGGCAGCTACTTGGCCAGACGAGAGCGCCCGTCAGCTTCCAGTGTGTGTGTGTGTGTGTGTGTGTGGGGGTGTGTGTGTGTGTGTGTGTGCGTGCATGCGTGTGCTTGCTTGCAGCATAGGTGACGCCTGTGAGTGTAGCAACAGATGGGCCACTTCACCCTTCAGGTGATACCCACTCTAGGGACGAGTGACAGCATGCCACAACACACACACTCAACACACGCGCACACACATACCAAGTGACCAAGCAAATTTTGGAGACATATACCACGTTCCAAATTATTATGCAAATGACGTTTTTTTCAGATTTTTATAGTCTATGCAAATTGAGCCTAGCATAATTATCGAGTTAATTGGGAGAGAACGATTTTTATTTATTTTATTTTATTTTTTTTTAAACAAAGCTCCCATTGATAATAGGGATGGACCGATTATCGGCACCGATATTTGGCTTTTTGACGAATATCGGCATCGGCCTTTTTTTAAAACTCTGCTGGCCGATAATAAATCAATTTAAAACTGTGGAAATCAAAACAAAGATATGTGAAACTTTCACATTTCTGTCAATTTGAAATTTTGATTTACTGTAGAAAACTACATGGAGCTATTGTTTAAGTTTTTCTTTATCCTTTTTAAGACATGCTGACAATCCTGGGTGCTCCCTGAAGTTTTTGTTAAAATTTTATAACACAGATGCACACTGTCAAAAATTTCTTGTAATAATGATATAAAAAATAAATAAATAAAAATAAAAATCACCATTATGCAAACCTGAAACATTGTTCAATAAACATGCTTAAAGATGTTCCAAAAAAAAAATTTTCTTTAGATTTTGATGCCAATATTTTTCTTTTTACTGAAAATGAATATCGGCTCCAAATATCGGTTAGCCGCCGCCTTGACTACTAATAATCGGTATCGGCCCTGAAAAAAAACATATCGGTCTATCTCTAATCGATAACAGCATTTTTATTCTTCCCCCAAAATAAAAATGAAGCTGTTAAAACGCACTGTTCCAAATCATTATGCACATAAGACATTTTATAGGTTGTAAAGAACTGAAATTAGTCATTGGGAGGTTTGTTCACAAACATCCATACAATTGATGACTTGAAAATGATGCAATGAGCATTTACACATTTTTTTTCCCACTTACGTCCTGCGGCACCTGGATGTAGGCGAAGGTGTACTCTGTGGCCTGCGCTGGCAGCGTCCTGGTGCCGAAGGCGGGCGGGATGGTGGCGAGGCGGGTGGATGACACAATTTCTCTCTGGCAACAACACATATTGATTGCGTTTATTATCGTCATTTGTGTCGAGCTCCCAATTTAGGCCGGATGTCAACTGGGGGGGGGGTTACGCGAGGCTTTTGGCAGCTGCCCGGAGTGGAGAAGCCGACACGCGCGGGTCAGGTTGCGCGCAGGCAATGCGGCGGCCATGACAATTAGCCCTGATTGCCGCGATTATGCCTCTGAATAAAGACTTTTGAGTAATAAAGTAGGCAGAGCTGTGAAAATAGCTTTTTCTCTGTGTGTGTTTGTGGGACTGGAGGGCAAATCATTTGTTTTTCCCCCCCACAAAGGAAATGGCTCACGCCGTGTGCTTTTTTTTTTTTTTTTTGAGTCGCTTGTAATTTGCTTCCCCCCCGGAAAGCTGAATGATTTCGTGATGGATTCATCTTTTTTGTTTTAACAATCCGCGAGCTCCTAAGATAAATAAAAGGCTTAAATGTTCTCACGGGCGGGTGACTTGAAACGAGATAAGGTAGCGGCGGCGGAGACGATTGTGACAAAAAAAAAAAAAAGTCGCACCAAAAGGCGCCGTTAAAAAAGTGTGGCGCTCCTTTAACGAGCCGCGTATATTAGACTAATGTGATCAGTGCACTCCAGAGTCGAGAGGCAGAACACCTTCAACATTTGCAACCAATCAAGCGCCTTCAGATTTATTGACGTCGTATTAGGGACCCGCGCGGCGGTTGTAAATGTGTCTCTTTGGAACAAGAAAAAAGGGGGGGACGGCAAAAGCCATTTGTTGGACGCAAAGGTGATGCTCGCGAAGGCATCGCGGGAAGTGACCCAGAGCGCGCGCTAACACACGGAGGACGAACGGCATGTTGCTCTGGTCGTGAATCCGAACGTCGAAAAACAAACAACTAGCATGGCATCGCGAAATGAGCCCTAATTCAGGACTGATGTCTCGGCCTAACGAAAAGGAAAACGATCTCGGCTTTCCAATAGTGCAGTAGGTGTGGCGATCTTAGGTCATAATGACGTCGAATTATTCAAACGAGCAAAATGGAATCATTATCTTTAGCCTGCTACCAGTATGTTGAGGATTATCGAGTACCTTTCATAGAATTTTTGAACCATGTTTATTTCATGAGAATGACACTTTTAACTCATTCACTGCCAAAGACGAATTTATTCGTCTTTTCACAGTCCAGCCATTCAATCCCAGGAACTTATTTATCTTTTTTTTTTTCAAACGTTAGGGTAAAAGAGGGTCTGAAAATGTCTGGCAGTGAACGAGTTAATCAATGAAAGAGAAAAAAGTTTGGTCTACTGAAAGATTCTTGCCTGACATAAATATATAATAGAAAGCTAAATACATTGTTTTCCATCACTCACGTTGCCGTAGTCTATGTAGAAGACGTGCACTTTGGCCGGCGACTCCACTTTCTCCACTCGGGCTCTGTACCTGCAGGAGAAAATGTTTCTGTCATTACTCTCTGGTTTTCATGTTGGTAGCACAATCACACAAACGAGTGTCGAGCCGGAGCTAACTGGGGTGGGGGCGGTCCAAACGTGGTGGCGGCAAGATAATTACACCCAGGGGCTGTCTGCACTTACAAGCTTAAATAGAGACGAGGTAAAAATTAAACGTCGGGTGTTCTTGCGCCGACAAGGGAAAGGATATTAAAACTAAAGTGCAGCTTTTTCTTCAGACGCGTACCATTCGCCATCGGCGAACTTGGCTATGCAGAAGTCGCCCCGGCGTGGGGCGTAGGCTCCTTCCACGGGAGGCTGGGTGGCGATCTCTGCTCGCATGGTCTCCATCAGATTCTCCAGCTGGCCTCCTAGTGGGGAGCACAGTCATTAATAAAGAGACCTGACCATGATGTGTTTAGTCGTAGGCTTAATTTATCGGGCCTGGAGATCAGCTCTTAACTCATTCACTGCCAGACATTTTCAGACCTCCTTTAAACGTTTGAAAAAAAAAAAAACAATTGTAAAAAAATCCGAATAAATTCCCGGGGTTGAACGGCTGGACTGTGAAAAGACGAGGAAAGCCGTCAATGGCGGCGAATGAGTTAAGAGGATCAGCGATCGATGGGACAGGGGTCTGAACATATCCCTGTTGGACAAAGCCTGTCCAAAAGGTCCAATCACCAATCGCTGAGGAGTCCAGGCTGGTAGATTTGGCGGTATCCTGAATTGAACCCAACACCGGCGCATCAGAAACTGGCTGTTGTATAGGAATGTAACTGGCTGAAGTTTGAAAGGTATTGCATTCCTGTTGTAATGAATGATTGCAGGCGGTTGGAAAGTCTGTAGATGCATGAATCAAAGACGCTTGTTAGCCAAAGAGCCTCGATGTCAGAATGCAGACATAATATGAGATAATTCCCTTCGGCAAACCCGCGCCAGGCGCCGGATGTAAATGCGTGACAAGAGAACCGTCAAGTCTTGCAATTACTCACTCCCACATTGCGTCTCTTGCATCTGGCAGGTTAATGCCACGCGGCCTCATTCCAATCCACCCCCAAGTTACCTTCACAAACGCAATGTTTGTTTTTTGCGGCGGCCGCGCGTCATCCGTAACACCTTGAGCTCGGGAGCGTGCGCAAATAGTCACGGGGCCGAGACAGGCGGGATGATTTTAATCAACCGGGAGGACCGATGCCAAATGAGGACTGCGCAAGGACTGGAAGCCCGTTTTGGAGAGCGAGGCCACCCCCCGAAATCTTGCGAAAGGGCTTTTTGATCAATTAGCCTAGCTAGATTTGAGTCGATTTTTTTTTTTTTGTTTGTTCCCCAGATGGAGAACAAAATGGACTTGGAACTCAGCGTTTGGCTCCAATCGCAAAGCGGGAAGAAATCCTTTTTTGACCGAGCTCGTAAGTTGGGCCAGGCTAAGCGTCTCAACTTCCCGACGTGGACTTCGGATTGAGTTAACAGTGTCTAACGCCACCTCGGGGCCATAAATAGCCTCGGCGCCTTGACCGCCGGCGCTAACATGATTATTAGAGCCGCGAGTGATGCAGTCAAAGGCCGCTGACAAGCGTCGCCGCGGTTCGCCGCCTTCAGCGAGCCAATTTAACGGCCCCTCGCGTGCTTCCAGAGATTCACTCCGGCCACTTCCCCGGTCAAGTCCTGTCACGTCTGCTCTGAGCATAAATCCATCACCGTCGGTCCCTCCGAGATAAACACTTCAGTTCAGCAACCCTTTGGAAAACAAATACCGGTAGCCTGGATCGAGGCTTATGAAAGTTCTCTCGACGAACCAAACGGCGACTGAGATTCGCTGCCGTCGTCAAGAGTTTGTGGCGCCAAAATGTACTTTTGCGTCTTCCGCGCCGAACGAAGCCCCCCTGAATGTGCATTATGTTTGCCATTTTTTTTTTTTTTTTTTTTTTTTTTTTAATCACTGCTGGATTAATCTGCCCCAAGCCAACGTTGTCCATCAAACATTGATCATGTGATTGCCGCTAAGCTGTTTTTGCAGCGCAAATTGTCAAGACTGAGCTTTATCCTCCTTAGCATCCCGCTCGCTCCTTTAATTAGAACACACTTGTTTTCTAAGTCAACATGCACTCGACGACTACTACTACTACCACTTGCCGTCTTTGATAAACAGCTGATGTGGCATCCAATATTCAGACTGCGGGCACACACACACACACGATTCCACTAAATACTTAATGGGCTATATTTAGCACGTTGCTTTTTTTTTTTTTTTTTTTTTTTTTTTTTTTAAATGAGGTTGAAAGTGGGGGTCGCTACTTCCTGGCTGCATGCGCCTGGAGTGGCCCGTGTCTTTGGAGTGCGCAAGGTCACCCAGATCTATGCGGGTCCCCCTCCTGACGGTAATTACATTTAGCCTACGGAGAGAGGCCAACGCCGGGGAAAACCCGGGGAGGGGGTGTGGGGGGGGGGGGCGGTCGGAATGGCACGATAGCCCTTTGAAGGGGAGATAGTCTGTGCGGGGAGGAAAGTGAGACAATACCAGATAAATGAGTACATTAACAGATAAAGAGCCTTCCAATGAACCGAGGATTAAGGAGCGCAATCCCTCAAGCTTGCCGGCGATTTGGCAAAGTAAAAAAAAAAAAAAAAAGAAAAAACATTTCCTCTAAACGTGAAATTAATCACTTATCGGGTGTGTGTAAAGATAGCCATGCATGAAGAAAGCTGCACGTATGAGTTATTAAAGGGGAAATAATTAAAATGGGAAAAAGGGATGCAGGGTTGGGGGGGGGGGCCTCGGGAGCAGAGTTGGCACGACCCGCCGAGGGGATGAAAACGAAATTTTTTCTTCACGTTTACTCCCAGACGTTTGACAATCGCTAGGCAGATGAAAGCGCTGAGGTTATTTGGTGGGTCATGCCCGCTCGAGTGCAAAAACAGCCGTGAGGCCTCTCTGTAACACTGATGCAAATTGCGCTAGCTCAGTAAATTGATATTTGCCAGACACATGTCATGGAGACCCACCAAAAAGCCGCAAAAGTATTCTTAGAAACACAGGAGGACCGCCATTTTGCTTTAGAGTGTCCTCAGAGGATTTGTCCAACCGCTACCAAATTTAAACTGTTACCAAATTCAAACTGTTTATATTCAAGAGATGGATAGGGATGTAAGGATTCACTCAAGCTCCGATTCGATTCGATTTCCAGTTGCCAGTTTGGCGCAAAAAGCATCATTTGATCTACACATTCAAAAAGCGCTATGCATCCGGAATAAAAAAAACATTAAGTTTCATCATTCTCTAGATGAGTTTAATCAACTCGATTTTTTTCGCGCAATCCATTAATCGGAGCGAATCTATTTCAAATCGATTTTCGATTCATCGTCACAACCCAAGAGATGGAGCGGAATTGAGTTTTCGCCGTTGCTTGCGTGTAGCGCATGGTGGCAACGTTTGATGACACAAAAGAGGAACATGCAAAAACTAAACCGTGTCACATGCCACCGCACCGTAGCGCAATTATTACGATTAGCCGTGTGAAGGGAACGGCGTGCAAATGGCGGACAGAATCGAACGAACGAATCTCGGGAGCTTCTCGGGACCGGGGTGATGGATTCCCATCATTGCGTCTGCGGTCGTGGGGAAATTGCGGTGAGTCAAGTTAGGATAGAATTGAAAACAAATGGAGGAGGTGGCATCGGAATTCCCACTGTCAAATAATACATTGGGGGCGTCCTTTTACCCGTCTCGACGTCCTGGGAGTACAAGTGCAGCATGTCGGTGACTTCCGTGACGTAGACCGGCTTGTATTTGGCCACGCGCTCCTTCTCTTCCGACACATGCACCACGTCCTCCTTGGGCTTCTCCTCGTAGTTGGCCCACACCTACAACACAGGCGAGACACGACATTGAAAATACAAGTCAAAAATGCAAGGAATTAAAAAGGCGCGAAAAAGACGAGGGCGAAACAAATTCCCCATCGCGTAGCGGGAGACATGGGTGTCGTGACTCAATTCATCGTTTCATTGACTCCGAAGAATTGTGACAACCGCGCGGGATGGGCCGAGTCAAAATGGGAGTGCATATCATTCAGAATGTGTGACAATGCATCATGTCGCATTAAAATTGACGTGCTGCTAGGCGTGTCTTCAAAAATGTCACGATGATGTCTTACGATACATTAAAAAAAAAACACAAAAAAAAAAACACGGTATGTTCGTCGTGTCACAAAATAGATGATCATATTGAAAAGGAATGTTACTATACATCATGTCATATTAAAAAAAAAAAAAAAAGGCCGTATTATACAGTCCCCTCCAAAAGTATTAAAAGGGCAAGGTCAAATCCGTTGTTTTTGACTTTTGCTCTGAAACCCAAATGCTTTCGGTATACAGCAAAAAAAAAAAAAAAAAAAAAAAAAAAAAAAAAAAAGGAATTGCCCTCCCGATTCATCAAACAATGCCATCCTCTCCATTGTCAAACTCATTCCTTGCTAATACATGTCACTAACTCATTCACTGCCGTCGACGAATTAACTCGTCTTTTCACAGTTCACTCGCAGGCAAAAGAGGGTCTGAAAATGCCTGGCGGTGAATGAGTTAAACACGATACAGTCCACTACAATGTCCGACTAAACATGGTCGAAAAAGTGATGTCATCATGAGGTCTTGCGTTACAATGTGGGTGTACCCAATATTGTGGACGGTGAGCATGAAGCACCTAAAGTAGCGCAACAAACCAAAACAACACCTTGTTTCTGCGTTGGGGGAAGCACGAGTGGCCTTAATTTGATGGAAGTGTGTGCGTGTTTATGTGGTTATAAGGGTGTGTAAGCAGGTTCCATTCTTCCCCGCATCAAGGTTACGTCTCTTTTGGCTTCCCAGGCAGAGACGGGAGGGCAGGAGGCTCATTAGGAGGAAGTGCTTCGCCGGCGGCCGCGTATCAAACCGCACAGATGCCAGCTGATGTGTGCGCGCGCGTGTGTATACTGTACTGTAAAAAAAAAAAAAAAAAAAGGGGTGGCGGGTGCTTGTTAAGGCAGAATGCAGCCGCTGTGTACTCATCTTTAAGAGCAGTAAAGCATGTGAACACACACAAAAGGTGAAAGGGGAAAAGGATGCAAGCGAGCTAATCATTTTCCGGAGCCGTGTTCACACCCCGTCTCGCTCTGTCTTTTTGCAAAATATTACAGCGGGCGGGTGATTTTAACAAGCGCGTAATCACCGCCAAGAAGGAGCTGACAAGCTTTCTGTGGCTTGATTATTGCAGCACAAACAAGCGGCGATAAACTTTTGGAAATTGTCTATTCATTTTTTTTTTTTTTTAAGGCTTCTGGCTGATAAGAGATCGCAACACCCAATTCCAATCAATTATTCATTCCACAACGTCGGATGAGGGGTCGCAAAATTGTGATATTGAAAAAATTCCTATTAGGGATGTAACGATTCACTCAAGCCACGATTCGATTTTCAGCTCCCAATTTTCGATTCGATGAGATTTTTAAAAAAATTGCTACCATGCTTGTCCCTGTGCACTAGTGTGGTTCGGCATCTGGAATGAAAACAAAAACGTTTCAAGACATCGTTTTCTTGATTTAATTTCGCTTTTCAAATGATCGAATCGATTAATCGGGACGAATCGACTTTAAATGGATTTTCGAGTAATCGTTACACCCCTACTTCCCATGCATTCCAAAGTGTCATCTTTATGCGGCAAAGATTGGGAGGCGGGGTGGATGTCATAAATTCAAAATCAAATATCCACTTTACTTTGTGCCTTGCTATACAAAACATGTTAAACGTCACGCTAATCACGTCGTGTTAAAACGATGTCTTGTTACGATGTCATTAAAATGACCATTTTGGATGGGCATTTTATTGCGATACCAAAGTTGAGGGGGGAAAAAAAAAACAAAAAAAAAAAATTCAAACAGATATTAAATACCCATTAACATTTCACGTCGAGTGTCTTACAGTTAAGTTGGAAAATGTGCTTGGGATTGTCTGCGAGCGCATCATCAGAAACACTGCGCCGCGCGCCGCACACCCACACTGCCCAGGGCTGATGACCTTCCGTGAGCAGCCAACCATCCAGTTTGTTCCACTTGAATGCAGGTATGTGACTGCTGCTCTGCAACTGCAGCCAGATGCTCCAGCCAGCCAGCAGCCACAGACAGACAGAGAGAGAGAGAGAAAGAGAGAGAGAGAGACAAAAGCGCTCATAACAGAGGCCGCTCGGCTCGCCCTTCGCAACTCCTGAATGACAGAACTTTGTTTCGACGTCCAGCGCGGCCATTTTGATGGCAAAGCGGGCATTCTTTCCAGCTTAATCATCTCCCTGCCGCCGAGGACGCGCTAATCTCACACCTCCGTTGCCAGACTTTTGACGCTTTTCAACAGCAGCCATCGCGGCCAACAGATGCGCCTATTTATTTTTTTGCGCAAAGTGTAAAGTTGTGACAACCTTTAAAGTTGAACTCGCACTTTCTTTTGCTCGCTAACGCAGGGGGAAGGCAGCTCAAGTGATGAGTCATCCTTAAGTGCGAAAACTGGGGATGGGAGCCTGATTGTCAAGAGCAACATTTTTTCATTTCAAAGTATTTTTTTTTGGGGACAACAGGAACATTTTCTGTACTAATAGTTTTCGTTCAGTCAGTTCATCGTGTAAGTGTTGCGGTGGTTCAATAACGCGATTCTGCACTTGAACTGCTGCCTTGAACAATGTCACAAAAGCAAAAAGTGTCCGCACAATAAAACGCAGAAGTTCTTCATTTGTTATCAAAATTAAAGTGCTTTGCACTTATAACCTCAATCATAGTAAGGTTTCGAAATATACACACGATTTATCGTGTTTTACTTATTAAGTTATTATTGAGGCGCACATCAGGTGAGTCGCCAACCGCATTTTTGCCATGAGACGAGCAACATTTACCAAATGTAAGAAAAGCAACATATGAATGTTATCAAAGTTATCGTATTTACTAATGTTTTTTATACTAGGGATGTAACGATTCACTGAAGCCCCAATTCGATTTGATTTTCAGTTCCCGATTTTCGATTCAATTCGATTTTTTAAAAATTGCTACTATGCTATTGTCTGCAGCCATCCACAAGGGCACATTTTGATCCACACATTCAAAATGTGTCTAGCTGATTTTCGATTAACCGAAGAGTGTGACTAATCGGTTTCAAATCGATTTTCGATTAATCGTTACATCCCCTATTTTTCTTTTACTATTAAAAACTTCGGCTCTGTCTTTCTCACTAATTGTTTTTCGGTCTCCCAGGCCCCATTGATGCGCAAAGTTGCTAAAGAGGCGCAACCCTCGGGAGACGCGAGTCAACAACAAGTGGGTCCAAGTGCAAATTTGCCCGTTTGATGGTGAGCGCGGCCGCCTTGAAAGGCGAGCACAGGTGTGGCGAAAACACCGCCGCAGATGGGTGACCGAGCGCCAGACGGAGGAAGGTGGAGGCCGGCCGCTTTGAACGCTGATTAAAAGGTGTGTGTGTGTCACTTCAATAAGTGTGTGTGTGTGTGTATGGTCTGCTGAGACAAATCAAAAGTTCAAATAAAAAAAAACAAAAAAAGATCTTCACCCCAAAGTACACACCGTGGAGTTCGGCATACACAAACGGAGTCCGTGTTGCGCCAACTGGGACTTTAAGTTCAACTTCCAAATGGAACACCTTGGACTTTCTTTTATGATTAATCATGTACTCAAAACAAAAACAAACAAAAAAAAAAAGAGAGTGCTCCTCCGTCCAAAAGAACATCGCGCGACCATTCTAAACAGTTGACTGCGCCGCGCCGCGGCGGACTCGTACTGTGCACAGCGCAAAGTAACACGAGCAACACCATGCAGACAGCGTTGGAACTGGCACACTCGCCATTGTCAATTCATTAGCCAATCACGCTTTGAGAACAATTGAAATCAATAAGAGCATGTTATTCATAAGAGTGCCCTTTGTAAATCAATTTAGAGCCTATTATATCCCTAATGAATCCGCGGTGGAGAGAATGGTTCATTAATTCACTGGAGGACACTTTTCTTTCTTTCAGTCTCTTCCTTGTCCACTCGTTGCCTTTTTTTTTTTTTGGGGGATGATTAGGTTCTATAAAATACAGCAAGGAGCATGATAAAAAAAAAAAAAATTTGATTGGTATATAAAGTAAGAAGAGCCCCTTTCACACTGCTGCGTTGCTGCTCTGTATAAATGACAACAAGGAGCAAGGGGACCAAGTCGACCGGGGAATTTTATATCAGAGCTGTAAAAAGAGATGGGATGCCGCCTGAGTGTCAGGTCATTTTTTTGTCGGGTTCAGTTCACAATGGGGAGGGACTCGCATTTATTGTCAGTATAACCTGACTGTGGTACATGAGCGAAACGATTTGCGAAGAAAAAAATAAATCAACTCTCACTGGCCTGACATTATCCATCTAGTTTACTTTTTAAGAAACCACCACGCATGAGGAAAAACAACGATTCGGAGACAGAAGGGGTGGTGACTGACAAGGTGTCAATCACTTTCATAATCAGGCACCAATTTTGGGGACCCCCATGGTGGAAAAACACTACCCTAAAAACAGGAGTGTCATGGTGTTGCAATGGCAGCATTTAAGGCAAAGGACAGAGAAAACGAAGGCATCCAAGCCGAAAAAAGGCCGCCTGCAAGGTTAAGCGGGGTTGTTGACGGAACATTAACCCCCGACGCATCACCTTGTCATGGCGACTTGAGCGAGGTCGGGGGTTAGCTCTCTTTGGTTGGCTGAGGAAAAGTGATTTCCAAGAACTTGGCCCAGCTTGAATTTGCGTAGAATCGGTGTTGCAAAGCATGCATGCGCGCAGTGTGGCCTTGGGCACAATGGCGCCCGAGGTGACGCAAGCAATTGTGAACCTGCAAGGCTGAGCGCGGTGACAAAACACATCCGCTGCACAATGGCGCTACTTGAAAAGCCGTTCAAAAAAAGAAATAAATACACGGACGCCGCGCAGTTCCGGTGCATTATGTTCGCGGGACACGAGAACACATTGCACGCTGTGATTTTTCCAGGGCCGGTTCGCTTACCACGATATGACTTTACAATAGGCTTGTTGAGCAAGAGTGGAACAACCTAGCGTGACACCAACACAGGGAACCAATTTTTTAACGCGAATCGTACAGACTGGGGATCTAAAGGAACTGAAATGGCAAATGCCTACTTAATACAAGAGTCAAGCTAAGCCGTGATGGAAATTTACCAGAAAAGGCTACTGGATGTGGTTCGATTATGCCTTGAGGGAAAACAGCATGGGGCTCATTCTCCACGGTGAGTTTGCACAATTGTATGTTTGTGATAAAGGATCAGGAGGCTGTGTGCAGTAGTGTTAGTCAAAAGACTTTGTACTAGGGGTGAGTATTGGCAAGGATGTTGCAACACAATACGTATCACGATACTTGGGTCACGGTGCGATATCGCGATATTGCGATGTCCTCCCCAGTTAATATCAAAATTACATGTAGCGATGAGAAATGTAGTTGCTGTATATGTTAATCAGAAGGACAAATTGAGTCAAAACTATTTGCTTCAAAACATCCTATTTATTGTTTGTGTTTTTTGCACATTTTCTCTGATATTTGGCGGGCGAAAATCGCGACATTTTGGCAAATGGATTTTTTTCCACACCCCGACTTTGTACGTACTGCGCTTGCATGATTGCGCTGTACCATTTAACTTGTAACAATGTAAGGTGGAGGATATGGTCTTCCATTTCCAGGGGGTCAAAGTGAGGCAAACTGACACACATGCCCCACCAATCTCCTTGCTGGCAGGAATGTGAATATAGGAGTTCACTTCCAAAAGGCCTCGGTAGTATAAGTACCACCCGGTTGCGGTTACTTAACAGATAAATTATGCATTAAAGCGGCACAGGGTTGACGGATGGATGGCGAGGCGGGTGTAAGGTGTAAGGGAGCTGGAGAGAAGTGGCCATAGAAAAGACAAGATGCTCCCCTCGCCTTCATATCACGCCCAGCAGATGTTCTCGCCGCGAATCCCCGGCTTACACGGCTAATGTCACCCCCCCCCCCCGGCCCCCCCACTCCACCAGCGGCAGCCGTTCCACTCGCATACAAGAATCCAAACAACAAATTGACGGCTCGCAGACGACCTGAGGCGATCACAACTTGCTACACGTTCCAAATTGACACAAATTGATCCACTTTGGCGCGATCGTGGGCTTTTGGGAGTGTGAGCGGCTATTCTTAGCGGCACCTGGCTGCTTGATTGTGTGTGCGCGCCAAAAGAGGGCATGGCGTTACCAAGGAAACAGGACATGTTGCCACATGTGTAATTGGGGCAACGGGCCCACACAAACTTAACACCTGTGATACTGTCAAGGACGCCACACAAACAACAACAAAATTGGTATATAAAGCCGGGCTCACGAACCTTGGAGGCAGGTTGCTCCGGCATATGGAGTCTTGTGTCAAGTGGGAAATTGCTGGTTGTGACCTCTGACAATAGATTTAAGGATGGTGTCATTTTGAACGATCGCAAAGGCCTTCCAATTCAGAAAACCAACTCATTAAAAAGTTTAAGCACGGGCATTATTTTGAAACTTCTGTTCCCTTAATTGCATCAAAATACTACAGCAACAAAATGCGTTGTTCGTTCCGGACTGCTAGTTTGTCATTCCGAACGTTTGCAATTTCTGAATGAATGGAAAGCATAACGCTGTAAGTCCATAAGAGGCAGAAAAGTATCTTTCATCCAGTTATTGGTCATCTGCTACCAATATAATGTGAACGTTGCTGAAAAGACCGAAAAGTGCTGCTTGTTCAGGATATTGTCGAACCAAACGTATTTTTTTTCAAGAATATGTTCCCAGCAGTCCCCACTAGTTGAAAACACGGCATTCTGATGAATTTTGCGTGTGTGGAATAAATGTTAATCCACTCGTTTTGAGCCATCTCTGGGGGCGGCCATTTTGTCTTCTGTCGACTGAAAATGACACCACAACTGCTCACAACAACCAATCAACGGCTGACCTGTTTTCTGACTCTAAGGCTTATATTGGACGGTTTACGCAAGCTAAATTGAGCTCTGACGTCGTACATTTCATCTATTTAAGGATCATCTTATTTTACATTTGCATGGCGTTCTGAACCGAATTTTCTTCCTTCCGCTATTTTTGGCTTCAACCGTCGTATGCACGCAAGCAGAATTTGTTCTTGATCACCACGACCGTTTGCTCAGCTCGATTCTCCGTTTCTACTGGTGAGCCACCAGATGATTTCTTTTCGTCCACCCGTGGTCTGACTTCAACGGATGCCGAGCCGAATGCGATTCGGTCCCTAAGCAAACGTGCCCACCCGGATACGTTTTTTTGCCAGCAGCCTCAAGCAGATCCATTGTCCAAGAGAGAGCGATCGCTTGGATTCGAGTGATTAAGAAAGAGGACTACCTCAACGCCACCATGTGTAAGTATGCAATTTAAGGGCCATAAATCAACTTTTTAATTAACAGGGCACTCTTGCTCCCAGGTTGCAGTGGTGTTGCCATGACAACTGCCTTTGCAGGGTGCCGTTATCTGGCTCACGCGTGCTCGCTTGCTCTTCATTTTGATTTCTCTTCCCGACGAGGACTCCTGATGATTTTCCTTTCTGATCACACCTTCCGTGGAAAAATGGTGGAGGCGAAAACAAGGGACGGGAGAAGATGAGGGGGGGGGATTAGTGGGACGGCAGGGAGGCGGGACAGAGGCCTAGAGGTTAATACCGATCTGGCGGCGGCGAGGAAAGTGGATGGGGACATGACGGAAGGGGTGGAATTGATAGAAAACGAAACCAACAATCAGATGTTCAGAACCCAAAATCGCTTCCCTCATCGGGAGTGATATTGCCCGTGTGAGAATTGCAAAGTTTTGGCGCGGCCACTCGGCCAACCAATTAACATCTTTGTAAAGCCAGAATGCAGTCGTGGGGGAGGGGGGTCACACGGCTCAGATGCCAACCGAAAAGGGGAACAAAGACTCCATTGCCGGAAACTGGCCAGTTCTGGGCTTTTTTTCGAAAAGCTTTTTATGAGAGTGGTCTAAAGACTCATGGGGTGTTTTATTTGAGTAATGGTCTTGATGAGCGGCCATTTTAAATGGGAAAAAAAAAACGCCCAAAAGAGGAAAAAACAAGAATAGGGTAGACTGGGAGAATAAGAGTGGGATTTTTGAAATTGCAGAGATGATGAGGGTCGATTTACGTAACTGTCGCTTCCCAAGGCGTGCGGGCGAGAAGAAAAGTGACTCTGTAAAATGCACCAAAACACACACACACACAGAAAATTGTTCTCTTTCTGGAGACTTAGTGTTTTTTAGCAGTCCATCCAGCCCGGGAGACGGAACAAAGTGAAAAAAGACTGACCTAAATATGAAAGGACATTAGAGAGGGGAAAAAGAACGGCCCTCCAACACAAATTTTCTCTGGGAATTGTTGCTTGAAGGTTCGCAACGACGCTCACACTTCATTCGGGCCTCCAATTCAGATTCATCTTTCCCTTATTACTCAGGGAAAGTTGACAAACCCTCAAACAAGTACCCACTCGTTTTATATTAGAGGTTTGCCTCATGCGGCACACTCTCATTTGATCCTTGAGATTTTTTTTGGTTGTTTTTCCACGGCCGCAAGCGTTGACGAAGCGGTCGGGTGCGGGGGTGAAAAAAAAAAAAAAAAAAAAAACTCACGCCGATTAATTCTCTACGGATGGCTTTGTGTTTGGTGAAATGACAGTGTGGGGTGGGCACTTCGACCATTTAGGGTTTAATTCACTAGTCTAGTTTCAAAGTTTGCAGCAGACAAACATACTAAATTCACTTTAAAAAAAACAACAAAAAAAAAAACAGCGACATGGTCTTTTCATTCAAGGCTTCTTGAAAGTTTTGGGGTGTTTCTAATTCTCCGTTTCCAACTCTGATTGACACACCTACCAAATTTCATGCTGCCGAGCGAAATTGGCTCGGGGACTACATTTTAGCACCTCCACTAGGCGCCGAGCCAATTTATGGGGTTCAAGCCCGGTCATTTCTGAGCAAGGGAAAGCCCTAAATGGTGAAGAGACTGCGCAATTTCAAGAGGGCCCTAATGAATCCATGTACTTTGCATTCAGCTCACATTTGAGAGCATGTGAGGTGAATGGCGAGAATGATAAATAGGAGGGGCGGAGGGCGAAACGGCAAATTTGGGAGTCGAGACCGGAGGGAAGACGGCGTAGTCACGGGCAAAACGATGACTGTGGGGGAGGAGAGAAAGGCAGGAAAAAATGAGGCGCATTGTCGGAGAGTGGGACGATGGACTTGCGAGGGGGTGATAAAGGCAACCGATGAGGTGCTAGCGGGCCTTCGCTGCCCCGAAGAACTTAACCCGGAAAGTGGACGATGAGCCACTTAGCATTCCAACAAGGTCCGCAACTAATGAGCTCGATAAATAGGTTGAGGTTCGAAGATGATCGCCAGCCTCGGGAGTATTTTGAATGTGCTTCCCTACAGAATTCTTAACATTTTATTAGGATGAGAAAGGCAAAGGAGGTTTTCCCGCCCCTTGCTCACAGGGAAAACAGGTTTTAACTATAGCTGCTAGTGTCCAAGTCTGTGTAAATGTCCAACTTGTCTGGAGAATAAACCTACGGCTCAAAACGCTCTCTTACTCCTCCGCGTTAAACAGGAACGATTAAAGGCAAGCGCAGCCTCGACGGGTCGATGGCAAAAAGACAGAAATGCCAATACTCCGACACATCCTCATATCAACGCTCAAAATGGACATGAGGTGTCCGCCAATCAAGCACGTGGACTTTCACCACCAAAAAAAGGCCCACTAGATAAAAGCGCTCAATAAAACGTAATGTCCGAACGGAAAGAAGTAAAAAAAAAAAAAAATTATATTGAATTGGGAACACTGACAAGTAGTAAGCATTTATAGGCTGCTCATTGATATTATAATCATACTTTAGTATACATGTTTGATCATCGGGGAGAAACGACACTTCTATTCCCTCATGTACAAACTTTTAGATGAAGATGAAACCGGTTTGGCTTCACGCTGGTGCGGAAAAAAAAAAAAAAAATGCCAGGAACATGTGCACATAAAAGTTGACTGGTAGCGATCCGCATTCATTTTGAACTTGCGAGTAACAAGGTTTGGTTCAAAGGCGTTTGCTGGTAGGAATTTTGCCAGAAACGCCGATTTAAGCAGGAACAACCGCTGTCGAAATCAATGTTCTAATTTTTTAAATAGATGTCAAAGTGAGAGTCGGGGGGGGGGGGATGTGGTTGGCTGGTTGGCAGGGGTGCGATCTCCCAGGAGAACCAAATAATCAGTGAAAATTATTTCCGTGGGTGCATGTACTTCACACTCACCTTTATCGAAAGAGGTGGGAGGAAATTTGGGTGAGACCCGAGAGGCAAGGCAAGACTTTTGTGGTGGCGAGGCTCGGCGTGCGTTTATCGGCCATAATGCAGCGCTCGCGTGTCATATCGCATCGTGTTTTCTGGCGCTCTTTCACCTCTCTCGGTCTTCTCCAGGGCGGAGGGGGCGGTAACTCATGAACCATAGGGGGTCGCAAATCCGCCCCTGAGGACCTCCGCCAAGAAGTCAACGCAAAAGGCCAAGGACACGGCGGTGATGCCTCAGATGCGAAGGAGACAGCGCTATCAGGAGGTTCCAAAGGAGCATATGGAGAATTGGGAAACAAGGCGCCTTCCGTGTGGTTCCTGGGAATGCTTCTCTTTGTGGCTGGGTGCGTTCGGCAGATGACACAGGCCAAGTCAGCGTGTAATTCGGCAACTTGTGCGCATGCATAATTCAGCCGGGCACAAGGTAAAAGGCTGCTGCGGCCTCATCCTGCGCGCCTCCCTGCAGGTCGTATTCCCCCTTGATCACGGCGACCGCTCCCGGACGGCGCTTGGCAGGTGATTGCCACGTGAGCACGCGACGGTTGTTCAACAGGGGAGCCAACAGACTTGCTGACGCGAGGGGGGAGGGGGGGGGGGGGGGGTACACACATCACTGCGCCCCGCTGATCTGCTTCTCTTGTCTTCCTGTCACCGCCCGGGGCGCCGAGGGTCCGGCGTGCCATCCGCACAGGAGTGGCGGCCCCCCCAAGAGAGCGTCCGCACATGCTCCGAGTAGCTTTGAGTAAGCAGGAAAAGAGACAGCTCGAGTGGTGAGTGTGCGCGCCGGAATCCATATTATGTAATCCATATGAAAAAGCCTCCGTCAGCTTTTTGCTTGTGTGTGTGTGTGTGTGGTCAGTGGCTCATTTCGTCGAGACACATGCAAAAGACATTAACGGCACAGTAAAATAAAGACACTGCGCAACTGTAAAGACACAATGCAGGCTTGCATGCGGCGATTTTCAGAGCCGCGCCTCGCCGCGTCTTTTTACGGAGAGGTCTAATGCGGGTCACCTCGCTCATTGTGACCACCCTGCGGGCAACGATGTCCCCTTGCCGCGATCCCGCTGTCCTCTCGCGCGGCCCCGCAAAAAAAAAAAAAAAAAAAAGCCTGCAACCTCCATCTTGCGGGGTCAAACGTTCACCGAGCGACTGCGTTACCCTCCCGGATTTAAACCGCATTGTATTATTCGCGTCCATAAAAACATATTGACTCTCAAAGCGAAACTTGTGGAAATAGACATTAGATTAAACGTGTAATGGCGATGCGGTATCATGACATTGCATAGTTCCTCATTGCGGAAGAGTCGGAAGGGTGTGCACGGAATAAAAAGTATGGGAAAAGCTGAACTGCAGGAACACAAGTGGCAAAAAAAAGCTCTCAGATTTTTTGGGGGCTTTCTTCAAGATAGACATACCTGCCAAACTTGATGTAAGGTTAACCAGGCTCCAGGCTCAGAACTTTTCACAATTTTACTGCATGTTCGACCCCGTCATCCAACATAGCTCAAGCAACTCGGATGTAAATCCCCTTCGTTTGTGCGTGACTGACCGGAGAACGCCAGCGTTCTTATTCCTTCCACTATAACAAAAAAAAAAAAAGAAGAGTCGAGCGGGACAGAGGAAACGATTGCAACCCTGAAAGCATTTCTGTGGCTCCGGGGCGGAAAGGAGCAGCGAGCGTGGTATTAATAGAAAAAGAGACTGTCATCCGTGGAAACCAAACAAGGCGACTTGTATGAGATTCTCCATGGACGGTTTGCCTTCTGCATGCCGCAAACAAAACGCAAATCGTCGCCGAACGACTCCAGGTAAAACACCGGGCTAACCGGAAGCCATCCGAGCGAATGATACTGTTCTGTGGTGGGGCTAGACTGGAAACCAAAAGGGACATGCAAGCCTATTAGGTCCAGTCAGAGGCCCAATTATCCGGATTCCGGCCAAGCCAGGTGTGTGATGTGATGGTCGCGATTGCTTTTGACAGTTTGACAATGTGGTAAGCGAGCTTCGTCTCGTAAATGTTGAGCGTAGCCGGCAAGACTCTTGACCCTACTGAGGCCACAACCTCGAGGTTGGATGAGGCTATTGATTGGAAAAGCATTCTCCGCTGCTCCCCGAATCGGCCCTCGCGCTAATGGCACGTACAACGAAGTTGTCATTTCATACTTACGTTTAACCCGCAATATATCCCATACCGTGATTTCAACTTTGTGGCAACGCTTTTGGAGAAGGCCAACAAACATTCACAGACAACATGAGACTTCTGCGACCGAACCGCCCACACAACGGAGGTAGCTTTTAAAGCGTTAATAATCTATCGCGTCCCGGCAGTCGTTTTAGCTACCCTGGATTGCTTCCAAAAAAAAAAAAAGACACCGCCAAGGGCGCGTCACCGTATTCAATGTCAAAACAAGGCTGCTTCAAGTGCTTTTGACAGCCAGGCATTGATGGATGGCTCAAGTATGGGGAGAGACAGCGGTGCACGGGATCCAAGGTTTATGATTCCTGAAAAGATGAACGAAAATATACTCTGACCGCACTGCTAGTGGCGCCTCCTGCGGGATCCAAAACAGCCGAAGGGGCGCAAAGGGCACGGCGCAAAGCATTAATCCAGTTAATAGGAATGGATTCAAAGATGATTAGTCGGAGGGGGACGGAAAATAAAAAGCGAGCATAAGGACGTGAGAACATTGAAGAGATGAAAATAACCAGCGCGGCGCTCGGGGAAGAACGACGGGGCGGAAAGGGTCGAAGGCATAGTGATAGAAAAGACGAGCGTCCCGCAACATGAAATATCCTCAACGCGGGCTGTCATATCCTCTTTTGCTCCCTTTTCTTCCTCCTCTTCGACTCGCCCCTCTCTTCCAAGTCCTCCGTTGGCCCAACGGAGTGTGTTAATCTCCTTCAAGGCTGGGTAATTACCGCAGAAAAAGACCTTGCTCAACAGAAAGCGCATTCAGGTTATTGTTGAGGACGGCCCCCTATTGTTGATTCACCTATTCATAATTAGGACACTTCAATAACCGGCCCGTTTCCTTCCTCTGGCCGCTTTGCTTTAATTAGAGTGCTTTGCTTTCAAGCCAACAGACGCCGCAACATTGACGCAACAAAACAGTATCAAGTAGCTTTACTGCATGGGAAAGCAGAGGTTAAACTTGTCATTAAACAAACTACACACTGTATCGCTGAGAGGAGAAAGAAGCTCCTTACAGATTCCAGCGAAGTAAAGTGACGTAAACTTGGCCAACCATCTTTTGAGTAATACTAACAGCTAAAACAATTTCAACTCATTCGCTGCCATTGACACATTTATTTGTCTTTTCACAGTCCAGCCATTCAATCCCAGGAATTTGTTTTTTTTCCCAATTTTTTTCAAACTTTAGGGTAAAAGAAGGTCTGAAAATTTCTGGCAGTGAATGAGTTAAGCATACTTTCGTACGAAAATACAAATGTTCGGCAATCTCCTGTAATCTTCATTTTGTTGCCGCAAAGATTTAAAGTCTTTTCGAGCTGACGCCCGAGAAATACAAATATGCTGAGCCCTCCTCTTTGGAAGGCTTCATTTGGAGCACAATCACTTTGTCCCACTGGTCTAATTGTAGTAAAACCTCATTGACTCAACCAAACTAAGCAGTTTTGGGTGAGCCTCAATCCCCCCTTGTTGGTGCCGTGCTAATTCCCTGCTGGACTGCAAAGTTCTCATTAATGCATCTGCCTCTACATTTCATTCCGCCAACCTAGTTTTCTCACAGGGAAGCCTGACACAGCATGTCCTCTGTTACCACAGCCGGAGGGACGCAACTAAAGAGCCAAGGCGATAAGAGGAAGGGAGACAGGAAGCCATGCGAGCTGCTACACTCAAGACAAAGACCAGCCGTGACTTCAAACAAGGAAATAAAAGCAAGTATCTCAGCTTTCTCTCCCCCTCCCCCCCCCCCACTCTGGGAGGTCTCCACGGGTTAATTAGAGCACACACAGTCCCATCTCAGCTGCCTGCAAGTTGCAAACTATGCATTAACACAACACACCCACCACTGCGCGCAAAACAAACAACTCAGGCCCGGCTCGGACTGCGCGACATCAAACAAGATCACCGTCTGTCTGGCTCGCTGCTCTCAGGTTAGCTCAAGTCACAAAGCTGGCAGTGAAAGTCAATCCGGCTCAACTCCGACCAGAGGCGCACGGCGGTCGGGCGTTGCAATTGTAGGTGTCGCCGACGAGCCTTCCTGAGGCAGCGAGATTAAAGGTGGCGGCGGCTGTATCTGGCAGCATTGTTTTTTGTTTTTTTTTCCCATTTGGGGGCGACCGGGCAAAAGTTCAGCTGAGAGTAAGTCAAGGGAAGGGTCAAAGGGAAGTCCCGAAAAGACAGTGAGCAGGTTCTTGTTAACGACGATAAATCTACCATTGCTGAGAAATTTTGAACCATCCACACACAACACCATTGACAAGGAAAAAAGAAAGACCAGTAAAGTCCCAATATGACTGCAACCTGTTTTTTGTTAGCGTACTGTTGTCGACATTGATGTCGAACGTGATGCTTCTACTGGAGAAATATTATCCAATTTTAGGGACAAAAAACAAGGATAAAGAGGGTGTGTCGTTGAAGGTTACATCCACAATATTACAGTGACACAAGGACAAAAAGGCAAAACAAACAAAGATGCCAGCTCTAGCGCTGACGGATCGCAGAGCAAACCTTCTGACGAAAAAGACAATGACATTAAGGAGCAACACTGTTCCTGTGAGGCTAGAGCATCAGAAGCTTTCGGGTCTCGCATGTGCCTTTCAGACAGAACTTGCCCAAGCGGTACATCGCCACGTCCGTCTTGTGCGTTCCCATAGCCGTTGCAACATACCAAAAGCCAGGTATCTGGCTTTTTAAAAGTACTCGGCACGGCGTTGGTTTTTAATGTCAATTGCACACGCGTGGCTATCTGCTTGTCCAATCAAGTCCCACATGTAAAATAAATGAAGGTTTTTTCCTTTAATGACTCCTGTTGCATTCTTGGAAAGGAATGAAGCAACTAAAATGGCACCCACCTTCTCCTTCCTCTGCCGGCACGCCTCCTCGCCCGAAACCAGCGTTTTGTAGTAGTTACTTCGCTCGGCCGTGAAGTGGACCTTGGACAGGGCGTTCTCCACCAGCGCCACCGACAGGTTGACGCCTTCAATGTGCAGCCAGCCGATGAAGTTGCCGGCTTTGTCCATGCTCTCCACTTCCACCTCCACCTGGAACCCAACAGGAGGAAGGCATTGTTAGCGATCTGTTGCACGGATTCGCTTTAGGTGTCATTACAACGAATGAAGTTTAGATGCTATCTCGGCAGTGTTCTTCACTGGAGCTTGCCATTGACACCCTAATATGGATTTTGCTGCTGTGCTTTGTCGTCACCAAAATGAACTTTTTGTCCGGATCTATTTGTGAGTCAACTCATAGCCGCAACCCTAACCCTAACCCATTGAATTATCGTGGCATGTGTGTGTTTCTTTTTTGCAACGCAACGCCTCCGCAATTAGCCACTTGCAACTCATGACAAAATTTGTGCCTATTCAGACTAATTATCTATTCATTTGCTTTCGACCACTCATGGGAGAATGCGTGGAAACAGCAGGAAAAAAAAAAAAAAAATGTTTTTTTTTTCCACAGTCAGCAAGAAAGCGAGAGGGCAGGTGCGCTGGCGAGATAGGAAGCCGAGTCCAGTGATTAGGAGCGCCGCCGGTTAATGCTGCGGCCACGGGGGAAATCTGTCGAGAATTAAGTTTGTAAACTGCTTGGCCTGGTCCGCCGCTCAAGTTAAAAAAAAAAAAAAAAAAAGAAAAAAAGATTTTATTTAACGCAGGCATAATCTGAGCCGTCAAATTTGACAACGTGGTCCTTTCATCCAGGAATCGCCGCCTTTTCTGATCCAGGTTCGATCAACGCAAAAGACAAAAGAATTTAAAGCATGCTCAAACCAAAGTGGCAGTTACATAACTAGGCCATTAGGACAAAACTCGTCCACAGAGCACCGTCGAATGTCAAACGGGGGAAGCGGTCGACGGCAAGAAAAGGTTACCGACAAAAGGTTGAAGGATGGAGGGGAGAATACGCAGAAAAAAATGACGGGTAGCCTTATTTTATTACGTTCAGTCATGTAGCCAAGCATAAGCGACGACATCAGACATTTTACACAAAAAAAAAAGGTTTCTTTTTAGTTCATCTTGCCTTTTAATAGCTTTAGAAATCTAATGGCGAAGAAGGCGCGAGGCGGCCTAGAAACTGCTTTGACTGGAGCCCAGATGGCTCCCAGTGGAGGCCCTCCTTCGAGCCAAGACGGCTCCCGTCGGAACGCAAATGGGCTCCGGTAATCTCATAAATGCCGGGATTGTGTCGAAACGACGGATGGAAATGAGGAGACGGGGTGGGAGGCAAAAAAAAAAAAAAGTTAGAAGTGTGTCTGTGGGCGTGTGTGCGCACAATATCGTAGTCATTCCTGAGCACGACCGGGGCCCCAAGGTCATTGTTTAAAACGGCGGATGATTTAATTCACTTAAGTCTTCGGAAGTGAATGAAAATAAAAGAAGTGAATGAATAAATAAATAAAAAAAAAACTGCAGTGGGTGACACCTTGTCAGAGCCAAAAGTTGCACTAAAACAAATTGAAAGCATGCAGTGAGTCTGCATTTCAGAAATTGGCATTGTTGTTCACCAACAAACAAAAGTACAGCTGTGCCTTGATATGACCGACCCGAATTACACATTTTTCAACATACTTGTGTATGTATGTTTGCTATCAAGTACAATATCGTGGAGTGCTATTTCCCTTATTAAAAAAAAAAAAAGAAAATTTCCATTCTATTTTTGGGAGGCCGAACAGATTAATGGCACTTCCATTCATTTCAATGGAGAAAGATGATTTGAGAAGTGTTTTTGGGTGAATTAAAATTGGCTCCACTGCATGGCATCTGTCACGTACTTAAAAAAGCCATAATCAGCTTGCAAAACATATCCACCAGTGTGTGCAAAATATATTTCTTTCCTACAGACATCGCACGCTTCTGTTAAATGAGACATTTTTTTTAGCCCTGCAGCAGCAGGCGCCATCGCAGACTTGATCAGATTTCAACCAAAATCAATATCTTGTAAAGGTGTCGGTGGCTGGGAGGAGATAATTAATCAAAGCTCAACCGCAAACAAAATCAAACTGTCCGAGACGACGGATGCGCGTGGGGGGACCAAAAATCAATTAATGGCTGGCTATGACTGCGAAATAAAACATGAAATTGGTGCATTTCTTTCAGGAAGAAAAGAGCTTTTTTTTTTTTTTTTTTTTTTTTTGGCTCCAACGTTTTCAATCAACTGGTCAGAGAATGCAATTTCTGGCGCCGTGCTCCTCCCACATTCAACAAGATGGCCAAATAAGTGTTGACCATCGGCCTGGGGCTCATTGGGGCGAATTTCCTAAGTGCCGTTTTTTTTAAAGTACAAGGCAAAATGGATGCTTGAAACCAAAATGGTATACGTTTTGCGGCGATCGGTGAAATTGACGGTTTGTTGAGTGGCGCTTGCTCGATTATTACGCCCCGAACTCGGGCCTGACAAGGTTAGTCGGTACAACCAGAGGTCTACAAATACAAATCACCGGCGAGCCACACACGAATGAATCAAACAAACCGGCATTGATCGCTTAATGGCATTGACCGGGAATGGATGTCAAGTCCGTGTTAATGGAGCTTGTAATTAAAGAAAGAAAATCATTGATCATAAAATGAGGTCGGTTCGAGTTACCTCCAGAAACAAGTGTGTGTTAAATCGAGGAGGATGGATAAGTGGACGTTTGGGCAAAACAAGGGAAAGAACTCAAGCTCACGTAAAACATCTCTACTTACAGCCAGGTGTAAGATGCCTTAAGGGCTGTCAAAGATATTCATTTGCAGAAGACAGACAGATGTGCATACAAACTTGGCAAATCCTATTTTATGCAGTCTTTCCTCCTGGCTTGTGCTTATCGCTACGGAATTAGATACGTAGATGGCGTCTTCTGGGTGGCAGGGACCAAAGGCGAACAAGCGCGATGCCGTGCCCGCCATTACACCCGCCTGATGCCCATTCATGACTTTTTTTTCCCCCCTCTCGTCAATGTGCAATGGATGAGTTGCAATCCGACAAATCGGGCGAATGAGTCGCAGAGGGTGGACGGGATAAGTCGGGCTGGATTTCAATGGATTTGATGCTCTTACCCATACAAAACCTGAGAGATCAACCCGCGCGGTACGCCTCGCAATTTGGAGAGTGCGTTACCTAACTCGGGACTCGGGCCCAAAAAATTGGAAAAGCACCTAACTGCTTCCAAGATTCTGCCTGCCAAAAGAACAAACATCAAAGGAAACATACGCAAAGACACATCAATGGAAGCGCCGAGGGGTTCTTTGTGATACCAAATGACCTGTGTGATCTTAATTTTCCGACCCTCCGCCTGCCTTTGCCAAAGCAAAATGACTAATAGACATCATAGGAGGCGGCTGCTGAGATCAGTGACAAAGATTAATGGGAAACCCCGTGGCAATATAATGACCTGCGAGATTCAACATCAGTCAATCTCTGACCTGTCGGATCAATAGTGGGGGTTTTTTTCTCCGTTTTTTTTTTTAATTCATTACCCGAATCCCCATTTGCGAAGGCTTAAGGGCGAAGCGGCTTTTTCTCCACCGCCGGCATGTTTAACACATCTTAACGGCAACAAAAGGTAGGCTACAACGGATACGTTAAGGGGGGGGAAAAAAAAAAAAAAAAAAAAAAAAAAAAAAAAAAAAAATTCCTGGAAGGTTTAAAAAGGGGGAAAGCATTTGTCAGCAAACTAAATCACGCTAAATCTTTTTGAAAATGACTTTATGGATCCTTTGCTGGATGAAATGAAATGAATAAACTGAAGTGACTGCTCGGGGCCTGAGCGGCCTGGTTATTAAAATCAATAACAGCAATAACTACAATCCCACTCCGTTTTTTTTTTTTTTACAGAAGGGTGGCAACATAGCATGCCGCTCGATGAATATTGAGCTACATTTGTAATAATAGTAATATAAAATAATTCCCCTTAACTGGGTGGGTTCAGGTTGAGGGAGCACAAATGGGAAGACTACTCGAGTGAAACTGAAGCGATAACGTGAACAGTGTTCCCGTTTCACGTTTCAATTCTGCTCACTGCCATAGTTAAAGTTGCTCAATGCAATAGTTGCGCTTTGGCTTCTTCGTGTGTCTGAATATATTTTTCTTATTTCAAATAAAAGAGTTACTGGTGACAAAACAGAAACGCACTCTCATTATAATCGTATTGCAAAATTGCAGAAGTTGAAACTCCCATGGACAAAAAAAAAATGCACATTTCTGTTCATCAATGCTAGGATAGTAAATGAAAGCTTTCCCAGGACTGAGATGCGGTGACAGAATATTAACCAGACTTTCAGGACTAACCGTGTTACTTATCCCGCCGCCCCCTTTGTCAAACTTCCGGCGGTAAGTATTCATATCAACTACAAGAGCGCCGGTTTCCGCGCTCACGCTCCACTTGCCGCAGCTCTACGACTCAAATTAAGATTTCATAATGGCATTTTAAATATTCATGCCTCGGTTGCCGCCGTGGAAAACGTGCGACCGAGATAGCCCGATCCGACGTGGTGGCGGAGGGGACGTATTAAACCAAGCTCAACGGGATTACAAGCAAGCAGTCTGGAAAAACGTCCATACATCTGCTGGTTATTCAGTCGTCAGTGACCACGTTGGAGAGAAAATGGGAAGGGAGGGAAAAAAAAAAAAAAAAAAAAAAAAAAAGGAGGGAGCGAGGCAGGGCAGTCACGGCAAGGCCGTAATCATTCGTCTCCGCCTCTTTTCTTTATCCCCTTTCACCAGTTGATGCGGCAAATGGCATCGCCAGCCCGTGTCACTCAAAGAGCCATTTCTGTCCTCCCGGACTGTCGGCGCTGACAGATTGAGAGAATGAGGCAGACGGTCGTGCGAGAGAGCAGAGACAGAGGCATTTTTCAACGTGCCTTTTTGTCAAGTTATGTGCGCTTGTCAAACGCCGAGAGAGATTCGCACGGGCTGCACAGCTGAAGTTTTACAGGGGGGGGGGGGGGTGTGTGGGGGGGGGGGGTTTAGTGTCAGAGGCGAGCTTGTGAAGAGGCACTACGCGATGCTCGACACAGCACAAATTTGAGTGCACTAGTCGTCAAGGTTGTGGGACTCACAGAGTAGCGCAGTCACACTACACGCGTTGTTCTGCCGACAATGAACATAATATCGCTAAACAGTCCAACATGTCACGATATCACGATATGCTGCTTGCAAACGAATGGTGAAACCGAAATCCTCCACGCCGGAGATTCTAATGAAGCCGGTACTTCCTCAAATTTTTGTCTCCCAACTATAGGGATAGACCGATTATCGCCGCCGATATTCGGCATTTTTTGATGAATATCGGTATCAGCCTTCTTTTTTTTTTTTTAAAAATCTGATGGCTGATAATAAATCAACTTAAAACTGTTAACTTCAAGGAACCATTTGTTTAAATTATAAAAAAAAAAAACATTGTTAATTTTATTAGAGATTCTACTGACCCTGGGAACACTCGGCACCTTCGGGTTTTGTTTAAAATCAAAATCGAAATTTTAACATTTCTGTCATTTTGAAATTTTGGAGGACTTTATTTACTGTCGAAAACTATAGGGAGCCAGTGTTTACGTTTTCATGTCACTTTTGAAGACATGCTGATGACCCTGGGAGCTTCCTGAACTTTGTCCGAATTTTACAACAAAGATTCATATTGTCAAAAGTGTATAACAATAAAAAACATTATGCAGATCCGAAAAAATGTTCAACAAACATGCGTAAGGGCAATTCAACAAAGTTAAGAGTTTTATTGTATTTTTTAATGCCATTATTTTCCTTTTTACTGAAAAGGAATATCGGCTCCAAATATGGGTTATCGGCCTCCTTGACTACTAATAATCGGTATCGGCCCTGAAAAAAAAAATATATATATATATATAATATATAATAATAAAACATATCGGTCTCTCTCTACTCAACTACTGTGCTCGTGCTTTTACATTTGACCGTGTTTGTGAGCTGCACTTGATAGAGTTACAAATGTGAGTGGGTGAACGCGCAACATGAACCACGACGCCATGAAACAAATTAACCTCCTTAAATCAACAAACAGGTGGTCAGGCCAAGATGAAAATGATCCGATTGCAGCCGCGTGTGTGTGTGTGTGTGTGTGTGTGAATTTGGAGGCAGATGTTATTGTGTCACTCCTACTTAGCAGCCGCCGAGTAAATAGAGTTAGTCTGTTGCTAGACGACAAATTACAATTGGGTGGCAAATATGATTTCACCTCTAGTCGCCTTTTCTCTCGGCCGCGGCCGGCCCCAAGACTTTTTATGATTCGGTGTGGCATCAGATGTGATAGCGCAAATTAAATTGGACGCAGGCCTAAAAATGTGTGTGCGCGCGCGCGCGTGCGTTCTCGTCTTTTCCAATGAATTCCACCCATCAAAACCGAGCGCAGTAAAAGTGGAGTGTCGGCGCGGTCAGAAAGGCTTCAACATCACTGCTTTATTAGCAGTCTGTTACTAGCGGGGCTAGTCCGGGAACTTGAAACCATCACAAACCATCGTAAAAAGATCGAGTGGGTTCACTTTATTTTGGTCGGAGGGCCTTTCGAAGGGGTTTGTTTTCGTCCCCATTTGCTCTCAACTTGGCGCCCTACACGCCCCGCCATAATCCAGATGTCGCTAATCGGTGCTAACTTGGAGAGGACACGAAGGATTAGCGCTGGCAGAGGGCGACGGGACAAAAGACAAAAGAAGGGCAACCAAACGGCGGAAAATTCGAGCTAACAACTTGGTCGTAATGTACACGGCAGTGGATATTTGTTCCGCCGCACGTGAATGAATTTTAATGAACACTATCACATTATCTGGCATCATGCTTCGCCAGGGTTTTTTTTTTTGTTTTTTTTGGGGGGGAAATGTATTTTAATTTTGTCATTCTGGGCACTGAATCAAGATACGGGGAGGATAATAGCGAGATAAACAAAGCATTGAAGATTGCGGAGCACCTGCACTCAAAAGGTAGACATAATTAAATGATCTGTATCCGAGTGTATCACTGATTACGCTGGATTCATTCGGCAGACGCACTTTTAACGCCATCCTCCAATAAGATACGGCTATTGTGTGTCGCAAAAGGGTGGATAGAAGTCCCTTGGAAACCAGGCAGCAGATTCAGTTACCGACAATGCAGCCACAGGCAAGAGCCGATACTCCAGTAGCGCCTTATGCAGTCACAAGCGTACAACAATTTGCGGCCCGTATTTCCTGCACCAACGCGACACCTTTATGGAAGGCGATGCCTCCGCCCACGGGCTGCTGTCTCGTGACGACTGCCGCGAGACGCTCAAACCGTGGCTTCCTCCAAACAAAACTCGGGTGACTCTCTGTCTCTGTTGTTCTATTTGCAACAAACGGGACGACGGCCGTTGAACAAATTGCCGCTCTGTGAGCAAATGACAAAATGATGCATTGAAATGCATCTCTGCACGGCTTCACTCTAGGGAGGGCTTTATTTCAACTTTGGGGGTCGAGAAAATGACTACAATCACAACCCCCCCAAAAAAAAAGCAATAACGTGGTCATAACTCAACAGACAGGTCATCCATCATTTGTAGCCGCTTACCTTTTGGATATTAAAACTTGCAGAAGCACTAACAGCCAGCAGACGTGGCAAGTGGATTGTTGGCCACCTCAAATAACCGCAGCGTTGCCGCTAAATACCGTGGCTCCGAGCCTTGTCGCTAGAGTCCATTAACTCGGAGAAAAGTGGATATCGGTGGGAAAAAAAAAAAAAAAGCTCCAGGTACGGCGCTAGGCACTTTTACGCTCGATGGCTCCTTTTAATGTGTTGTCGAATTTGAATAGATTTCAAACAGAGTAAACGCAGCCTTTTCCCTGCCATCAATTTAACAAAAAGCCATTGTCTGACATGAGTCCCAATACGCGAGCAGTCATTTTGACAGTCATCTCACCAAAACAGTACACCAACTCGGGCACTTGTCTAATTAACACAAACATTGCTCGTTAATTACGGCGGTTTGAAAGTAGAAGGAGGAGTTAGTGTGTCGTAAACGAGCATTCGCTGATGAGGAACCAAATCGGCGCGCATCTTCAGATTTCTGCCAGTAAATCTCAAAAGGTACGAGATTTGGTCAAGCGCTGACCTTGCGGAGGGAGATGAGTTAATGGGGAGTTTTGTGTTTTATGGGTTTGCAATTTAGTGTGGTCCATCAGTCTCATATACCGTAAAAATCCCGTGAATACGACCTATTTAAGGCTTACCTGTACCTAGATGTTAAAAAAAAAAAGAAAAAAAAAAAAGTGTCGTTTCATTAAGGATGGTAAAAAAAAATAATAATAATAAATACAAATAATTACAGTGACAGGCTAACTCTACTGTGCCGCTTAAGCGTCCTGATTCCTTCCATAGAAGCTGAAGAAAAAAATCCCCCCCCCCCGAGATAAACCACAAACTGCCTCGAACTGTAGCCTGGTTACGCCTTTTGTACAGCAATAACCGACACCCCTCCACTCAATCCGTGTGTGCTCGCCCACACAAACACATGTTGCCCCGGTGCACAGGTACTCCGGAGAAGTCAATCGACATTAGACCCCGCCGCTCTCCTTAGCGATGGCGTGGGAGGGCCTCCTCTGATGGAACGCGGCGCTGTATTATTGACTTTAATTTAGAAAGTGCTGCCTGCTGCTTACCCCCCCCCCCCCCCCATTTTCCTCTTCCCACCGTAGCCATCGAGCGGGACCCCCTGCCACAAGCCTACCTCCGGAGGAGATACACCTGATTGCACCGCTACAGAAAACAAACTCGAGTTTAAAGGTTTCGAAAGCTCGCGGGGCAGTCACCACCATTCATTCGCCGTTTCGCGATGCCGGCCTGTGCTAACCGGTTGACAACGGCATCCATCCATAACGTGGACTTTTACTAAAGGTCTACAAGCATTAAGGCATGTTCTGCCCTTGTGGGCGCAGATGATTGAGGCGTTTTCTACCCTTGAGTCAAAATGGACACTTCCTCAACAGTCTACCCGTGAGTCCAATTAAACAACATGTCACCTTCACAAGAACGGGAAACGCAAAAGGACACACAGACACGCACACACAAAAAAAAGATTCACCCTCAGTTGTCCCCGGATGAGGCATAAAAATGGCCAAGCGCAGTCCATTACTCAGCGACAACATTGGCCCGACTGCGAGGAAATAAACGCAACGTGTGCCTACTTTATGCACACATACGCGGCTAGTAAATAGGAAAATTCTCACACCTGACAACGAGTCATGAGTCCTTTGTTAAAGTGAAGGTGACCAGTGTGTACCTTAGCTTTATTATACTTCAATTGAGAGGGAGAAGAATCTCAGACTACCAATAAGGACGGACGGGGGAAACTGAATTCTTGCCTTGAAAAATACTTTTTAATAATAGTGTCAGTGCAAAACTATTTCAACAAATCTCTAACCTGGGAAGTGGGATCTTTTTGAAAGAACTTAACTTAGTTCAGGGGTGATGTATCTGGACAGCCTGCCAGGAGGTACAACTGGGACTTTAGTGTGGGTCGGCAGCAACAAAAACGGTCCAGGAACTTTAGGTGGAAATTAAATCAAATCACGCTTCTGACTAGGGATAGACCGATTATCAGCCGGACCGATTATCGGCACTGTATTTGGCTTTTTGACGAATATCGGCATCAGCCTTTTTTAAAACTCTGCTGGCCGATAATAAATCAATTTAAAACTGTGGAAATCAAAACAAAGATATGTGAAAGTTGAACATTTATGTCATTTTGAAATTTTAATTTACCGTTTGAAAACTACGTGGAGCTATTGTTGAAGTTTTCCTTTATCCGTTTTAAGACATGCTGACAATCCTGGGGGCTCCCTGAACTTTTTGTTAGAATTTTGAAAAATGTATACTGTTAAAAATGTATTGTAATAATGCAATCACCATTATGCAAACCTGAAAATTTTGTTCAATAAATATGCTTTAAGGCGTTACAATAAAGTTGAGAGTAAATTTTTCTATAGATTTTGATGCCAATATTTTCCCTTTTCACTGAAAATGAACATCGGCTCCAAATATCGGTTATCGGCCTCCTTGACTACTAATAATCGGCATCGTATCGTCCCTGAAAAAAAGCACATCGATCTACCTCTACTTCTGACTTTGTTGTAATAGTTGGGGGAAGGCCCTTTGGTCAGTTTGTACTCAGATGCCCTGACCTTAACCCCATTAACCAAAAACCTTTGAGAACGGAGCTTTAATTCTGCCGCCGGGTCAGTGTACCGGCCTTGGTCGGACTAATCCCATGCGACATGAAGTGCGACCGAGATTTCAGGATTAGCGGTTTGGTCGCGACAACACCGCAAAGGTGGCGACTTTCGATAAGCTTTGAAAGGATGTTTGGAGGTCAGCAGGATACCGGTAAGGTTTCTATTCAAATGTAACACAATGGAGATATTTGATAAAAAAAAAAATATATATATATATATATCTTGGCAGTATCGCAGTTTCCTTTTAAGAGCTTTAAATGGCTGATATGATTACCTGCAGATATTCCATTGTAAGACTACTTACACTGCCAGGACTCATCTATCAAGGCTGCGCACGCTGAATCACTGTTTGTGATTCACACTACATTCAATGAAACTGTTTAAGTCGGCCCAGATGACGACGTCAAGGGAAAAGACTTTTTTTTTTTGGTATCCTTTGTTGTCCGAAATAAAAAAAGTAGAAATTCTGTCGGGATGTAGAGGAAGAGAAGAAGAAGCAGGCAGGGGGGTGGATATCTGCAAAGATGGCAGCTTATCTGACAACTCCAAAAGATTTAAAACCTCCTGCTGCCATGACTTACCGTGTTTTACCTGCATATTGCCCGGCAACAGAGACATCAATTTTCTGCGCCTTGTCAGTTGGCAAAGCAACATCGTGATAAACACACGTACAAAGATGCACAATGAATGCTAATGTGGCCCCTCACAAGAACAAGGAAAAAATACTTTTAGGGGGGGGGGGTGTATGGGCTCAAAACGGGGCACTCGTGTCATCTTACCAACGCCGATTGGGTTAAGGGCCGTTAACGAAGCAGCGCCTTTTTCTTCTGCTTTCAGCTAACACAGCGCTACAGCTAATCCCGGCTCTGGCAGCCGCTAGGAACACAGCTCGACATAATGAAGCCCATTAGTCTGGAGACAATGGCAGCTCGCTAAAGCTCAAACATTGCATAACGCGGGATGAGAGGGGAAGGGAACACTCATCCTTTTGCCTTGAACTGTCATGACCTGATACTGCCCTCATTTGAAAAAAGTACAAATATGATGAACGTGTTAATTTCGGACTCAAAACAGATGACAAAAAAGGGCATCATAGCAGAAAGCAACATGATTGAATGGAGTTCAAGATTTGCCCCTCACACAACAGATTATCCGACCTGGCCAGGCGGACGTTGCTAATATGCACTTATTGCCCAATATTAATCTCCGGAAAAGCTGCTTCGTGATTAAACTTGTACGGTGCTTATGAAATGATATCACAAACAGGGAAGCTGTTCAAGCTGTGACTGGTATGTGTGTGTGTGTGTGCGTGTAATCTCTCACAGTATTAATTCCTAGAAATGAAGATGAAAACGGGGATGGACTGTAATCAGGTCTTTTTTAGCCTGAAGGTCAGCATCGCTGCGTTGCACGTGTGCGTTTCAGTGCAGTGGGCTGGGAAAAAGTGGCTTAAGATAATATTGCATCAGTGTGGGCAGCGCAATCAAGCACTGGGACATTACAGGCCACTTAAAAGGCCACTCGAATTGGTGCAAAAATTTCATAATAGTCCTCAGGACGGGGCTGAAAATAGTGCGCCTCGTTTCCCTGCTGAATAAAAACTCTTTTCGGCAGCACGTTCAAGGGAGGATGATTACACAGTTTATCTGCTGTAGACTCCTTACGAACCGCAAGACGATACCCCGACACGGCTCCTTGAATTTCCATATAAAAGAATTACGGTGGAAACTGAAGCATAACTCCCGATACGGTAATTGCGATGGATATAACTGAAGAAAAACATGTAAGATCGGTTGTGGCGGTCTCATAAATGCGCATAGACCTGAGGAAGACAAAAACCGTTGAGCACGTGAAAAAGGACAAAGAGGACAAATCAAATAATCGAATACATTTACCCAATTAGAAGATGAAAACCTGTTATGTCCATTTAAATTTAGGATTTAACACCAAAGACGTGAATGACCTTTCGAGTCACCTCCGTAAATTGCTAAGCTACATAGCACTGAAAAATTTGCACGTAATGATCAATGTTGCGACAACAATATTGTTTTACAACTGGGGGTCATTCATTCATTCATTCATTCATCGAATCAACATAGCGAACCATACGCGGCTCGCCGATGGACTGGCGCTGGGATTCCTTGATCCTGGCGATGACATTACCGTTAGTCTTAGCGTTCAGATGCACGTTCCACTAATCTGATTGTCACTGGTGCTATGCTGCACTGCGGGGCCTTTTAATCCAAATGGAACTAGTGCCACGCACACATATGCAAACGGACACAGGCTGCTGACCTACATGTGACTGGCCAATGCCCAGATTTGCCGGCACTCGCCCCAGGGGCTGTTGGGTGCAGTTTGTATACTCCCGTCGAAAGACCACGGTCGACAAAGCCACGTCAAAGTAGGTCGCGCGATACCCCCAAACCACATGCGGTGCCCCTCCGGTTCTAGGGAAGCTCCAGAGAGCCTCGGGGCAGGTAGAGGGCATCGGGGCTGGCATGATGGTGTGAAGGTCCCACATCTCTGACAGCTCATCGGTTCATCACCAGTCGCTCGGTCCTGGAGGTACGGCCTGACAACACTCGTCTCGTCAAGGCGAGTGTGTGTTGTACTCTGAACATATGGGGCCCCACTGTGTGACCTGGCTTCCTGGCTGCCGTCCACCCTGTGCACTGTACACGAGCACAACCTAACGCCCCGGAACGCGGCTCCAAATCCAACAGCTCGGCCCGAGTATGCAAATTTGCCCGGGATCACATTCGGCCTTGTACTCCGGGTGAACGCCATTCTCAAGAGAAAAGTGATTTTTTTTCTTGGTTGGCTCCCCACTCTGGGTACACACTCTCACCCCTAAAGGTTGACCACATTAAGGTTTGACAGGCATAAAAAGATGTGCCACGGCAATACACCGCAGAACGAGGAGATCCGCGGGGACAGGGAAAGTGGACGGGACGAAAAGCCATTGTGAGGTATGTTCCGGGTCATTGAAGCTTCGGATGGGTGGTCTGGATACAATCATTCCAGGTCACCTGCTCACCAAACGGTGGCACACTATGTCTACAGAGCAGCTTTTCACCAACACACACACACACATCTGCGACTTAATAGCCTAGCGTGCTATTTTCGGTTGGACAATCAATGAGGCAGGTGCGGTTGCACCGCATCACACTGGCTGTCCTGCGAGGGAATCCCTGTTCGGAGGGGAAGGACTTCACCCTAACGGAGGAAACTCCCCTCTGCATACTCATGTGGCTGCCATGTGCTCCATTGAAGCCCATTGGTGGTCAATTGCGGTGAAGTAAAGGAGAAAGTCTGTGGGTGTATATAATGCAGAAGCTCGGCTGTGTGCTCATTGCGCCGGTGGGAATAGTGCACTGCGCTACAGGCGCTATGACCTTTTCTGCCTGCCGTGTTTGCTCTCCCTCTCTTTTCCTTCTCTCGCTTTCACACGCTTATCCGCTAGCTCACACACACACACACCTAGCAAGCGCTGTCACAGCAAGCTTTAGCTACCATCAATTACCCACGAAGCTTCCCAGTTTAATGGACAAGGGGCTCGTACAAATCATCGGTGATATAGAGGTGATGGGACAGTAGGGTGCATTTGTTTTAGGCTCCACTGCCGCAGGGGGCGGAAGGTAAAGCCTGTCTCGTTTCCTGCCAATTGCCTTCCTGAGAGTGACCTTTTACGGGATCGCAAGTTTTTGCTCCCGTCGCGGGTTAAAGCCCATACGTTGTGGAGGCTCCAAGTGCGCACGTGTGATGACAGAAACATATGACGCAAACAGAAAGTGAAACAGAAAAACGGCTGGAATCCTGGCAGTTGGGTGTTCAGTGGACTTGGACCCCCTACGCAAAAACGGATTCAATTTCATATTTCTTCACAGATCCATACGATCGGTCAGCTTTCATGTGGGTTTGTTATGTTGACAATTTATTGAACAATTTAAAGTGTTGAAAATGGCCTGCTCTCTTTGATGATGCAATGTTAATCGCTCAACTAACATGCCTGAAAAGTAATGGTTTTCGAGATGAAAGATTTCAGCCCGTCGCCGGCGATATGCAGAATCTGACGCACATCCAATGCAAGGGATGAAGTCAGCGTCACACCCAAAGCCGGTCCTGGTATTCTCTGCCTTGCTCAAGGAGACCAGAAAAAAAACAAAACAAAAACATCCTTAGTATATTGGTCCATGGTACGGCTTGAACATGCAATGCTTCTGATTCACAGGTGATCCAAGACGGGTCCCGACGGGTTTACGCCCTCTACTTCTAAGCAATTAATCAGGTTTGTATCTCAAAATCATGCCTAACCTACCCGGAATACTTGAAAATGGCTTGCTGCTAGAATCACAAGTGACACAGTGAAGGCTGGTGGGTGAGCCTGAGAGCAAAGAAAGGTGAGGGGAAAGTAGACAGTGGGGGGCGGGCGTCGTAGTTATCCGCATCCGACACAAGCTCCGGGAGCAGAATGCGTCAGCACTCCATTCATGTTCCTCTAGTTTTCCACTAGAGAACAAAATGTGAAGGGTGAGACAGCATTCTCGACTGGTATGGTTACCACACTGCATTTTTTTTTCCTCTAACTTTACATAGCCTTAGGCGAGGCACCGAGAGCACATTTAAAATAAATAAGAGTGCAGCGGGACAACGGGAGCAAACTGGTTTTTCAAGAGGTGCATCTCTAAAAAAGGTCTGAGTGCTTTGAGCTCACCCAACTACCTCAGGACACTGCAGAGCGAGCAGAGAGAGAGAGAGGGAGTGTGAGTGAGCGAGCGAGCGAGAGAGAGGGAGAGAGAGCGCAAGATCCAAGCTCGCTCACTCTCTCTCCTTTAGCTGCTACAACGGATCCTTTCCACATCGACGCTACTGTTAACGTCACGCCTGTAAGCCCTGCTCGCACCCTGCGCTCGCCTTGCCTGCCTTGCTGCTCTCTCTCCTGGTCGGACGCCGCGTCGGAGAGGAGGCACTGATCAGCGCCACAAGAGGAGGGGGGGGGATTTTCAGAAGAAAAAGAACAAGAACAAGAGAAAAAGAGGACTGGAAAGCAAGAGGATAAAAGAACGGAGAGAAAGGAGAAACTGCGCACCACCCCTCCTCCTTCCAAACTCACCCCCCCACCCTCGATCAACACCAACACTCCTCTGGGCGACCCCCCCCCCCTTCCTCTCCGACTTCCATCCCCCATCCCGCTCCCCCCCCGCTCTGAAGAAATTGACGGATTATTGGGAAGTGCGCGGGAGGCAGGCTGCAGCTGCTGCTGTGTGCGCTTGGCAAGGATGATGCGCGTGCGTCTGCAATTTGCCGCACGGCCGCAGTGTGCGGCAACTTGACGAGAGGGGACGAGGGGATAAAGACGGCGGGGAAAAGTCGGGAGCCGCGCTGAGCCTTTGCAACCCCTGCCGAGTGCGCAGGAAAAGAGACGAGGGGGGAAAAAAAAAAAAAAAATTCTCGTGGACACGACGCCACATTGAGGATGGAAAGATAGAAGAGCTGTCAGACTGACCAACCGACCCAATGATCAACCACTGAAAAGTGGGCACAGGAATATAAAGAGGAGGAGGAGGAGGAGGGGGGGGGCTTTTTTTTTTTTTTTTTTTTTTTTTTAACCCCCAGATTGTCAATCTCACCTCCGGAGCGCTGCAAACAAAAAGCGAAGAACGCTGGAAAAAGGGACTTGGAATTCTCTTTCAACCTTTTAATTTGGTCCCGTCTGACTCTTTTGGACAATCGTGTCACACGACCAGTGCTATGGAAACCTGGATAAGGTGTCTATCGAGGGGATCAACTGCCGGATTCCAAGGACAAGCGAGGCAAGAGGATCTGACTGCCAGAAGCCAGCAGTGGAGCACTGCTTCTTTGGGAGCCTGAGTGGATTCCTCTATACAATCTTTTTTTTGGTGTTGTTGTTGTTGCTCAAGACACAAACACTCATCATAAAGGGCCTTCGAATCTTTCGGATTGGATGTATGGATTTACAAAAGGGCTCACCCTGGGTTTAGCAGGGCAGTTGTTAAAAGGCTTTCGTTGCTGCTCGGGGAAATACGTGCATCTCAAGTGAGCGCCACAGCTCGTTGCGAGGGGGGCTATATATTCTCTGTTCAAGGACCTGTAATGTTAACTTGAGGTAGGTGTCTAGTGTTTCAACCCCTCTTTGCATCAGTTTGCAACACCCTACCTTCTCGACTTCTGTCTTTGTAGTATGGCTTTTGGTTGCTTAACTTACCACCATGTCCTTCGCATACATGTTGCAATTCAGCCAGCGCCACCTACCCACTCCCCTCACTCCTGAGCAGAGATCATGGGAATACACTGTTAACTAAAGATAGTCAAAAGTCTCCTTCCAATATCATTATGTGCCCTTTCCATCTTCAGTCTCCTTATCCCTTTTAACTTTAGTCCCCCCGTAACACTCAAGTCAGTTAACCATCTCATCTTCCTGTACCCAAACCGCCCCCCCCACACACCACCACCAGCCCCCCAGATGATGCTGAATTATGAATGTGCCACATCATGAGTCTCCTGGGGAGGGTAGCTGCGCATCGTGCCAGGAAAGCCGCCCTACTCTGTGTAGTGTTTCTGATGGCACGAGCATGGAGCAGCGCCTCCCTGGCCTTAGGGGCGGCGGCCTCTCAAGGACCCCAGAGCTGTCCCCCACAGTGCTCTTGCAGTAATCAGCAGGGGAAGGTGGTTTGCACCCGACGGGGCCTCACTCGCGTGCCCCCGGGCATACCGGCCAACACGCGACACCTCAATCTGATGGAAAACGCCATTGAGGCGGTGCAGGCTGACTCGTTCCGCCACCTGCACCACCTTGAGGTGCTCCAGCTTGGGCGAAATGCCATTCGGCAGATTGAGGTGGGTGCGTTTAATGGACTCACCAGCCTCAACACTCTAGAGCTGTTTGACAACCGGTTGACGGTGGTGCCTAGTGGGGCCTTTGAGTACCTGTCCAAACTAAGAGAACTGTGGCTGAGGAACAACCCCATTGAGAGCATTCCTTCCTATGCCTTTAACCGGGTGCCCTCCCTGATGCGACTGGACCTTGGCGAGTTGCGGAAACTGGAGTACATCTCAGAGGGAGCTTTCGAAGGCCTACAAAATCTCAAGTACCTCAACTTGGGCATGTGCAACATCAGGGGCGATATGCCAAACATGAGTCCCCTTAAGGGCCTGGAGGAGCTGGAGATCTCCGAAAATCACTTCGCTGTGATAAAGCCAAGCTCCTTTAAAGGCCTGAAGTCGCTGAAAAAGCTATGGGTGATGAACTCGCAGATAACCATGATAGAACGCAATGCCTTTGATGACTTACCGTCACTGGTGGAGCTGAATCTCGCCCATAATAACCTGAGCGCTGTGCCCCACGATCTGTTCTCCCCGCTCAGGTACCTGGTGGAGCTCCATCTCCACCATAATCCTTGGAACTGTGGCTGCGATGCTGTATGGTTAGCACGCTGGCTAAGGGAATACATCCCCACAAACTCGACTTGCTGTGGACGCTGCCAGTCACCGGCCAACATGAGAGGCCGACAGCTCGTGGAGGTGGACCGAGGTGAGGGAGCTGCAACCCAGTGTTCCGCTCCATTCATTGCCGATGCGCCAAGGGATTTTAACATCTCGGCTGGGAGAGTCGCTGAGCTTCGCTGTCGCACGGCCCAGATGTCTTCAGTACGCTGGCTCCTGCCCAATGGGACTATCCTGACTCACGCCTCCAGTCATCTGAGGATATCTGTACTTAACGATGGCACCTTAAATTTTTCAAATGTCCTGGCCGTTGACACAGGCACATACACCTGCATGGTATCCAATGCAGCCGGCAGGTCCAATGCTTCGGCCTACCTCAATGTGAGTGCGGCTGAGCTCAACACATCCAACTTGAGCTACTTCACAACTGTCACAGTGGAGGTCTTGGGCCCGACCAAAGAGATGCCCAAACCCAAGAAGACCACGACGACATCTGCTGCTACTGCAGTGGCTGGCGTAGCGGGAGGAGGACTGGGCCTTGGAACAACCACCACAACTGCCTCACCCTCCGTCTTTCAGCCAGTGTTCATCTCCACACCAACTGTGTTGCTGCAAAGCACCGACAGCCCACCTGGTGCAGCCAAGCCATCTGCAGTGCCCGGACTCAAAGGGGCAACCGGCAAGCCTGGCAAGTCTGGCCCGAGTCTGGATGAGGTCATGAAAACCACCAAGATTATAATCGGCTGCTTTGTGGCAGTAACGCTCATGGCTGCCGTGATGCTCATTGCCTTCTACAAACTGAGAAAGCGCCACCAGCAGAGGAGTACGGTGGCGGCTGCTCGCACCGTGGAAATCATCCAGGTTGACGAGGAGGACCTTCCACCACCGGCTTCTGCGGCTCAAGAGACAGCTCTGACACTACCTGAAATTAGAGACCATAATAGCATACACAAACTGGACTATTTCAGTCACAAGACAAACTACGGCTATAACAAACCCAAGGCCGAATACATACCTCAGCCTGATTTCACCCTTCACAAGCCGAAAGCAGAGTATACGACATACAAGCCCAACATGGACTTCCATGGCCACAAGTCCGTCCAAGACTACAGCACTCGCAAATCTACGCCAGATTTTAGCCTCCATAGACCAAAGCTTGACTACAGCCCCTTCAGACAGGACTACAACACTCACAAATCCAAAGCAGAAAACAGTCCGTTCAAACCAGATTTTGGGACTCACCCGAAAGCAAGGTCGGACTACAGCCCTTTCAAATCAGACTACAGCACTCATCCGAGGCAAAAGACTGACTTCAGCCCATTCAAAAGAGATTATAGTACCCAACCAAAATCCAAACATGATTACAGCCCATTAAGGTCAGACTACAACACTCAGCATAAACACAAGGTTGAATATAGCCCATTCAAGCACGACTTTGGGACTCACCCGAGACCTAAACCGGATTACAGTCCATTTAAGGCGGGGTACAGCACTCAGCCGAAACCCAAAACGGACTACAGTGTCCAGAAATGTAAACCCGACAGCAACTACAAACCCAAGGACCCTTACAACGCTTTTAAGGCGGACTTCAGCCCGCACAAAGCGGACTTCAGCGCCTTTAAATCGCAATTCAGTCCCCACGCCCAGAGACCCAAAATGGATTACAGTCCACACAAGGTGGACTACAGTCCCCATAAAATGGACTTCTGCACCATGAAGCCAAAATACAACACCTACAAACCGAGTGGTCACGGGGCCAAATGGACAGAGAACAACGTGGGGAATTCTTTGCCCCGGACCTTGCCCAGCACCATCACAGCAATGGCCGAGCCCTTTGTCATTAAAACTCACACCAAGGAGAAAGTACAGGAGACTCAGATTTAAAAAATGTTTAGATAGCCCACCCTTAGGCCCCAGCTATTGCCCGCCGAGCCACACCCTTTATCCTTACCCCCACTTAAATCATGCAATAGAATGCACAATGGTAAAAAAGGACAGAAATGACTATTTTGTACAGAGCAGGCGCAAAGACTGGCAAGTTGTTGTTGTACATGCTTATAAATAAATAAATGATATATATATATATATATATATATATATATATATATATATATATATATATATATATATATGGAAACATTGAAACTACCATGAGCTGGTGACAGAGATACATATATTAAAAAGAAAATGAAACTATTTTCTAACTTGTAACTTCTATTTAAAATATGTTGTTTTAGAAACTGTCTTAACTTTGACAAATGAGGGTAGTGTTGTTTAAAAAGAAAAAAAACAAAAACAAAAACAAAAAAAAAACAAGGGGGGGCTGGGCATTCTGTGAGATTTTTACACCGTGCTACTGAGAATGCAGTGATGAGAGGAAATATTTATACAAAAAAAAAGTCCTTTCTTTAACAAAAAAAAAAAAACAAACAAACAAAAAAAGGTCAGCGTTGATCTTTACAGGTTTATCTTGTAAAAGCACCAAGAATTTGTACCGTGCCAAATGTTATAAATGCAATAAAAAGATTTTTTTTGTAAGAAACACACAATGGAATATGCTGTAGTTTCCTGTTCTCCTGGTGTATTTCTGTAAAGATCAGCCAATTGCTGTAGATACTGCAGCAAGATGCAGCGGTATTGCTTTTAACCCCGTGCATGCCGAATGACTCAGATGTGAATCACAGTGCAGGGGTCCTACGCTGCTTATCCCTCCCCAGTTGCTACACTCGTGACATTATAGCTTGAAGCCACAGTCCGATATCGTGCTGGTCAACGGATTAGTAGATGCCTACATTGATGTAATATTAAAGATGAAAAAATGGCAACAATTGTTCACCCGCCACTGACGAGGGAAACCTCTTCCGGGGTGAGGCATTTACGAGCTGACGTGGTCGCACGTCAAAGAGTCAAAGGGTGATAAATTCGGGTGGAACGGCGACTCAACTGTTGAAGACGTCATCTCGCCCGGAAAATATAGATCCTCATTTCACTTTTCATTGCGCTGCCAGCTGTTGTGCCTTCATCAATCAGCATGGTGGGAGACGTGTGTGTGTGTGTGTGTGTGTGCGGGGTGGGGGGGGCTTTTTAGGGTGACAAATGTGTGCAGGTCTCACCGTTAACTGGGCATTCTTCATTTCTGACACGACCGCCCCCCCTTTATCATAATGTGGCTACGCAGATTAGCGCCTGACAAAGGGCAATAACATGCAACATATGTGGCAGTCTGCAGTTTGTCTTATTCGCTCGCAAAAAGGCAGGAAAGGTATGCTAAACGGCCACTTAAAAAAAATAAAATACAATAAAAAATCTAGGGAATACAGCTAGTAAACAAAACGAATGACAGCTTGCGTTTTGCGTATGAAAGTGGAGACCAGCTTCCAGTTTTCCACGGCAAAATCTGAGTGCATCCTGATTCATTTTCGTGTTGAATGAACAAAAGCCTGACGGATATGAAAAGTCACACCAGCTTTCTTTGATTTGTGTGCATGATGGGAAAAGTTTGGACACTCCTGCTCTACATGAAAGATGAAAGACTACTACAAAACCCCTCCGTCTGACATCGGAAGCCTTGATTGTCAGCAAATGTTGTGAATATCAAGGTAAATCAAAACAAAAGAAGCTTCAAACTGAATCATCCGACCCAAAGGACAATAGTAGGAGTGTATTTTAGATGACAAGTTTACATAACCGGACTGACCAGGAATTGGGAGTTTGGAGTGGGCTGGTTGCGTACCTGCAGTCTAAAAAAAAAAAAAGACGGCGTAGCGGTTAGCTTAGGGCGCCTAATGATGTCCAGAGAGAGAGAGAGAGAGAGAGAGTGATGTGTGTGTTTGTGTGGCATGGCACTTTGAATTCGGGAGTTTTGTGTTCTCATCTTGTGTCAAACTGGGGGGGGGGAACGGGAAGGAACTGGATGTTCCGGCGCAGGAAGGCTCGTGGCGTCAGTGGAGGACGGCGCGATAATAACACGGAGGGGGGTCTGCTTTAATGCTAAAGGGCTGCGGCTTAATTAGTACCTTGTCAGATGTGAGCTCCGCTTCCCTCTAATAATTGTCATTGGACTGTGGGGAGAGAGGGATGGTGGGGTGGCGATTGTAAGCCCACCGCAGTGCAGCATGCGCTCGCTCGCTCGCTGGGCCCGACAAAAATCACTTACGGTGACACTGACGAAGGCTTTGCTCGCCGTTTCGGGTTTTGCGTTGATGAGTCAGCCTGCGTTTTAAATATTTGAGCGCATTCTGCAAACAGCACGAGATGTAAAGCCTGTCAGCATTTCACTGGGGCGGCGGGCGGGGAGGGGAGACTTTGGGGAGGGAAAAAAAAAAAAAAAAAAAACAACAACAAAGAAACAACATTTGCAATCCTATCGCAAAGGCTGACACAAGCCAAAGTAAATTTGCTTAGTTTATGTACGTACATCGGTCTCAAACTGGTAATGTTACGACAAATGACAATCAGCGCGCAAATTGCGCCAGCGCATTCCGGCTTCCGATGGCGTGACGTTCTTTCATGTGTGTGCTATAAAAGGCCTCTTGTCATGCTCATCAGTCAACGCGGCCGTGGGGTCATCCGTCAGCCAATGGGCTCGGCCGTTACTGAAGGGCACGTCTCCTTGGGAAACGCTCCGCTCCATCTCTCCCTCCTGTTTCTTTTTTTTTTTTTTTTTTTTTTTTTCTCCCTCTCCCTACCCTTCCTCCCATCCTCACCCCGCTCATCCGGTTTATCAGCAATCATGGAAGAGGAAGTAAATGGAGGACGTAGGAAGTTACATAAATGGAATCGTAGCGATAAAAAAATCAAAGAACAAAAAGTGATTTAAAAAAATTTATTTTTTTTAAAAGATGGAGGGAAAAAAAAAAAAAAAGAACAGGTGCGGTAAAAGGGAGAGCAGCGGCGCAGGGAAAAGGAAGCGAGCGGCGCAAATGTGATGCAAGAGTGCCAGCTACAGATGGAACGGGGGATATGAACGCCAGGGCCATGTGGCCACCGCGGGAGGAGGAGGAGGAGGACAGCGATGAGGCGGGAGGGCGGGGCGGTGGACGTGAACTGCTGATACAAGTGATGGACAGGACCGTTGGGAGTAGTTAAGGAGTGGTGGGCGCTGGTCGGAGAGAATATGAGGGTGGGAGGTTCATGAGGTCAGCACAAACGCGACTGTGGGGGTGGGGGGGTGGGGGGTGCAATTACTGGCAAAATACACGCGTGCGCACGACGCTGCAGTTAACAGGTCAAAGCACTGCAATAGCAGCGGATAAAGATCAGAAATTAGGACCCAAGTCTGCTGGTGGGGGGGGGGGGGGGAATCTAGATGAAAAGTGTAACGTGATCTGGTGTAATAATTACGCATTTACATTGTTTCTTTTTTCAATTATTATTATTTTTTTAAACAAGGACAGCTTCAAGCTAGTTTTGGTGGGGTTGCACGAGCTGGTGATCATAAGATTCAAAGTGTAATGGCAGCCTGGTTTAAAAAAAAACCCAAAAAAAAAAACCACATTTACCTTCCCTTTTTAATGGATTTCTTTTTTTCCCCCCCGTTACAATCTTTTAAATAGGGTTTCTGTGGCATGCGCGCCCTTGGTGGTGTGCAAGATTAAGAGTGGAATGGTACTCATCTATAATAATTATACATTTAGATTGTTTTTGTTCCCGGATTTTAAAAAAAATAAAAACAGCTTAAAACAGGATTAGCCAAACTGTGCTGGTGAGGTAATAACGCAAGTGCCCTCCCAAGGCATCCTGGTATCGGAGTTCCATATTTAAATGATTTGTTTTTTCTTTTTATAAGGACAGCTTCAAACAAGATTCCGCAAAGTGTGGCGTGTGAAATCCTAATGGTACCCGAGCACCTACCATGGGGTGTGCCTGGCGTCATTATTACACATTGAAATAGTTTTTGTTGTGTTGTTTCTTTTAACAAGATGGGATTTTATGAGTTAAAATGTTTTTTTTGTGTGTTTTTTTTTTCGGGTTATAGGGTGGGAGGGTGCTGAAGAGGTTGCGTCGTTTAAAACGTTTGAGAAAGCTAGCCAAAAACAACAGAAGACTGATAAGATTAAGTGTCATTAGCGAGACTTCAAATACTGGAATAATCAGCATTTTAACCGTAATCGCCCACGTTGCCAGGCATACTCGCAAAGCCGCAAAGTAAGCAAGCTTGCAACCGCCCAAAAGAAGCATCTTCACAAATTAGTCAACGCTCTGCACGCGGCTCCGAACTACGTTTAGCGGCGCACGTACGCTGTGACTGGCCGGTCTGCTAGTGCAGCAGGCTATTCTGAGCAGGCCTGCGAGCGTGTTGCCTAGTGAGTCAACATGAGTCAGGGCCAGCCAGATAGTGCGCTTTGGTCCTCGTGTCAAACCAAGGCCCCGGACAGCTTTCAGAATAATTCACGTGTCGAGATATTGTTTCATACATTCGCCTCATCTTGATAATATGTGTTTTTGCTGTTACAAATGGTGTGAAATGAAATAGCCGTATCTTTGCCGATCTATCGCTTAGGCTCGTGAGCAAAACTGTCAGATACATGCTCGATTGTGGCAGTGAAGTCAACACAACTTACACCGAGCGGCAGTTTGGCACATAGTGAACAATTCTGCAAAAAAAAAAAAAAAAGCAACTTCAAGCTTGTCCAATTCCATACTCTGTTGACGTTTACTGTCAAACCAAACAAATGACGTATCAAATTGGTGCCTCTTTGTTTGAGCAACAAATATTTGAATTCAAAGTGCTAACAACACGTGTAAAGTTCTCTTTTTTTGCTCTGTGCAAAAAAATGACTACCGTAATGTTACTGCAGCTAACTGAGAAGTTGTGACCTTCTATTTCATGTATATCAGTGTGTATTATATTGACACATGGTGGCCAAAGCACGCACACCGGATGAGACAAAATGAATTAATCATGATGTACGAACAGTTTAATTATTTACATTCTATTTAACTAAATTAACACAGTGTTTTTAGAGGGCAAAAAAACCCCTATACTGCATTGTAGAAAATTCTCTCCTAAAGGTCGACCACTCGTGTGTTGACGCCCCACCAGCAGACTTTTTTTGTTTTCGTTTTTGAAAAAGATCACCCGTGTTTCCGCAGGGACCAGAGACGATGGGGGTTGTGTTGCGGGAGGAGGGGCCTCGTTTTTTTTTTTTTTTTACGAGCCCGTCCGGCGGGCCGAGGCCGAGTTTGCGTCGTAAATCACGTCCAGGGCGAGAGAGGGACAGCGGCAAATGGGGCATATGTGAGGAAGGGAGGGGGTAACCACTGATGAAGACGCAAACACAAGCAGGGCGGGGGGAAAGAAAGTTATTGGCTGTAAACTTAACGGCATTTCTTTTTAGATTTACGGCCCAATACAAATCATAATCACGGGGCTGAAAATACAACTCATTGGACAGGCGCATGCTCAGATTATTGAAGTCATTTTTGTGCTACTAAAAACACAACTTTGGGCTCAGACAGGGTGTCCAACTTTGTGTATTTACGAGTGCTGTCAAGCGAATTAATCGCAAACCTTTCCATAATTGATCGCGATTAATCGCATGTTTCAACTACAATTTTTTGCAAACCTTGGAACCAATATTTACTTGATTAAAATCTTGGAATTAATGTGGAAAAAAACTAGGCTAATAGCTCTCTTTGATCCTTGAATACGATTCTTATCCTGTACAATACAAATGTTGAGCGATACACCAAAGATGTACAAATAATATGGTATTTGAATTTGGCTGTGCAAAACGCGCAAAGTATTTGGGATTTCTCCAATGAGCCGTCAAGCAACTTTTTAAAGTAAAACTACGTAAAAGTCCGTCTTTGCGACGGTGACTCTCCTCGAAGTTTGGCCGCACAGCGAGCAGAGGTCAGCTGCTACTGGAAGTAAATAAAACTGAGTTAACTGAGTTAATTTTTTTTTAGTGCGTTATGAAATTTAAATTAATCTCCATAGTTAATGCTTTCATTTTGACAGCCATGCTATTTTCCTTTGGTCAGTCACAAAGGATTGTGGCTGTGATGGAAAAAAATAAGGAGATTGGTTTTCCGTCAAGTAAACCCTGTGAGAGTTCTAGACGACTGTTCTGGGCGGGGGGGGGGGATTTCATTTTTTCTCAGCGAGGAATAAATGTCTGGCTGCAGACATTTGGGGGATTGAGCAGGGGTGGAATTGGGGTGATAAAATGGCTCCCTGAATTGCTGCAGACATTGAAGAAAAAGGCGGCGGAGGACAGAAAAAAAGAATTAACAAGGCCAAATGTTATTTATGACTTTCTATGAGAGCAGGGCCAAGCAACTGGAGGGCAAAAGTGTGAGAGAAATATTGACACTCGGTAGAGATAGTAATTGTCGCGTGGCGCCAGCCGGACTTAAAACGTTGATCGTGCCGATGCTGCGCTATGCTGAGCGGGCCGCGCGATGAAAGCAATGTCAAGATGAAAGCGGCGACGGGCTGCGTGGATCACTCGCACATTTTCATGTCGGGGCAGAAAATTATTCAGGCGCTGCGGCAAACGCCGGCATACGTAAATAAGAGCTCATCAAGGCCGAGCGAGCTGTCAAGTCAATGTTATTTACTATTAAGTAGCATCTGAATGAGGGTTGGGACAAACTATTGATAGTAGATAGAATATACCGTTTCGGCAACGGATACATTATTGATACAGATGGAAAGGTACATCAATAGTGATGCATCGTATGAGGGTTTTCATCCATTACATTCAATATTGCGCAATCACTGTTGCGCTTTTGTTGCATTAACTCATTCGCTGCCATCGACGAATTTACTCGTCTTTTCACAGCCCAGCCGTTCAATCCCAGGAATTTATTGATATTTTTTCTTCAGTTTTTTTTTCTTTCCAAACGTTAGAGTAAAAGAGGGTCTGAAAATGTCTGGCGGTGAATGAGTTAATGACATATCATGAGTTACTAAGTTCTCTGTAGTCGAAATGATAATGGACATGCCGCTCCCTCGAAACAGACAAGACGGCACATTAAGATGGGCCGACGCTAAAAAAAAAAAAAAAAAAAAAAAAAAAGTTTCATCAGGAAAAACCTCAGAGGAACTTCGGCATCAAAGAGGCAGCAACGGGTGAACTTGGCGGGGGGGAATGAAACAGCCTTGTTAGATGTCTTAAAGCCGATATGGGAGGAAAGACTAAAAGCAAAAGGGAGGGAGGGAATCAATTAAATTCCTAAGACCGTGGAGGTAATCCGGAAAGATCCGGGCAAATTGGTGGGCTTTGTTTCAGGAAATGATTCATGAAGTTTTTGATGTGCAAGTGATGCATTTCAATAAAAGGGAACCTGCGGAAATGTTGGCGAACTCTCGGTAAGACCAGCCCACAATATGATGACTTTAAGCAATGTGAAAAATAGACTTCTTGCTCAATAATGTTTACCATGAAAATATTGCCTGATGAATTGCCAATGAACTCAGATTTGAATCGGGTCTCAGAAACAGCGGTTAATGAAACATTCATTTTCCAAGTAATTTATACGGTAAAAGTTTGTGGAAGACGCTGCTATTTTTTTTTTTTTTTTTCTTTGCAAGTAAGCGTTGCATGACTGTCAGTAAAAAAAAAAAAATACAGCGAATCCCGAAATGACCCTTTAACGCAGCCCCCAAGGCCGTGTTCTGTCTGAAGCGAGCTACGGCCCTTTTCCGAGTATAAAAGCCCACATTCTTTGAACGAGCCAATTTTCCTGAAGGGACAACCGCTCCGTCGGGGCGAGCCGGCACAGAGCAGATGATTTTATAAAGACGTCGACACGGAAAGCGGAATCAACGGTTGGGGGGGGGGGCGGGGGGGGGCAGGAGAGTAGACTTGGCAAGTGCTCGGCCTCCCACTCGCTTGGCAGCGCAGGCACAAACTGTTTGCTCACAGCGGTACATGCGTCCATTAGCATTGTTCCAGGAGATAATAACTTGCCGTGCGCGCTTTGAGTGTCGCTTCTCCGCCAAAAGTGGCAAAACCGGTGGTAAGGTGGCGGGCGGACGAACGAACGAACGTGGCAAATGTAAAAACATAGCTATCGTACGCTAATATAGAGCGCGTTTGCTGGATAACTTGATCGAATAATATCAATGAGCGGTTTTATTGTATTTGGTGGCTCACCATATTATACTAGGGTGTAATGGATGCAACGAGTCAACCAAGCCCAAGATTCAATTTTCAGTTCCCGATTTGCGATTTGACTCGATTTTGAAAAAAAATGGCTACCATGCCCGTCGTCTCTGTGCACTAGTGTGTTTCCGCAGACATCCACAAACGCAATATGTTTGAGGCTATCAATAATAATATTATATAAATAATAGATAAATTAATAATAAATTGAAGTTTGGCGCAAAAGCATCATTTGATCTGCACATTCAAAATGTGCTATGCATCTGGAATGAAAAAAAACGTCTCAAGACATCATTTTCTAGATGAATTCAATCAACTCGATTTTCAATTAGTGGAATCGATTAATCGGGGTGAATCGATTTTTGATTCACCCCTACTACATACCAAAAAAAAACCCAAACTTAATTCATAATCAAGCCTAGTAATTAATTAGACATGATTTTCATCTACCTTCATTTGTCACTGTCACACTGTCACTTTTCGTCCAAGTTATCAATTATCGTGTAGTTGGAAAACTACGGCGCTATGAAGAGTTACTCTGCAACCGCTTTCCGTGGAAGCCAGTGTGTCAGCTTTTTAAGAGCTTCACGGCCAGCAGGCGTCTTGGAAGAACCAAGATAAGCTCGCAAAAAACCTTGGCTGGAGTTGAACCAAACAGCTCAGCCAGATGTTTTGAATTGCACCGTAACGTCGGAAGCGAATCAGCCTGGATCCTGCAAAGTGTCGATTGATGAACGCGATGACGATTACTCCAATTAAATGTAGGTCTTTGCAGCAGAATGAAGCAAACGTTTGGGCTTTGAAGAGATCTGAGCCGGCGACCGAAGCCTTTCAAGAAAGCCACAGTGCCCCTGCCAGCGTTTCATGGCACCTCCCATGCATACATGCCGAGGGGGGTTTTATAGATTTCTATAGTGCACGAGCGTCTCTCAAGTCTGTCGCCCACTGCTGCCATTATCATTATCTGAATTCAAAGCTCACAGCCCGATCCCCCTGATGTTTTTTTTTTTTTTTTTTTTTTTTTTTTTGCTTTAATTCCAATAAGATTTTGCCAGGCTCGTCCGTCCCTTTATGTCCCCAAGTCCCCTTTGGGAAAACACAGGAAAAGAAAGGCGGGGAGGTGGTGGATGAGGTTGCGGGATGAGGACGGAGAGTTGCTGATCGCTGACACAGGCGCCGAGATAGCCGCCACGTCTTGTAAAGGAACGGAAGGGGATGCTGAGATGGGCGCAGGATTGAGGACGGATGCTGGGCTAAGCTGGTCAAGGATTACCGCCTTTAAAATCTTTCCTCGTCGCAGGCTTCATTTTTATTTATTCTTATCTGTCAAGCTGGCGGGTGCGCAGAGATAAAAAAAAAAAAAAAAAAAAAAAGAAATATATGAAAACATGCGAGGGAAAGCGTAAGGAATTGGAGACATAATGGGGGTGGCGGGTCAGTGGTGCGGGGCTCTCTCCTCAACAGGGGCCCGGATGCTGATAAGCAAGTAAATAAAGGCCGGGCGTTTAATATTGAAAAAACTGACACAAGCTGTTTTCACAAGATATTCAGTAAGCAGTTGTTTGCATTTCTAGTCAAATTTAAGTCGAACTTTAAAAAAAAACAACAAAAAAAACACAGCTACAGCTAAGATCAGCTTAGATCAAATTGTGTGAGAGTTGAGGACTGTCCAAACTTTTTCCACAGAGACAAGTCAAGAAAAAAGGGAAGAGAGGACTCGCTTCACCTTATGTTTAGGAAAGAAACTAAAAACCACAGCACCGCCTTGCCACTAAACTTTTCGAACTTATCTGCAAAAATAACAGGACGCTAACTGGCTAACACCGATTCTGACGATGCAGCGTCTCTCTTTGATTCATGCCACAAGAAATGTGCCGGAATCGGCGGCGGGCAGGTTACACCTTTGCTCATCGACGGTTCAAGGTTTCGACGGCAACGTCGACGGCTGTGTGGTCTACATCGGCAAACTGCGCCACCGCCCGGGCGGCGCCGCGTGCTAATATGCTGCATTAGCAACAAGCGCTTTGACAAATGCATGACATGTTAGATTTGTCGAGATGTCCGGGTATTAAAATAATCCCGACCGAGAATGGAATTGGTCCAAATGCTAGTTGACAACAAAGCTATATCAAGTTAGAGCAGGGCAGGCTAGTTCAATCCAAAAAAAAAAAAAAAAAAAAAAATGGTCGATGCGACGCACAGATGCTCAACTTAGATTGATTCTTTCTTCCTTAGCAACGCAGTTGACAAGCAGAGTGTGATCGAGCAGAAAGAAATATGATGGGGATCAGTCTCCCACAAAATGATTTCAAAAGGGTAAATTAACGCTCAGTCAATGAACTACATGTGAAATATTCATTTATTCTATAGCCTATAGATTGTTGAGCGAGGCATCCCAGTCCAGAGAAATAATCTACCAACCCCCTAGACCTTCCTCCCATCAATCAACCAACCCATCTGGTGTACCTTTACACTAGCGCTGTCAAGCGATTCACATTTTTTCAACTAATTAATCGCAACGTTTTCCATAATTGATCGCGATTAATCGCATTTTTCAACTACATTTTTTTTTTCGAAGCTTGGAACCGATATTTACTTGAGTAAAACCTTGGAATTAATGTGGGGAAAAGAAAAGAAAAGGATATTTCGATTCAAAGACTGTTCTAATAGCTTTCTTTAATCCTTGACTACGGTTCTTGTCCTGTAAAAATACAACAGTTGAACGATACACCAAAGATGAAAGTGTGCAAATTATTTTTGGATTTCTCCAATGAGCTGTCCAGCAACTTTTTAAAGTAAAACTATGTAAAAAGTCTGTCTTTGCAACAGTGACCCTCCTTGAAGTTTGACTGCACAGTGAACTGAGGTCAGCTGCTACGGGAAGGAAATAAAACTGAGTTAACTGAGTTATTTTGTTTTTTTGTGCGTTATGAAATTTAAATTAATCTCCATAGTTAATTCTTTCATTTTGACAGCCCTAAAAAAATATATATAAATAAACTCCTGGGATCGAATGGTTCGACTGTGAAAAGACAAATAAATACGTCAATGGCGGTGAATGAGTTAACTGAGGTTTTTTTTTTTCCTTTTTAAGTGCGTTCTGAAATTCAAATTCGTCACCATAGTTAATGCTTTAATTTTGACAGCCCTACTTTATACCTATCCACCAAGCTACCAATCTACTGTCTATCCGTCCACCTTTCTGTCCATCCGTCACCCTGCCAAGCAGTGAATTACATGTCTCAATGCTCTTCAATACACTTCACAGAACAGCACCTCTTCACACAAACGTGAGTAGAAAGACGGTTATTATCCCGTCAGAGCCCAATTCAATAAGTCCAATTTTACCGACAATGACAACCGAGTCAAATAAGGCGAAAGAACTAGACGGGTCGGGGGGGGGGGGGGGGAAGCAGAATAGTGACCTAGCGAATGAAGTGTATTGCAGCTCGAGTGGCATCAGCGTTTTCATTCCGTTGCCGCTAATTGACGGCAAAGAGCACTGCGGTGCCCTTCAGGTAGGAGGGGAAAAGGACCGAGAGGATTCGGCCGGTCCCCGGGCGCCCAGCGACCGTGTCTTTGAACTGTTTGCAGAGTGTATGTTTATCAAGAGTGGCTGGCCAAGTTGCCATTCCATCACACACACGCACACACACTTGACGCGCAAGGTCGTCCTCGTAAACGAGTCGGGGCAATAAAGCGGTAAGCAGGTTTCTCCCTTCGCTCTCATCGCGCCATCTCTATTCAGGCCCATCCATCTCCCCGCCGCCGTAATGGCATGAAAGCAGTTATGTGGGTCGCCCTATTCGCAGCCCGGGGCCATAATTCACCATTTTCAAGGGTTAGCGCTCGTCCGCGCGCTCGCTCCCTCCCCTCACGCACGAGTGCAAAAAAAAACAAAAAAAAAAAAAAAAAAAGAAGATAAGACCATCTCCGGCGGGGATCAGATGGTCAGTTCCGGTTGCCATAAAAGCTATTTATGTTCATAAAAGCGCTTTAATATTTCCTCGGTTGCATTTTTTATTTATTTTTTTTTTATTTTTTAAAAGGCCGTCATCTCAGGAAACATGGAATAAATCTAGCAGAGGAGCCATTTTTTCATTTGGTGGGGATGACCGGGACTCAACAGTGGGTGGAATGACGACTCGGCTCGTAAAGCAACAACAACGCGACTGTGCGCAACGCAAACATGATTCGGCAAAGATTAGCCGCGCGGGCTCTAATTAATCTGCCGGAGAGATTTTACAGAGTAAAACCGGCCTTTATGCGGTGATCAGCTTTACATACTGTCCCAACCGCCGGTCAAGCTGTCGATCCGCGTTTACGAACGCGCGAGGGTGCCCTCGTCTCCGTGGCCGTAAAGGGGCTGTAATCTACGATACGAGGCTGTCTGCAGTGCGCGATGGTGGTTTGTTTAACTACAGAGTGTGGTGTGGAAAAAAAGGACCCAGGGGGGCCGCTCGCTGTTGCCCCCCCCCCATCCCCACCCACCTCCTCCCGTCTGTCTCGTTTCACTGGGCAGGAAACCACGGCATACATTATGCAGCATCTTCCTCGGATGCACATTTCGCATGCTGATGGGTAGCATACGACTTGGGGGGGGGGGGAACGAGCGAAAAGCAAGTACCTGCAGGAAAGGTCGTTACGATGAAAGAGACACTGCCGACACCTGCCTAGCTGCGGGAGTCGCATAATCGGCCTCGCGCCAAAATAATTCCCGGCGGGATTGGAAATCAATGCGAGCGCACGGACGCCGCGGTGGATGCGGTCCTGCGTGGCCCCCAAAGGCAAAATAAGAGACGTAAAAAGAAGCTCGGATGTATGAAGGACTCACGCCGGGGGGGTGGCGGGGGAGGGCCCCCCCGCGCGAGTGCGGGGAATGATAAGTGAATTGATTCACAGTCGCACTGCCCACGTGATGGTCGAACCGATTGCTACAGAGACTCTAAATAAACTTGATGAATCGGTCAATTAAGATTGGAGAATCCTGCTGATTGGACGGGAAGTTCCAAGAAAGTTACTTACAAGCAGCCGCGATCAGGTCGCAAATGAAATCGAGGCAATCTGAGCAGCGCGACGACAGCTACCACTCCCGGTCCAGGTGTGCATATGCTTCGATCACTTGATCCTGATTATCGTGACGATTATTCGATCCGATAATTAAAAGGCTTGGCCCCCGAAATCCAGTAGTCAATTTACTAGTGCTAGGGATGTACTGATTCATAGAAAAAAAAAATCGATTTAAAATCGATTCACCCGATTCGATTAATCGAAAATCACATTTTTGATCCCATGATCCACGTTCAAGATGCTCGGCCATTTTGTCAGTGCCATCAAAAAAAATAAAAAATGGGTAGGTGGTATCTGTAAGGGCGCCCGGCATCAAAACTGTGCTCAACAAAATCACACGCTGTGGCCTGATGGGACGAGCTGATAGTCGCAACAACAACATAAAGAGCCATCAGATAATGAGGCCATTGCAGATTTGGTCGGAGCGGGGTAATCAGGCGTAAAATCGCCCAGATTTGACGAGCACACGACCGTCGAGACTCTGTCATGTGCTGGATTTGTTGCGATAGGCAAAATGTGGGCGAAGAAATTAAGCGAGAGGCCTACTGGGGTAAGGGTTCGTTAGTACACCACATGAACAAGGTTGTCAAGACTTCAAACGGAGGTGGCAACGCGGTGTCCAACTCAGCCAGATCTCCCTAATTCCGCTGTCTGACTACAGTTACATAACATATCGGATAACTGCGGCAAATTGGCAGAATCTCGACGCAGGTTGCCCGACATCGTTGACCTCGCCGACGTCGCCGTCTCGACTCATTAAAAATGCAGCGCGCTGCAATGGGGAATCGTTTTAAGGCCGCCTCGTTGGCTTCCGCTTTTTACGAATGCAACAGGACATGAGCGATTGTGTCCCGTCTCGAGTTGACTCATCCTGGGGGGGGGGGGGAAAGGCTTTGGAAAAACAAAAACACCTCCCTGCTGAGGTTAGGTTTTGATGTCGCAACCCAGGAGAAAATCGACAAAGGCTCACCGCTTTTTATTTTTTTTTTTTTTTTTTTTGGGCTGTAAAGGGGAGGGCAGGTGAGAGAAATTAAATAGAAAGACGGAAGAAAAAAGCAGAAGGGAATGTCTGGAGAGTGATGCGATTACAGGCACAATGTTTCTGTGGAGCCAACTCACGCTGGGAACTCTCCCGGAAAAAAGAAAACAACACAACACACCGAGAGTGGCAAAAAGCTACAAGGTGAGGGATTACGGAAGACCAAACGAGGGGAGAGAAAATCTATGGCGACAGAGAACTGGCAACGAGGTTTTCTGTTTCAATGCTCCTCTCCGAGGTTGCAAAAGAACAAAAAAACACTTGGTGGCGACCATCACCAGAAATAACATTGAAATGCCAGTATGGACAATCGAGCATGACATCCGACCGATTACTTACGACACGTACGTCAAAAGCATCCAGGCATTTGGGGGAAAATTTTCTAAACAAAGGCATTTGGGCTCTGCTTGAGCGTTTCACACACTTGCAAAACTTTGTAGTAGATGATCGATTCCATCATCAATTTTCAGCTCCCCATTTTCGATTCCATTTTTGAAAAATTGCGACCATGCTGTGCCCCTGCGCGCTAGTGTGGTTCTGCAGCCGCCCACAAACGCAATGATGAGCGACACATTCAAAATGTGCTATGCATTTGGAATGAAAATTTTTTTTCGAGACATCATTTTCTAGATGAATTTAATCAACTCCACTTTTCGATTAACTTGGGCGAATCGATTTAGTCTCAATTTTCGATTCATCGTTACACCCCTACCCATAATCGCAGAAAACTTAAGTAACTTTTTCATGAACTTGAAATTTACTCGTAAAAAGGGACATACCGCATACCCCCCCCCCCCACAAATACGTCCCGAAGTAAGTCATTCCCTGAAGAAACCAGGCAAATTGATACACTTGGGAGTTGCTCTTTGCATAGAAAGCAGGAGAGATGCACAAGTTAGCATGACTAACGCGAACGATGCACGTCCATCTGACAAACAGAAACCCCGCGTCGTCCACTCACGAGGTTTGCGTACCCAACGAGGACACAAGGCTTTCTTTATCAACCTATGTGCGCCCGCCCCCCTCCCAAAAAAAAAAACTATTTCCATTACAATTTAAACACCAAAGGACATGAGTGTCAGCCACCCGACACAAAAAGGCCCTTTAAAAAGGCGAGATAGCGATGAAGAGTGTGTGTGTGTGTGGGGGGGGGGGTGTGGGGGGGGAACTCTGATGTGTGTGTGTGTGGCCTGGGTAAGTAAGCGGTGGTGGGATTATAGCTAGCTCCCCAATCGTGGCTTTGGTCCATTCGCCGCTTCCTATGAAAAAGCCATTAGCATGTGAATGAACGGGCGCACAGCGGATGGAGTTTTCTAAAGCCCAAAGCGCGCTGATCCGCAACCAGGTGAAGCTGAGAACACACGGGGAGGGAATTTCAGTGGAGAAAAGGTTGCTGTTCCTTGCGATTTTACCGAAGGTCGGACACGTCCGGCTTAAGTGCCTGTGAGATTCTTTGACGCTGCCGAACTGATTTTGTTTATCCATTTCCCCCCCCCCCCCCCATTTGTTTCGCTTAAATAACCTCCGTTCCCGCTTACCGTTTTTTGGGGGGTTTTTTTTGTACCTTTATTGCAACGCGTGTATATTTTATCGCCGCTCTTCATGTTTTTATGCACGAGCGGGTACTTTTTCTATTTTCAAATCGATAAGCCCGTGATTATGAAGTGAGTTAAACCCCAGTCGTTTGCTCGTTTTTTGAAATACGCCACTCCGCTAAATTGGATTTTTTGACATGGTGGCGTGCACAACAAAACAAGAGCAGAAGAGTTTTTTTTTTTCTCCCCCCCCCCACACAAGTCCAAGTGGGGCCTCGCCGCAGTAATAAAAGTAAAATAGACATTGGTCTCACATCATTGCACCAAAAATGCACTCTCAGACAGAATGGCGGGTTTTAGCACCAACGCGTAGAAGGCCGGGGGGGGGGGGGGGGGGGGGGCTTACCTCTCTTTGCATCACCAGCTCTTTTGTGAACAGCATGGCCTCGTCGCTGAAAGGCTCCGCCACCTGCATGCCCCGGGGGTGTTCCTGGAACTGCGCGGACACTCGATACCTGGGTCACACACAAGAAAACCGTCGCCCGAGTCAAAAAAAACGCTCTGTGTGGATTTCAAGTTTTGGGACACAGAGTAGGGACCCGACCGATTATTGGCCGGGCCGATTATCGGCGCCGGTATTCTGCGTTTTGACGAATATCGGCACAGAACTGTGTTGGAATCAAAACAAAGATATGTGAAAGCTTAATTTTCTGTCATTTTGAAATTTTGGAGAACTTCATTTATTGTCGAAAACTATACGGAGCTATTTTTTTTTTTTTTGGATAAAGATGTATATTGTCAAAAAATTATCGGAATAATAATACCCCACAAAAAAATCTACATTATGCAAATCCGATTTTTTTGCCGATAATGTCTTTTTTACGAAAAATGAATATCGGCTCCAAATATCGGTTATCGGCCGCCTTGTCTGATAATAATCGGTATCGGTCCCGAAAAAAAAATATCGGTCTATGTCTACATCAGAGCTTTCTGTGATAACCATGACATGAAAATGTCGCCTTAGACTTTTGACTATTTTGGGTGGAGTGTGCGCCAATCTGTCAGGATGATTATGAGGGGCCATGGTTTTAAATTTGGGAAGGATTGCCTTAGGAGATTTGTTCGCGCGCTACAGCGTATCCGGCCGAGAGGAAGTGCGCACCTACAAACTATGAAATAATCATGACGCAAGATGGTGTCTCTCAGTCTTCGTGATTCTTGAATTAATCATCGCGACACTAGCGAGCACTTTTGCGTCGTACCGGAACGCGCAGCCGGATAATCCTCCGTTCCTGTGGAAGTGACTTTGCAGTTCGTCTCGTCACAT